>NC_069502.1:918883150-919538150 GCF_027579735.1 Bombina bombina
GGGCAACAGAGCCAAGATCTTGCTACAGAAAGAAGCGAGATGGATACATGAACTTGGCACTCTGGCGCCCAGGGGCCTCAGTGTCCAAACTGGGTGGCAAGCGTTCCTATGATGAGTCCTTTTAACAATACAACATTCAATGCTCTATGAGAGTCCATGATTACATTTTAGTATGGGAGTACACGATTCGATCATATAGTGTGTCAGATCATTGGCCTGGTAATATGTTTATAAATGAGGATTAACTATTCTATGCATTAAGTATACTAATTGGCCCAGGTGTGGATTTGGATGAGGATTTGGTTGGCTAATGTATTGTCCATCTGTTGACTACAACACTGGGGGTTCTATTTTTTGTGGATCCTGGTGGAAATGTAGTTTATAATTGATGTGACCATCATTCAGTATACTACTCCATCTGTACAGTAAAACACTGTAGGATCCAGCAATAGTGGAACCCAGTGTTATAATTAGGTGGCATGTAGGATATTTTGCTTTTATGTCTATTTTGTGGCTGATTTCAGTCTCAATTTTATATGTATGTGTTAATGTTTTATTTTATTTTCACTTTGTTCACTTGTGTGTTTATATGTATCATGGATGTGGTCCCACTTCTCTGTTCCCTGATCTAATATGGGTTTTTTTCTAACAGTGCTAACAAGGTGTGGAAGTTTTATTAAGTGTTTATAAAGTGTGGGTAGTCGCGACACATTATACACAATATGTATCCCTTGTAGGATCATTATATTACACTTTGAGATGTTCACTGTATTTATTATAGGTCTTGTTCTTTTTTTTTCTCAGACTCGCACTGACATATTCATTAGATATACGTTCTTCACTGATGGTGTTGGTCTATTATTTATAATTTTTAGTTTCAGTGATAGGAGTGGATTAGTGGATGTCGGGCCTCATAGGTTAGTCACCTATGTTGACCGCTTATGTCATTTGCACAGTTTTGGTTAGTATTCATACAGTAATTTATATTAGATTTTCAATTATGCGTCCCATTTGGACATATGCATTATTTTTCTTTTGTAAATATAGGAATCAGTCAGGTGCTCATTGCTGAGACCCATTGTATGAACTATGGGCTGTTGGGGGAGAAGATACTTGTGAAGTACATTTTGTCATATGGGAGATATTGTGTCATATGGGGTATATTTCAAATAAGATCAATTTACTGTACGGGTGCTGATGAGCATGTTTGAGTTTTGGATATGATTGATGAACTTATGTGAAGCCGTGACCCATGTTGACAGCATAGAAGGCTATGTAACATTGAGTTACGATCAGAGACACGGTGACACTGTCAGGAGTTCTGTTGTTAGTGTAGGTTCAGCCTCTGTGCGAGTATTGGTGAGGCCAGTACCCTCCCAACCTATTAGAATGGAGGTGTGCCGAGGTTGCACCTATCACGGTCGAGGAAGAATGACCCCTGTCTCAGGCTGCGTGAGTGGAGATTTTAGATTGTGACGTGGCAGCCGATTCTACAACTGAACGGATGTTAGGTTATGAACCAAACGTTTTTTGGGTTATAAATATAGCGTTACATATCCGGGCAGAGTTGCTATATCCGCTATGAGATAAGGCACACCCGGGGGCTAAAAGTTTATACATATAGCGAGATGGATGATGCCTGGTTGTGTTTGAGTTTTTGTTAATTATTGTAACGATGACTACCACAGAGGCGGTCTGTTTTAGCCAATAAGGATCATTATGGTGTGGAACACTCCATGTTAGCGATTTGTTGGGGACCTATTGATTTAGGGAACAGATAGAAAGTGAGATCACGGACCACGTCTCAGAGTCACAAACTGTTGCTTTTCTATGTTTCACTTTATTTGATTGTATTAACACTTATGTCAGTTTGTTATATATATTTTGTTGTATCAAAGGGTTATGATTTACATTTGGGCTACGTTATGGTATAGCCTCTTGTTTTCTTTGCAAACGGTCTCCAGGGATTGGTGACCTTAGTGGGGAGGGTTTCACAGGCCTTTATAAGGTTGTATCTTTGTATATTTGTGTTGTCAGAAGAAGGGACGTTTGAGGTCCTGAAACGTTACAATTAAATACTTTGTACACAGTGATATAAAGTCCAGTGAGTGCTTCATCTTATTCCTTTTGCTTATTCTTCTTCAGATCACCCTGGCGGTTGCAGGGCGGTGGTGAGAGTGCATATACCCTGTGAAGTTTTGCATATATATATATATATATATATATATATATATATATAAAGAAATAGACATTTATATAGGAATCGCAGTTAGTATGGAAATACATACAGTGTTTCTATAGTTATATATGTATATATATATATATCATAGAGGTCAGGAAGGGGGAATGAAAATCACTCAGACGGTCTTTTGGAGGTTTCATATGTATAAGTGGTGTTTCTATAAGGATTTATGCATATAAATACAATGTTCTCATAGAGAACTATATATAGAGAGAGTAGGTGATGTACAAACATATGTGGGTATGTTATATGGAAACCTACCTATATAGGTACGGGTGTAGATATCAAAGGGGACATACGTAAGGACACTATTCATATATAGATATAATGGAATATATATAAGATCAAATTCTAAGATAGTCAATGGGAAATCGGCATGTATGGCCATAGCTGGGGGATGGGTGTATAGATGGATATTATTACAGACATATAGTTACAGACATACATTTACAGAAAGTGTTTATATATAGGGACATCATCTTTTTTCCCTTTGATCTGTAGAAGATGTTCTCTTATACAATCTTTTCGTTTTCTCAAAGTTTGGCCTACGTACTGAAGTCCACACCCACATTCAATTAGATAAATAACTCCTTTATCTGTGCAGGGTAATAGGCTGGTTTAACAAATATATAAACACATTAAAAAAGCGCCCCAAATTCACACACTATTTTTCAATATAAATGAATGACACATAAAATTTGCACATTAAATAGTGTCAATAAAAGGATATATGTCTGTAGATAGACTGTCACAGGCTAGGAGGATTGCATAGATCACATCAAAGGGTTGCTGCCACCATATAAACACAGTTCTGGTGACTGGATGAACTAAAAGAATGGACAAAAAGAGAAAAACAGGGCGCAACCCCTCTAAGTGCAATATGTTAGTTAAAACACAAATATTTATTCAAAATCACAAATTCACACTCACAAAGTCGAACCTCAAACATATGAGGTATGATATGCGCACTGGGGAACAGTTTGTAGGTCTCTCAAGGCACAAACACACTGCAGCTTGTTCTATGCAGCTCACTCAGTCCGGAGGTCCGGTCTGTGTATGTCTCAAAGTCCGTGGCAAACAAATTCCACTTAACAGTCCCGGTTTAACCTTAAATCCTCTTACTGTCCCCAAATGTCATGAATACCATTCCATAAATACATATCATATCGTAGATGTAAAGCACAACAGTTTTTATAAATACCACCACGTCTAATCCTCAAACGGTGATCACACAAGTTGATATGCCGGCTGCTTGTGGATACTGGGTTCGGTAAACGTGATGATGTAATATGGTGGGCGTGGCCTTATGCGTTTCGTAAGGATTCCCCCTACTTCGTCAGAGGCTGCCCACTCTAACCACCTTACGTATTAAATACTGTATCCTATAGTCCCCTCCTCTCTTCATCTAAGGTCACAGTCATCTCTGATGCCATTTTTGTTAAGGGATCATATCCATTCTATTTATATACACATAATGCTTGATACGTTTGAATCTACAGTGCATATAAAAATAGTAGTAATAACGATAAAAAATGTGCATCTCATTTACAAGTTAAAATATATAATTACATAAATAAATAAATAAATTGATAGTTTATTTGATAAAATATTTTCATCAGGACATGTTAAGAACATTCTAAGCAAATTAAATTCATTGTAAATTAATAGATAACATCAGCACTAAACGGCAGTAATAAAAATAAGATATAAAACCGTCATAAAAAACCTTTAATCAAATGAACACTTAAAAAAACATAAATAGAAAGATTCAATTCATACCCATTTGGAACCTAATATTCACATCACAATTTGAAATATTTTCTTATATTGTTATATTTAAAACATAGGTATGATTTAATAGAAGAGCGGTCGTATGTTTAAATACTATTATGTCACGTGATTTACATAATGACCTATATATATTTGAAATATACTATACGCTAAAGATGATCAGTATTCTAACACATTGGTGCTACCTCCCTATATTAATTTGCATATATTTACAACCAAAGTAGACCTGCTTGATTAAGGTTAAACTATAAAAATATATATATCTATATATGTCAAAAAAGTATATGAGTGTATAAATACATATATGTACACGGGTGAGGATCAATTTTTCTTTTCTTAATTTCAGTTGTTTATTACTTTTTCCAATATTTATATTATTATTAATATTTACTTATTCCCATCTCCCCTACCTTAAGAGATACTCCTAATCTGCATCAAACTAATGTGAAAACATATGTGAGTACAAGGCCTAGAGAGTCTTCTTTATATACATACATATGAATTATTTTGGGGGGATTTAATGTATTGTTACAAGGATATTTTTATGTTCCCTGACTTTTTTTGCTTGAATCTTTTATGTTTAATCATTTACTAGAAAGGCGGCTAAATCTATCTCGCAGTTCATCCCGTTTGGTTCAAGAGTACCCAAAGTTCTAATCCAATAGGTTTCTCTTCTCCTCAAAGTTATTAACCTATTTCCCCCTCTTACATCAAGTTTAACTCTTTCTAGGGCATTTACTTGTAAACTGCTTGGCTCTTTATTGTGTACTTCAAAAAAATGCGCTGAAACCCCATGGGACAACACTCCTTAATAGGCTGGTTAAAATTTTTCTTTTGTGGTAAATGATTCAAAGGTATCTGTTTTAATACCATGTTTACATGCTTTACAGTTATGGCATGCAAATAAAACATTAAGTATATTCCCTTGTACATCTTTGGTAATGTCTGCATGGGTTTTCTTCAATTCACTTGGAGCCCGAATGATTTTTAAATTTCAAGTTTTTCTATAAAAAAATGTGGTGTGGATCTCAGTTTTTCCCCAATAATGTTATCTTCCTTAAGTACATACAGAGAGAAGTGCACTCACAGGAGCAAACAACTGGCTCAATACCATTATTAGCCTGTTCTATGGTGATTTACCTACTGGGTGCAGCTTTTTAGCTCAAGTTATCTTCCTTAAGGATACTCCAATGTTTCCCAATTATTATTTCTATCTTGTATTTATTTTTGCTATATTCAGTGATGAAAGGGACATCTAGAATGTCTTCGTTCAACTCTTTATCTTTTTTGGGGTTATATGTGAGCATGGTGGTCCTATCCATCTTGTCTACCTTGATAATAGTTTCTTCTATCGAGGCCATATCATACCCTCTGTCCCGGAATCTATCTTTCAAAATGAGTGACTGTTCCAACCATTTTTCATCATTCGTACAATTTTTTCTAACTCTCATCAGTTGTCCTTTTGTGATATTTTGTATCCAGTTTTTGTGATGACAACTCATTTGATGAATATAGTTGTTACAGTCAACGTGTTTGAAGTAGGTGGAGGTGTTAATCTTTCCATGTTCTGTGTAAATATTTAAATCTAGACAACGGATGTTATCATAGCTATATTCATATGTGAATTGGAGATTAGCTGTATTATAACTATAAGAAAGCGACCTACAATATTCCAAAAGGCTGATGCAAGCAAGAGAAAATTCAATCTTTACCAAAGATAGGGATCTATATCCCCTCTGTGTGCTATCCATACCGTATATATCTGAGGTATAAAACACTTTCGCCTAGGCTTTTTAACGCCCGCTGGTATTTAGAGTCAGGCAGGAAAGGGTCTACCGCTCACTTTCTTTCTGCGACTCGAGGCTACCGCAGATCCCCTTACGTCAATTGCGTATCCTATCTTTTCAATGGGATTTGCCTAACGCTGGTATTACGAGTCTTGGAAGAAGTGAGCGGTAGACCCTCTACCGACAAGACTCCTACCGTCAAAAAAAGTCAGTAGTTAAGAGTTTTATGGGCTAACGCGGGAACATAAAGCTCTTAACTACTGTGCTATAAAGTACACTAACACCCATAAACTACCTATGAACCCCTAAACCAAGGCCCCCCCACATCGCAAACCCTATAATATTTTTTTTAACCCCTAATCTGCCGCTCCGGACACCGCCGCAACCTACATTATACCTATGAACCCCTAATCTGCTGCCCCTAACATCGCCGACACCTACATTATATTTATTAACCCCTAATCTGCCCCCCACCAATGTTGCCGCCACCTACCTACAATTATTAACCCCTAATCTGCCGACCGGACATCGCCCCCACTATAATAAATGTATTAACCCCTAAACCGCCGCACTCCCGCCTCACAAACACTATAATACATTTTGTTAACCCCTAATCTGCCCTCCCTAACATTGCTGCCACCTACCTACAAATATTAACCCCTAATCTGCCGCCCCCACTGTCGCCGCTACTATAATAAAGTTATTAACCCCTAAACCTAAATCTAACCCTAACCCTAAAACCCCCTAACTTAAATATAATTTAAATTTAACTAAATAAATTTACTATAATTAAATAAATTATTCCTATTTAAAACGAAATACTTACCTATGAAATAAACCCTAATATAGCTACAATATAACTAATAGTTACATTGTAGCTATTTTAGGATTTATATTTATTTTACAGGCAACTTTGTATTTATTTTAACTAGGTACAATAGCTATTAAATAGTTAATAACTATTTAATAGCTACCTAGTTAAAATAACAAAATTACCTGTAAAAATAAATCCTAACCTAAGTTACAAATACACCTAACACTACACTATCAATAAATTAATTAAATAAATTACCTACAATTAGCTAAACTAAAATACAATTAAATAAACTAATCTATAATACAAAAACAAACACTAAATTACAGAAAATTAAAAAAATTACAAGAAGTTTAAACTAATTACACCTAATTTAAGCCCCTAATAAAATAAAAAAGCCCCCCAAAATAATAAAATGCCCTACCCTATTCTAAATTACAAAGTAATCAGCTCTTTTACTAGCCCTTAAAAGGGCTTTTTGCGGGGCATTGCCCCAAAGTAATCAGCTCTTTTACCTGTAAAAAAAATACAACCCCCCTCAACATTAAAACCCACCACCCACATAGGAAACAATGGGGCTGCGTTAGGAGCTGAACGCTGCTTTTTTGCAGGTGTTAGGTTTTTTTTCCAGCCAGCTCAGCCCCATTATTTCCTATGGGGATATCGTGCACGAGCGCGTTTTTCCAGCTTACCACTACCGTAAGCAGCGCTGGTATTGAGGGTTGAAGTGGAGCTAAATTATGCTCAACGCTCCTTTTTCTGAGGCTAACGCAGCCATTCAGACAACTCTAAATACCAGTGTTGTCTTAAGGGTGCGCTGGAAAAAAAAGGAGCATTAGCACCGCAGGTCTTTACCGACAAAACTCTAAATCTAGGCGTTTGTTTTCTCTTTTTACTCTCTCACTTCTCTGAGCGCTGTTTCTGGCCTGCCTACTTCGATTTCTTCCTCTTTCCACTGGTGATAGGGGGTACAACAGATACAGAAGCTGCTGAAATACCTCAGGAGGGACTATTGCATACATACCATTTGCGTTATACACAGCACAAATATAAATATATACAGTATATATATATATATATATATATATATACACACAGTATAAATATATCTTATTTTGCTCCATACACATCAAAAAGTTACTAAATTTTTTATTTTTTGCAAATATTATTTTTTAAATAACTACACTTTTAGTTTTGTAACACTATTTTTTTTTCTTTAGTAAAATGTATGCTATACATTAAATATATTAAAGTCATAGAAACAAATCAGCTTAATCCAATAATTACTAAACTCCTGTAAAAAATAAACTCCTAGACAATTGCTCTAATTTTGATGTTTCTCTTCACAAAACAAAACAGCTCCTGGCAGCAATTTCAGATTAATAGCTTCGTACAAGGATTTGCTGTACATTTTTTGTTTTACACGGTCGCATTTAGCATATCCACAGAAAGAACTTTCTCCAGTCCATTAATTTTAACAACTTATTTCAACTGTGGTTCATATAAAGTTTTGTGTGCTTAGAATTATTTTGACATGTAAAATGTGTTATCTTTATACAAATAAAAATGTATTTTTTAACAGATGGATGAATAGAATATTGATTGATTTTAATATAGTGAAATCAGAACAGATGGATTCAAAATAAAAACTACACATTGTGTGCACATTATTTCTATGTTTTTGTCTGAACATTAATTTTCCTTTTTTTTAGTTTGCCATATTTTAATGTTTCTATTATAAGCCTAGTTTTTCTGTTGTTTCTAAATTAAAATTTCAATAAATATGGTTGAAATTTGGTATCTATTGGAAACTGTACTGCTTTTTTTCCCCCTCATTAATATGTTCCCAATTACTTCTTATACCAGCTGCATAGTATTAGATGTATTGGAAATTGCTCCTTGATGTCATTTGTCCAAGTTTTCCTCAATAAAACCACCACCCAAAATACAAAATGTCAGTACTTAAAGGGACAGCCTACACCAGAATTGTTATTGTTTTAAAAGATAGATAATCGCTTTATTACCCATTTCCCAGTTTTGCATAACTAACACAGTTATAATAATATACTTTTAACATCTGGGATTATCTTGTATCTAAGCCTCTGCAAACTGCCCCTTTTTCAGTTCTTTTGACAGACTTGCAGTCTAGCCAATCAGTGCCTGCTCCCAGATAACTTCTTGTGCACGAGCACAGTGTTATCTATATGAAATACGTGAACTCACACCCTCTAGTGGTGAAAAACTGTTAAAATGCAATCTGAAAGAGGTGGGCTTCAAGGTCTAAGAAATTAGCATATTAACCTCCTTGGTTAAGCTTTCAACTAAGAATACCAAGAGAACAAAGCAAAATTGGTGATAAAAGTAAATTGGAAAATTGTTGAAAATTACATGCTCTATCTGAATCATGAAAGTTTATTTTGGCCTAGACTGTCCCTTTAAAGGGATAGAAAAGTCAAAACTGAAATGTGTACTAGTGCATTTTAATTTTAAAGGGACATGAAACCCAACTTATTTCTTTCATGATGTGGATAGAGCGTGCAATTTTAACAACTTTCCAATGTACTTCTATGATCAAATTTGCTTCATTCTCTTGGTTTCCTTTGTGGAAGCAGCAGCACTGCTCTATAGGGAGATAGCTGAACACATCTGATTGACCAATGACAGGAAGAAATATATGTGCTGTCCCCAATCAGTAGCTAGCTCCATGTAGTGCTGCTCCTATGCTTACCTTGGCATGGTTTTTAACCAATGATACTAAGAGAACAAAGACAATTAGATAATAGAAGTAAAAAAGGTTTAAAATTGTGGTTTCATGTCCCTTAAAAGCATTTTTGCATTATACTTACATAAGCAAAAATGTGTCTAGCAAAAGTAATTACTGTTTTTCCAGTGGCATATGCAAATATTCTATGTGTCCTGTGCACAAGTATTCAAACACCACATCTTCTCAGAGAGTCAGCAGTGACTTACATGAGACAAGTTAAGTCGTGACTGATGCAATACACACCACCCACATATCTCCTGAGTCACACATAACATACAGTATGTGCATATGCCAATGAAAACAGTAATACATTTTACTAGAAGCAGTTTTGCTAATGCAAATATATCGTAAAAATGCTTCTATTTAAAACTTAAATGCACCAGTGAACATTTCAATTTGGACCTTTCTATCCCTTAAATTCTTGTTTTTTTTTTATAGAGTAAGAGAGAAGTAAGATTAGCAGTTCTGCTTTTCCTGTGGGCATGTTCTTGAAAACAGTGGTTTGTCGGCTCAATGAGCCAAACCAACTATACAAAAGTAAACCTAAAGGAGCATTTTATAGTACATTTAATACCCTGCAGCTGGCATAGCAGAAACACATTAAAGGGAAACAAACTTTACAGTGATTTCTCTTTTAGGAGTAATTTCAAATAGCTACAAATAAGGAGAATTCAAAGTATATTGGCATAAAATGTTACCTGAAAAAAATATTGAACTAAATCTTTTCCCATTGAACATGTTGTTTTTTGAGAACCTCAACTTAGGAGAAAACGTGTCCATATGATAATTCTCTTGCCTCGAAAGGTGATATTCAAATTGTGGATCTCTCATTCTACAACTAATATTGACAAATTTAAGAAAGAAATATGGTTGGCAATTTTAAAAATAGAGATTTCATACACTGGGCCCCATTAATCAAACACCAGATGTGCAAGGTTCGCTCCCGGGAAACTGTCCATCTGTCATTATGGCGAGTTGCTGCCCACTTTCACTCTTTTGCTCACGTGTGGCTGTGAATCACCCCTGTCAGATTAGTCTGGGGTGATTGTAAACCACCAGCTCAGAGCTGGTGTATAGATTAGGAAACAGTGGTCATCAGACTGGTGCATCTTAACAATTGGCTTCCTTGAACCCTCCAGGTGGAGACAAAAAAAATAGTGTAGATGGTGGAATTACATTACATTGGGCTTTACCCACAGCCCCTTGGGTAATGTCTGTTTTATACACGCGGACTTCTTACTTTTCCCATAACATATATACAGGAATAGGCAAGGTGTCCGTACATGGACACTGGTGTCCATGACTAGCCCTTGCAGTGTCCGCCACAACCTTAGTATATATTTTCTTTTTGATTAAATAATAGGAATACAAAAATATTTGTAGTGGGAATAAAGTTAGTGGCGTGTCAAGAGACTGCTAGCAATATAGGGTGATGAGTTATGGAATAAAGCCTGAGTGAAATACTGAATGTGTATCTGCATCTGTATAATAACACCCAGCTCTATACAAAGACACAGTAGTGACACTGGCACATGCATATAGCCAGACAAGGGCTGGTTATAGGGTCAGTGGTATCTGCATCAGTATAATAACACCCAGCGCTATATAATGACACATTAGTGACACTGGCCCATGGGTATAGACAGAGGAGGGCTGGTTATAGAATCAGTGGTATCTGCATCAGTATAATAACACCCAGCTCTATACAAAGACACAGTAGTGACACTGGCACATGCATATAGCCAGACAAGGGCTGGTTATAGGGTCAGTGGTATCTGCATCAGTATAATAACACCCAGCGCTATTTAATGACACAGTAGTGACACTGGCACATGGGTATAGTCAGAGGAGGGCTGGTTATAGGATCAGTGGTATTTGCATCAGTATAATAACACCCAGCACTATATAATGACACAGTATTGACACTGGCTCATGGGTATAGCCAGAGGAGGGCTGGTTATAGGATCAGAGATATCTGCATCAGTATAATAACACCAAGCACTATAAAATATTGTTTTTAATTACAAATGTACCTTGGTGTCCTATGTCTGTGCCTATCCCTTCATATATACAAATATATTATATATATACAGGGAGTGCAAAATTATTAGGCAAATTAGTATTTTGACCACATCATCCTCTTTATGCATGTTGTCTTACTCCAAGCTGTATAGGCTCGAAAGCCTACTACCAATTAAGCATATTAGGTGATGTGCATCTCTGTAATGAGAAGGGGTGTGGTCTAATGACATCAACACCCTATATCAGGTGTGCATAATTATTAGGCAACTTCCTTTCCTTTGGCAAAATGGGTCAAAAGAAGGACTTGACAGGCTCAGAAAAGTCAAAAATAGTGAGATATCTTGCAGAGGGATGCAGCACTCTTAAAATTGCAAAGCTTCTGAAGCGTGATCATCGAACAATCAAGCGTTTCATTCAAAATAGTCAACAGGGTCGCAAGAAGCGTGTGGAAAAACCAAGGCGCAAAATAACTGCCCATGAACTGAGAAAAGTCAAGCGTGCAGCTGCCAAGATGCCACTTGCCACCAGTTTGGCCATATTTCAGAGCTGCAACATCACTGGAGTGCCCAAAAGCACAAGGTGTGCAATACTCAGAGACATGGCCAAGGTAAGAAAGGCTGAAAGACGACCACCACTGAACAAGACACACAAGCTGAAACGTCAAGACTGGGCCAAGAAATATCTCAAGACTGATTTTTCTAAGGTTTTATGGACTGATGAAATGAGAGTGAGTCTTGATGGGCCAGATGAATGGGCCCGTGGCTGGATTGGTAAAGGGCAGAGAGCTCCAGTCCGACTCAGACGCCAGCAAGGTGGAGGTGGAGTACTGGTTTGGACTGGTATCATCAAAAATGAGCTTGTGGGGCCTTTTCGGGTTGAGGATGGAGTCAAGCTCAACTCCCAGTCCTACTGCCAGTTTCTGGAAGACACCTTCTTCAAACAGTGGTACAGGAAGAAGTCTGCATCCTTCAAGAAAAACATGATTTTCATGCAGGACAATGCTCCATCACACGCGTCCAAGTACTCCACAGCATGGCTGGCAAGAAAGGGTATAAAAGAAGAAAATCTAATGACATGGCCTCCTTGTTCACCTGATCTGAACCCCATTGAGAACCTGTGGTCCATCATCAAATGTGAGATTTACAAGGAGGGAAAACAGTACACCTCTCTGAACAGTGTCTGGGAGGCTGTGGTTGCTGCTGCACGCAATGTTGATGGTGAACAGATCAAAACACTGACAGAATCCATGGATGGCAGGCTTTTGAGTGTCCTTGCAAAGAAAGGTGGCTATATTGGTCACTGATTTGTTTTTGTTTTGTTTTTGAATGTCAGAAATGTATATTTGTGAATGTTGAGATGTTATATTGGTTTCACTGGTAAAAATAAATAATTGAAATGGGTATATATTTGTTTTTTGTTAAGTTGCCTAATAATTATGCACAGTAAAAGTCACCTGCACACACAGATATCCCCCTAAAATAGCTATAACTAAAAACAAACTAAAAACTACTTCCAAAACTATTCAGCTTTGATATTAATGAGTTGGGTTCATTGAGAACATGGTTGTTGTTCAATAATAAAATTAATCCTCAAAAATACAACTTGCCTAATAATTCTGCACTCCCTGTATATATATATATATATATATATATATATATATATATATATATAAATATATATATTTCAGCTGGCCCAGCAGATTCAGAATATACTATTATTATATTTAAAGTTTATTGCATGTGAGAATTATACAACAAACATGTTGAAAACATGGTTTGGGCCTTAGGTCAGTGTGTTGAGAACTATCTGCCTTGGGATTTACCATGTTCACTTGTTTTTCTAGAGGATTTTTCATAAAAAATCTTTTTAAATGTTAAATGTATTCATTCTGGATGTAGGTGCGTATGTAAGATCAAGATTTAGCACTTTTTTCTCCTCCACTTTCAAAGTTATCTTACTGAAATTGAATAAACTCTGATTGGAATTTTTTATCTCCATCTTTTTGCCTCGTTTTGTGAGTCCACTTCCCCTCTTTCCTCTAGTGTTCTTTTTCGTCTTGAATTTAATTCCTGATCTTGTCTTTTTAGATCCCTTGATGTGCCCTCAAGGGATAAAAAATTCCAACCAGAGTATATTCAATCTCAATAAGATAACTTTGAAAGAGGAGGAGAAAAAAGTGCTAAATCTTGGTCTTACATACACACCTACATCCAGAATGAATACATTTAACACGTATATTCATGTGAAAAAGTTTGTTAGAAATTTACCATGAAAAATATTTTTTTTGAAAAATCCTCTTGAAAACCAAGTGAACATGGTAAATCCCCAGGCAGATAGTTCTCAACACACTGACCTAAGGCGCAAATCCAGGTTCTATCCAGTTCCTGCAAAGGCAGTTATCTGGACTTTTTTGATCAATTGGTTCTAAAGGATTTAAAAAGATGTAATCCACCAAAACTAGTGAGACAAAAGTTAAGTAAAAAAGAAAGAGACACTATCAGTAAACTACAAAAAAAAAAAAATGCACAAGTCACGATAAAGCCAGCAGATAGAGGGGGACTGTGGTGATGGATACTGAAAAATATAAGACAGAAGTCAACAGATTATTAAATGATGAGAAAACGTATAAAAAACTGGATCTTAATCAAACAAATACATTTTCGGCAATACTTAATAGACTACTAAAAGAAGGCAAACATTAGGAGACCTAAATGATAAAGAATTCCAATTTTTAACACCAAAATTTTCTAAGATACCAATCTTTTATTTTTGGCCAAAGATCCACAAGGACCTTATTAACCCCCCTAGCAGGCCAACAATCTCTGGTATACATTATATCTGCAAAACTCTCACAATATGTGGATACATTTTTGCAACGTCATGTTAAAAACTTAGACTCCCATTTGAGAAATTCCACACAGATTGTCAATATTCTGAATACACTAAAATGGGAAGAGGACATGATAATAGCCACCTGCGATGTGACATCGATATATACTGTAATCAATCATAAAAAAGATATTGAGGCAGTAGAAAAATATTTTAAAAAAATACAGAGATGAAACATGTACACAGAAAATTCATTATTGATAGCATAACATTTATACTTGAACATAATTTTTTCTCCTTTGATGGAATATATTATCTTCAAACTGAAGGCACAGCATTGGGTACAAGGTCTGCACCTAGCTATGCCAACTTATTTATGGGAAGTTGTGAAGAGAATTTCTTCAGGGTAAGCATCTATGGTGCAAACCTTGTATTCTATAAGAGATATATAGATGACCTTCTGATCATATGGAGAAGTTCAGAACCAGATCTAATTAATATGTTTGAGAAAATGAATAACAACTCTAAATATTTGCATTTCACCTATAATTATAGTAAAAAATCAGCCATCTTTTTAGACCTGGAAATTATGGTGATGGGCAAACAATTTTAGACCAAGAAACACTTTAAAAGAGTAGACTCAAATAATTATATACATGCAGAAAGTTGCCACATTATTGCCTGGAAAGAAATTATACCAATATGACAATGCCTTCGTATTAGAATAAACTGCTCCAGAATAGAGGATTTCGAAGGACAGGTAACATTACTAGCAGAAAAAATTAATGCAAGAGGATACAAAGTAGGGAAAATTAATGAGGCCATCTCAAAATCCAAAAACACAGAAAGGGAATCACTATTGAATTATAAACATAAAACTAAAGAAACTACAGATGCCTTAAAAGTGCCATTTATTACCATACAGGTCATGGTATGATCAAAAAGATCATCAATAAACATTGGTATCTTTTGAAGAGGATCCCACAATAGGAGACAAATTATCAGCTGCCCCCAACTTTGTCTTCAAAAAAGCAAAACATCTGAAAACAATTCTTTCCCCCAGCGAGCTAGCACAAAAAAAAAAAAAAGATGACACAAAGAGACCTAGAGGGACAACCAATAGCGCTTTTTTTCCCCTGCTACTCATCTAAAGCCTGTAAACACAGCACAAAAATAAAAAAGATAATGATCCTAAATACAGACGCAGAATACAGAATAAAAGAGATAATTAGATGTACACACAAAAATATTTTTTATTTATTAAAATGCACATGCAATTTATTTTATTTAGGTGAGACAAAAAGAAGTCTAAAAGACAGAATACGAGAGCACTTATGCAATATTGAAAATTAAGTAGAAGACCCACACCTGTACAACCACTTTAAAGATGTTCACAAAGGCAAAATTAAAGATTTAACATATTGGGGTATTCACAAGGTACACGCACATTGGAGAGGAGGGGACATTGAAAGAGGCTAAAGATTAAAGAAGCAGACCTCATTTATAAGTTTGACACACTATCCCCTAAAGGTATAAACTCAGAGTTAGACTTAGCACCATTTCTTTTTGAGTAAATATGATATCCAAATCTTCTACACAGTACAATAAAGGGTTTAAAAAGTTATTCTATTTTATTTTATAAATCACTTTAATATGATTAAAATAGGTTGGGTTTGTTTATTTTTCTGTTCTGTATTTATTGTTTACCATATTGTTTATTATACGGTTATTTTTCTGATGTTTTTAAAGAGAGCTGTGATAGGCAAGCTAATGCTGGTAAGACCACCTTAAAACCGAGAGACACAGAGAAATAATTGGAATCTACCTTAAAGAAGTGCAATTAACTATTGACCAATAAAAAAACTGGAGGGACATTTAAAAGTC
The DNA here is from genome assembly GCF_027579735.1 of Bombina bombina. NCBI lineage: Eukaryota > Metazoa > Chordata > Amphibia > Anura > Bombinatoridae > Bombina > Bombina bombina. The sequence continues at coordinate 918,899,284 of NC_069502.1, forward strand.
ATGCAAACATATGCCTTAGTCATTCTTGATAAAGCCCTCCTGAGGGTGAAAAGTGTCAAAGTTAAGGCATAAAGTTATTGTGTAGATCACAAGATTACTTTGGAGCATTATATTGGAGCATTATAACAAGGGTTATTCTATTGGGAACTTCCCTCACTGCTGAACACAGAGAAAGATCTGAGACTCCTGCGTATCACGCACAAAGAGGAGGATTTATCCATATACACTAATTGCTAAGATCGTCTTTGCTGTCTCAAGTCATAATTGACCGTTATTTGAGAGCCGCAATCACTGACAGAGGAATCCACAGAAGCGGAGCTTACCAGTGAAGTCAGACGCTATTGGTCACGTGGGGTAAGACTGCAGTCGGAGGAAACTCACTCAGTAGCAGGAATGCTGCGTCCTCATAATTTAATTTCTCTGAGGGGTTCATAATTGAACTGACAAAGGTACTGTTTCTTATTAATATGAATAACGTATTCATACGGATAACATGTTCATTTGGTCCCACTGAATGTGGTGAAACTATGGGACTTTGCACTTTAACTAAGGTGGCCGTATCCACAGAGACAGAGATGTTCTTAGGATAGACAAATTGTATATTTCCAGTAATTTTTGGTTGTAATTTTTGTGTGCCTCAGATACTGTTAATACATTTTACACACATTGTTGCACGCTGCTCTTCTACTTAAATTTTATTATATTAACTATTAGCCTTTTTTATTTGCTTGTTTTTTAGTCATTCAGGGAGATGTCCCTATTGTATCTGTTATTTCTTATTGATACATCTAGAGATAAGTTATATAGATGTTGCATTCTGATTCATGTTTTAATAAATACTTATTCATTTCTTAAAGGGACATAATACTCATATGCTAAATCACTTGAAACTGATGCAGTATAACTGTAAAAATCTGACAGGAAAATATCACCTGAGCATCTCTATGTAAAAAAAGGAAGATATTTTACCTCATCATCTCCTCAGCTCAGCAGAGTAATTTCTGAGTAAAACGTTATACTCAGCTGCAGCCCAGCTGCAGTTAAAAAAAAAAAAATCAGCATCAACAGTGCTGAGGTCATGAACTCTTTTACTGTGATCTCATGAGATTTGACTTAACTCTCATGAGATTTCATTTAAACTTCCTTTAAAGTGAATAGGGAAATAATATAGTGCACAAGGCTCATCCCTTCAGCTGTCCCAAGACAGACATACTAATATGTTGCTTAGAAGTCCTTTACAATGGGATGTGGCTACTGAGGAACTTTTGAGGTAAAATATCTTTCTTTTTTACATAGAGATGTTCAGGTGATATTTTCTAGCCAGCTTTTTACAGCTATGCTGCATCACTTTCAAGTGTTTAAACATTTGGGTATTATGGCCCTTTAAGCTGTTTTAGCACCCTCACTTAACTTTTGTTCAATATTTTAAAATTAACTACAGTGATCTGATGTTTGGAATATAGTATTTCCATATTGAGTAAACCAACATTTTCTGACAATAAATACCTTGGTATTTACTGTTAAAGTCGATATTTAAACAGCATTTTTTTTTTTTAAATAGGTTTTATTGAGGTAAGTCAAAAAGCATACAGCTTATGCATTGTAATAGGATAAACAACAACATCATAACATGGTACATAAACTGTGAGACATAAGGCGGATTTACACCTGGGATGGGGCACGTACCTCGTTTTTACAGAGGCCGTCATTTGGGAGCTGATTGGGCAATATGGAACATGTTTGCCCACTCTAACGGATATGTAACTGGGACGGCTTTTAATTTAATGGATAGAGTCATGGGGACTAGTGAGTAACATATGTTGCAGGCACAACAGGGGTGTAGGCAACTGAGAATTCAGGCATCACATCGTGTATTGTATGGGAGTCAAGAGAGACAGTAATCATCTGGTCATTGGTTCTCTTGGACATCCCGTGTCTGATCTCCTCGGCTAGTAGGGCCTCGGGTAAAATCTGTAAGGGCATGTTGGTTATGTCTAAGGTTGTGTAGTCTAATTGTGAATTCAACTGGACATGCTAGCGTCCCAGGGTTCCCAAATGAGACAGAAATCAGTCAGTTTCTTGCGTTCACCATAGACATAGGTTTCCATGCTTCTTATGTAATTCACACATTCTACTACTCCTCACCATTTGGGGGGCTAACTTTTCTTCCAGTTTCTGGCTATCAGTAGTTTGGTGGAAATGAGTATGTATATAAGTAGGTTTCGTTTAGTGCTAGGGAGCGAGTCCACCCCCAAATGCAAGAGCGCTAGAGCCTGTCCCAGTGTTTCCACTAGTCCAAGCTCTTTACATAGAGTTTCAACCCTTCTCCACAGGCCTGCCAGTTTTGGGCAAGACCACCAGATGTGGATCGGGGTGCCCCGTTCGCCACGGTCTCGCCAACACATGGGGGAGTGATCAGGATAGAGTCTTTGTAATTTGGTGGGAACCAGGTGCCATCTTGTTATTATTTTGAAATAAAGCTCGTACAAGGTAACACAGTGAGTGGCCCTTTTGGTAATGCAGATTGTTTCTTCCCATACTTCTAAAGGGTAAGTACATCAATGCTCTTTTTCCCAAGCCTCCATATGGATTGTTTTAGAGGGAGTGGGGTCTCCCAATAAGCACTGGTAATGCACTGAAAGGGGTTTGCAGAGCTGAAGATTTGCCCTCCAACGCTGCTCCCACACTGTGAGGTCCCTTAACTCATCTTCCAGGAAGCCCCAGGATTTCATGATCGCTCGGAGGCGCAGAAGCGTGAAGTGGAGTCTCGGGGTTACCGTAGGCAGTGCTAGCATGGTCGCATGGGTTTTCAGTCTCCTGTTGTCGTAGAAATCTGACAGAGAAGCTACCTCTGTGGCAGACCACGATCCAATAGGAATATCGGGCAATCCCAGGAGGAGGCCCCGGATAGAGTGTGCGGGTGAGGGGTGTGGGGCAATAAGTCTGCCATGTCTTAATTTCAGCCAGGTTTCCTGGCATCCCTTGACTATGCCATTAGAGATATGGATTTTTGTCCTCCAATGCGGAGGGAGCCACAGGAGGTCCTCCAACTCCACTAACACTGGCAAGGAAGCCTGCTCTATCTCTCTCCATCTGGTTGCAGGTAGGCAACTACCCCACGCCGAGGCGTGGGTGATCATTGCTGCCTCATGGTATTTCCTCACATTAGGGAGGCCTGCTCCTCCCCTCTCTATAGGAGCTTGCAACTCGAGGTCTTTTATCTCGCCAAGTGTAGGCATTAAAAAGAGTCTGGAACTTCCGAGTCAGGGAGATCGGAATTGGAATGGGAATACATCGAAACGCGTATGTGAGTCTGGGGAGGACCATCATTTTGAGGGCCGCCACCCTACCAAACCACAAGATCTCACCGTATCTATTAGTGTTCAGATCGAATGTTATCTCCTTCAGTAGTTTCTCAAAGTTTTCTTTGATGGTGATCTGCTTAGAGTGGGAGAGAAATACTCCTAGGTGTCTAATCCCCTTCTTGGACCAGTTAAAAGGGTAGAGGAGTCGAATGCTATGGTCTTCTTCCAAGGGAAGGTTAAGGGAATACACCTCAGTTTTACTGACATTCACTTTGTAGTAGGAGAGTTCGCCGAATCTCTGTAACAGTCGGAACAGAGAAGGGAGAGAATCCAGAGGCTCCATAAGAAAGACTGTGAGGTCATCCGCGAACAGGGCCAACTTCTGGATGGTGTCGTGAAGCTGGAGTCCCTGTATTTCAGGGCATCTCCTGATGGCTGCGCCCAGGGGTTCGATCGCTAGTACGAACAGTAAGGGGGACAGGGGACATCCCTGTCTTGTCCCATTTGTGATCCGTATCGTGGGGGAGCAGAAGCCCAAACCCCTCACCACAGCGGTGGGGCATGAATAGAGTGCCATAACGGCTCTGATATATGTATCCGGTATACCAAATGCCTCCAGGGTCTGGGTTAAATAATCCCACCTCACTCTGTCAAATGCCTTTTCAGCATCAAGCGACAGAGTGAGCATGGGTAGGCCCAGGTCTGCTACCTCCGTATATATGTTCAAGAGGCGGCGAGTATTGTCAGAGCCCTGTCTATTGAGGACGAAACCCACCTGGTCTAAGTGTATGAGTGACTGGAGATGCACATTTAGCCTGTTGGCGAGAATTTTGGCATAGATCTTGGCGTCAACATTAATGAGTGATATGGGTCTGTAACTAGAACATAGTGATGGATCTTTGCCCTCCTTGTGAATTGTGGTAATGTTGGCCTCCAGAAATTCTGGGAGAAACTCACCACGTTGGGCCACTCTATTAAAGAGACGGAGCAGGATCGGAGTAAGAATAGAACTAAGGTTCTGATAGAAGGTGACAGTGAAACCGTCTGGTCCTGGGGCTTTGTGGGGGGTCAGATCGGCTATAGCCATGCTGACCTCCTCCAGTGTGAATTGCTGCTCTAGTGCAGTTCTGGCATCGTCAGTCAATGTGGGTAAATGCAGTTCTCCCAAGAACTGGCGGATGTCAACCGGAGTGGCCTTAACCGTTGGCTCTGCCGACGCAATATTATAGAGAGAGGAGTAGTAATCCACAAAGGCCACTCCTATTGCTCTAGGGGAGTGGAGTGGACCCTGTTGGGTAGAGATAGATGCTATTCTGCTCTGCTGTGCGCGTTTCCTGAGCTTATTAGCTAGTAGCCTGTCTGCTCTATTGCCTTTGTAATAATATAACTGTTTAAGTCTGTGTAAGTTGTCTTGCACTCGTAGAGTTTCCCTTCTGGCAATTTCTTCTCTAATGTGGCCTATCTGTTGGGATAATAGGGATTCAGGGCATGATTTGTTGCTGGTCTCTAGGGCATAAAGATCTCCATAAAGCTTGGCTAAAGATTGATTACCTGATTTACGGTGATGGGCTAAAGTCTTAATGAAGTACCCTCTCAGATACGCCTTAAGGGCTGCCCAGACCATGTCTAGGTCAGTGGTGCCCGTGTCATTGTGTGTTAGGAAGTCGGTTATTTCCCTAAGGAGCAATGGTATCTCTCTTTCAGTCAGTAGGTGGTCAGAAAGTCTCCAGGAGGGTCTGCTGGTCAAGGTCTGTAACTCAGAGAAGTCTAGATAGACCATATCATGGTCCGACCATGTGCATGGCTGTACAGTTGGGTTTGTCATTTTGTCTAGGGACCAAGAGTCACACAGGACATAATCGATCCTTGAATACGAGTTGTGGGCTTTGGAGTAATGTGTGAAATCTGTGGCTGTGGGAGCTAAGCATCTCCATGCATCGTATAGATGATGCTGGAACATAAGTTTTCGGAAGGCATTGGAGGTTGACGAGACATTTCTATCTGAGTGAGCGGTGAGGAGGGATCTCTTATCTTTGTGTGGGTCCCATACCATATTAAAGTCCCCTCCTATGACTAGGTGGCCTCTTTTGAGTTGGTCTATCCTGGCGAGGAACTGCCTTAGAAAGGGGATCTGTTTCACATTTGGCGCATATACTGAGGCTAAGGTGTACTGTATGCCATTAAGCTTACAGATTAGTATGAGGAATCTACCCTCAGTGTCTTTCTCTATGTGTTCTACTGCGAAGGTCAAGTCTCTACTGAGTAGAATTGCTACTCCTCTGGTTTTCCCTGCATTATTTGAGGCCATTTCGCAGATAGGGTAGTATCTTGAGTTCCTAATGGTGTGGGAGTCCATTGACCAATGTGTCTCCTGAAGAAACATGATATGGACCTTGTGGGTACGGATATAATTAAGCAGGAGTTTCCTCTTTGTTGGGGAATTCAACCCTTGTGCATTAAGGGTAGCTATTCGAATTGGGGCCATAATGTCGGTTGTGGACAAAGGAAAGGGCAAGGTCTGGGTGGGGAATGTGGGGATTGCTAAATTTGTTGCCGAGGAGCCAGACACTGGTGTCTACCAAGCTGGGATGCCTGTTATGATTAAAGGATCAAATGTCCCAAATTTGACTCTAGGGAGAAAGGAATGATAAAAGAAAAGTGTCAAGAAAATCACTTTCGCAATGAGGTTATCCCCTGAGTTTTATCAGGGGGGCACAACTATTTTTGTGGGGCGGAGATTAGCAAGAATCAGCCATAATCCCCGCCAAACCCAGAAAGCGGTTTTGCTTTCATAATTCAAACATGGATACAACATAACATACTTAAATGAATTCGTAACATATCAAACATTAATAAACAAGAACACATAAACATATTCAAACCAGAGAAAAAATATATTTTACTATCAGACTAAGTGGCTCTTTGACCAGAGGTGTTGGATAACGGTCAATCAGGACTGCATGGGTGCCTGACTGTGTGTCATGACCGGGCTAGAAAGTTGGTATGTCTTGTGTACCCTAGTTGTCCGGTGTTATGTCTAGAGAAGTATGGGGTCTTCCGTCCACCACTATAGTTAAATCTGCCAAGAAGCAAGGGTGGGCCTGTAAAATGATATTGGCTAGGTTATTTACTCGTTTCCTGCTATCCTTTTAGAGGCCATGGTAGGTCTAGAGTCATCGACAGTCTAATGTTGCTATATTGTCAGGTGGGGATAAGGGAGATAAAGTCTCACTGGTTGTGGGGTCATGGGAGAGGTCAAAAAGTATAGTGCGGGTATAATCGGTCAGGTTACTCTCATGGTGCCTTGCAGTCCGATAGTGTTGCAGTGTAATTCCTACTCTGTCAAAAATAGGTGTAAAAGAAAGAAAAATAGCAGGTCTGATTGCACTAGACATTACTGGTATATACATTGAGCCTTCTATGAATAGGGTGGTAACAGAGAAAACAGTGATGGCTTGTATCTGAACTACAGTGCATATTAAAGGTATCAATTGAGCTTTTTATTCACAGGGACACTAAGTTAGACAGTTTGAGTTGGTGGAGGAACTAAAAGTCTCACCCATCTTCATCTGTGGTCTTGAGTTCCCTTTGAAGAATGTGTATGGGGTAGACTCAATGTCTCTGGGTGAATGTCAAGTTGTGTTCATAGGGCTGTAAGCGGATTCCCTATATATCTTCAGCTATAGTTAAGTCTCTAGGGTCCAAGGATCTTTTGGAGGTAGGTGTTGGTCGTTGTGGGAGAGGTCTCCAGGACGGTGCAGAGGCCCTAAGACCGTTGCTCTTAGCAGGGCCCATTTCTCGGTCCTCCGGGCCTGGCGGGAGCAGATCCCATTTCTGTAGTAGTTCTCTGGCTTGTTGTGGTGTTGTGGCGAGAAATTGCTGACTGTCTTTGGTGATGAACAATCGTACTGGGTAGCCCCATCTGTATTTAAGGCCTTTGTCTCTGAGGATCTTGGTATATGGTTGATAGTGTCTTCAGAGCTGTAGTGTGTCTGGGGAAAGGTCAGGGAAGATCTGTAAATCAGCATATTTGTCTGGCAGCGACTTTTCTCGAGCAAGAGCTCTGAGAATCTTTTCTCGAAATGTGTAGTAGTGAAGCTTGGCTATAACATCACGAGGTTTCCCTTCGTCTGCAGATCTAGGCCTGACCGCCCTGTGCGCTCTGTCAATAAGGGTTTCATTACCCAGGTCAGTACCTAGTGTTGCTTTAAATAGGTCCTGTAGGTAGGTATCCAGTTCCTGGGGTGGGACAGTCTCTGGGATCCCTTTGATTCGTATGTTATTACGGCGCGACCTGTCCTCCAGGTCCGCCAATTTTAGTTCTAGATCTGTTATCTGGCCAGCCAAGCATTGAGAATAGCTGAGGAGGTTCGTATGATCCACTGCCAGATCCTCCTGTCTGCGCTCCAGCGCATCTGTGCGTTCTCCAATGCTGCCGATATCTTTTTTAAGGTCAGCATGGGATTTGTCGAATTTCCTCGATAAAGAGTCATGGTGTGATGCCAGCAGTGTTGTGATAGAGTCCATTAAATTATTTGGAGCACCTTCTACTGATGGTAGTCGGGAGGCCCTTTTTGTTAGTGTTTTGCAAGGATGGGTATCTGAGAAGCTCCCAGTATCAGATCCTTCATCTTCAGATCTAGTATGTGTCATCTTGTTTGGATGCTGGAAGTGGTCAGCGACCGTTCTCTTTGGGGTATTATATGATTTTTGTTTTTTTTTATGGAGCTGAGACATCCTGAATCAGGGCCCCTCAGTGTGATCTTAAGCTGTCTTATTGTGGATGATTTGTCTTCTGTCGCTGGGAATCCGCTTACTTTTAGTATGTTGGTTAAGCGCTCATGGGTTGGCGGGGGTATGGACTGTTGTTAGGGGGGCTTACATGTTATAGTGTTCCAGAGCCCCTTGGTAGAAGAAAGGTGTTACAAGAGTACCTTAGGGTCCAAGTCCCTATGGTAGCATAGGAGAGTCTGCAAACTTGTCCAATAGATAATTCTGAGTAGCTGGTCTCTCTCCTGGGAAGTTGCCTCTGCAAGGCGATATGGGAGAAGGCACTAGGGGTATGACCCGCAGGCAAGAAGGGCCGGCGGGAAAGGGAGGAGAGAGATCAAGCTGGGTGAGTTATACGGTCACTAAAATAGCTTAGGTTGCAACTGGGTAGCTTTTATGGTTAGGTGAGTACTGAATGTTGCGTTCGCGGGGGTGATGCCTTGTCAAAGTCAAAAGTCCCTCTAGGCCTGTTGCAACCCAGTAGTAGGTAGATGAGTGGAATAAGGCTATGTGGCCTAGACGCTGGGCTGGGCTGAGATTTCTAGGTAAGGAGTATCAATATGAAGCCAGCACAGGGGGCATTACAGAGTGTACAAGAAGCTTGGCACAGCAAAGATGTGTTGTCGGTTAATGTCCAGCAGCAGTTCACTAGCGTTCCAGGAGTGTCTGTTATAGATATATTGTCCACGTGGCTGCCTGGATTGTGCTGGTGTATATACAGTACAGCTAATGTCTATAAAAACTGAGCCAACCTCCCTGATTATATTGAGAGTGGCAAGGGAGTAATGTGTCACAGCGCTTTTTATGTTTTAGTTATTTGAGAAATAGCACCCAAAGTCAGGTGACGTTGTGCAGTGTTCAAACTTCCCTCACGCCTGTGCAGGTTATTAGTTTCTGCTGTGTATTTAGTTAGTGCCCCCTATATATACCAATTACCCCTCACCAGGTTATAAGGTGGGAAAGAGATGGTGGGCCACACTTCTGTGAGCTGTGTCTCCTTTGCCGGCTGGTAGGCCCAATTAACACCTCGTGGCAGGGACTGAAAATGGCTGTGTGTCTTAATAGTTCTCTGCGTGCCAGAGGCTATAGTCTTCCTCTCCAGAGATTGTGTAACCCCAAAACTTGCCTATACTCTCCCTTTTGTTGTTTTGTCCCCCTTTTTGGAAGGCTTAGGCTTGAGATCTTAAGTCTATGGTATGCGCGCACTTTCTAGATATGGCGCGTTATGACGGGGGCTGGCAATAATGTAATTTAAAGTCTCTTAGACAGGCTGGTGGGTAATTGTGAGGCGGTGGGTGCAGGGTGTATTCGAAGCTTGTTGGCCTTACCCGCTTAATTATGTCGCCAAGTTTTCTCCCACAGCGTGCTTAACTGATGGCCTAGTCACCGTCAGACCGGGGATTACTGGTGCAGTTCCTTCCTCTTACAGATCTCAAGTGCGGTCAGACCCGGTCGCCTCAGCCCAAACAGTTGGTAGTGTAGAAGCACTCCGGAGCGGAGCCCCGACCCTCCGGAGTGAAAGAGACACCACGTAGGTAGCAGGTGCCCAAGCTAGGAGCGTGAGCGATCCGGAGCCAGCGGCTCCGTAGGCAGGTGGGTCAAATGATTTCTCTCCCTTCGGTACTGAGAAAGCAGGTCTTCAGTTACAGTTGAAGTGTGGTACCTATCCTTTATAATCAAAATTTAAGTATTTCAGCACTTTTTGACTATTTTATAATACTTATTCAGTACTGGGCTCAGGAGCTCGGAAGGAACACGTCTGTCTCGATTGAGCTCCAGCTCCGCCCCCATTTAAACAGCATTTAATTAACATTTTTCCATGAATAAATATAGTCATGTATTTAAATAAAAATTTGAGTACATTGTCCCTTTAAAACATTGTATTACAGACAAACACTTCTTGCAGTACTCTGGCTGTGAAAAGTTAAGTTGTTTCATTTATTAAAGGGTCACTAAATTCAGGTGAATTACATGATTTGTATTATTAACAATTAGCATCTGAATTTTGAAAGAGCTGTAAAACATTGTCAGACAAATTAAAAAATTGACTTCAATTTGTAAGCTCCATGTATCATGTAATAGCTATCAGCCAATCACAGACTAATATATGTATACAATGTAAAGTCTTGCACATGCTCAGTAGAAGCTTGAGCTTTAGAAAGTTTGCAAATAAAAGTATGTGCATCATTTGTTAGAAGTAAACTGGGAAGTCTTAAATGTGCATGTGCTATCTGAATCATAAACATTTAAATTTGAATTTAGTATCCCTTTAAATACTTAAGATTTGGAGGACTAATCACATGAGGCCTTATAGACTTAAGTATAGAAATAATCATTCTAATGTTGCAATATTACATGCAGACTATCCTGTCTTTAAAAACAAAAACATAAAATTGATTTTTTTTATTTATTTAAAGTCTGGCATATATTTATTGAAAGTGACCTGCCACAGACAGACAGAAATAGAAAACTGATATGGAAATGATCAAAACAAACAAACAAACAAAAAAGGTTGTTGGTAGCCATAAAGTATTTAATGTTAAAGGGACATTAAACCCAAACATTTTCATTCATGACTCATAGAGCATACAATTTTAAAGGACTTACCAATTTACTTCTATAATTTAATTTGCTTCCTTCTCTTGTTATCCTTTGCTGAAAGTTTTATCTAGGCAAGCTCAGGGGCAGCAGAGAACCTAGGTTCTAGCTATTGATTGTTGGCTGCATATATATATTGATTGTGATTGGCTCACCCATGTGTTCAGTTAGAAACAATTAGTGCATTGCTGTTCCTTAAACAAATAAGACCAAGATAATGAAACAGATTAGATAATAGAAGTAAATTATAAAGTTGTTTAAAATTGTATTCTCTATCTGAATCATGAAAGAAACTTTTTAGGTTTCCCTTTAAGTGTTGTAATTGTCAGATAATTAGGGATGAGAGAATGTAGCTAAATTAAAATTCAAATGTTAAAATTAATATGCCTTTGTATATTTGTTTTATACAACCGAACATCGATAAAAACAAATTTTCTTTAAAAATCGAGAATCGAATGTTATTTTCAATTTTTGAATGTTGCTTTTGATTTTTGAATGTTTTTAATAGTTCAAATTTGAATTTCAAATGTGTACATTCAATATTTTATGAACAGTCTAAACCAATGGGGAATGAGCAATAAAGGGATTATTTATCTTTTTAAACAATAAAAATTCTGGTGTAGACTGTCCCTTTAATGGACTCAAGGATTTGGCTTCACTGTTCCCTTTACAATAATTATTACTAATAGGGAAACATTTTAAAACATGTAAAATGAACACACTTATTCAACAGAATCTTGTATATAAAAGATCCCTATAAATATGAATAGAAAATATATAAAATCATTAAATATTTAATATTAATGTATTAAAGAATTCATAAGTATATAAATATACTTTTGATTAAAAACGTGAAGAGAAATATAAAAATTAAATGTAGTGTGGCATAGAAGTAAATTAAATAGTTTATGAAATATTTCAAAACATATTTTCATGTCTGTTGTTGCTGGGTCAATCACAAGTACAAGGGGCACTGGTAAAACAAGTATTTCTTTCATGTAATTAGCAAGAGTCCATGAGCTAGTGACGTATGGGATATACATTCCTACCAGGAGGGGCAAAGTTTCCCAAATCTTAAAATGCCTATAAATACACCCCTCACCACACCCACAATTCAGTTTTACAAACTTTGCCTCCCTTGGAGGTGGTGAAGTATGTTTGTGCTAGATTCTTCGTTGATATGCGCTTCGCAGCAGGCTGGAGCCCGGTTTTCCTCTCAGAGTGCAGTGAATGTCAGAGATATGTGAAGAGAGTATTGCCTATTTGAATTCAATGATCTCCTTCTACGGGGTCTATTTCATAGGTTCTCTGTTATCGGTCGTAGAGATTCATCTCTTACCTCCCTTTTCAGATCGACGATATACTCTTATATATACCATTACCTCTACTGATTCTCGTTTCAGTACTGGTTTGGCTTTCTACTACATGTAGATGAGTGTCCTGGGGTAAGTAAGTCTTATTTTCTGTGACACTCTAAGCTATGGTTGGGCACTTTTATATAAAGTTCTAAATATATGTATTCAAACATTTATTTGCCTTGATTCAGGATGTTCAATATTCCTTATTTCAGACAGTCAGTTTCATTATTTGGGATAATGCATTTGAATAATAAAAATTTTTATTACCTTAAATTTGACTTTTTTCCTGTGGGCTGTTAGGCTCGCGGGGGCTGAAAATGCTTCTTTTTATTGCGTCATTCTTGGCGCGGATTTTTTTGGCGCAAAAAAATTTCTTTGTCATTTCCGGCGTCGTACTTGTCGCCGGAAGTTGTTTGTGATTGCGTCATTTTTTTGACGTTTTGCGCCAAAAATGTCGGCATCACCGGATGTGGCGTCATTCTTGGCGCCAAAAGCATTTAGGCGCCTAATAATGTGGGCGTCTTTTTTGCCGCTAAAAAATATGGGCGTCATTATTGTCTCCACATTATTTAAGTCTCATTGTTTATTTGCTTCTGGTTGCTAGAAGTTTGTTCATTGGCATTTTTTCCCATTCCTGAAACTGTCATTTAAGGAATTTGATAGATTTTGCTTTATATGTTGTTTTTTCTATTACATATTGCAAGATGTCTCAGATTGACCCTGGATCAGAAGCTACTTCTGGAAAAACGCTTGACTGAGTTCAGTCCTACCAAGGCTAAGTTCATTTATTTTAAATGTTATGAATGTTTATCTTTAGCTATGGTTTGTAATAGGTTATTATGATTAACTTTTACATGCAGAATCCATTAGTATTTATGCTTTATATATTGCCATTCTTTTTACATCTTATGTGCAAGAAATATTTAGAAGATTTTTAAGAAATATTTTTCTGATTCTATTTTAAAGGCTCTGGGGCCTAGTTATCAAGCCATCAACCTCAAATACGCTGGAATTCCGCAGCGTATTTGTGGCGAGGCTGATACGCCTTAGTTATCAAAGGCTCGAGACCGGCAAAAGTAGAATTTTGTGACGTAAACTTCGATCCGCCGGACTCAGTCCGACACAGATCGATTCTTACGTCACTCCAGATGTTCCGCACACAAGTGTGGCACATTCTCACTACTTTTGCTAGTTATCCAAAAACTAGCAGGTATGCTCGGCACTTTTACGGCCCAGCGTACCTGGTTTTCAATCCGCCACCCTGGAGGCGGCGGATCCCATAGGAATCAATGGGAGTCTGACCATAGCGAAAGTACAAGTTCGCTGCTGACAGACATCCCATTGATTCCTATGGGAGCTGTCTACACCTAACACCCTAACATGTACCCCGAGTCTAAACACCTCTAATCTGTCCCCCCCTACACCGCCACAACTAAATAAAATTATTACCCCCTAAACCGCCGCTCCCGGAGCCCACCGCAAGCTACTCTATACATATTAACCCCTAAACCGCCGCTCCCGGAGCCCACCGCAACTATAATAAATGTATTAACCCCTAAACCGCCGCTCCCTGAACCTGCCGCAACCTATATTAAATGTATTAACCTCTATCCTGCCCCCCCTACACCGTCGCCACGTATAATAAATTTAATAACCCCTAATCTGCCCCCCCTACACCGTCGCCACCTATAATAAATGTATTAACCCCTATCCTGCCCCCCACTACGCCGCCGCCACTGTAATAAAATTATTAACCCCTAAACCTAAGTCTAACCCTAACCCTAACGCCCCCCTAACTTAAATATTAATTAAATAAATCTAAATAAATTAACTCTTATTAACTAAATGAATCCTATTTAAAACTAAATACTTACCTTTAAAATAAACCCTAATATAGCTACAATATAAATAATAATTATATTCTAGCTATCTTAGGATTTATTTTTATTTTACAGGTACCTTTCAATTTATTTTAACTAGGTACAATAGCTATTAAATAGTTATTAACTATTTAATAGCTTACCTAGCTAAAATAAACTGAAATTTACCTGTAAAATAAAAACTAACCTAAGTTACAATTACACCTAACACTACACTATACTTTAATAAATTATTCCTATTTAAAAATAAATACTTACCTGTAAAATAAACCCTAAGATAGCTACAATGTAATTAATAATTATATTGTAGCTATCTTAGGATTTATATTTATTTTACAGGTAACTTTGTATTTATTTTAGCTAGTTAGAATAGTTATTAAATAGTTATTAACTATTTAATAACTACCTAGCTAAAAGAAATACAAAATTACCTGTAAAATAAATCCTAACCTAAGTTACAATTAAACCTAATACTACACTATCATTAAATTAATTAAATAAACTACCTACAAATAACTACAATTAAATACAATTACATAAACTAACTAAAGTACAAAAAATAAAAAAAGCTAAGTTACAAAAAATAAAAAAATAAGTTACAAACATGTTAAAAATATTACAACAATTTTAAGCTACTTACACCTTATCTAAGCCCCCTAATAAAATAACAAACCCCCCCAAAATAAAAAAATGCCCTACCCTATTCTAAATTAAATACATTTCAAAGCTCTTTTACCTTACCAGCCCTTAAAAGGGCCATTTGTGGGGGCATGCCCCAAAGAAAACAGCTCTTTTGCGTGTAAAAGAAAAATACAACCCCCCCCCCCAACATTAAAACCCACCACCTACATACCCCTAATCTAACCCAAACCCCCCTTACAAAAACCTAACACTAAGCCCCTGAAGATCATCCTACCTTGTCTTCACTCAGCCGAGCAGCGATGGAACCGAAGTGGACATCCGGAGCGGAAGAAGTTAATCCTCCAATCGGCGCTGAAGAAATCTTCCATCCGATGAAGTCATCATCCAGGCGGCGCTGAAGAAAAGTCTTCGATCCGGCCGATGTCATCTTCAAAGAGGCGCTGAAGAGGTCTTCTATCCGGGCGATGTCATCTTCCAAGCCGGGTCTTGAATCTTCCTCCCGCCGATGCGGAACCTCCTTCTTCACCGACGGACTACGACGAATGAAGGCTCCTTTAAGGGACGTCATCCAAGATGGCGTCCCCTCAATTCCGATTGGCTGATAGGATTCTATCAGCCAATCGGAATTAAGGTAGGAAAAATCTGATTGGCTGATGGAATCAGCCAATCAGATTCAAGTTCAATCCGATTGGCTGATCCAATCAGCCAATCAGATTGAGCTCGCATTCTATTGGCTGTTCCGATCAGCCAATAGAATGCGAGCTCAATCTGATTGGCTGATTCCATCAGCCAATCAGATTTTTCCTACCTTAATTCCGATTGGCTGATAGAATCCTATCAGCCAATCGGAATTGAG
The DNA here is from genome assembly GCF_027579735.1 of Bombina bombina. Lineage (NCBI taxonomy): Eukaryota > Metazoa > Chordata > Amphibia > Anura > Bombinatoridae > Bombina > Bombina bombina. Next base: position 918,914,693 of record NC_069502.1, read on the forward strand.
GGGACGCCATCTTGGATGACGTCCCTTAAAGGAGCCTTCATTCGTCGTAGTCCGTCGGTGAAGAAGGAGGTTCCGCGTCGGCGGGAGGAAGATTCAAGACCCGGCTTGGAAGATGACATCGCCCGGATAAAAGACCTCTTCAGCGCCTCTTTGAAGATGACATCGGCCGGATTGAAGACTTTTCTTCAGCGCCGCCTGGATGATGACTTCATCGGATGGAAGATTTCTTCAGCGCCGCTTGGAGGATTAACTTCTTCCGCTCTGGATGTCCACTTCGGTTCCATCGCTGCTCGGCTGAGTGAAGACAAGGTAGGATGATCTTCAGGGGCTTAGTGTTAGGTTTTTGTAAGGGGGGTTTGGGTTAGATTAGGGGTATGTGGGTGGTGGGTTTTAATGTTGGGGGGGTTGTATTTTTCTTTTACAGGCAAAAGAGCTGTTTTCTTTGGGGCATGCCCCCACAAATGGCCCTTTTAAGGGCTGGTAAGGCAAAAGAGCTTTGAAATTTATTTAATTTAGAATAGGGTAGGGCATTTTTTTATTTTGGGGGGGTTTGTTATTTTATTAGGGGGCTTAGATTAGGTGTAAGTAGCTTAAAATTGTTGTAATATTTTTAACATGTTTGTAACTTATTTTTTTATTTTTTGTAACTTAGCTTTTTTTATTTTTTGTACTTTAGTTAGTTTATGTAATTGTATTTAATTGTAGTTATTTGTAGGTAGTTTATTTAATTAATTTAATGATAGTGTAGTATTAGGTTTAATTGTAACTTAGGTTAGGATTTATTTTACAGGTAATTTTGTATTTCTTTTAGCTAGGTAGTTATTAAATAGTTAATAACTATTTAATAACTATTCTAACTAGCTAAAATAAATACAAAGTTACCTGTAAAATAAATATAAATCCTAAGATAGCTACAATATAATTATTAATTATATTGTAGCTATCTTAGGGTTTATTTTACAGGTAAGTATTTATTTTTAAATAGGAATAATTTATTAAAGTATAGTGTAGTGTTAGGTGTAATTGTAACTTAGGTTAGTTTTTATTTTACAGGTAAATTTCAGTTTATTTTAGCTAGGTAAGCTATTAAATAGTTAATAACTATTTAATAGCTATTGTACCTAGTTAAAATAAATTGAAAGGTACCTGTAAAATAAAAATAAATCCTAAGATAGCTAGAATATAATTATTATTTATATTGTAGCTATATTAGGGTTTATTTTATAGGTAAGTATTTAGTTTTAAATAGGATTCATTTAGTTAATAAGATAAATATTATTTAGATTTATTTAATTAATATTTAAGTTAGGGGGGCGTTAGGGTTAGGGTTAGACTTAGGTTTAGGGGTTAATAATTTTATTACAGTGGCGGCGGCGTAGTGGGGGGCAGGATAGGTTTTTAATAAATTTATTATAGGGGCGACGGTGTAGGGGAGGCAGATTAGGGGTTAATAGGTTTAATATAGGTTGCGGCGGGTTCAGGGAGCGGCGGTTTAGGGGTTAAACTATTATTTAGTTGCGGAGAGGTGCGGGATCAGCAGGATAGGGGTTAATAACTTTATAATAGAGGGCGACGGTGTAGGGGGGGCAGGATAGTGGTTACTAGGTATACTGTAGGTGGCAGCGGTGTCCGGGAGCGGCGGTTTAGGGGTTAATACATTTGTAAGAGTTGTGGCAGGGTCTAGGAGCGGCGGTTTAGGGGTTAATACATTTATGAGACTTGCGGCGGGGTCTAGGAGCGGCGGTTTAGGGGTTAGTAACTTTATTTAGTTACGGGGGGCTCCGGGGGCGCCGGTATAGGGGTTAGAGCAGTGTAGTTTAGTGTGAGTGCTTAGTGACAGGCTAGCAATAAAGCTGGGAAAAAGCCGAAGAGCAGCGAGATCGGATGAGTGATAACTGTCACAGTCCGCTGCTCATCGCCCCGCGGCTTTTTGACAGCTTTATTTGATAACTTAGGCGTATTTTTTCAGGTCCGCGGCGGCGATGTGAGGCGAGCTTAGGCGGGCGTATTGGGCCGGCGAAGCCAGAAAAGTAGACGGCTTGATAACTACCCCCCTCTGTCTGACTTTGTGCCTTTCTAATAAAATTTTTAGGTCTTTTTCAACTTCTTTTTTAATTATTGAAGTTTCAAATGACCAACAACATTCTGATTTATCCTTCTCTGATGATGTTTTTTCTCATTCAGAATTTTCTTCATCAGATATTGACACTAACAAATCTATTTTTTTATTAAAGTACATTTGTTCTTTGTTGAAAAGGTGTTGATTATTTTACATTAAGGTAACTAGTTCTTTTTCAAGACTAGCTAACACTATTTCTGCTTATTTATTCTTCTGTGTTTTCAGAGGTTTTTTTCCAATTCCTTATACTAGGGAATGGAATAGGCTGAACATTTTCTTTTATTCCTTCTTCTAAAGTTTTAAACTATACTCTTTGCCGGCAGTTTAATTCAATTTGGAGGGTTCTCCAATTTATTGGGGCTATCTCTACTCCTACTAATTATGCTATTGTTTCTATAGCAAAATAGTATTTATTTTCCTTTAGATGGTTGTATCTTATTTATGGAAAATTATTTAGTTTGAGGTACTTTTTTGGACCTATGATTTATTTGGATGTTGCAATTGCTTCATTTTTTCTGTTTACTTTAAGTTCAAGTATCAGATTATGATTTATTTTAGCATTGTTAAAGGGACAAAATTTACTAGACTAGGTGCTGTTGCATTTGTCTTGTTGTTTTGCATTTATTGATTATGCAAGTCCACTGTATTGTCTGGTCCTTTAACTGGACTATCATGCTAATAATTTAATTTGTGTCTTCATTTTATTGAATATTTTCGCAAATGAGGTTTAATCTATGTCTTTAGCTGTTTGAGCTAGAAGAATTTTGTGATTTCTAAAAATCCATATTTCTTTTGTTCTAAGATAATCAATTATTTGTTTTATAATTGGATTCAATTCTTAAACTGTTACTCTGGGCTTCAAGATTGAGTTCTAAGACTAAAACTTTAAGCTTATACTAGTTTGGTTGTTCTTATTATGGAATGAATTCCTGAATTCTTTCCCAAGTAACATGTTTTTCATTGGAAATTTTTCCCGTTCGAAATCAGCTCCCTTAAATTGCGATGTATGTGCCGGTTTCCAGCTTGGCTGGCAAGGGGCAGGTTAAGACTTTTTTGAAATTTATTTGGTTCTATTCAGGTCCAAATTTCTTTGATTTTATTCCAGTAAGGCTAACACTTTCTTTAAGTGTGTTTCGGTCATATTTATTTTGGGTACTGTTGAAGCATGGCTGGTCACCCGTGGGGTTCAAGCGCTGCTCAGACCTGGAATCTTCTGGGGTATTTCTTCCAGTTCCATTTTTAGGAACTGGGTTTTGGAGTTTTTATTCAAACTATTCTGCCTTTTTTTGGTCAGTGATAGCATTATTTGTTTTCTTTAGATACAATAAATGCATATTTTTTCTGTATTCATTCAGATTATTTTCTGAGGATGCGGATTCTCATATGATTCACTTTGTTCTTCAGGACATAGTTAGAGGATTTTTTTTTCAAAAGCTCTTGATTCCTCTCACAAGGGTCACCTTTTTTTGGGTTTTCAGATAGTTTGTGTCACTGTCTTTGTCTCTATCAGACAAGGGACAATTTTATTGGGTTCCGTCTGTCGGTACCTTTAGTCTCTATTATTTTCTTCAGTTGCTATATATGCATAGAAGTTTTTGGTCTTATGGCCACAGCATTGGATTCAATTCCCTTTGCTCATTTTCAATAGAAAGAACCTTTCCAGTCTTTTATGCTGAATTATGGTGCAGGGATTCTAGGATTTCGCTTTTTAAATCTTCAAATCCTAATATTTATCTCTCTTGGTTTGGTGGTTAAGATCACCGTCATTTAGTTCTACAGGTCTCTTCGTTCCTTTCAACCTGGACCATGATCTCTACAGATGTGAGTCTTTTTGGTTGGGAGGCTGTCTGAGGATCTCTGTCAGCACAAGGGGTTTGGAAATCTCAGGAGGCGAGATTACCATTTGATATTTTAGAACTCCGTGTTTTCTCAGAGTTTTTCAGTTAGTTTTCTTTTTGAGGAAGAGACGTTTATTGTTTTTCAGACAATATCACAACTATGGTGTATGTCAATCATCAGGGTAGGACTATCAGTCCTTAGGCTGTGACAGAAGTGTCTCAGATATTAGCTTAGGCTAAATCCAGCTCCTATCTAAATTCTGTGGTTTTTTTCCCAGGTGTAGATATTTGGGAAGCGGATTATCTCTGTTAATCAAGCTTTACATCCGGGAGAATGGTCTCTCATACCCAGATATGTTTTTCATTTTTTCAGATGTGAGCATTTCTAGAAATAGATCTGTTGGCATCTCATCTGAATAAAGAACTTCCCAGGGGCCTATTCAGGTCCGGGGATCCTCAGGCGGAAGTAATGTATGCATTGACATTTCTTTGGAAATTATCTTTTTTGCCTATTTCTTTCCGCCTCTAGTTCTTCTTCCAAAGTGATTTTCCAAAATTCTTATGGAGTATTTGTTTGTTATGCTGGTGGCTCCAGCATGGCCTCTCAGGTTTTGGTATGCGGATTTCATTCGGATGGCCAGTTGCCAACCTTGAACACTTCCGTTTAAACCAGACCTTCTTTCTCAAGGCCCATTTTTTCCATCAGGATCTCAAATCATTAAATTTGAAGGGATGGAGATTGAACGCTTGGTTTCAGGCTCATAAATCTGTCTCTAGAAAGATTTATTATTAAGTCTGGAAGACCTACTTTTCTTGGCATTCTTTTAAAATTCATAGAATTTTATTATTTTTTTTTTTTCAGGTTGGTTTGGATATGGTTTTGTCTGCAGTTCTTGTTAGGACAAATCTCTACTCCTTCTGTTCTTTTTTCACAGAAAGATTGCTAATCATCCTGATATTTTTTGTTTTGTTCAGGCTTTGGTCCGTATCAAGCCTGTCATTAATTCAATCTCTACTCTTTGGAGTCCCAATTTGGTGCTGAGGGCTTTACAGGCTCCTCCGTTTTGAAACTATGCATTTTCTGAACATTAAATTACTTTCTTGGAAAGGTATTGTTCCTTTTGGTTATTTCTTCTGCTAGAAGAATTTTTGAGTTATCTGCTCTTTTTTGTGAATATCTTTTTCTGATTTTTCATCAGGATAAGGCAGTGTTACTTCCTGATATTCATCATTTTTTTCAAGTTTTGTTTCGTATCAAACCTGTCAATAAGCCAATTTCTCCTCCTTGGAGTCTTATTTGGGTTCTGAAGGTTTTTCAGGCTCTTCTATTTGAGCATATGCTTGCTCTGGACATTAATTACTTTCATGGAAAGTATTGTTCTTTTTGGACATCTCTTCAGCTAGAACAGCTTTTGTATTATCTGTTTCTCTTTTTTCTGATTTTTTTTCATCAGGAAAAGGCGGTTTTTGCTGTCCTCATTTCAGTTCTTACCTAAAGTTGTAAATTCTAACAAACATTAGGGAGGAATTATTCTTTTCCTAAGACTTCTTTGGTGAGATTCTTACTTTCTATGTTGAAGCTATTCAGATTTCAGATAGACTTCTAGTCTATTTTTTATCTTTTCTGGTTTTAGGAAGGTCAAAAGCTTCTGCCATTTATTTGGCATCTTGCTTAAACTTTTGATTCATCATGCTTATTTGGAGTCGGGTGGATTCCCGCCTCGGAGGATTACGGCTCATTCTACTAGGTACGTTTCTACTTCCTGGGTTTTTTAAAGAATGAAGCTTCTATTGATCAGATTTGCAAAGCAATGACTTGGTCTTCTTTGCATACTTTTACTATGTTTTACCATTTTGATGTTTTCTCTTCTTTAGAAGCAGTTTTGGTAGAATGGTACTTCAGGCAGCTGTTTCAGTTTGATTCTTCTGCTTATAATTTCAGTTTTTTTCATTATAAAAATTGAAACTTTTTCGATTTGGGTAGTGGATTAATTTTTCAGCGGAATTGGCTGTCTTTATTTTATCCCTCCCTCTCTAGTGACTCTTGCGTGGAAGTTCCACATCTTGGGTATTTGCTATCCCATACGTCACTAGCTCATGGACTCTTGCTAATTACATGAAAGAAAACATAATTTATGTAAGAACTTACCAATAAATTAATTTCTTTCATATTAGCAAGAGTCCATGAGGCCCACCCTTTTTTGTGGTGGTTATGATTTTTTTGTATAAAGCACAATTACTCCAATTCCTTATTTTTTTGATGCTTTCGCTCCTTTCTTATCACCCCACTTCTTGGCTATTCGTTAAACTGAATTGTGGGTGTGGTGAGGGGTGTATTTATAGGCATTTTAAGGTTTGGGAAACTTTGCCCCTCCTGGTAGGAATGTATATCCCATACGTCACTAGCTCATGGACTCTTGCTAATATGAAAGAAATGAATTTATCAGGTAAGTTCTTACATAAATTATGTTTTTATACCATCATATTATAGTTATTAAGCAACATAGTCTGGGAAGCTAATTTCCTCTAATCACTAACAAGTACCTGAAAATGAAAATGGATTATGCATTGCTTAAAGGGACACTGAACCCAAAATGTTTATTTCGTGATTCAGATAGAGCATGAAATTTTAAGTAACTTTCTAATTTACTCCTATTATCAATTTTTCTTCATTCTCTTGGTATCTTTATTTGAAATGCAAGAATGTAAGTTTAGATGCCGGCCCATTTTTGGTGAACAACCTGTGTTGTCCTTGCTGATTGGTGGATACATTCATTCACCAATAAAAGTGCTGTCCAGTGTTCTGAACAAAAATAGCTTAGATGCCTTCTTTTTCAAATAAAGATAGCAAGAGAACGAAGAAAAAATGATAATAGGAGTAAATTAGAAAGTTGCTTGAAATTGCATGCTCTATCTGAATCACAAAAGAAAAAAATTTGGGTTCAGTGTCCCTTTAACACCTGAAAAAATGTTCCATAAAAATGTAAACACTTTGCCCTTCCGCATTTGCATTAACAATCTAAAGGCAACCACAATATATTAATTAAAAACATCATTAGCACCATAGTGAGCCACAAAAATGATAATTTGTTTCCGAGTTATATATATAAAAAACTGCTTAAGAAAATAATTTAAGTTTCATTTTTTTTTACAATCTGCCAAACTCATATGTCAACCACATTAGTTATTCAGATTGTCAACTCTTCAGAGGTGGCTTTTGCCAGTATTTAGGGAGTTATAGCTCAGATTTGTTTTGTGATAAGACTGGTACAGCCAAAGAATCACAAATTCAAAACAAGGTTACATTTGGTTATCATATTTAAACACTAAGTGGCGCCCTCTTTGTTTTCATCCCAAACTGATATTTGGCTGTATTCGGTGCTGTGAACCACAAACTACGCAATCAACCTTTTTTGTACAGAAATATTTTACATTATCTTTTTCTGTAGTGAGAATCACTGAATGTGCTGAAACAGCCCTTTTTTAGAATGTTTAAGACATGTTCTTTTTAAGGCATAATAGAAAAATTCTGACTTCCATGTCCTTTGAACAGATAAGAGTAATAAGCATATAGATTGATAAAATAAAGGTGCATGATAAGCACAAATGAACTAAAGGGGAACAAGCAATGATAATAGTAATCTGTGAGCACTGAGGTTTAACCAAGAAGAGATACTTTTTGCTTGCAGATCGTTTATCAGTTCCTGTCCTCTACCTAATGAAGTTGTCTTTGTTTTTAAAAGCGTAGATTATCAACGCCAAACAGAAGATAATCCACTCAGGCATTTTATAAAATGGTTTGTTAAATGAATTCAAGGGCATAATTTTCTGAGAAAGAAGAAAATTAGTGGAATAATTACATCTCTTAACTTCCATACACAAACAATAATTGATTAAAGCCGCAAACATATTATAATCTCCACAGTAAAAGCATTTTTAGAACATTGACCTTTCTTTCAGCTCGTTCTAAATATAGTGGACAAGTACACTAATGGAATTATTTACTGCTAATTCTCTAAATTATACATCAAGTGGTGTTCTGAAAGCAGATGTGTATAGGGAGTTATATACTGGGGCCATAGATTTCATGCATTAAAAAATTCCCATGGCAATTTAATAACTGCTACACCAAAATGTTATTTATATAGATAGGCAGAAAGGTAGTAATTGCAAAGCATTTGTGTTTAAAGGGATAGAAAGGTTAAAATTAAAATGTGGATGGATGCATTTCAATTTGAAATGGAAGCATTTTTGCAATATAATTCTAATAGTAATTTTTTTTTTTAAGTTGTTACTTTATTTCAGTGGCATACACACATATGCTGTGAGGGCATGTGCATCTGTATTCAGATACGGGTAGCACAATATTGTTTTTCAGGTCATCTGCAATTCGGTGGGTAATCGTTCATTATTGGCTATCAGATATGTGTTATCAGTCGATCTGTGGGTGTTGAACATTTATCATGTGTCTTTGGGTGTTGAATTTGATGTGTCCATTTTGTTCAGGATAATTAGTCAATAAATTGTGCTTGAGTGATTGTGATTGCTGAAGTTAAAGGTCCAATAAAAACAGCAGATTTGCAGAATCAACAAATGTATGATAAAAAGATAATGCAATAGCACTTAGTCTAAACTTCAAATGAGTAGTAGATTTTTTTCTGACAAATTTCTGTCTATTTCCACTCCTCCTATATCATGTGACAGCCATCAACCAATCACAAATGCATACATGTTTATTCTGTGAATTCTTGCATATGCTCAGTAGGAGCTGGTGAGTCAAAGGCCTAAATATAAAAAGACTGCGCGCACAGAGATTACAAGAGAGGACCTCCAACAGCTAGCCACTAAAGAAGACATAAAAGCAGCAATGGCAGATATGCGCAATATGTTCCAGGAAATAAAAAGGGACATGAAGCGAATAGATCACAGAGTAATTACCCTGGAGGAAAGCCATAACATCGCAAGACAAGACATACAACACCTATATCAGCTATCATACAGCCAGGAAGAAACCATCCAAACTCTATTGAATAAAGTAGAGGACCTGGACAATAGGGGACGCAGGAATAACTTGCAATTCAGAGGTGTTCCGGAGGTCATTGCACCTGCAACCCTCCAGGGTTATCTTCAGGATGTCTATAGAACAATACAATGCACAAATATGTCACCAGAAGTTACAATGGAAAGAGCTGACAGAGTCCTTAGGGGGAAATCCCCAGCAAAAGCACCTCCACGTGATGTGATTGTAAAATTCCTAAACTACCAAGACAATGAAGAAATATTACGACATGCTAGACAGAAACCTCAGCTCACACATGCAGGAGTACCAATTCAAGTCTTTGTTGATATCAGCCCTACAGCACTTCAAAAACACAGGGAACTGCAATTTATAACCACAGTATTAAGATCACAGAAGATACCATACAGGTGGGGATTCCCGGTCAGTATAATAGCCACAAAAGGCGACAAGACAGCAATATACAGAAGATTGGATTACTTAGATAATTTCTGTGAAATATTACAAGTCCACATCCCACCAACTAGGAACTTTCCACAACCGGAAGATGGAACACAGCCAGAAGACCACATGCAGGGAGGTGATCATGGAGAACATGCAAACACCACCAGCAACCACTCTCTCCCCCAAAATATTGACTGGCCTTCAAAATAGGAGAACAGTCATCCCTCACAAGGAGAACTCCTTCCAAAAGAACTACACAAAGACATTTTGACCTCCTGGCGAGGACACTGACACAGTAAAGGTGTTATTTGAAAATACCTTAAAGATCTCTACAAAATGATCACTTTATTGCACAAGATGAACTTTATCTGCAAAGCCTATGCAAAGACTGACCAACCTACTGGTGGGGCAATGTAGAAATAATGCAATAACTGTTTCTTGAAAAATGCAACAGATCATAGACATATAACAGAGAACCACGATATAGCACTATGACATGTCGTACAAGAATGACAACCATCATAAACCTTATCAAAGTGCCACATGCAGCACATACGCTACTTAGCATAGTGAAACATTTACAGCTACTCAACTACTCAATGCTAGACTAAATCCAACACTGACTGTAGCAATTTACCTATAAATCAGAGATCTCTGCTACAACACAGGCAAAAGCCATAACAACATAAAGAACACCTTCACACTAGAATCACACCACTGGAACCACGGGATAGCCCTGGAAACAATGGATAGACCCACTGCACGCACCTAACATTAAAAAACACATAACTTTAAAAATGCAATACCTTGCATTAAAGCTTTATATAGATGTTACAAGGAAGATTGTCGTACCGGGGGTAAGGGATATTTCCTCTAGTAGTAATACTTTGTTTGGTTGTTTTACAGCATATTGAAAACTAGACTGGTTAAATAGCTTTGCATAATGTCTCTCAGGTCCTTTAAAAAATCATAGCAGTCACTGTCAAGAAATCACTACCCAATTCCGCACTACAACCCACCAAGGGACATTACAGCACAAGTAACAGACAACCATCTATCACCCCTCCCTCCCCTTTCCCCACCCTTACATAATAACGACTCACAACTCACCGCCACACACCCCCAAGTTACGCTTAATCACAATTAATGCAAAGGGACTAAACAATCCAGAAAAGCAATCTATTGCCTTAAGGGAACTACACAGACAAGAAGGGGACACACCTTATTTACAAGAAACCCACTTCAAGAGAGGCAGGGAACCTAAGCAACTCAGCCCCAAATACTGCACAGCATACCTAGCTTTAGGACCATCCAAGACTAGGGGAGTTGGAATCTTAATCAAGAACTCAGTTCCATTCCAACCAACGTATACAGAAATATACAAGGAGGGAAGATACATTATAGCAGTAGGCCTCCTATACAATAGATATGTATTTCTAGCAAACATGTACAGTATATGCCAAACCATAACCAACATCAGACACTGAAAATTGTGACACAAAAAATATTAGAACATGGGAGGGGTTTATTTCTGGGAAGGGACTTTAACATCCCTTTGGGTCCATCCCTTGACACATCGAGAGGCTCCTCCAGCAAACCTAAAAAAGTCCTCAAATCATTCAACTCCCAACTCCCCCTCTGACAGAGATTTCACATTCTATTCCCATCCACATCAATCGTACTCAAGAATATATTATATATTAACAGACCTCGCTAGCTTATCCTTAATATACAATGCCACAATACTCCCTCTCACGTGGTCCGACAATGCACCAATGGTTTGCGATTTTAATTGGCCAGAGAAACAAATACTTCTTTAAATTTGGAGACTGGATGACCACATACTGAGTAACCCCATCCATAAAATAGAAATAGAAATTTCTTTAAAAGAATACTTCCAAATTAACAGCAGTGATCAAGTAAAATCAGCTTTTACATGGGAAGCACATAAATGCGTTCTCAGAGGGGAGCTGATCAAAATCAAAACTCAACAATGCAAACAAAATAGGCAATAGTATAACTCTCTCGAGGCTCAAATCTTTTATTGGGAGAAGGAACACAAAAAAATCATCCTCCCCTACAATACTGAACTCACTAATACATGCAAGGGATGAACTTCATGCACATTTACTCAAAGAAACCCAACTTAAAGCACTACATCTCAAGCAGCACTACTTAATATGGGAACAAAGCAGGATTCCTACTAGCCAAAACCTTAAAAAGACAGCAACTTAAAACATACATTCTGCATATAATTGACAAATAGGGCACTTTCCATAAAGATAGTACTAACATAGCAGAGACCTTCAGACAATATTATTCCTCATTATACAATCTAAAACCAAACCACACAATGACATCACCTGAAATTGATACACTCATGAAGACAACATAAATAGAAGAATACCTCTCAGACATCTTAATCCCAACATAAGACACTGAAGAATCAGAGAGATTAGATTCCCCTATCACACACAATGAGATTTTAAAAGCAATCAAAGACATGCTGAGCGGTGAAAGCCCAGGACCGGCGGGTTTGGAATAGCTTACTATAAAACATTTTCCGCTCTCCTAATCCCCCACCTGCCCAACACATTCAACAAACTAATAACAGAAGGGGGGTTCTCAAAAAATATGCTTGAAGCATATATAACAGTTCTCCGCAAACCGGGCAAAATGCCCAGCAAACCTGAAAACATTCGGCCAATCTCATTGCTCAACTCTGACATAAAGATATATGCAAAAATAAAAGCCACCCACATAAATAAGGTTCTCCCCAAACTTATAAACCCGGACAAGGTGGGTTTTGTCCCTGACCAAGAGATGAGGGACAACACTCTCAAAGTCTTAAAACTCATCACGTATTCACAAAACAATAATATACCACTAACACTTCCACAGACGCAGAGAAAGCCTTTGACAGGGTGGCATGGGATTTTCTCAGGGTCACTCTGTCAAACATGAATTTTAGCAGCCAATTTGTCGACATGATATTTACCTTATATACAACTCCATCAGCCAAAGTAAAGGTTATGGGACTGCTCTCAAACAGCTTCACAATATAAAACGGTACTAAGCAGGGCTGTCCACTCTCGCCAATATTATTTGCAATTTCTATAGAAATATTGGCTTTAAAAATTCACGAAGACCCACTAATTACTGGAATCCTTTTGGATAACAAAGAACACAAGTTAGCTATGTATGCGGATGACGTGCTTTTGACACTCACCAACACAGAAACATCCCTACCACAAGCATTACAAATATTCAGTAAATATGGGAAACTGTCCAATTTCTCACTGAATGTAAATAAATCTGAATTCTTAAACATAACATTACAGACAGAAACAGTAACACAGGTCATGACAAACTGCCCATTACAACTCCTAAAAGATAAAATGAAATACTTGGGTGTATACCTAACGGCAGACCCAGATACCCAGCGATCTCTCAAACTGGAAAAGCAAGAGCCTTTTGTGGCTAGGTAGAATTGGCGTGGTAAAAATGTACTTCCTCGCATCCTCTACATATTACAGACCATCCCAATACCACTGCCACATGACTACATTATGAAACTACAAAACGCCATAGTGACATTCATTTGGAATGGGATCAAGCCAAGGACCCACAAAAAACACTATACTTACCCAAAGAGAGGGGTGGACTGGGCACCCCCAGCTTATCCCTATACAGACAGGCTATCATGATACAAAGACTAGTGGACTGGTGCACAAACGATCCAAAAAAACATTGGATACAAATAGATCTATATTGCACATAAACAACCCAGGCACTCTGGCCTGGCTGCCAAAGATAGACCGGCTATATTAGACACCTACCCACTACTAAAATAGTTATTTGCAGTCTGGGATAGAATAACACACACCTCCTCCCATATATCCACCCCAGTATGACCATTGACACCTTACAAAAACAACCCAGCCTTACCATTAAACATGCCAAAAGCATATTATACATACAAAGGCCAACAGATTTAAGAAAACATGCTTCACCATTTGACCCATCAAAATAAATTAAAGAACTTTGCAGAAATCACCCCCTCAGATCAAGACGCACCATTGAATTGGCTATCTTATGCACAAATCAAACATTACGTCTCCTTCCACAAACATAAAAATCATTACTTTGACTGACAACAAACTTTGAAAAGCTATGCATAATAAAGCAAACACCAAACCACTTAATATCCATACTATACAAAATGCTCCTGATACCAGACAGAAATCACCTTCCCAAATACACTAAAGCATGGGGAAAGGAATTTGACACAGATCTCACTCTAAAAGCATGGAATCAAATATTAATTAACACCAAAACGGCCTCCTTCTCAGCACAAGTCCAAGGAACTAATTACAAATTTTTGACAAGATGGTATTTGACCCCAGATAGATTAAAAATAATATACCCCACAACCACAGGTAAGTACTGGAGGGGCTACTCGAATGAAGGTACAATACAACACATCTGGTGGGACTGCCCCAAACTTCAAAACTTTTGGTCAGACATAATAACTTACATGTGCAGAACACTGGAAACCATAGTGCCCAGAGACCCTAAGATTCTGCTGTTCACCTCCCTAAATTAAAGAGCAAAGCCAAAAACAAACTGCTGCTCACCATGATCAGCAGTGAAAAAATCCTGATTCCCAGATATTGTAAATCTCCCACAGTTCCCTCTCTGAGGGACTGGATCACACAGGTAGACCTACTCCTTCAGTTGGAGAGGTACCACTACATTAAAACTGGCACAGTTGAAATACATGAGTTAATGCTTAACACCTGGAATTTTGACAGATCAGCTTAACCCCTTAATGACCGGACCATTTTTCAGTTTTCTTACCCTTAATGACAATGGCTATTTTTACATTTCTGCAGTGTTTGTGTTTAGCTGTAATTTTCCTCTTACTCATTTACTGTACCCACACATATTATATACCGTTTTTCTCGCCATTAAATGGACTTTCTAAAGATACCATTTTTTTCATCACATCTTATAATTTAATATAAAAAATATATAAAATATGAGGAAAAAATGGAAAAAAACACACTTTTTCTAACTTTGACCTCCAAAATATGTTACACATCTACAACCACCAAAAAACACCCATGCTAAATAGTTTCTAAATTTTGTCCTGAGTTTAGAAATACCCAATGGTTACATGTTGTTTGCTTTTTTTGCAAGTTATAGGGCAATAAGTACAAGTAGAACTTTGCTATTTCCAAACCACTTTTTTTCAAAATTAGCGCTAGTTACATTGGAACACTGATATCTGTCCGGAATCCCTGAATATCCCTTGACATGTATATATTTTTTTTTAGAAGACAACCCAAAGTATTGATTTATGCCCATTTTGGTATATTTCATGCCACCATTTCACTGCCAAATGCGAGCAAATAAAAAAAATTGTTCACTTTTTCACAAATTTTGTCACAAACTTTAGGTTTCTCACTGAAATTATTTACAAACAGTTTGTGCAATTATGGCACAAATGGTTGTAAATGCTTCTCTGGGATCCCCTTTGTTCAGAAATAGCAGACATATATGGCTTTGGCGTTGCTTTTTGGTAATTAGAAGGCCGCTAAATGCAGCTGCGCACCACACGTGTATTATGCCCAGCAGTGAAGGGGTTAATTAGGGATCTTGTAGGGACCTTGAAGGGTTAATTTTAGCTGTAGTGTAGTGTAGTAGACAACCCAAAGTATTGATCTAGGCCCATTTTGGTATATTTCATGCCACCATTTCACCGCCAAATGCGAGCAAATAAAAAAAAAAGTGACATTTTTCACAATTTTAGGTTTCTCACTTAAATTATTTACAAACAGCTTGTGCAATTATGGCACAAATGGTTGTAAATGCTTCTCTGGGATCTCCTTTGTTCATAAATAGCAGACATATATGGCTTTGGCGTTGCTTTTTGGCAATTAGGAGGCCGCTAAATGCTGCTGCGCACCACACTTGTATTAAGCCCAGCAGTGAAGGGGTTAATTAGGTAGCTTGTAGAGAGCTTGCAGGGTTAATTTTAGCTTTAGTGTAGAGATTAGCCTCCCACCTGACACATCCCACCCCCTGATCCCTCCCAGACAGCTCTCTTCCCTCCCCCACCCCACAATTGTCCCCGCCATCTTAAGTACTGGCAGAAAGTCTGCCAGTACTAAAATAAAAGGTGTTTTTTTTTTTGTTTTTTGTTTTTTTTTTAATTATTCAGCTGTGATGGACTCCTGCCTTAACCCCCAACCTCCCTGATCCCCCCCAAACACCTCTCTAACCCTCCCCACCTACCTAATTGCCACCATCTTGGGTACTGGCAGCTGTCTGCCAGTACCCAGTTTTCCCCAAAAAATAAAGTGTTTTGTTGTTTTGTTACATGTTTTATTTTTATTTTTTCTGTAGTGTAGCTGCCCCAACCACCCCCCCCACCACCCCCCCCCAGATCCAGATCCTGATCCTGATCATTTTTTAAAAAAATTCTGCCCCCCTCCCTCTTACCTAAATTCATTGGTGGCAGTGCCAGTGATTGCTGCGCGCACGCGCGCACGCGCACACACACGCACGCGCGCGCGTGCACGCAGCCCCCCGCACGCTCCCGGCATCCGGCGTGCACAATACACTTGAAGGAACCGGATGCCGGGTAGCGATGGGCCGCCCACCCTCCTCCCTGTAAGCTCCCACCCACCAACGAACGGCCGCATCGCTACCGGTGCAGAGAGGGCCACAGAGTGGCTCTCTCTGCATCGGATGCTTTCTAAAGGGTATTGCAGGATGCCTCAATATCGAGGCATCACTGCAATACCCTGAGAGCTGCTGGAAGCGATTGCGATCGCTTCCAGCACTCTCTAAGACAACTGACGTACCAGGTACGTCCATTGTCACTAACTGCAAGTTTTTGCAGGACGTACCTGGTACGTCAGTTGTCATTAAGGGGTTAATATATTAATGTCTTTAAATGTACTCAAACATAGAACTTCCCTTCCCTCCTCTTCAATATCTCCCTCAAATAGACAGTGACCTGTAATCACACGCTAAGTTAACCAAAGAAAAAGAGACAAGCACATTGTTATTAACCTTTTACTGCCATTATGCCGTTACAACGGTGCTGGGCTTTAAAGGGATGGTAAACTCAGTATAGGGTAAATATGTAATCTGTATTGTCATATTGTATTAAAATGTCCTGTGTAATTTCGATCTAAACATGAAATAGCAGTTTACCTTTTATTTTCCATATCAAGAATCTCTCCGTTCCGTAAATTCGCCAGCCCACCGTGACGTCACATTGATTTCCCCTGCCTGTGCCCAATCATCTATCCAGTCGCTAGACAGGCTGTTAGCAATACAATTTTAGCGCATGCGCCTTTCCAATCATTCCTGACGATACTACCAACCAATCAACATCATCCAAATCCTGATAAGACTTTGCGCGTGCACGTGGTCAAGATCTCGCTCAAACACCCGATAGACACCAATTGAGCGTTACCAATGTGAAAAGTAAACATTGACTGTCACGAGTCAATGTTTACTTCCTAGACGTCAGTGAAATTAATGCACATGCGTTTAGTAATCTAATATCGTGAACGAGCACTCAGGATGACGTAAGGAGAGGGAGGAGAGAGGACTACACAGAAAGTGTGGTTACGGGCATGTAAGAGGGGCGGAGCGAGGCGGGGAGCTGCGTTGCAAACATGATAACAAAATATGAGGAATATTACTTATAATTTACATTCGAAAATGAAAAAATAATAATGCGGTTTGATCTTATATAACAATAACAATGTAAATATGGCTTTTACAATTAAAAGAGTTTACCATCACTTTAAAGCCGCTATGATGGAATACAACGTCATAGCCGACGGCTGTCCTGAAGCCTACTGCACTTGCAGGATTTGATCACGGTCTGGAGGGCGTTCCTAGCGTCATAGGGACGTCCCCAGACCTGATCCCATCATTAAAATCTGATTTCAATTTGTCTACATCAGAACAGTGTTCCAATGTAGACTTTATAACGCAGGCACGAAAGGGTTAATATGTATTCTAATTTTGCATTGTTTACAAATATAAATGTATAGTGTTATGCTTTTCATAGAGATTATGAAACAAATCTGGAACTCAAACAATGGACTATGCCTAAACAGTGGACTTTCTGAGAGCCACAAGTTGACTGAATGCAAACTGAAAACCATTGTATCCTGTATGCTACTAGTTGATAATGTTTGTAACATTTTTTCTTGCCCACAATAAAAAAAAATAAGACTGTTGTTTAAAATGATATGTTCTATCTGAATCATGGAAAGTTTAATTTTGATTTGAATTTCCCTTTAATACTGTCCGTGCATTGTATATGGGGGCAATTTCTAATATCTGAGCTGATATTTTTCAAATATGAAAATGATTGCATTGTAATTGTTCCAATGTCAAATAGACATCTAGAGGCCTATTTATCAAGCCGTCAACTGCAAATACGCTGGAATTCCGCAGCGTAATTGTGGAGAGCCTGATTCCCCTTATTTATCAAAGCCTACAGACCGGCAAAAGTTGAAATTTGTGACGTAACATACGATCCGCCGGTCTCAGTCCGACACAGATCGATGCTTATGTCATTACAGATGTTCTGAATACAAATTCGGCACTATCTGACTAATTTTGCTAGTTAACAAACTTCTAACAGGTACACTCGCTACTATTCCAGCCCTGCGTACCTGGTTTTCAATCCGCCGCCCTGGAGTTCGTGGAAGCCATAGGAATCAATGGGAGTCTGAAAGCAGCGAAAGCTCATGTTCGCTGCTGCCCGATATCCCATTGATTCCTATGGGAGAATAAAAGTTATGTTTACACCTAACACCCGGACATGTACCCGAGTCTAAACACCCCTAATCTGCCGCCCCCTATACTGCCGCCACCTACATTATACTTATTAACCCCTAATCTGCCACTCCCGACATCGCCGCCACCTACATTATACTTAGTGTTTTTTATTTTGTGTAATTTAGTTATTAGTTTTTTGTAACTTTGTAATATTTAATAGTAGATTTAAATTATTTGAGTAGGGTTAGGTTTTTAACTATATAATATATTTAATTTAATTTGTAGTTTAATGTAATTTTAGTTTAACAGTTAGGGTAGGTTAATTAATAGTTTAATATAGTTTAATGTAATTTAATGTAATTTTAGTATAATAGTTAGGGTAGGTTAATTATTAGTTTAATATAGTTTAATTTAAATCTAAAAGGTAAGTTATAATTTATTATAAGATAGGGATGAGGTAATATTTAATATAAAGTTAGCGGGTTGTTAGGTTTAGGGGTAAATAGGTTAAGTTAGTTTATGGCGATGTGGGGGGCTGATGGTTTAGGGGTTAATAGGTTAATTTAGTTTATGGCAATGTCGGGGGCTGGTGGTTTAGGGGTTAATAGGTTAATTTAGTTTATGGCGATGTGGGGGGCTGGCGGTTTAGGGGTTAATAGGTTTAGTAAGTGGTAGTGATATGGGAGGCCAGGGGTTTAGGGGTTAATACATTTATTTAGTTGTGGTGTGCTCCGGGAGCGGAGGGATATGGGTTAATACATTTAGTTAGTTGTGGCAGTGTCAGGGAGCGGCGGGATAAGGGTTAATATTTTATTAAGATGCGGTGGGCTCTGGGAGAGGCGGAATAGGGGTTAATAACTTTATGTAGTTGCGGCGGGGTCCGGGAGCAGCGGGATAGGGGTTAAACAGTTTAGTATAGTGGCGGTGTTTAGTGACAGTATACAAATAAAGCTGTGAAAAAGCCGAATAGCAGCGAGATTGGTGACTGTCAGTTAACAGTCCGCTGCTCATCACCCCGTACTTGGTGCGCGGATTTTTGACAGCTTTTTATATAAATATGGAGAGCGTATTAAGGTCCGCGGCCGCGATGTTAGGCAATGTCAGGCGAGCGTATTGGTGCCGTCGAATCCAAGTAAGTTGATGGCTTGATAAGTAGGCCTTTAGGTGTGTATAAGCTTTTTGCAGGAATCACAAATTTGCTGAAAAAAGCTATTTATTTTAAAAC
Source organism: Bombina bombina (assembly GCF_027579735.1). NCBI lineage: Eukaryota > Metazoa > Chordata > Amphibia > Anura > Bombinatoridae > Bombina > Bombina bombina. The sequence continues at coordinate 918,934,153 of NC_069502.1, forward strand.
AAAATGTCCCAATGGAATAGAGCATTTTGTTTTTATACTAGAAAGTTTCTTATTTCTTAATATGTTTTTATGCTTGAGGTAAAATGTGGTTTAACTTTATAGTATACATTTGGTTTTGCTATTGCGATCTAGTATGTTACTGAAAGATACTTTTAACTGCAGCTGCATTTTGAAGTATTTTTTAAATGTATCCTTCATTGTAATTCATTTAAAATTATTATTCTTTTTTTAGTTCACAGTTGTCTATAATTTCCAATAAAAACTATGAAAAATAACAGAAAACACTGGGATACCTGATTAAATGTCTATGAAATTCATGTGAGAGATAGCCGACTTTCACTGGTGTTTATTTTATGTATAGTCAAACCATTATCTCTGAAAATAGGTTAAAGTGTCATTCAATTAAAGGGCTGTGAAATTTACCTCTTTATCTTGATATCTTTGTTAAAGGGACAGTCTACACCAGAATTGTTATTGTTTAAAAAGATAAATAATCCTTTTCCCAGTTATTTTAATACACTTTTTACCTTTGCGATTACCTTGTATTTAAAGGGACACTGAACCCAATTTTTTTCTTTTGTGATTCAGATAGAGCATGCAATTTTAAGCAACTTTCTGATTTACTCCTTTTATCAATTTTTCTTCGTTCTCTTGCTATCTTTATTTGAAAAAGAATGCAACTAAGGGTTTTTTTGGTTCAGTACTCTGGACAGCACTTTTTTATTGGTGGATGAATTTATCCACCAATCAGCAAGGACAACCCAGGTTGTTCACCAAAATTGGGCCGGCATCTAAACTTACATTCTTGCATTTCAAATAAAGATACCAAGAGAATGAAGAACATTTGATAATAGGAGTAAAATAGAAAGTTGCTTAAAATGTCATGCTCTATCTGAATCATGAAAGAATTTTTTTTGGTTCAGTGTCCCTTTAAGCCTCTGCAGACTGTCTCCTTATTTCAGTCATTTTGTCAGACTTGCATTCTAGCAAATCAGTGCTAACTCCTAGGTAACTCCACAGGCGTGAGCAGAATGTTATCTATATGGCATACATTAACTAACACCCTCTAGTTGTGAAAAAATGTCAAAATGCTTTCAGATAAGAGGCAGCCTTCAAGGTTTAAGAAATTAGCATATGAACCTAGTAGGTTTAGCTTTCAACTAAGAATACCAAGAGAACAAAGCAAAATTGATAATAAAAGTTAATTGGAAGGTTGTTTAAAATGACATGCCCTATCTGAATCATGAAAGTAAATTTTTTTACTAGACTATCCCTTTAAATGTTTTATAGGAGCATTTTGAGGCAGGTTTGGAAGTACATGCACATTAGGAATATCAAAATACAATAAAAAAGTATGAAAATTGGATTTACTATCACCTAGATTACAAGTTTTGCGTTCGTGTTTTAACGCTGAAAATTGCAAATGCAGAGTTAAAACAGCAACGCAGCCATTACAAATCTTGTCAGTATAGATGTCAGTACAGCCTTTTAGCCTGTAACACAACGTCAGTCCTGCACTTGAAAAAACTATGTTTTTGCATGGGATTCTCATAGCGCTGCCATTATGAGTTTTGCGGTGAGGCTAAAAAGCTTGCGTTACACCCTATAACGCCAAGATCCGTACCGCCATCTGAGAGTATGTAGTTATGAGTTTTACGCAACAAAACGTTTACATAAAACTCATAACTAAACAGTTACAAAGTACACTAACACAGATAAACTACCTATTAACCCCTAAACCGAGGCCCTCCCGCATTGCAAATACTATATTACAGTTATTAACCCCTAATCTGCCACTCCCGACATCACCGCCACTAATAAAATTTATTAACCCCTATTCCGCCGCTCCTCGACATTGTCGCCACCATACTAAAGTTATTAACCCCTATTCCCCCACACCCTAACATTACCCACACTATAATAAATATATTAACCCCTATTCCATTGCTCCCCGACATGGCTGCCACTAAATAAAGTTATTAACCCCTAAACCTCTGGCCTCCCACATCACTACCACTAAATAAACATATTAACCCCTAAACCACCAGCCCCCCACATCGCCAAAAACTAAATTAAACTATTAACCCCTAAACCTAACAACCCCCTAACTTTAAATTAAAATTACAAGATCCCTATCTTAAAATAAATAAAAACTTATCTGTGAAATTAAAAAAAAACTGAATTAAACTAACATTACTATTATACTAAAATTAAAATAACTACAAATTAAATTAATTAAATTACACTTTAAATAAACCTAACCCTTCCAAAAAAATTAAATCTACAGTTAAAAAAAATTACAAATACTAAATTACAAAAAATATAGAAATACTAAATTACAAAAGATAACAAACGAAATTATCCAAAATAAAATAATTACACCTAATCTAATAGCCCTATCAAAATAAAAGGCCCCCCAAAATAAAAAAAAAACCTTAGCCTACAATAAACTACCAATAGCCCTTAAAAGGACCTTTTGTAGGGCATTGCCCGAAAGAAATCAGCTCTTTTCCCTGTAAAAAAATACAAAGACCCCCCCAACAGTAAAACCCACCACCCAACCAACCCCCCCAAAATAAAAAACCTAACTCTAAAAAAAACCTAAGCTACCCATTGCCCTGAAAAGGGCATTTGTATGGGTATTGCCCTTAAAAGGGCATTCAGCTCTTTTTTGTGCCCTAAATAGGGCATTCAGCTCTTTTTCAAATAGCCCAAACTCTAATCTAAAAAAAAAAACCCACCCAAAAAAAAAATTAAAAAAACTAACACTAACTCCTCTTTTTTAGGGGTTTTTAGTTAGGTTTTTTATTTTGTGGGTTTGGGGGGGTGGGGGTTTGTAATGTTAGGAGGTGTTTGTTTTTCTGTTGTAGAAAAAGAGCTGATTTCTTTAGGTCAATGCCCTACAAAAGGCCCTTTTAAGGGCGCTTGGTAGTTTATTATAGATTAAGGTTTTTTATTTTGCAGTGTTTTTTTTTTTTTTTAAACAGGGTATTATAATAGGAATAATTTTTATTGTTTTGGATAATTTTGTTTGTTATTTATTATAATGGTAGTTTTTTTTTAAAAATGTTAGTGTTTTTTATTTTTTGTAATGGTAGGTTTTTTATTTTTGTAATGTTAGGTTTTATTGTAAGGCAGCTTAGGTTTTATTTTACAGGTTAGTTTGTATTTATTTTAACTAGGTAGTTAGTAAATAGTTAATAACTATTTACTAACTAGTCTACCTAGTTAAAATAAATACAAACTTACCTGTGAAATAAAAATAAAACCTAAGCTAGCTACAATATAACTATTAGTAAAATTGTAGCTAGCTTAGGTTTTATTTCACAGGTAAGTATGTATTTAGTTTTAAATTATTTAGTTAATTGTAACTTTAATTTAGCTCTATTTTAATTATGTTAAAGTTAGGGGGTGTTAGTATAAAGTTAGGGTTATGGTTAGGGTTAGGTTTAAGATTACAGTTTGGGCTATGTTTAGTGTTTGGCGATGTGGGGGCTTGCGGTTTAGCGGTTAATAGGTTTATTTAGCAGTAGTGATGTGGGAGGCCAGAGGTTTAGGGGTTAATAACTTTATTTAGTTGCGGCGATGTCGGGGAGTGGCGAAATAGGGGTTAATCGCTTTATTTTAGTGTGGGGGATGTTGGGGTGCGGGGGAATAGGGGTTAATAACTTTAGGATACTGGTGGCGATATCAGGAGCGGCAGATTAGGGGTTAATAACATTATGTAGTTGTCGGCGATGTCAGGGGCAGCAGATTAGGGGTGTTTAGACTTGGGGTTTATGTAGGGTGTTAGGTTTAAAGGTAACTTTTTTTTCCCCATGTTGTTGCATTACGGAGCTTTTCATTCCGCGATCGCAGGTGCTATTTTTTTTTCTAACACTCTCTCCCCATTGATGTATATGGGTAAAGTGTGCACAGCACGTCAAAGCAGCGCTTGTATTTTGTGTGGTATGCAGCTCAACGCAACCATATCGCACGCACAAGGCGGCTTTTCAAAACCTTGTAATGGCAGCACTATGGAGGGTGAAATAACGCAACTTTTTGTTGCGTTCGTTTCGCACACCCTCTATAGTACAAAAATTGTAATCTAGGTATATCTAAATTATAAAAGTTTAAGATTGACTTCCATGGCCCTTTAACTCAATTTTACATATAAAGTTCTGAAGGAATTTGTTTTTAAGTTGCAGGCTTTACTTAAAGGGACAGTATACTGTAAATTTTCTTCCCTTATTATACTCCCAATTATCCATTTTCCCTGCTGGAGTGTATTAAATTGCTTATAAATCGCTATAAATGTACCTTTATTATTGCATTTCAAATATCTGTTTTTGCCTGTTGTTTCCTTACTTATACTGTAAATTTCTATACTTATGTATTGGCTAAAAGCTATTTATGGAAAAGCTATTTAAACATAGCCAGCAGAAGAAATTACATTCCCAGTGGGGGTAGGAGAGATTATTAATACAATGTTAATTATTCAATTGCTCTAAGTATTGGCCTTTGGTTACAGATAGAGATAAGATAATGAATCATTTTTTGTGTATTAAATGTGAAAAGATAAGGAGTTCTGATTTTTCTGCTAACTCGTCCCATTTTAATGAGTTGTGGTTTCAAAGAAGAAAAACAACTATTTTGTATAAAAATAAACCTAAAGGAGAAATGTATCATATGTTTTTTAATCTGCTACTGAGGACAAATTAATGTGAACCCAATATTACAGTACACTGTCCCTTTAAATAATTAAAGTTTCATTTTAACTTCCACGTCTCCTTAATCGTCAATTACTATCCATGCTAAAAAAACTTTCATTAAAGGACAGTTGTTAAGGGACAGTAAAGTCATAATTAGACATTCATGATTCAGATAGAGCATATAATTTTGAACAACTTTCCAATTTACTTCTATTATTTAATTTGCTTCCTTCTCTTGTTATCCTTTTCTGAAAGGTTTATCTAGGTAAGCTCAGGTGCAGCAAAGAACCTAGGTTCTAGCTGCTGATTGGTGGCTGCATATATATACCGATTGTCATTGGCTCACCCATGTGTTCAGTCAGAAACCAGTAGTGCATTGTTGCTCCTTCAACAAATGATACAAAAAGAATTAAACAAATTTGATAATAGAAGCAAACTGGAAAGATGTTTAAAATTGTATGTTCTACCTAAATCATGAAAGAAAAATGTGGGGTTTCACGTCCCTTTATTCTGAAGATCTGGCAGATTAATAATAAAAAGGTGGACGCCATAAAAGACCTGCTACAACAAACCATTTTTTTCTTCTTGAAATTACAGTTGGATATTAAAGGTATTGTATATTTAGTGTTCAATGGATTGGGTTTTTTTTTTTTGTCCCTTTAAGTTAACGCTGATTATTTTGAAAATCTGGTCTAAATAACTGGTCTGTTGGATAGGAGCTCATAGGCAGAGAAGAAACACATACACAGCAATGTTAGTGGAAAATATAAAACCAAAATATCTTTATTTTTTTAGCTCAGGAACATATATATTTCATAAAAAAAATATGTGATACATTTTAAAATGTCCATTCTCTAGAATCAGCAAAGAAAAAAAAATTACATTAAAGGGACATTGAACAGTAAAATGTGTTTCCCCGTAAAGGGACATTAAACACTAAATAAATGCTAGATAGAATAATGCATTCAAAGAAAAGATTAGCCTGAGAATAAAGTGTAGACATATTTTTTAAAGTTTCATTAGCTGTTTAAATATTGACAAAATAATTGTAAAGTTTTAGTGTCTATAAAAAATGGGAGCCGCCATGTTGTAACTTAGGTTACCTTCTCTGCTGTGGCCAATTAGGGACAGTTATAAATAGGTCACTAGAGTGTGCAACCAATGGCTGTGTGGAATATAACAGTGTTTTGCACTTCCATTTCTAACAGGAACTGAAAAGCTCACAATTTCAGTATGGAATTACAGGAAAAGGGGACAAAATAAATAATGGAAGTATATTGAATTTTTTATACATATAATTTATAATTTTATATTACCATATCAAGGTGTTTAGTGATTATTTAATGTGTTCCCATTATATTGTTATACCTGCTGCAGAGCACTAAATGTATACACATTTCCTTTAGGTTTATTTTTGTATTTGAAATAGGTAATTTTGCCTGAGCCTGCTGGAATAGTATACCTAACCTTTCTCTCTATATACAAAAAGCCCAATGGTTAGCTACGGAATTTGTTATTATGTGTGTGTGGCGGGGGGGGGGGGGGGGGGGGGTCACTGAGCAAAAAGTTATGTCAGATCAAAAATGTTTCTCTCTTCAATTCCCCACTGGAAAATTAAAGTATACTGCTGCCACTTTTTTATAGATGATTCTGCCATTTTCTATATATTTTAAGCTAGCAAAATAACAGTTTGTAATTGAGCTGTTTGCAAACAATTGAATACACTCCAGCATATAAAATAGATCACTGGAAGCACAATAAATCGGAAAATATTTAAAGTTCAATGTTCCTTTAAAGGGATTGTCTACTTGCTGTTTTATTGTTAACAAAGATGTATAACACCTTTACTACCCATTCTCTAGCTTTGCTCAACCAACATTGTTATATTAATATACTTTATAACATCTAAACCTATACATTTCTGTTTCTAAGCCTCTGCAGGACTCCTATCTCAGTGCATTTTTAAAGCTTTTAACAGCCAGAAAGTGTTAGTTCATGTGTGCCATCTATATAACATTGTGCTCACTCATGTGGAGTTATTTATGAAGCAGCACTAATTGGATAAAATGCATATTTGTAAATAACACTGAGATAAGGAGGCTGTCAGAATATGCTTAGATACAAGGTAATCACAGATGTAAAAAACATAATTTATGTAAGAACTTACCTGATAAATTAATTTCTTTCATATTGGCAAGAGTCCATGAGCTAGTGACGTATGAGATATACAATCCTACCAGGAGGGGCAAAGTTTCCCTAACCTCAAAATGCCTATAAATACACCCCTCACCACACCCACAATTCAGTTTAATGAATAGCCAAGAAGTGGGGTGATAAAGAAAGGAGTAAAAAGCATCAACAAAGGAATCTGGAAATAATTGTGCTTTATACAAAAAAATCATAAACACCATAAAAAGGGTGGGCCTCATGGACTCTTGCCAATATGAAAGAAATGAATTTATCAGGTAAGTTTTTACATAAATTATGTTTTCTTTCATGTAATTGGCAAGAGTCCATGAGCTAGTGACGTATGGGATATCAAATACCCAAGATGTGGAACTCCACGCAAGAGTCACTAGAGAGGGAGGGATAAAAATAAACAACAGCCATATGCTGAAAAATTAATCCACAACCCAAAATATAAGTTATTCTCATAAAGAAAAGAAAAACTTAAAACATCAGCAGAAGAATCAAACTGAAACAGCTGCCTGAAGAACTTTTCTACCAAAAACTGCTTCTGAAGAAGCAAATACATCAAAATGGTAGAATTAAGTAAATGTATGTAAAGAAAACCAAATTACCGCTCGCAAATTTGATCAACTGAAGCTTCATTCTTAAAAGCCCACAAAGTGGCGACTAATCTAGTAGAATGAGCTGTAATTCTCTAAAGCGGGGTCTAACCCGAATCGAATAAGCTTGAAGAATCAAAAGCTTTAACCAAGAAACCAAGGAAATAGCAGAAGTTTTTCTGACCTTTCCTAGGACCAGAAAATATAACAAACAGACTAGAAGTCTTCCTGAAATCTTAGTAGCTTCAATATAATATTTCAAACTCTCACCACATCCAAAGAATGTAAGGATCTTTCCAAAGAATTCTTAGGATTAGGACACAAGGAAGGAACAACAATTTCTCTACTAATGTTGTTAGAATTCACAACCTTAGGAAAAATTTAAATAAAGTCCGCAAAACTGCCTTATACTGATGAAAAAACAGAAAAGGAGATTCACAAGAAAGAGCAGATAGCTCAGAAACTCTTCTAGCAGAAGAGATGGCCAAAAGGAACAATACTTTCCAAGAAAGTAGTTAAATGTCCAAATTAAGACTCCAAGGAGGAGAGATTGATTTAATGACAGGCTTAAATACGAACCAAAGCCTGTACAAAACAGAGAATGTCAGGAAGTTAGCAATCTTTCCGTGAATAAAACAGAAAGAGCAGATATTTGTCCCTTCAAGGAACTTGCAGACAAAACCTTATCAAAACCATCCTGAAGAAACTGTAAAATTCTAAAAGAATGCCAAGAGAATTTATGTAAATTGAAATGTAAGTCTTCCAAACTTGATAATAAATCTTTCAAGAGACAGATTTACGAGCTTGTAACATAGTATAATCACTGAGTCAGAGAAACCTCTATGACTTAGCACTAAGTGATCAATTCCCATACCTTCAAATTTAATGATTTGAAAATCTGAAGGAAAAAACGGACCTTGAGATAGTAGGTCTGGCCTTAACGGAAGTGGCCAAGGTTGGCAGCTGGACATCCGAACAAGACCCACATACCAAAACTTGTGAGGCCATGCTGGAGCCACCAGCAACTCAAACGATTGTTCCATGATGATTCTGAAAATCACTCTTGGAAGAAGAACTAGAGGCGGGAAAATATAAGCAGGTTGATAAAACCAAGGAAGTGTCAGCACACCCACTGCTTCCGCCTGAAAATCCCTGAACCTGGACAGGCATCTGGGAAGTCTCTTGTTTAGATGAGAGGCCATCAGATCTATCTGTGGAAGACCCCATATCTTGAACAATCTGAGAAAACACATCTGGATGGAGGAACCACTCCCCAGGATGTAAAGTCTGATGGCTGAAATAATCCGCCGGCGCCTCCCAATGTCTATACCTGGGATATGCACTGCAGAAATTAGACAGGAGCTGGATTCTGCCCAAGCAAATATCCAAGATACTTCTTCATAGCCTGTGGACTGCTCACCTAACAGCTCCCCAACCTGAAAGACTTGCATCTGTAGAGATCATAGTCCAGGTTAGCCGAACAAAGAAACCCCTTGAACTAAACGCTGGTGATTTACCACCACGTCAGAGAGTGTCAAACATTGGGATTTAAGGATTTTAATTGTGATATCTTAGTATAATCCATGCACCATAGATTCAGCAAACAAAGCTGGAGAGGTCTCATGTGAGAATGAGCAAAGGGAAATGCGTCCAATGCTGCAGTCATGAGAGTTAAATTTTCCATGCACATAACCAGTCAAAGGAATGACTGAGACTGAAGGTGCCGACAGGCTGCAACCACTTTCAAACGTCTCTTGTCCGTTAGAGACAGAGTCATAGACACTGAATCTATCTGGAAACCTAAAAAGGTGACCCTTGTCTGAGGAATCAAGAAACATTTTGGTAAATTGATCCTCCAACCATGTTTCATAAGAAACAACACTAGTTGATTAATGTGAGATTCTGCAGAACGGAAGGACTGAGCTAGTACCAAAATATAGTCCAAATAAGGAAACACTGCAATACCCTGCTCTCTGGTTTCCATAAAGCAGGGCACCAAGGACCTTTTTAAAAAAGATTCTTTCAGCGGTTGCTAATCCCAAAATGGAAAAGCAACGAATTGGTAACGCGTGTCTAGAAAAGAGAATCTCAGGAACTGATAATGATCTGAATGAATCGGAATATGAAGGTATACATCCTGCAATCCATTATGGATCTAAAATGTCCTTGCTGAATAAAAGGCAGAACAGTGATTAAATTCACCATTTGAAAATTGGTACTCTTACATAACGATTCAAAATTTTCAGATCCAGAATTGGTCTGGAAGAAATTTCCTTCTTTGAGACAATGAATAGATTTGAATAAAAATCCCAGACCTTGTCCCTTAAAAGGAACTGGCATGACTACCCCTGAAACTCCAGGTCTGAAACACACTTAAGGAAAGCCTGAGCTTTAACTGGATTTGCTGGGATATGTGAGAGAAAAAAATCTTCTCACAGGAGAATTTACTCAGAATCCTATTCGAAACGTCTGAGAGACAATGCTCTGAAACCATTGATTTGGACTGAGTTTATCCAAAACATTCTTGAAAAAAACCTTAATCTGCCCCCTACCAGCTGAGCTGGAATGAGAGTTACACCTTCATGCGGACTTAGGGGCTGGCTTTTTGGTTTCTTAAATGGATTTATTACATTTAAAGAAGGTTTCCAATTGGAAACAGATTCCATAGGGAAGGATTAGGTTTTTGTTCCTTATTTGAAAAAAGAACAAAAAACGATTTAGAAGCTTAATATTTACCCTTAGGTCTCTTATTACCTTGGAAAGAAAGAGATAACAATCTAGACTTAAAAAGTCATATCAGCATTCCAAGATTTAAGCCTCAAAACTCTTGTAGCTAAAAATAGCCAAAGACATAGCTTTAACATCAATCTTGATGATATAAAAAAATGGCATCAGAACTAGATAAATCAGAATCCAATTCTTGTTGCGCTAAATCTCCAACAAAAAAGTTGATGCAGCTGCAACATCAGCCAAAGGAAATGCAGGCCTGAGACGACCTGAAAATAAATAAGCTTTCCTTAGATAAGATACAAGTTTCCTATCTAAAAGAACTTAAGTACTATCTTCCATAGGAATAGAGGTACATACAGCAAGAGTAGAAATAACCCCTAACAAGTTGAGGATCTTTTCCCAAAACTCTATAGAAAGTGCTGGTAAAAAGATACAATTTTTTAAAACCTTGAAGAAGGAATAAAGTAAGTACCTGGCTAATTCCATTCCTTAGAAATCATAAGAGAAATAGCATCAGGAATGGAAAAAAACTCTGGAGTAACCACAGGAGATTTAAAAACAGAATGTACTAGTTCTAAAATCAAGAGGACTAGTTTCCATGATATCCAAAATAATTAACACTTCTTTAACAAAGAACGAAAATACTTCATTTTAGATAAATAAGTAGATTTGTTAGTGTCAATATCTGAGGAATGATCTTCTGAATCAGATAGATCCTCATCAGAAGAGGATAATTCATTATGTTGTCGGCCATTTGAAATTTCATCAACCTTATGAGAAGTTTTAAAAGACCTTTATATTAATTAGAAGGCAGAATAGCAGACAAAGCCTTCTGAATAGAATCAGAAACAAATTCTTTAAATTTCATAGGTATAAAATGTACATTAAAAGTTGAAGGAACAACAACAGGAAATTTACTATTAACTGATGGATACAATGTCTGCATGTAAAAAGTTTATCATACAATGACATTCAGAAATATAATGCACTTAGCTTTAGAAGAACCGACATCAGGCAGCAAAGTTCCAACAGATACTTCTGAGGCAGGATCAGATTGAGACATCTTGCAAAATGTAAAATAAAAGACAACATATAAAGCAAAATTTGTCAATTTCCTTATATGACAGTTTCAGGAATGGGAAAAAAATGCAAATAGCATAGCCCTTTGATATAGAAAAAGGCAAGAGGCAAAATCAATGGGGCAAATAAATAATGAAAAAAATTTAGCGGCAAGTATGACGCACAACGTACCTGAAATTTTTTTTGGCGCCAACCATGTCCGGAAATGACATACTCGCGTCACTAACAATGCAACCCTGTGTGAACTTGCGTCAACGGACGTGCCTTTCGCGCCAAAAAATTCTCGCGCCAAGAATGACGCAATAAAGTGTAGCATTTGGCGTACCCGCGAGCCTAAGCCAGCCCGCAATTTGAAACAAAGTAGTCAATTGAAAAAAAGACAAAACCCCAGGTAAGAAAAATATTTCTTAATATTAACTTTCCCCAAATATGAAACTGACAGTCTGCAAAAAGGAAATACATGAACCTGACTCATGGCAAATATAAGTACAATACATATATTTAGAACTTTATATAAATGCATAAAGTGCCAAACCATAACTGAGGTGTCTTAAGTAATAAAAACATACTTACCAAAAAGACACCCATCCACATATAGCAGATAGCCAAACCAGTACTGAAACAGTTATCAGTAGAGGTAATGGTATATGAGAGTATATTGTCGATCTGAAAAGGGAGGTAGGAGATGAATCTCTACGACCGATAACAGAGAACCTATGAAAAAGACCCCCGTTAGGAAAATCATTGCATTAAATAGGTGATACTCTCACCGTCCCTCTGACATTTGCTGTACTCTGAGAGGAATCGGGCTTCAAAATGCTGAGAAGCGCATGTCAACGTAGAAATCTTAGCACAAACTTACTTCACCACCTCCATAGGAGGCAAACGCCTAGATTTAGAGTTTGGCGTTAGCCGTCAAAACCAGCGTTAGAGGCTCCTAACGCTGGTTTTGGGCTACCGCTGGTATTTAGAGTCAGTCAGGAAAGGGTCTAACGCTCACTTTGCAGCCGCGACTTTTCCATACCGCAGATCCCCCTACGCCATTTGCGTATCCTATCTTTTCAATGGGATCTTTCTAACGCTGGTATTTAGAGTCTGGGCTGAAGTGAGCGTTAGAAATCTAACGACAAAACTCCAGCCGCAGAAAAAAGCCAGGAGTTAAGAGCTTTCTGGGCTAACGCCGGTTCATAAAGCTCTTAACTACTGTGCTCTTAAGTACACTAACACCCATAAACTACCTATTCACCCCTAAACCGAGGCCCCCCCACATCGCTGCCACTGTATTACATTTTTTTAACCCTTAATCTGCCGACCACACACCGCAGCCACCTACGTTATCCCTATGTACCCCTAATCTGCTGCCCCTAACACCGCCGACCCCTATATTATATTTATTAACCCCTAATCTGCCGCCCCCAACGTCGCCTCCACCTACCTACAATTATTAACCCCTAATCTGCCGACCGGACCTCACCGCTACTCTAATAAATGTATTAACCCCTAAAGCTAAGTCTAACCCTAACCCTAACACCCCCCTAAGTTAAATATAATTTAAATCTAACGAAATAAATTAACTCTTATTAAATAAATTATTCCTATTTAAAGCTAAATACTTACCTGTAAAATAAATCCTAAAATAGCTACAATATAATTATAATTTATATTGTAGCTATATTAGGATTTATTTTACAGGCAACTTTGTATTTATTTTAACCAGGTACAATAGCTATTAAATAGTTAATAACTATTTAATAGCTACCTAGTTAAAATAATTACAAAATTATTCTATTGGCTGTTCCGATCAGCCAATAGAATGCGAGCTCAATCTGATTGGCTGATTGGATCAGCCAATCAGAATTTTCCTACCTTAATTCCGATTGGCTGATAGAATCCTATCAGCCAATCGGAATTCGAGGGACGCTATCTTGGATGACGTCCCTTAAAGGAACCTTCATTCGTCGTCTAGTCGTCGGAAAAAGAGAATGGATCCGCACCGGAGGTCTTGAAGATGGAGCCGCTCGTCGTCGGATGGAAGAACATAGAAGATGCCGCTTGGATGAAGATGTCTACCGGTCCGGATCTCCTCTTCTGCCCTGATAGGATGAAGACTTCTGCCCGATGATGGACTTCTTCAGCCGCCGCTTGGATCAAGACTTCAGCCGGAGGATGGACGTCTTCAGCCCCCGCTTGGGCTTGGATCAAGACATTGGAGCCTGGACCGATCGGTGATACCCGGCGTGGTGAAGATAAGGTAGGAAGATCTTCAGGGGCTTAGTGTTAGGTTTATTTAAAGGGGGTTTGGGTTAGATTAGGGGTATGTGGGTGGTGGGTTGTAATGTTGGGGGGGGTATTGTATGTTTTCTTTTTCCAGGCAAAAGAGCTGTTTTCTTTGGGGCATGCCCCGCAAAAGGCCCTTTTAAGGGCTGGTAAGGTAAAAGAGCTTTTCTAATTTTATTTTAGAATAGGGTAGGGCATTTTTTTATTTTGGGGGGCTTTGTTATTTTATTAGGGGGCTTAGAGTAGGTGTAATTAGCTTAAAATTGTTGTAATATTTTTCTAATGCTTGTAAATATTTTTTTATTTTTTGTAACTTAGTTCTTTTTTATTTTTTGTACTTTAGTTAGTTTATTTAATTGTATTTATTTGTAGGTATTGCATTTAATTAATTTATTAATAGTGTAGTGTTAGGTTTAATTGTAACTTATGTTAGGATTTATTTTACAGGTAATTTTGTAATTATTTTAACTAGGTAGCTATTAAATAGTTCTTAACTATTTAATAGCTATTATACCTTGTTAAAATAAATACAAAGTTGCCTGTAAAATAAATATTAATCCTAAAATAGCTTCAATATAATTATAATTTATATTGTAGCTATATAAGGATTATTTTACAGGTAAGTATTTAGCTTTAAATAGGAATACTTTATTTAATAAGAGTTAATTTATTTCGTTAGATTTATATTATATTTAATTTACGGGGGTGTTAGTGTTAGGGTTAGACTTAGCTTTAGGGGTTAATACATTTATTAGAGTAGCGGCAAGGTCCGGTCGGCAGATTAGGGGTTAATAATTGTAGGTAGGTGGAGGCGACATTGGGGGCGGCAGATTAGGGGTTAATAAATATAATATAGGGGTCGGCGGTGTTAGGGGCAGCAGATTAGGGGTTCATAGGGATAACGTAGGTTGCGGCGGTGTACGGAGCGGCAGATTAGGGGTTAATTGTATAATGCAGGTGTCAGCGATAGCGGGGGTTAATAAGTGTAAGGTTAGGGGTGTTTAGACTCGGGGTACATGTTAGGGTGTTAGGTGCAGACTTCGGAAGTGTTTCCCCATAGGAAACAATGGGGCTGCGTTAGGAGCTGAACGCTGCTTTTTTGCAGGTGTTAGGTTTTTTTCAGCCCCATTGTTTCCTATGGGGGAATCGTGCACAAGCACGTTTTTGAAGCTGGCCATGTCCGTAAGCACCGCTGGTATTGAGAGTTGCAGTGGTGGTAAATTATGCTCTACGCTCCCTTTTTGGAGCCGAACGCAGCCATTCTGTGAACTCTAAATACCAGAGGTATTTAAAAGGTGCGGGGAAAAAAAAGCCAGCGTTAGCTACGCGGGTCGTTACCGACAAAACTCTAAATCTAGCCGAAAGTTTGTAAAACTGAATTGTGGGTGTGGTGAGGGGTGTATTTATAGGCATTTTGAGGTTTGGGAAACTTTGCCCCTCCTGGTAGGATTGTATATCCCATACGTCACTAGCTCATGGACTCTTGCCAATTACATGAAAGAAAGTATATTACTATAACAGTGTTGGTTATGCAAAACTGGGGAATGGGTAATAAAGCGATAATGTATCTTTTAAACAATAATATTTTTGGGTAGACTGTCCCTTTAAGGTTCCTGTAAATATAAATCTGTAATCCACCAGTATCTTTATTGTGATGAAGCCAGATTTATTATAGTGACAATTCCAGTATCTTTGCAGTGATGAAGCCAGCACTTCTATAGCAATGCAGTCAAGCTCTTTATTATATATTAGATTAACAAAGATCTTCTTCAAGCCAAAAGAAATTTCAAAATAAAAATAAGATAACAACACTCATACAATCTATTAAATACAAATGACACCAGTAGGTGAAAACTTGAAATAAATTCATATTACAATTATGTTGACATCTGGAGACAAAACCCCTGAAAATAGTGTATTAGGTTTTCATAGCTTTTTTTTTTTTACTTTGTTTTGATATAAAAAACGATATTGCTATTAATTCCAAGATGCATATTTTGAGTGTTTACAAGTTGCATCTGTTGCTATAAAATTTCTGGATTCAATTGAATAGAGAAGTTTGTAAGACCATAAACTACAGTTAAAAGGATATTTTAGAATTGTCTTGTTTAATCTGGTTTGAAATGACAAAGCATAAAATCACATATTTTCTTATTGTGCAAGGATCATTATGAGCATATTTATGAAAGTTTTCTGACAGTAAAATAGTTACAAGTCAACCAATTTTTTTTTTTATTGTCTTCTTGTCATTCTGTGAATCTGATAGGCTTTTTTTCACTCTATATTTTATACAGATGTATACTATTCATTTTTTTCTTTCTGTTTACAAAAATATGGAAGAAATATTAGTTGTCTCTGAGAATCTGCAAGTTGTTACCCTTTTGTGAAGCAAAGTTTATTCTAGCTGTGAATGTGTGCATTCAGGTACAATATTCTATCGTTTCCAATAAAGAATAAACAGATCATGCTGCTGAGAGATGGACAGTTGTATCACTCGTGGATATTATTCTGAGAAAAAAAAACACACACATTAGTTTCCAAACATTAACAACAATAATATGTTTTCTCCTTATTTCACTTCAATATATAAATTATTTTTTTGGGAGGATAATAAATGTATAGGCTTAATACAAACTGCTATTTAAAAATCCATGTTCTATTATTTATGGTCAAATCGAATGATTCATTTACAATTTTAATTGATTTTCATTTTATGAAGCTATGAGTGCACAAGAGGTATATTGAGCTACTAAAATTATAATTTTATTTTCTTCTAAGTTATTTAAGTGTACCCTA
The DNA here is from genome assembly GCF_027579735.1 of Bombina bombina. Lineage (NCBI taxonomy): Eukaryota > Metazoa > Chordata > Amphibia > Anura > Bombinatoridae > Bombina > Bombina bombina. Next base: position 918,950,516 of record NC_069502.1, read on the forward strand.
TTTAATTACACTTACAAGTAACTTATTTTTTGGGTGAGTTTTTTTTTTTGTAATCTAAATATTAGTATTTAAAGTGATCTTGCCTAAAAGGTACATATAAACATCAGTATATTAGATTTAGAAAACAACTAAAGGGACAGTCACGCTAAAAAAAACCTTTCATGTTTCAAATAGGGCATGTAATTTTAAACAACTTTCCAATTTTCTTTTATCACCAATTTTGCTATGTTCTCTTGGTTTTCTTAGATGAAAGCTAAACCTAGGAAGGCTCATATGATAATTTTTAAGCCTTTGAAGGCTGCCTCTTATCACATGCTTTTTTATTTGCTTTTCACAACAGGGGAGAGCTAGTTCTTGTAAACCATATAGATAACATTGTGATCACGCCCAAGGCTTGTGGCAGACACTGCACTAATTTGCTAAAATGAAAGTCAATAGATAATAAATAAAATGTCATCACAGGGCTGTCAGAATAGGCTTAGATAAAAGTTAATCACAGAGGTAAATAGTATATTAATATAACAGTGTTAGTTATGCAAAGCTGGGGAATGGATATTAAAGGGATATCTTTTTAAACAACACAAATTCTGGTGTTGTCTGTCCCTTTAATACATTTATATGTTCAATATTCAATAAATATTGAAGTATTATTTCAAGCCAAAAATATAAACTAGAGCGTAATTTGACATATGTAAATCTATAAGTAGAGAGTAAATGAAAAATGTCCTAATTATGAGGTTCAAGAAGGGGGGGGGGGGAGACATTTTGTTTTGTATCATAATAAGTGGGCACCACTGTAAACCTACTTATGTTAAATGGGCATGTGTCTTTCATGATTCAGATCATTTACTTCTATTATCAAATTTTCATTATTTTGTTAAAAGTAGGGACATAAGCTCAGGAGCGTGCTCGTGTCTAGAGCACTATATGGCAGCAGTTTTGAAGAATGCTATCCATTTGCAAGGCCACTAGATGGCAGCATTTTTTCCTGTCATGTAGTGCTCCAGACACCTACATACCTAGCTCTTCAACAAAGAATACCATAGAATGATGCAAATTTGATTATAAAATTCAATTAGAAACTCTTAAAAAAGTGTATGCTCTGTCTGAATCACAAAAGAAAAGATTGGGGTTTTATATCCCTTTAAAGGGACACTGAACTCAATTTTTTTTTTCGTGATTCAGATATAGCATGCAATTTTAAACAACTTTCTAATTTACTCCTATTATCAATTTTTCTTCGTTCTCTTGTTTTCTTTATTTGAAAAAGAAGGCATCTAAACTATTTTTTTGTTTCAGAAAGCACTTTTTTTATTGGTAGGTGAATTTACCCACCAATCAGCAAGAACAACACAGTGTGTTCACCAAAAATGGTCCGGCATCTAAACTTACATTCTTGCATTTAAAATAAAAATACCAAGAGAATGAAAATAATTTGATAATAGGAGTAAATTAGAAAGTTGCTTAAAATGTCATGCTCTATCTGAATTACGATAGAAAAAAATTGGGTTCAGTGTCCCTTTAAGGTTTACATATTTTTTATTCCAGATAATCTTTAAAATGGCTGTCAAAAAAAATTACAATTTTCTGTTTTGTGGTAGCTACATTTTCGTAGTTGAGGGCAAGTTTTGGCTCCATTGAAGTCAACAGAAGCCGTTAATAATTAATTTATTGTTCAGTTCACACTGAAGCCAATAACAATTTTTTAACTAGCTGAATGCTGATATTAATGTGAAAAAAGTTACATTTGTTAAGTGTAAAAATATTAATATTTAAAGTAATGTTGACTTACATTTTAAATATAAAAGGTACCTATAAACATCAATATATTATATTTAGATGAAGAATTAATATATTTATATGTTCAATATTCAATAAGTATTAAAGTATTATTTCAAGACAAAAATAAAAGCTAAACAGCGGAATTTGACGCATACAGTATATACAGTAATTACATAGTTTGTTAAAGGGACACTAAACCCTAGATACATTTCATTCACCTCCCTCTAATAATCGGTGCTGCCATTATGGAATCTAGCATACATTGCAGGTATCTGAATCTGAATGAGAGTTTCAGCAGATGCTAAAATACATCAGCACTGGAAAGCAGTAAAAGACAGATTTCATGATGGCAGCACCCATGACTATAGGGGGGCAGGGTATAATCTCAATTCTATACTTATACAATGTATTTAGTGTTCAATGTCCCTTTAAATAATTTTAAAATATGTTAGTGCTTCTATTGTGGATGAGTTCATCACAGGAATAAATATTTAACACTTATGTTGACTAAAAATTTACTCAGAAATGTAAATACAGGGCCAGACTGGGAAATCAGACCTGCCCTGGAAATTTGTATAGACCGGCCCCGACCCCGCCCCCTCCAGTCTAGTCACGCCCCCTCCAGCCCAGCCACGCCACTGGTTTTCCCTTATATATATATATATATATATATATATATATATAATTATATATATATATATATATATATATATTATATATATTTATATCATATATATATATATATATATATATATATAAAATATATACTGTATATATAATATATATAATATATATATATATATATATATATATATATATATATATATAGTGAGTTACAACCACACATTAGACAGTAAAGTAACACTACAGCCAGCAACATGCATTTGAGGAGTAAGTAGCTGCCAAAAAAGTAATTGTGGCCTGTAATTTTGTCACCATTGCACATAATGTCAAAAACAGCTTTAACAAGCTCTGGTAGCCAGTGTGTTAAAATGTACTGTACCTCCCTGAAATGTGTGTCTGTCACCTCCTACCATGTGCACAGCAAGACACACTAAAACTACAATTCCCAGAAGTCAATGGTCTTCTGCCACACATCATCTTATACAGGCACAAAAAAACACACTTAAAGGGACATTATACACTCATTTTTTCTTTGCATAAATGTTTTGCAGATAATCTATTTATATAGCCCATAAAGTTTTTTTTTTTAATTAATGTATAGTTTTGCTTATTTTTAAATAACATTGCTCTGATTTTCAGACTCCTAACCAAGCCCCAAAGTTTTATGTGAATACGCTCGACTACCTACTCCAGCTTGCTCCTGTTTGTGTAAAGGTTCTTTTCATATGCAAAAGAAGGGGGAGGGGGGGAGTGTCTTATTTGCCACTTGCAGTGGGCTTTCCAGCTACCTTTTCCACAGAGCCAAACTGACAGCTTCTAAGTACGTTTTTAAACAGTTTTATATGGATTTTTATATCAGTATCTGTGCATCTTATTCTTTGTAGTAGTGTCTATTACACACAGTTATATGAAAATGAGTGTATACTGTCCCTTTAACTAATTCACTGCTAAAAGAATCCTATTGCACGTATAAGCACTGCTGTTTACTACCAAAAAATCAACCTAACTAAAAAAGTATCCTAACTATAAATAAATAATTTTATATTTAACCTTTATAATGCTCAGCTGGTTTACACCCCATGGCTAAAGCCGTTTCCGGTGTTTGCACTCGTGTTTACACGTTAATTTCATGTTTTACCCCTGTGAGGTAATTACACAATATGATATGTTGCTCATTTTCCCCCAAACACTTCTAAAAACATAACTGGTTTGTAAGAATACCCAAATGTTGGAAAAAGCAACAGTACAAAATATTTTTTTTTTTAATCATTTGTGTGATTTTGTGTAGTGCATAACATAATGTGAACCATTATTTCCTAAATATTACAAACACTTTATGGTTTCACATTAAGCATCAATTCACCTTCATTCTAAAAAAGGACGTACAGCAAAATCAAATCAGCACTAGGCTAGGCATAAAGTTGATATATTGTTATTTAATATGATTTCTGGACTGGTAAATACTGTCATTTTACCTTGCTTTGAGGAGCAGTGAGCACTCTCACAGACTGTCTGAAATAGATCGGTGACAGTGAATTCTACGGCTTGGGCAGCACTCTCTTTGCTGTTTGAATTGACTCTGATTGAGCGCGCAAATCTCCTCCTCGCCTCGACCGGCCACTTCCCCCCTCCCACACACACTGAGTCCAGTGGCAGCCCCATCTCTCACATGATCCCGGTCTAAGAGCTCCCCTGGGCGGGCCTATCTATTCTGTGTCAACTGCCGCTGCACCTGCGCTCCCTGAGCCCTTCACACAAGTTCAACTCAACTGTGCTAAGTTCAAGTTGCTTCTTGCTGCGCTGACACTGTGCGCTCTATCTCCTCCACTGCAGCTGTCTGAGCAGCCTCTGGCGGCCTTTCGGCCCACCGGGATTTTTCCTGGTATCCCGGTGGGATACTGATTACTGTACTGTACAAAATGAAACTTGGATTGGATAGAGCAAACCATTTTAAATAACTTTAAATAACTTTTACTTATTTTATTAGTTTGCTTAGTTCTTTTGGTATTCTTTGTTAAAGAGTAATCCTGAGAGAGCTCAGGAGCATGCACAAGTCTTTAGCCATCTGGCAGCAGTGTTTGCAACATTGCCTTTAATCATGTTAGACATAGTTGCAAACATTGGTGTCTATAGACCTTAAAATAAATGTGCATGCTCCTGATCTCCTATCTTCCTAAATGTATTCTTCAGCAAAGAATACCAAGAACAAAGCAAATTTAATAATAGAAGTAAACTGAAAAATTGTTTAAAATGACATGCCCTATCTGAATAATGAAGGTTTAATTTTGGCTTTACTATTTTTAAGCAACTTTCTAATTTAATCCTAAAAATCAATTTTTCTTCATTATCTTATCAAAAAGTAAGAATGTGAGCTTAGTAGCCAGTCCATTTTTGGTTCAGCACCTGGGTAGCGCTTGCTGATTGGTGTATAAATGTAGCCACTAAACAGCAAGTGCTACCCAGTTTGCTAGGCTGACTCCAATTATATTCTTGCTTTTTCAAATAAAGATACCAAGAGAACGAAGAAAAATTGAAAATAGGGGTAAATTAGAAAGTTGCTTGAAGGGACATAAAACAGAATGAACTAACAAAAGTTTTTAAATACATAGAGTGTGCACTCACAGGAATGAACAACCAGCTCAATACCATTGTTAGCCTGTTCTATGGTTAGTTGCCACCTGGGCGCAGCTTTTTAGCTCAGCAATGCTTTTCACAGATTAGAACTTTCCTGTAGTATATCAGTCTGATCCCGCCTATTACGGTCAGTCCAGCGCCGAAATACCAGGCAATTCTTCTCTGAACAAGAAACACAGCAACCCGAGATGATTGTTTAACCCTTTATTGGGCCTCATCCTCTAAGCACAATGAGCAAGGAGTCCAAGTTTGGTTGCCCAATTTTCCCTTTTGGTGTAATGGCTCACAAAGTTATATGCCAGATAGCTGAATCATAGTAAACAGATTTGTTGCTCTTGTTTATATAAACCCAAATAAAACAAGGTTAGAATATAAGGGTTAAATAGAATGAGCAATTTACTCAAATGAAAATAAAGACTGCAATGGAAATGAGTTTATATATTGTAGAAACTCAAAATAGTGCAGAGAAAAGGTGCTAATATATCTCTGAAGTATCTTGGGATTGATCAATGAATATGACTAAAAGATTTATGAACAAGTTAATAAAACTTAATTTAATATTACACATGACTGAATATGCCCCAGGTGGAGACATGGATAGTGAGTATAATAAGTAAGCACAAGCTAGATACGTAGAATTCTCTTAGTAACTGGAGCAAATAGTTAATAGCACTTCACTTGTATGCAGCGTTTAGAACAGTCTTTGATAAAGCATAAGAGAACAGTTGTATGCAATATTAGATACAGACTCCGTAAAATCACTTTACCTTGTTGCTGCTTGCTAACTTGTGAAGCTGAGATAGGGTAATTGCAGTCTAACCCTAAAAAGGAATGAGAGATTACCTTCCTTAGTGATCCGATGGTTTGTTTGTTATGAAACAGACAATGCCAAGTGCAGTCCGTATGAGAAGGAGATCCGGATTGCTTGAGAACCGCGGCTGCGGCAGCTTGGAAGAAATGAGAGCTGACTTGCGTGCTGTTTCAGGGAACAACGTCAAAAGGTAACTTCGATTGATCTGGAACACATAGGTAAGATCCAGAGGAGGGTGGAAGCAGCTGAGAATGTTACAATAGCGTTAATGAAGGTGCTGGAGATCAGAGCCATAATGACCTGGAAACAAAGGTTGTAAGGAAATCTCACACAGAACACATGTGTGGGGTGAACTTTAATAATCAGGCAATAAATCTAGTAGGAGGGGTGGTTAAATAGCAATGGAAATAGGTAGGAGGTGATATATCTTAAAGGTATATCACATATCCCCCCCCCCCCTCAAGGAATCACCTCCGGGGATTTTAAGTGAGGTTTCAAGGGGTACTTGCAATGGAAATTAGCCACTAAAAGAGGTGCATGTATATCCGAATGGCTTTGCTAAGAGTTTTCTTCAGGACCGTACCCTTTCCATTTAATTTCCATTAAATACTCCAACTTGCGACGTTTAATTCGGGAGTCAAGTACTTCCTCAACTTTGAACTCCTCTTGGTTGTCAATGGTGATTGAAGGAGGTGGTGGAGAATTAGAATGACATTCAGGGTTAGGTATATACGGTTTCAGCAACAAACATGGAATGAATGGTGTATCCTATAGGTGTCAGGTAGATTCAAAATGACTGCATTAGGATTTATAATTTTAATTATAGGAAAAGGACCAATGTATTGGTTGGCTAATTTCTTACTGGGTAGCTGTCATTTAAGATGTTTGGTGGATAACCAAACCAAGTCATCAATTTTATAGTCAGGACTTGGTCTATGTTGTAGATCATAATAATGTTTTTGTCGTACTTTAGCCTCTGTGAGGTGTGTCTTGAGAATAAGTAATCTTTGTTTCAGAGTCATGGAAAAGTCAGATGCAGCTGGAGAATTAACTGTAGTATTGGTAATGGATATAGTAGTTGGATGGTACCCATAGGTAGCAAAGAATGGAGTCATTTTGGAGGATGATGAGATAGAGATATTATATGAGAACTCTGCCATGGGCAGATATGAAACCCAATCATCTTGTAGATGAGTTACATAACATCTTAGGTACTGTTCTAATGATTGATTTAACCTTTCCGTTAAACCATTCGTTTGTGGGTGATAGGAGGTGGAAAATCTAGTATCTATTTTAAGTATTTTACACAAAGACCTCCAGAAGGCAGAGGTAAATTGTGTACCACAATCAGTAATTATCGTTGATGGTAGACCATGTAAGCATACAACAGAATTAATAAAAACTTTAGCTGTCTTCATGGCTGTTGGTAGTTTTTTGAGTGGAATAAAATGTGCTAATTTCGTTAGATGGTCAATAACTACAAGTATTGTGTTGTACTGTTGTGAGGTAGGTAGTTCGACTATAAAGTCCATTGAGATTGTAGACCATGGCACATCAGGAACTGGTAAAGAGGTCAAATACCCTATGTTTTTTTTGTGATCAAGTTTGTTTCTTGCACAAGTATCACAAGAAGTGACATAATCATGGATACATTGCTCCATTTGAGGCCACCAGAAATATATTTTGATTAATTCTGTAGTTTTTTGTACACCAGTATGTCCTGATAGAACGTTGTCATGGAAATGAGATAAGATGAGAACTCTAAGAGTTTTAGGTATGTAGAGTGTTTTTTTATGGTAAAACAACCCAGATGATGAGTCTTTGGTACAATTTGTAGGATGTTGAGCTTCACATTTCAAAGCTTCAAGTATTTCCTTTTCAAAAGTAGAAAGGACACCCAAAAACTTTTTCAGGTGGGATTATGAGAGTTAATATATCATGGATTCTGGATAAAGAATCAGATTTTGTATTATGTATCCTGGTCTGTAAGTGATGCGAAAATTGAATCTGTCCATAAAATAAAGTCCATCTCACTTGTCGAGAGGACAAGGTCTTATTCCTTTTTAAATACTCGTAGTTCTTGTGATCAGTGTAAATTAAGAAAGGGACTATAGAACCCTCCAAAAGGTTTCTCCAATGTTCCAAGGAGCACTTAATTAACCCCCTGAAGATCGACTTACCGAGAGACGTCTTCATCCAAGCCGGGCCGAAGTCCTCAGCGAAGCCAGGAGAAGTCTTCATCCAGACGGCATCTTCTATCTTCATCCATCCATCCGGCGCGGAGCGGGTCCATCTTCAAGACATCCGACGCGAAGCATCCTCTTCATCCGACGACTAAAGCTGAATGAAGGTACCTTTAAGTGACATCATCCAAGATGGCGTCCATTAGATTCCGATTGGCTGATAGAATTCTATCAGCCAATCTGAATTAAGGTAGAAAAAATCTTATTGGCTGATGCAATCAGACAATAGGATTGAACTTCAATCCTAATGGCTGATCCAATCATCCAATAGGATTGAACTTGCATTCTATTGGATGTTCCAATCAGCCAATAGAATGCTATTGGCTGATTTAGTCGTCGGATGAAGAGGATGCTCCGCGTCGGATGTCTTGAAGATGGACCCGCTCCGTGCCGGGTGGATGAAGATAGAAGATGCCGTCTGGATGAAGACTTCTGCCCGTCTGGAGGAACACTTCGCCTGGCTTGGATGAAGACTTCTCCCGGCTTTGTTGAGGACTTCGGCCCGACTTGGATAAAGACGTCTCCCGGTAAGTCGATCTTCAGGGGGTTAGTGTTTTTTTAAGGGTGTATTGAGTGGGTTTTATTTTTAGGTTAGGGACTTTGGGCCTGCAAAAGAGATAACTGTCCTTTTAAGGGCAATGCCCATCCAAATGCCCTTTTCAGGGAAATGGGGAGCTTAGGTTTTTTTCGATAGTATTTTATTTGGGGGGTTGGTTGTGTGGGTGGTGGGTTTTACTGTTGAGGGTGTTGTTTGTATTTTTTTTACAGGTAAAAGAGCTGATTACTTTGGGGCTAGGGTTTTTAGGCTAGGTGTTTTTTTTTTAATTTTAATAGGGCTATTAGATTAGGTGTAATTAGTTTAAATATCTGTAATTTGTTTATTATTTTCTGTAATTTAGTGGGTTTTTTTTTGTACTTTAGCTAATTTAATTTAATTTAGGTCATTGCATTTAATTTAGTTAATTTATTTGATTATAGTGTAGTGTTAGGTGTTAGTGTAACTTAGGTTAGGTTTTATTTTACAGGTACTTTTGTATTTATTTTAGCTAGGTAGATATTAAATAGTTAATAAGTGACGCCAATGTTAATGTAGTTAATGTAGGTGGCGGCGATGTTGGGGGCAGCAGATTAGGGGTTCATAAATATAATGTAGGTGGCGGCAGTGTCCAGAGCAGCAGATTAGGGGTTAAGATTTTTATTATAGTGTTTGCGATGTGGGAGGGCCTCGCTTTAGAGTTTAATAGGTAGTTTATGGGTGTTAGTGTACTTTTTAGCACTTTAGTTATGAGTTTTATGCTACGGCGTTGTACCATAAAACTCATAACTACTGACTTTTAAATGCGTTAGGACTCTTGACAGGGTAGGGTGTACCGCTCACTTTTTGGCCTCCCAGGACAGACTCGTAATACCGGCACTATGGAAGTCCCATAGAAAAAAGCCTTTACGAAGTTTACATAAGTCGTTTTGCGGTAATGCCAAAGAAGTGTGCGATGACCCTAAACTTTCAAGACTCGTAATACCAGCGGGTGTAAAATAGCAGCGTTAGGACCTCTTAATGCTGCTTTTTTACCCTAATGCACAACTCGTAATCTAGCCAAAAGGTTGTAAGGAGATCTCACACAGAACACATGTGTGGGGTGAACTTCAATAATCAGGCAACAAATCTAGTAGGAGGGGTGGTTAAATAGCAATGGAAGTAGGTAAAAGGTGATATATCTTAAAGGTATATCACATTGGGAGACTAAATACACACAGAGAGAAGTGCACTCACAGGAACTAACAACCAGCTCAATACCATTGTTAGCCTGTTCAATGCAATGTACCACCTTGGTGCATCTTCTTTTTAGCCCAGTAATGCTTTTCACAGAGTAGAACTTTTCTGTAGTATAACAAAAGTTCTAAATATATAATGCAGCAAAAGCTTAGCTGCAAAACAGTTTCTTTTTTAACCCCCATTAACCCTTTTTATACAGGCATAGTTTTGTTTGCAGCAAGCTCCCCCTGGGCATTTCCATATATGGAAGGTGCTATCCAGGCCATAGCTTATGCAGAATGCACTTGTGCACGTTAATGGTAGGAAGCAGAGTCACATGGCACCTGTCTAAAACAGTGAACAATATAATGCTGAAGCTTTCACAAAGAATGTGAAATTATCCTCATGGAAATGAGCAAGCCTCTTGGCAACAAACAAAAGCAGTACCTGCTGTCCCTCATCAACCCCCCTTGCTTGCATAAGTAATTATCCTCACATAGCCACTTTGTTACATGATACCAAAAGGTTGGAGTAGGACACCATGAAGGGGGGTGGAACAGGCTACACATTTTTTCACACAATGTTTTAACTCAGTTGACCCTTTTATAATATGCACATAACTCAATCAGCAAGATTACAAGTCACGCGGTATGAGTTTTCTATGCACAATATGGTCTTTTCACAATCAATTTTCATTGTGCAGATATTACAACTCTTGAAATATAGTGATTGCAACAAAAATCTAACTAACTTGCTAACAATGCAGAGAACTGATTGCAGAAAAATACAAGTAAAAGAAATGTTTTTGTTCATTAAACTTAGTTTGATGATGATGCAGACTGTTGTGTGATTGTTTAATAAGGTGCTGTTAGCAAATGTTTTTGTTCATTAAACTTAGTTTGATGATGATACCATCAATATTATTAGGTTTATAATGCTGTTTAGCATTTAAAGTCTTCATTTCAAAGCTTTAAAAATAATGTATTAGGTGCTACTTATGTCAATTTTGAGAGGGGCCTGTAACCTAACTCCCTCACTTCCCATTGACTTACATTATAAACTGGGTTTCAATTTACAACGGTTCCGATTTACAACCATTCCTCCTGGAACCTAACCCCGGCGTAAACTGAGGGCTACCTGTACATACATAGAGAAACATGGATTTATATGTTTAACTATGGATATAATAAAAATATTTCCCATTACAATCTTATGCACATTAAACAATATCTCAGAGGGATTTTCAAAGAAATATTCACATATAGATCTTGAGATATCTAGACATATAAATATTCATTAACATATCTCGCTATAAATAGATATATCTGTCCAAAAATCATCACATATATAGAAAAATATTTATTTAGAAATAAATAGAACATATTACGTTAAGAAAACATTCTTGCAAATGGAATATTCACATTTTCAAGTACACTTTTTGAGGAGAATACGTCATGGGCTTTGCGCAACAGATTAGGGTTTTAGTGGGTTTTTTTTCTATTTCTCGTCTCTTCTATGGGGGAATACTTGAATACGTGATACGTAAGTTATTTTGCAACTTGTAATACCTGCGCAACCCCAAGTGCGAAAAAAACCATAACGCACCTGTTTTTGAAAAAAACAGATTTGCTGCGCGACTAGTAATCTTGCCCAAAATGTTTTATGGCACTTTAAAATTGCATGCTCTATCTGAATCATAAAAGTTTAATTTTGACTAGACTATCCCTTTAAGAATAAATAGAACATATTCTGCTACATGAAGAATATTGGAATGAGAAATATTAATATTTCATGTCGGGTTAGTGCACTTGAGAAAATGCAATCAGGTTATTCATAATATTTTTCTTTGCACGCGTTAGGTTAGAGCTCATGAGAAAACTTTTTACTTTCAACTTGTAATATACTACTCACCGTGTTATTACATTTCATCCTTTTCCTGCAGCTCTTTTAAAACCAGTCCTCCTGTTTTAATAGTTTAAAGGTGCCAGATACTGAAGCTCCGCCTCTTCATACTGGGGCCGCAATCTTGGAGCTCATGTATTCCCACACACTGTGACAGAAGTAGGGTGCATTTACATACCAATCAGGTTGTCAACTTTTTGACAGCCATATTAGGTGCTTTAGGTTAGGATGCATTATACAGATTAGGAACTTTTTTCAGTTTTGCAGTGGCTGCATTGCTCTGCATTAGTATTCAGTGGGCAATATCATTGGTCTGTTAGCGTGCACTGCTTATGCCACAGGCTCTTTGAATACCTGAGCTCTAAGAAGGTGACTCCCAGTATGAAGAGATGGAGCTAAAGTATCTGGTACATTTAAGCTATTAGAACAGGAGAACTGATTTGAAAAGAGCTGCAGGAACAGGATGAAATGCAATAACATGGTGGATAGTTACAATTTTTTTGTAGTTGGGCTCAGCAGGCTAATGTTCCTTTAAATCCAGTTCTTTACCTTTACTTGAGATCAAAATGATCAACCATAACATTGTTGCACTGGTATCTCATGGGTGGTGAGATTTTCTCTATATGATCACAATCATCTCCCTCAAGATCATGGCCATGACATTGTGGTCGGGCACGAGTTAATTTACTTTAATTCAGGCAATATTTTAGACAAGCAAAATAACCATTATAGAACACTACAGAATAGGGCAAGAGCTTCTAATTATACAGAATTTTAGGGATTATGTCTGTTTAGGAGCTTGGTCTCTCTTCCCTATTCTCTTGCTCCTCTCCCTTCACTATAAGTTTGATGTTTTTATAAAACGTTAATAAAGGACCATTTAAACCCAACATAGACTGCTTAAACTCTACTTGCAGCACACCATGATCTTATAGCCCATGATAACCTAATGCATCTCTATTCAGTATCAATCCAACAGTTCTGATTACCAACTTGTTGTGGGGTATGATAACATAAATACAAATAATTAGATTGTTTAGTTACTTAGATAAATAATGCGAAAACACGTGGTTTTTTTAGAAATTTCTTTTCCTGTGGAAGGCAGAATGTTTGTTAATGTTTATGTTATGTTTATATAGCACCAATACAGCTAACATGTCTTAGTTAGTGCACCTCCAATACTGTTCTGTTCATGTTATAACACTTTGTTTATTTGTTAAATGCATATGGATTCCCTGAAATGATGCCAAAATAAAGCAAGAAAAGAAAATAAATAAATAAAGAAAAATAAACGTGATTCTAGCCTACAAGAGACAATTTATGGCTGAAACATTTTCTATATCATTATATATATATATATATATACTAGTCCTAAAGCCCATTCACACGGGACATTTTTTGCAGTACAGCGGTCCCACCCCTTGCGCTCTCTCCCTCCCCCTCTCTTTTGCTCTCTCTCTCCCTCCCCCGTCTCTTTTGCTCTCTCTCTCCCCCTCTCTTTTGCGCTCTCTCCCCCTCTCTTTTGAGCTCTCTCTCTCCCCCTCTCTTTTGCGCTCTCTCTCCCCCTCTCTTTTGCACTCTCTCTCTCCCCCTCTCTTTTGCAATCTCTTTCTCCCCTCTATTTTACGCTCTATCCCCCCTCTCTCTCTCCCCTCTCTTTTGCGCTCTCTCTCCCCCCTCTCTTTTGTGCTCTCTCTCTCCCCCCTCTCTTTTGGTCTCTCTCTCTCTCCCCTCTCTTTTGCGCTCTCTCCCCTCTCTTTTGCTCTCTCCCCCCTCTCTTTTGCGCTCTCTCCCCCCTCTCTTTTGCACTCTCTCCCCCTCTCTTTTGCTCTCCCTTTCTCTCCCCCTCTCTTTTGTGCTCTCTCGCTCTCCCCCTCTCTTTTGCACTCTCTCTCCCCCCTCTCTTTTGCTCTCTCTCTCCCTCCTCTCTTTTGCGCTCTCCCCAATCTCTTTTGTGCACTCCCCCCCCCCTCTCTCTCTCTTTATCCCCCATCTTCTGCTCTCTCTCTCCCCCTCTCTTTTGAGCTCTCTCTCTCTCCCCCTCTCTTTTGCGCTCTCTCCCCCTTCTCTTTTGCGCTCTCTCTCTCTCCCCCCTCTCTTTTGCGCTCTCTCTCTCTCCCCCTCTCTTTTGTGCTCTCTCTCTCCCCTCTCTTTTGCGTTCGCTCTCCCCCCTTATTAACCCCTAATCTGCCGTCCCTGACATCGCCGACACCTGCATTATATTATTAACCCCTAATCTGCCGCTCCGGACACCGCCGCCACCTACATTATACTTATGAACCCCTAATCTGCTGTCCCCATCATTGCCGAACCCTACATTATATTTATTAACCCCTAATATGCCCCCCCCAATGTCGCCGCAACCTACCTACACTTATTAACCCCTAATCTGCCGTCCCCAACGTTGCCGCCACTATACTAAAGTTATTAACCCCTAAATCTACAGCGCTGCGGAATCTGTTGGCGCTCTACAAATAACCGATAATAATAATAATAATAATAAAATCTAAGTCTGACCCTAACCCCCCTAACTTAAATATAATTTAAATAAATCTAAATAAAATTACTATCATTTACTAAATTATTCCTATTTAAAACTAAATACTTACCTATAAAATAAACCATAAGGTAGCTACAATATAGGTACAATAGTTATTAAATAGTTATTAACTATTTAATAGCTACCTGGCTAATATACATACAAATTTACCTGTAAAATAAAACCTAACCTAAGTTACAATTACACCTAACACTACACTATAATTAAATGAATTACCTAAACTAACTACAATTAAATACAATTGAAAAAAATTATCTAAAGTATGAAAACCCCCCCACTAAATTACAGAAAATAATAAAATAATTACACGTTTTTAAAACTAATTACACCTAATCTAATCCCCCTAATAAAATAAAAAGCCCCCCAAAATAATAAAAAGCCCTGCCCTATACTAAATTACAAATAGCCCTTAAAAGGGCCTTTTGCGGGGCATTGTCCCAAAGTAAGCAGCTCAGTTTGAACTTCAATCCAATTGGCTGATTGCATCAGCCAATAGGATTTTTTTCTACCTTAATTCTGATTGGCTCATAGAATTCTATCAGCCAATTGGAATTCAAGGGACGCCATCTTGGATGACGTCATTTAAAGGAACATTCATTCTGTTTGAAGACGTCGTCAGAAGAGGATGCTCCGCGTCGGATGTCTTGAAGATGGACCCGCTCCGCGCCGGATGGATGAAGATAGAAGATGCCGCCTGGATGAAGACTTCTGCCCGTCTGGAGGACTTCTTCTGGCCGGCTTCGATGAAGACTTCTGCCCGTCTGGAGGACCACCTCGCCCGGCTTCGTTGAGGATTTCGACCCGGCTAGGTGAAGACTTCTCAAGGTAGGGTGATCTTCAAAGGGTTAGTGTTAGGTTTTATTAAGGGGGTATTGGGTGGGTTTTAGAGTAGGGTTGGGTGTGTGGATGGTGGGTTTTAATGTTGGAGGGGTATTGTACTTTTTTTACAGGTAATAGAGCTGATTACTTGGGGGCAATGCCCCGCAAAAGGCCCTTTTAAGGGCTATTTGTAATTTAGTATAGGGTAGGGCTTTTTATTATTTTGGGGGGCTTTTTTATTTTATTAGGGGGATTAGATTAGGTGTAATTAGTTTAAAAAACTTGCAATTATTTTATTATTTTCTGTAATTTAGTGGGTTGTTTTTTTCGTACTTAAGATAATTTTTTTAAATTGTATTTAATTGTAGTTAGTTTAGGTAATTAATTTAATTATAGTGTAAGGTTAGGTGTAATTGTAACTTTGGTTAGGATTTATTTTACAGGTAAATTTGAATTTATTTTTACTAGGTAGCTATTAAATAGTTAATAACTATTTAATAACTATTGTAGCTAGTTAAAATAAATACAAAGTTGCCTGTAAAATAAAAAAAAACCCCTAAGATAGCTACAATGTAACTATTAGTTATATTGTAGCTATGTTAGGGTTTATTTTATAGGTAAGTATTTAGTTTTAAATAGGAATAATTTAGTGAATGATAGTAATTTTATTTAGATTTATTTAAATTATATTTAAATTAGGGGGGTGTTAGGGTTAGGGTTAAACTTAGCGGTTAATACATTTAATATAGTTGTGGCGACGTTGGGGGTGGCAAATTAGGGGTTAATAAATGTAGGTAGGTGTCAGCGATGTTAGGGACGGCAGATTAGGGGTTAATAAAATCTAACTAGTGTTTGCGATGCGGGAGGGTAGCGGTTTAGGGGTTAATAAATATTTTATAGTGTCAGCGATGTCCAGTTCGGCATATTAGGGGTTCATTTTTTTGTGTGTGTTTGCGATGGGGGGGGGCTCGGTTAAGGGGTTAATATGTAGTTTATTGGTGTTAGTGCAATTTTTAGCATTTTAGTTAAGAATTTTATGCTACGGCGTTAGCCCATAAAACTCTTAACTACTGACTTTGAAATGCGGTACCAGTCTTGACAGGAGAGGCTTTACCGCTCACTTTTTTGCAGACTCGTAATACCGGCATTATGCAATTCCCATTGAAAATATAGGATATGCAATTTACGTAACTGGATTTGTGGTATTAACGACTCTGGCAAAAAAAGTGAGCGGTGAGCCTGTCATTTCAAGACTCGTAATACCAGCGTTAGGAAAAAAGCAGCATTAGGACCTCTTAACGCTGCTTTTTAACCCTAACGCAAGACTCGTAATCTAGGTGATAGAGATTATAAAGACTACTACAATTAGGGCCTTTTATGCCTCCTTAAAGGTACAGTATGCCTTACTGCAGCAGGAACAGAAATCACTCTCCTAGCCAAGTGCCTGTTATGACAGGCAGTTTTTACCTCACAAAGGGGTGTTCCCTGTTTTTAAGCATGTGAAGGTGATACAGAAATTACAATAGGACTCACAAAAATAAAACAAATAAACATATAAAACAAATCAATTAAATATTGAAACAAAAAATATGCAGTAAAAAAACATAATTTATGTAAGAACTTACCTGATAAATTAATTTCTTTCATATTGGCAAGAGTCCATGAGCTAGTGACGTATGGGATATACAATCCTACCAGGAGGGACAAAGTTTCCCAAACCTCAAAATGCCTATAAATTCACCCCTCACCACACCCACAATTCAGTTTAACGAATAGCCAAGCAGTGGGGTGATAAAGAAAGGAGTAGAAAGCATCAACAAAAGAAATTTGGAAATAATTGTGCTTTATACAAAAAATCATAACCACCATAAAAAGGGTGGGCCTCATGGACTCATGCCAATATGAAAGAAATTAATTTATCAGGTAAGTTCTTACATAAATTATGTTTTCTTTCATGTAATTGGCAAGAGCCCATGAGCTAGTGAAGTATGGGATAGCAATACCCAAGATGTGGAACTCCACGCAAGAGTCACTAGAGAGGGAGGGATAAAAATAAAAACAGCCATTTTCTGCTGAAAAAATTAATCCACAACCCAAAAAAATAAGTTTATTCTCATAAATGAAAGAAAAGAACTTAAATCAAATGCAGAAGAATCAAACTGAAACAGCTGCCTGAAGAACTTTTCTACCAAAAACTGCCTCTGAAGAAGCAAATACATCAAAATGGTAGAATTTAGTAAATGTATGCAAAGAGGACCGAGTTGCCGCTTTGCAAATCTGATCAACTGAAGCTTCATTGTTAAAAGCCCACGAAGTAGAGACTGATCTACTAGAATGAGCTGTAATTCTCTGAGGCGGAGCCTGACCCGATTCCAAATCAAAAGTTTCAACCAAGAATGATGATAACACCAAGGAAGTGTCAGCGCATCCACTGCTTCCGCCTGAACATCCCTGGACCTGGACAGGTATCTGGGAAGTTTCTTGTTTAGATGAGAGGCCATGAGATCTATCTCTGGAAGACCCCACATCTGAACAATCTGAGAAAACACATCTGGATGGAGAGACCATCTGTCTGAAAACAAATGAACGGTTCTCTCTTTAACAGAGGCCAAAACTGAAGAGCTCTGAGAATTGAATGGAGTTCTAAAATATTTATTGGTAATCTCGCCTCTTGAGATTTCCAAACCCCTTGTGCTGTCAGAGAACCCCAAACAGCTCCCCAAACTGAAAGACTCGCATCTGTTGTGATCATAGTCCAGGTTGGCCGAACAAAAGAAGCCCCTTGAACTAAACGATGGTGATCTATCCACCACGTCAGAGAGTGTTGTACATTGGGATTTAAGGATATTAATTGTGATATCCTTGTATAATCCCTGCACCATTGGTTCAGCATACAAAGGTCACATAGAGGTCTCATGTGAAAGCGAGCAAAGGGGATCGCGTCCAATGCTGCAGTCATGAGACCTAAAACTTCCATGCACATAGCCACTGAAGGGAATGACTGAGACCAATTTTAAACGTCTCTTGTCTGTTAGATTCAGTGTCCATGACTCTGTCTCTATCTGGAAGCCTAAAAAGGTGACCCTTGTCTGAGGAATCAAGAAACTTTTTGGTAAATTGATCCTCCAACCATGTTTCTGAATTCGTGTGAGATTCTGCAGAATGTAAAGACTGAGCTAGTACCAAGATATCGTCCAAATAAGGAAACACTGCAATACCCTGTTCTCTGAATACAGAGAGTAGGGCACCTAGAACCTTTGAAAAGATTCTTGGAGCTGTTGCTAGGCCAAATAGAAGAGCAACAAATTGGTAATGCTTGTCTAGAAAAGAGAATCTCAGAAACTGATAATGTTCTGGATGAATCGTAATATGAAGGTATGCATCCTGCAAGTCTATTGTGGACATATAATGGCCTCGCTGAACAAAAGGCAGAATAGTCCTTATAGTCACCATCTTGAAAGTTGGTACTCTTACATAACGATTCAAAATTTTCAGATCCAGAACTGGTCTGAATAAATTTTCCTTCTTTGGGACAATGAATAGATTTGAATAAAACCCCAAACCTTGTTCCTGAAAAGGAACTGGCATGATTACCCCTGAAGACTCCAGGTCTGAAACACACTTCAGGAAAGCCTGAGCTTTTACTGGATTTGCTGGGATACGCAAGAGAAAAAATCTTCTCACAGGAGGTCTTACTCTGAATCCTATTCGATACCCTTGAGAGACAATGCTCTGAATCCATTGATTTTGGACAGAATGTATCCAAATATCCTTGAAAAACCTTAATCTGGCCCCTACCAGCTGAGCTGGAATGAGGGCCACACCTTCATGCAGACTTAGGGGCTGACTTTGATTTCTTAAATGGCTTGGATTTATTCCAATTTGAGGAAGGCTTCCAATTGGAAACAGATTCCTTGGGGGAAGGATTGAGTTTTTGTTCCTTATTTTGACGAAAGGAACGAAAATGGTTAGAAGCCTTAGATTTACCCTTAGTTTTTTTATCCTGAGGCAGAAAAACTCCCTTTCCCCCAGTGACAGTAGAAATAATAGAATACAACTGAGAACCAAATAAATTATTACCTTGGAAAGAAAGAGATAGTAATCTAGATTTAGATGTCATATCAGCATTCCAAGATTTAAGCCACAAAGCTCTTCTAGATAATATAGCTAAAGACATGGATCTAACATTAATTTTGATAATATCAAAAATGGCATCACAAATAATTGCAGTAAGCAAATAATACTAGATATGTCAGAATCCAATTCTTGTTGCGCTAAATTCTCCAACTAGAAAGTTGATGCAGCCGCAACATCAGCCAAAGAAATTGCAGGTCTGAGAAGATGACCTGAATATAAATAGGCCTTCCTTAGATAAGATTCAAGCTTCCTATCTAAAGGATCCTTAAAGGAAGTACTATCTTCCATAGGAATAGTGGTACGTTTAGCAAGAGTAGAAATAGCCCCATCAACTTTGGGGATTTTTTCCCAAAACTATATAGAATTTGCTGGTAAAGGATACAATTTTTTAAACCTTGAAGAAGGAATAAAAGAAGTACCTGGCTTATTCCATTCCTTAGAAATCATATCAGAAATAGCCTCAGGAATAGGAAAAACCCCTGGAGAAACCACAGGAGGTTTAAAAACAGCATTTAAACGTTTATTAGACTGAAAGTCAAGTGTACTGGTTACCTCAATATCCAAAGTAATTAACACTTCTTTTAATAAAGAACGCATATACTCTATTTTAAATAAATTAGTAGATTTGTCAGTGTCAATGTCTGAGGAAGGATCTTCTGTATCAGATAGATCCTCATCAGAAGAGGATAAATTATTATGTTGTTGGTCATTTGAAATTTCATCAACTGAATGAGAAGTTTTAAAAGACCTTTTACGTTTATTAGAAGGTGGAAATGCAGACAAAGCCTTCTGGATAGAATCAGAAACAAATTATTTAAAATTCATAGGTTTATCATGTACATTAGAAGTTGAAGGAACTGCAACTGGCAATGTACTATTACTGATGGACACACTATCTCCATGTAAAAGTTTATCATGACAACTATTACAAATGACATTCGGCAAAATAATTTCCACAATCTTACAACAAATGCACTTTGCTTTTGTAGAACCAATGTCAGGCAGCAATGTTCCAGCAGAAACTTCTGAGGCAGGATCAGATTGAGACATCTTGCAAAATGTAATAGAAAAAACAACATATAAAGCAAAATGATCAATTTCCTTATATGACAATTTCAGGAATGGGAAAAAATGCAAATAGCATAGCCCTCTGATAGAGAAAAAGGCAAGAGGCAAAAATCAATGGGGTATTAAAATAATTAAAAAGTTTGGTGCCAAGTATGACGCACAACGTAACTGAAAACTTTTTTTTGGCGCCAATAATAACCGGAAACGACACACTCGCGTCATTAATGACGCAACCATGTGTAAGGCTTCGGCGTCAACTATGACGCCGGAAATTACGAACTTGCGTCATAGATGTATTTTTCGCACCAAAAAATTCTCGCGCCAAGAATGACGCAATAAAGTTTAGCATTTGGCGCACCCGCGGGCATAATACCGCCCGCAATTAGCAAGAAGTAGTCAATTGAAAAAAAGACTAAACCCCAGGTAAGAAAAAATTTCTTAAAAAATGTTTATAATTCCCCAAATATGAAACTGACAGTCTGCAGAAGGAAATACATGAACCTGACTCATGGCAAATATAAGTACAATACATAAGTAAGTACAATACATATATTTAGAACTTTATATAAATGCATAAAGTGCCAAACTATAGCTGAGGTGTCTTAAGTAATAAAAAAACATACTTACCCAAAGACACCCATCCACATATAGCAGATAGCCAAACCAGTACTAAAACAGTTATCAGTAGAGGTAATGGTAAATTGAGAGTATATCGTCGATCTGAAAAGGGAGGTAGGAGATGAATCTCTATGACCGATAACAGAGAACCTATGAAATAGACCCCCATTTGGGAAATCATCGTGATACTCCCTTCACGTCCCTCTGACATTCGCTGTACTCTGAGAGGAATCGGGCTTCAACAATGCTGAGAAGCGCATATCAACGTAGAAATCTTAGCACAAACTTACTTCACCACCTCCATAGGAGGCAAAGTTTGAAAAACTGAATTGTGGGTGTGGTGAGGGGTGTATTTATAGGCATTTTGAGGTTTGGGAAACTTTGCCCCTCCTGGTAGGATTGTATATCCCATACGTCACTAGCTCATGGACTCTTGCCAATTACATGAAAGAAATATATTGTTTACTAGAAATAAAAATTGTAACAAAACTGTTGTGCAAAATTTGTATTTCATTAAAAAAAACAAAATTCTTATTGAAATTAAGCAGGAAAAAAAGTATACAATACAAATCATAATAAAACTACACTGCACATGCAAAAAACTCTGTGAAATTCATATTTACAATACGAAATTTAAAACGTAGTTTTCCTTATGTTAAATGCGTTTCCCCACCATTGCTAGTAGGCTGAAGAGGGGCGTTTCATAGGCATGGCTAAAATTTCTCCTTCAGGTCTGGCGCATTCTATAAACATTTTCCCTTTTCAGATCTCTGTTTTTTTCTTGCAAATTAAAAGGTGGTGAGATTGAGTCAAAATATGCAAAACACTTATTGCCCTAATAGAAACACATGTATGCGAAATAGAGGCAATTGTCTGGCAAAGTTTTGATCATCGGGCCCTAAGTCTCAGTTACGTTTACAGCAATAAATATAATGCTCAAGGAACATGCACACTCTCAATCCCACTTCACTTTCAACAAAAGATAATAAGAGAAAAGAAAAATAAATTTGATAAAAGATGTAAATTCGTTTTTTTAAACTGTGTACTTTTTCTGATTTCTGAAATTTAAATTGAGACTTCCACATCCCTTTAATACTGTAAAGTTTCTACTTAGCATCACACTTTCCTTCTAGGAAATATAAAGCAATCAGAACAAACCTTTTCCCCCAGAAGAAGATGTAGCTTGCTTATCTGCAGCGTTTTATTAAATTATTTATTAGTGCATTTTATATTTTATAGTTTATGGGAAAAAAAAGATCTTTAATTTACATCATATGCCATGATCTCTCTCTCTCTTCATGTAAAACTGTGTGATTTGAGAATTAGTTGTTAAACTGATGTTTGTGAACAGGAATGACACTTTTGTCCTTGTAGAGAAGTCATTTGCAGTAAGTAACACTAAAAAACCTATGCTTTTCTTGGCCTCTGTTCGACCTTTTTTTTTTTCAATCAGAAAATCACGTTAGTTGGAATATGTCTCAATGTTATGTTCAGCTTTACTGCTGAATGCACCATAGGAAACTCCATCTGTGTCAGCTATCACTATACTCTTGCATATACAAGGACGTTCATGTTTTGTAATGATCCAACTCCTTTCCTATCACTCTCCAATGATCTGAAAAATAAGCTTTTCAAAAGAACTGTCATTTCACATAAAAAATTGCAAAGTAATAAAAAAATCACTCAAGAAAAGCAACAAGTTAAAAGCACCACTTTTGCAAAAGGAATGTAAATTTGTATAATTTACTAAAGTCAAAATGAAACTTTTTATGATTCAGATAGAACATCTGATTGTAAACAACCTTCTAATTTTCTTATATTATCAGTTTGTGCTCAGTCTTTTGATATGCACACTTTTGGAGGCACCAGCTACTACTGTGCATGTGCAAGAATTCACAGTGTATATGTATATGAGTCTGTAATTGGCTGATGACTGTCACATGGTCATTGAAATAAAAGTAATATTTGAAATGTCTCAGAAATGTAATGATAATCTGAAAATCAGAGTAAGTGCTATTGTGTTGTCTTTTGCATACACCTGCATATGTAGAGTTAGGTACATCTTCCAGTGGGTCAGGCTCGGAGAGCGAGGGTGACTTAGACTTAGTTGGGAAGGGCCAAAAGGAGATGTTTAAGATGATCAAAAAGTTGGTGGCGGCACAGGTGAAGGGTAAAGGGTCCCCAGCAGTAGGTAGCGAGGTGGTCCACTTTTCACAGGATGCTAGCCTAGGGCCTCCAGTAGTCGGGGCGGTAGCAGTATCAAGGAAGGTTGCATCTCATGGGGATACATACCCATGTTTGGTTCATTCCTTGCATGGGCATCTGAAATCGAAGGTGGTAAAAAGATTCAAGATGGGCGATAAATCAACATCTTTGAACTTTCGCCAGAGGTGTGCAGAGCTAGAGAGCGGGCAGCGGATGGCACAGGCCCTAAGAAAGTGCAGCGGCCAGAGACTTATGAGGAGTGGCAGTGGTGCTTTAGGGTATTGGTGACCTGTCATGTGGACAAATAGCATTCTCAGGGCATAATTTGTTTAAGTATGAAGATACCATAAATGATATTCATTTGAGGTTTAAAGAAGGGGCATGGCATGAATATGACATTGCCTTCCATAGAAAGATGGTGGGTAACCCTCTTCTTCATTTTGGGACCCAGGATCTCTACCTGTGGTCCAAACTGGGGCTAGAGGGCATGGCTGTTAGCTCTCCTTGGGTTCGCCAGGGAACTAGCCGTCCCTCCACAAGGTCAAAACGGCAGGGCAGGGAATGCTGGAAGTTTCAGGATAAGCAATGTGACTGGGGGGCGAACTGTTCCTTTTGTCACATCTGCAAATGTAGCAAGAGGAGGGAGCCTGGCACAGAGAAGTCAGTCTCAAAAGGGGGCCCTGGTAACAAGGGCTCCAACGCCCCTTAATTTGGCAGCCATGGGGCCATGGCTCGCAAATTACCCCAATTCTGAGATGGCTCTGCTGCTCAGGGTGGGGTTGGGGGAGGGGTTCAGAATTCTCATGGTTGGGCGCGTGGTGGGTTCCACGGTTCACCGTAACCTTAAGTCGGCCTATGAATTCCCTGAGGTAGTCCGGGAAAAATTGGGCAAGGAAGTGGCGTTTGGCAGGGTAGCTGGCCCCTTTTGGGAGAAGCCTCTGCCTGATCTAGTGGTGTCCCCGTTGGGGGTAGTTCCGAAGAAGGACACAGGCAAGTTTAGACTTATTCACCACCTGTCCTTTCCGAAAGGGGCATCAGTGAATGACGCCATTGACCCGGTCATGAGCTTGGTACATTACCAGTTCTTTGACAACGCGTTGGTGATCATCAGGGGCAAGGGTAAGGGGGCGCTGATGGCGAAGCTCGACATAGAGTCTGCCTGCCGCCTAGTTCCTTAACAATCCATAATGAATGCCTCTTAAGAAAGGTTTTAGAGAGGAGCGCCAGTTAAGTCAAGGTCTGGTGTGTGTGTGTGTGAATAGTGTATTCACACTAGAGCTATAAAAACCCTTATGGTAGGGGTTTATTTCTTAATGTAGGATGTAGATGCTTATGTGATAGTAAGACAACTAGGGAAAGAATGTGAGATATATAGTATAATACAATTTATTACAGACACAATATATATCTTATAGACATGGATCCATGGTACATAAAAGGGTATTTAAGACAGTTTAAAATAATTCGAAATTATAAAATGTAGAATGTATAGGGTTAAAAATCAAGGGGATTGGACCCTCCAAAGGCAGAGTGTCCCCAAGGTTGTGTGTAAGAAAGGTGGACTTCGTTAAAATGTACTACCCTCTACTCCCTATGGTGATATGGAGGCTGGTAAAACAATTTACATAAATTAAACAGTTAAAACAGATTGGTGGAATGGTGTCCACAAATTTGGAGAATACAATTTAAACAAAAAGAATACGGCTCAACAAAATATCCTATGTGGACAGAATCTTATACGGATAAATATGGGACTTAACACTAAATCATATGTAAACAAAAACCATATGTGAAACGATATGCAGTGAAGAGAATAAAAATAAAAATAAAAATCAAAAACGATCAAAAAATGTGATCAAAAATAGACTAGTGTGTACACATCTAGTAAAAAATGTGGTATCAGAAAAAATGTGGTATCAAAAATCATAAATGTGATGTGATCTCAAAATTAGAAAAAGAAAATCACATACCATAAAAATGTGTAGTCAAAAATGTGAATCGATACACACTTAATCAACAATAATAACTAAGTTAGGGGCAGTGAACAAATAGTTGAACTTGGATGATAAACAAATGTTGGGGATACATTCAAAAAGTAATACAAAATGGTTATACAAAATAGTGATAACGTTGTTATAATCCTGAAATCTATATATCCTGAAAAGAGTCCATATAAAATGTCTCTTGTCCTCCAATGGGTCCTAATAATCCAATCTGAAGACAGTTCAAATGCCTCAGTTCCAAGATAATAAAAACAATAAAAAATGACAATAAAAAGGGGCAATAGAAAAGCTGGGAAGTCCTCAAAACCTAGGAATAAAGAAACATAACATAGTATAATACTGTTAAAAGTATAAATAAATCAAGAAATATAGCTCACCATATAATTGTCAACGCGTTTCGGCCCACAGCTTGGGCCTTTCTCAAGACTAGTATATGGTATGGGATAGGTGAGCAGGGTCTTTTATATCTATGTATGGCCAATTAGATTTCACTTCGAATTGCGCCAAAAATTACCGCAATGACACCGGAAGTGGTTACACCGGAAGTGTCTAAATGCTGGCGGATCTGTGTCCATGTTTATTAGCAAATATCTTTCATATCAATGAGTGTTTAATCTGTTATGGCCAAAGTTGTCAGCAAGATATCCTTTTGTTATCTTACCCAAACGTCTCTAGTGACTTTTATCATCCCAGTGAGTCTATTTAGGACATACCGGAAATTCCGCTAAACCGGATGTTTATTTGTCCTCTGTTCCAAACCGGAAGTCAAATTGCTTGAAACCGGAAGTTTTGGTTTCTCTACTTCCGGTTCCGGAATTTTACATCAAACCGGAAGTTGGGATGTGTAAAACCGGAAGTCTATGTTTTGCTATGTCCTCACTCAGGGATTTGAATATTTTCGATTGGGCAACTCAATTGCGATAAGATGTATATTATACAATGCCTAATAAAATGGCAACTAAATTGCAATAAGATGTATATTATAAAATGCCTAGTGTCCATCATAAAATGGTTATTTCTATGATGTGTAAGTTAATGTTAGAGTGAATAAATCGCTCACATACTTGGGTAGTATGTATAAGTAATCCTTAAAAATTGTGTTCAGTTAAATATCAGTGATTGTTAGGGGCTCTTTCTTATGTTCTGTTATCACAGTTATAACTTTTTCTTGGGATACGGGGAAATGAAATGGACATGTATCAGATATGGAAAATCTGAAGACCAGATAGTCTAAGGGGAGTGTCGAATACAAGATACTAGATGACTGAAATAGTCAATATTAAAAACTTCTATAATCCTTTTGCAGAAGTGTGTGAGAGGGAGTTCTATCGTTCAGACTGTACATTCCTGGACTATTCAAAAGAGGCTGAATCATATCTTTGTGTGATGTGCTTCTTATAGTGAGTTATATGCGTTAATGAATGTTACGCATATACTGGAGTCCATAGGCTATCTTTAGGTTGATGGCACTGATTCTTGGGTTACATTTGTCCTCAGTTGCACCTACATTGTGCACTTAACTTGATGTCCAGGTAGAGTGTCCTGACCATCAGAGTGTCTTCTCCTAATGGCCTTAAAATTGGAAGGATTGTGAATAGCAGTTATTTCAGGTTCAATAGGTGGGAAAGATCCTCCTTGTTGTTTAAACCTCTTGGGAACAGGCAGTCTAACTCGAAGATCCATCTTGACTCTGATATCAGGAGTTGCTTCTCATAGTCTCCTCCCCTCCAGTTGGGTTTCACTTTTTGGATCCCATAGAAGCTGAGATCTTTCATGTTGCCTTTATGTTGAAGCGCAAAGTGCCTATATAGTGCCGTTTCTGTGCTGCCATGTTCAATTTGTAATAGATGTTCCCGAATCCTGTCTTTAAGGCACCTCGAAGTCTGGCCAACATACTGGAGACCGCAGCTGCACTGCACTACGTAGATAACTCCCTTGTTGCTGCATCTGATCAAATCTCTGATAGTGTGTTTCTTGGTTGAATAATGGGAGAGGAAGTGTTTTATCTTCAGGCCTCTCTTGCACGCCTTGCAACTAGGGCATGGAAAAAAACCTTGTATATGTTTGCCTGATACATCTCTTTCTTCTGTTGTTCCTAGATGAGGAATACTTGGGGCCAATATGGTCTTTAAGTTGTTGGATTTCTTATAGATGAATCTGGGTTTATCCATGAGAGTTTCTCCTATTATGTCATCATTTTTGAGTATGTGCCAATGGTTCTTTATAATTTTTTCTATAGTTCGCCTGTTCTCACTATACTGAGTGATGAAAGCGACATCTATTGAATTAGAGTTATTTTCAATCCTATTCTCCTTGGATTGTGCATTTCAATCGGACAACCAGGATTTCACCACACAATGGTGTAATATACTCATAACAGCATCAAGGTCACTTATGGAAGCAATCATTGAACACAGAGAGTCCATTCTCAAACAAGTTGACATTGAGATCAAAACTAATGAGGATGACCTGATTGGACCAGAGGGCCATCCAATAGACACCAAAGAAATTTCTGAGAAAAAAGAAAATCTGGAAAGAAGGGTATCCAAGATTAGAGAAGACATTATTAGTAAGAAAAGCAAGAAACTAAACAGAGAACTTAATCTCATTAGGAGTAGTGATGTAGGCCATGTCACTGAAGATACAGAGACAGAAGCCTCACACCTAAACAACCTGGAGGGAAGACCACCCCCTGAGGAGGAATGGACACAAGTCACCCACAAAAGGAATAGACCCAAACCAAGATTTCAGAACAGAGGCGATCAAGCTTATGAACAAGAACCCAACACCCCGGGAGGGAGATACCACCAATTTGAATATAGACAACATCAGAATCAATCAAGGTGGGAAAGGGAAGGACCACGACATATGTCCAATCCCAGAAACCAGTGGGGTTACCAGCGACATCTTGGGGGGTCAATGCATAAAAGAAATTACTATAATGATGATTTCCATATGAATAGGGAATTGAACAGCCACTTTTCCCACAGACCGCACCACCAAAGGGAAAGCGCTTATTCCCCACGCTGGAATCCAGAGGAGAGTTTCACATATGGATATGACCAATATCCAAGATGGAGGAACAATGACAGACCCAGATATGGGAGTAACCACTTCAGACCAAATGAAAGAAGATATTTCAATACCAGATCTGATGGAACACCATATACACCAAACAGATTTAATCATCAACAATATCAGTACAATCATAATCAGTACTCCAACCATTACAATAATAAGAGAGAATACCAAGGGTATAGGAACACACCCAATGGTAATCAACCGAGATCTATGGACACACAAAATCGAATGACTACACAGCAGGATATCAGACCCATGATTGGTACACCAAACAACATGGTAAAGAATGGGAAACTAAGCACAACTCTTACAAACTCCACTTCAGGGCATCATTTTTTAGAAGAACACCAGACCACAACAAAGGAATTAGAAAGGACATCCACAAAAAGAAAAAATCTAAATGCAGACGACTTCCAACATCCTATGGAAAAAAGAAAAGTCACAGAGGAAAGAGGGGCGGAAGGCGAGTAAATACCAATCAGAAAAAACCGGAGCATAAAAGCCTGGAGAAGAAGGATATTACTAAAGGAATCTTCAATCTCAGTACTATTGCTCTAACAGATAAAGAGAATTCGGTTTTAAGTTATGGACTCTCCTTCGCCCCCTCCAAAAGTCTCAACAAGTTTGACACATTTGTCAATGTGAAACAGTTCGTAAGGAAACTGACATTAAAACGACATTTCATGAAATCTCCCATTGAATACAACAGTAGACCACTGGACATGGGATCCAGTACTCAGCCTGTCCCAGACCCATACCAACACTCTGACCTTAGACCCAGGTCATCTTTTTACCCTATTCAGAGCAAGGGCAGCGCTATAGAAGCCTTTGATACCGTAGTATGCAGTGATCTAAAGAACATCAGCCAAAACCAATTGAACAAACACCGACATAACCTTACGAAGAGTCAAATGCAAACGATAAGGTCATTAGAGAAGAACAAGAACTTGGTGATCAAACCCGCAGACAAAGGTGGCGGAATCATGGTCCTGAATAAAGAGGACTACAGCAATGAATGCAGAAGGATTCTATCGGATAAGGAGACGTATGAGGTCTTGAGAAGTAACCCTGTAGGAGGATACAAAGATGAACTAGAAGGCATATTAGGGGATGCACATGACAACGGAATTCTTAACACCAAGGAATATAGGTATATTAACATCAAGCACCCTATTACCCCCGTCTTCTATTACCTCCCTAAAATACATAAGACACTCATCAACCCCCCGGGAAGACCAATAATATCAGGGATTGGGTCCTTATCCAGCAATCTGTCCGAGTATCTAGACAGGAATCTACAGAAATATGTGTCACAATTACCATCAGATTCCACACAAGTATTAAACATCTTGGAGAACATAGAATGGATGGAAGATTATCTACTAGTAACCTGTGATGTCACCTCCCTGTACACTAGTATACCGCACAAAGGAGGTCGGGAGGCAGTAGAATATTTTCTAAGGAAAGACGACACAGTACCAGAACCTCAGAAGAAATTCATCTTGGAGGGAATAAGCTATATATTGACACACAACTATTTCAATCACGATGGAAAGTTTTACAGACAGCTGTGTGGTACAGCTATGGGGACCAGGTTCGCGCCGAGCTACGCGAACCTATATATGGGCAGATGGGAGAACATCTTTTGGGAGTCCTGCCCAGCCGGCGCGGACCTGGTATCCTATCATAGGTACATAGACGATATACTTATGATATGGAAGGGCCCCAGGGAAGATCTGGAACATACCATCAGTGTTATGATTGATAACATCTGCAACCTAAGATTCACTCATGAGATCAGCAGCACTGAGATTACCTTTCTGGATTTGAAAATAACAGTAGAAGATGGGAAACTTAAAACCTCCACATACTTTAAACCTGTGGATTGTAATAATTACATCCACAGTGAAAGCTGCCACCACGCAAGATGGAAGGAGAACATACCAAAAGGACAGCTACTGAGACTAAAAAAGAACTGTTCTGACCCAAACCTATGGGAAACACAAGCAGAAGAACTAAAGTCAAGATTCTTGGAAAGAGGATATGGAGAAGAAAAACTAAATAAGGACATAGAAGAAGTGAGGAGACGAGATCGCCAAGAACTACTCCAATACAAGATCAAGGAGAATAGGATTGAAAATAACTCTAATTTAATAGATGTCGCTTTCATCACTCAGTATAGTGAGAACAGGCGAACTATAGAAAAAATTATAAAGAACCATTGGCACATACTCAAAAATGATGACATAATAGGAGAAACTCTCATGGATAAACCCAGATTCATCTATAAGAAATCCAAAAACTTAAAGACCATATTGGCCCCAAGTATTCCTCGTCTAGGAACAACAGAAGAAAGAGATGTATCAGGCAAACATATACAAGGTTTTATTCCATGCCCCAGTTGCAAGGCGTGCAAGAGAGGCCTGAAGATAAAACACTTCCTCTCCCATTATTCAACCAAGAAACACACTATCAGAGATTTGATCAGATGCAGCAACAAGGGAGTTATCTACGTAGTGCAGTGCAGCTGCGGTCTCCAGTATGTTGGCCAGACTTCGAGGTGCCTTAAAGACAGGATTCGGGAACATCTATTACAAATTGAACATGGCAGCACAGAAACGGCACTATATAGGCACTTTGCGCTTCAACATAAAGGCAACATGAAAGATCTCAGCTTCTATGGGATCCAAAAAGTGAAACCCAACTGGAGGGGAGGAGACTATGAGAAGCAACTCCTGATATCAGAGTCAAGATGGATCTTCGAGTTAGAC
This sequence comes from Bombina bombina, assembly GCF_027579735.1. Taxonomy (NCBI): domain Eukaryota; kingdom Metazoa; phylum Chordata; class Amphibia; order Anura; family Bombinatoridae; genus Bombina; species Bombina bombina. Next base: position 918,981,527 of record NC_069502.1, read on the forward strand.
TGCCTGTTCCCAAGAGGTTTAAACAACAAGGAGGATTTTTCCCACCTATTGAACCTGAAATAACTGCTATTCACAATCCTTCCAATTTTAAGGCCATTAGGAGAAGACACTCTGATGGTCAGGACACTCTACCTGGACATCAAGTTAAGTGCACAATGTAGGTGCAACTGAGGACAAATGTAACCCAAGAATCAGTGCCATCAACCTAAAGATAGCCTATGGACTCCAGTATATGCGTAACATTCATTACCGCATATAACTCACTATAAGAAGCACATCACACAAAGATATGATTCAACCTCTTTTGAATAGTCCAGGAATGTACAGTCTGAACGATAGAACTCCCTCTCACACACTTCTGCAAAAGGATTATAGAAGTTTTTAATATTGACTATTTCAGTCATCTAGTATCTTGTATTCGACACTCCCCTTAGACTATCTGGTCTTCAGATTTTCCATATCTGATACATGTCCATTTCATTTCCCCGTATCCCAAGAAAAAGTTATAACTGTGATAACAGAACATAAGAAAGAGCCCCTAACAATCACTGATATTTAACTGAACACAATTTTTAAGGATTACTTATACATACTACCCAAGTATGTGAGCGATTTATTCACTCTAACATTAACTTACACATCATAGAAATAACCATTTTATGATGGACACTAGGCATTTTATAATATACATCTTATCGCAATTTAGTTGCCATTTTATTAGGCATTTTATAATATACATCTTATCGCAATTGAGTTGCCCAATCGAAAATATTCAAATCCCTGAGTGAGGACATAGCAAAACATAGACTTCCGGTTTTACACATCCCAACTTCCGGTTTGATGTAAAATTCCGGAACCGGAAGTAGAGAAACCAAAACTTCCGGTTTCAAGCAATTTGACTTCCGGTTTGGAACAGAGGACAAATAAACATCCGGTTTAGCGGAATTTCCGGTATGTCCTAAATAGACTCACTGGGATGATAAAAGTCACTAGAGACGTTTGGGTAAGATCACAAAAGGATATCTTGCTGACAACTTTGGCCATAACAGATTAAACACTCATTGATACGAAAGATATTTGCTAATAAACATGGACACAGATCCGCCAGCATTTAGACAGTTCCGGTGTAACCACTTCCGGTGTCATTGCGGTAATTTTTGGCGCAATTCGAAGTGAAATCTAATTGGCCATACATAGATATAAAAGACCCTGCTCACCTATCCCATACCATATACTAGTCTTGAGAAAGGCCCAAGCTGTGGGCCGAAACGCGTTGACAATTATATGGTGAGCTATATTTCTTGATTTATTTATACTTTTAACAGTATTATACTATGTTATGTTTCTTTATTCCTAGGTTTTGAGGACTTCCCAGCTTTTCTATTGCCCCTTTTTATTGTCATTTTTTATTGTTTTTATTATCTTGGAACTGAGGCATTTGAACTGTCTTCAGATTGGATTATTAGGACCCATTGGAGGACAAGAGACATTTTATATGGACTCTTTTCAGGATATATAGATTTCAGGATTATAACAACGTTATCACTATTTTGTATAACCATTTTGTATTACTTTTTGAATGTATCCCCAACATTTGTTTATCATCCAAGTTCAACTATTTGTTCACTGCCCCTAACTTAGTTATTATTGTTGATTAAGTGTGTATCGATTCACATTTTTGACTACACATTTTTATGGTATGTGATTTTCTTTTTCTAATTTTGAGATCACATCACATTTATGATTTTTGATACCACATTTTTTCTGATACCACATTTTTTACTAGATGTGTACACACTAGTCTATTTTTGATCACATTTTTTGATCGTTTTTGATTTTTATTTTAATTTTTATTCTCTTCACTGCATATCGTTTCACATATGGTTTTTGTTTACATATGATTTAGTGTTAAGTCCCATATTTATCCGTATAAGATTCTGTCCACATAGGATATTTTGTTGAGCCGTATTCTTTTTGTTTAAATTGTATTCTCCAAATTTGTGGACACCATTCCACCAATCTGTTTTAACTGTTTAATTTATGTAAATTGTTTTACCAGCCTCCATATCACCATAGGGAGTAGAGGGTAGTACATTTTAACGAAGTCCACCTTTCTTACACACAACCTTGGGGACACTCTGCCTTTGGAGGGTCCAATCCCCTTGATTTTTAACCCTATACATTCTACATTTTATAATTTCGAATTATTTTAAACTGTCTTAAATACCCTTTTATGTACCATGGATCCATGTCTATAAGATATATATTGTGTCTGTAATAAATTGTATTATACTATATATCTCACATTCTTTCCCTAGTTGTCTTACTATCACATAAGCATCTACATCCTACATTAAGAAATAAACCCCTACCATAAGGGTTTTTATCGCTCTAGTGTGAATACACTATTCACACACACACACACACCAGACCTTGACTTAACTGGCGCTCCTCTCTAAAACCTTTCTTAATAGTATTTCCTCTGTGGGTAGTGGGGGCCCACCTTAGATAGGAGCTATAGGTCCTTTAAGCGCTGTGAGTACAACACATACCCATAATGAATGCCTCTGCCAGACTCATCATCCTTACACGTCGTTCTTCATCTGCTGCACCTCTCTGCCAATCCCTTCACTGGCTTCCTGTTGCCTCTAGGATCAAACACATATCTGACATACAAAGCCCTCAACTGCACTGCTCCCCCCTATATCTCAGACCTTGTCTCCAGATACTCTCCCTCCCGTCCCCTTCGCTCTGCTCACAACCTCTTACTCTCTTCCTCTCTTGTCACCTCATCACACTCCTGTTTACAGGACTTCTCCAGACTGGCTCCCATCTTGTGGAACTCTCTGCCTTGATCCACAAGACTCTCTTCTAGTTTTAAAAGCTTCAAGTGCTCCCTATAGACTCTACTGTTCAGAGATGCATACAACCTACTCTAACCTTTCTTTATACCAGTTCCTCTCCTCCATTGCTATCCTCTGAACCCCCTTAGCATGTAAGCCTAAGAGTCCAGCTGTTTGTAGATCAACTTCTTAAGAGCTGACTACAACAGTGTAACTCTTGGCAGGGCCCTCTACCCATTTGATCCCTATAATTGTTTTGTTGTACTCCGCCTTTGTTTATAGTGCTGCAGAATCTGTTGGCGCTCTACAAATAACCGATAACAATAATAATAATAATAAAGTTGCCCCTGCACCCGTCTGCATTCAGACTCATGGGTATGAAGATGGATGGGGCATTCTATGTGGACAAATGTCTTCCCATGGGGTGCTCGCTATTGTGCATGCTTTTTGATTGTTTCAGCTCCTTTTTGCACTTGGTAGTGCAAAAGGCGTCCGGGGGTGGGGCCGTGGCCCACTACCTGGATGACTTTTTGCTGGTGGGGGAGGCTAATTCTGATGAGTGTGCTCGCATGATGGTGATTATGCAAGATATGATGGGGAGATTCAGGATGCCTTTGGCAAATGAAAAGATACAAGGCATTTATGCCTGTCTTACTTTCCTAGGGATTGAAATAGATACATGGGCTGCAGTTTGTAGGTTTCCTTGGGACAAGGTCGACCGCCTGCTGCAGATGGCTTTGTCCGTGGTTAGCGCTGAATCTGTTTCCATCAAGGAACTACAGTCCCTGCTGGGGTTGCTGAATTTTGCGGGTCGGGCAATACCAATGGGTAGAATCTTTAATAGATGGCTAGAGAGTCAGCTGCATGGTCCTAGAGGGCATAGGGCTAGGATCAGGGTGTCTACCGAGATGAAGGAGGAGCTCAGAGTTTGGGAAGACTTTCTGAGGAAATTCAATGGTGTCTGACTATGGAGGAAAGACCCTAATTCAAACCAAATGCTGCACCTCTTTACGGATGCAGCGTTTTTTTGGGTATGGCGCTTACTTAAACGGCGAATGGAGTGCGGCTCCAAGTCCGGAAGATTGGGTTGGGGCGGGTCTGACTAAGAACCTGACCCTGCTGGAACTGTTTTCAATCATAGTGGCAATTGAGCTGTGGTGACAGAAATTGGCTAATTGGTCTGTCATTTTCTGGTCAGACAACATGAGCGGGGTTTATGCCATAAATCGTTTGTCAGCCTCATCCCCGAGGATGGTCACATATTTGAGGCACCTAGTGTAGTGCTGCTTACAGTTGAACGTTAGCTTTTCAACCCGGCACGTGCCTGGGATGAAAAATGTGGTGGCGGATGCGTTATCTAGGTTTCAATGGGAGCAGTTTAGGAGGGTGGTGCCAAGGGCTGAGCAAACTGGCCTAACTTGCTCCCCTTTTTGTTGGCAGATGGCGGGGGCTGGGAAAGTGTCATCCCCCTAGTGAGGGCTATTTTGGCACCTAAGACATGGAGTACCTATGAAAACCACTGGAGGGCTTGGGTCTGCTTTGCCGGCCATCAGGGGTTCCAGGTCCAATTGGCTACACAGGTACATGTGCTTGATTGGTCAGCATACATGCGTAGGCAGGGGGTGTCTAGATTATCAGCTCAGGGCAGGTTGTCTGCTATCTCGTTCTTTAACAAAACATTTGGGATTTCTGACTACTCTGGCTCATTCTTGGTGAGACAGGTATTGAAGGGATGGGGGCAGCTGTCCCCACGCAACAAGGACCATAGGGAGCAATTCACACCATTGTGATTGCGCGAGCTAGTGGGGACACTGCAGTCAGTGTGCTCATCTAGGTACGAGGCTCTGCTCTTTCGGCAGCCTTCTCATTTGCTCTTGCGGGGGCCTTGAGAGTAGGGGAATTGGTGGCTACATCTAGGGTAGGCTCGGTTGGTGGTGTCAAATGGGAGCATGTGCGGCCCGCCGGCAGTGGTTTGTTACTGCTAGTCCCCAGGTCTAAAACAGATCCAGAGGGGAAAGGGGCCTGGTTCCAGCTGCACAGACACAAATTCCCGGAATGTTGCCTGGTTAGGAGTTTCGAAGAATATAGTCACGTGAGACCCCAGGGCTCTTCGCAGTTATTCGTACACGAGGACGGTTCGTCTCTGTCGGTTTTTCAATTGAAAAAGGTGCTAGCTACAGCAGTGGCTGCAGCGGGCCTTGGCCCTGTGAGAATTGCGTCCCATTCATTTATGATTGGGGCTGCCATGAGCGCGGCTAGCGGTTGGTCCTCTGAGGTGGATATCAAGAGGCTAGGACAGTGGAAATCAGGTAGATTTAAGTTGTATATTCGACCATTAGGAGACACGCTACATTAGGGCCACATTAGGGGGGTCACAGGGCTATGTTGGTTTGGGTGTAGGGGGTTATTGAAATTCTCTGCTTCCAAGGGTTAGCGTTTTGGCTCAGCCTCTTGTCATGTTATTTCAGGCAAGAATTCTTACCCGATGCGCGTCCGGATAGTGGGGCACTCAACTGTGCATTGGGCATCCATCAGGGCTTTGCAGTGGCCAGATGGGCAGCAGTTGGGATTTCCCACATCCAGAGCTAGCATTCGGTGGCTGGGGCGCAGGGGTTTATTGTGGGATGAGTTGCCTACCCTTCTTCAGGATGCTCATAGGAGGTGGGGGCAGCCTCACATTATTGTACTGCATCTAGGGGGGAATGACATGGGGTCTGTTCCAGACTTGGACCTAATTTGGAGAATGGCTTCGGACATACGTTGGGTAGGTGCTTGGCTCAAGGATGTCAAGATTGGGTGGTCCAACGTGGTTGCACGACTGCGTTGGAGGTACATTGTTATGCAGAGGGCTGCGTACAATGTGAGGAAGAACCTGAACAGGGAGATGGGGAGAACGGTCACTGCGTTAGGTGGTTTTGCCATAAGGCATGATACTCTAACGGCTGACAATAAGGCTCTCTATCTCCCTGATAGCATCCATCTCACGAACGTGGGATTAGACATTTTCCTCTGCGATATTCATAAAGCTCTTCTCTCTGTAGTTTAAAAAAAACAAGAACATGTAATTTGGAAGTTTAAAAAAAAAAAAAAAAGGTTATTGTATTAGGTGAGCCTGTCAGTTGTGGCAGCAAGAGGCGGCTGACTCTTGTGGCAGTCGGTCAGGGCCCAGAGAGCAGGAAGGGAGAGAGAAGAGTCATGCCCTAGGATCGGGGAGGTGATGCCTGCTAGGTGCAGACCTAGGGGTTACTCCCCCTACGAATCGTAGGCCAAATAGCTCTACCAGCTTACAGCTTTCTCTCTCTGCCAATTGGGCGCACGCAATCCGACCACACTGGTTTGAAGAAGGGGCATTGTTGCTCCAAGACGTCACTATAATAAATATCACAATTGACACAAGTCCAGCAAGTGCAGATCTTTACTATTTTGGATATATATATATATATATATATATATATATATATATATATATATATGTAAATATATATATATATATATATATATATATATATATTGCAGGTAAAGTCAGATATTGGGTAATGCTAGGATTACCCAAGTGGCTGTGAGTAAAGCACAATGTAAGATCATAAATCCCATCAGACTGATTGAGTCACTGCATCAAACATATATATGATGCACTGTAATTCCCCTATCTTCACTATCTTTTTTTCCTCTACCTGGGGGTACATCGGGTTTTAACCACAGCCAAATTACAGTACATCAGGCTTCACCCACAGCTGCTTGGGTAATTACTGGGTAATTCTAGGATTACCCATATTTCAGACTTTACCCGTAACATATAACATACATCTATATAGATAGATAGATAGATAGATAGATATAGGGGCATATTTATCAAGCTCTGTATGGAGCTTGATGCCCCTGAAGGCTTCTGGCCGCGGACAGAAATCAACCCGATCGAATACAATAAGGCTAATTGACACCCCCTGTGAGCGGCTGATTGACCACAAATCTGCAGGGGGCGGCATTGCACCAGCAGTTCACAAGAATTTATTGATGTGAGGCGGACATGATACGCTACTTCATATCATGTCTGCTTGCACATTGATAAATATGCCCCATTGATAGATAGATATATAGATGATAAATATTATCAGACTCTGATGCAGCATACTTAATTGTATTTGGAATAGCTCTACATTCCATGTCAAGTTAATTTGGTACTATAAGGATATGAATTAACAGTATTATTAGACTGACCTTTACAACTTTACATTTGTCTTTTACAGTGGAGACCACAAACTAAGAATACTACTTATCCTATGTACACTTACCAAAGTAAAATATCAGAGAGTAACTGAGCACTGATAAGAATTATTCAGTATGTAAGGAAAAAAGATTGTTTTGAGAATGCTTTTCTTAGATTCACTTCACCTTCATTGCTCCTTTATCAGGTCATTAGGTTTTCATTTTAAGTTATTTGGTTGTTTTCCCTTTATTTTAAGGGCTCCATGTACACCCTGCATTTACTGTCAGTTTGTGTGTGGGGTAATGAGTAAGGTACAGTCAGTGATGCTGGGTGGTTTTGGGGCATGTCTAAGCAATTGTAGGCACTGCAAGCAGTCTCTGGTCTGGAGGAATAGGGGCAAGCCCTACAACTCAGTAAGCACCTAATGGTGCATCTTACCTGAACTGTATGTGGCTCAGATAATGAAGGTACAATCTAAAATAGTGGGTGAATTTTAAACCCCATGCACCCCTAGAAGCATCACTGATGCTAAGAGAGACAGGAAGTTAGAGATTAAAGGGACAATATGCTGTAAAATTGGTTTCCCCCTTGTTATAATATTGTTAGTCCATAAATTGTTTTATAAATAGCTTCTTTAGGTTTAATTTTTATTTGAAAACGCTGTTTTGCTGATTGAATCCTCAATACATTGTTCTCAATGACATCCATAAAAATGGGCTGAGCATGCAGAAATAGCAGACCTCCTAATCTTAGCTATCTCTATACATTAAGTCCTCCTTACCATAACTCTCTGTCTATACACAATGGCCAGTACTTAGATAGATCAATTAAAAAGGAAATATGTATTACTCATTGTAATGAGATGCAGGACATATGCAGGACACAGCAATGATGGTACAACTCTATTTTATTGCAGAGCATAACAATACACATCTAGTCAGGTTGATTGTACTAAACTAACTGCGACACAGACACCTGACCTAAGCCCCGCCCACATACTAGTGACATCACATCCTGCTCTCATCACATCTTCCCCTTTTTCAAAGGCAAAGCATACATTTGCATATAATAAATAACAAGGTACACCAACAGGGTATACAACAACATTTTTGTTTTTGAACATTATAAAAACAGATAGATTAGAAACATGAACAAATAAATTACATCCTGACTTGGACATCGGGGTAGACTACCCTAGTCCACAGTGACCATGGGATTATTCTGCCCATACTTCCGGTCACTGTTCTAGCTAAAGTCAGTCCCTGTATCGGGCCGGAAGTTTCACCACTCTTCCGCTTGATGTAACTTTGCATGAACTGTCCTCTGATACAGAAGATGGGGAACAAGAGTCTGCTGGAGGCAAAGATATATCCCCGCTGTGATCTTGCTGAGGGGAAGGCACCTCTCTTAGAACAGGGGATCCCACCGGTGGTGGTACTGAGGTATCCGGTTCCAGACTCTCAGGTACAGGCTGAAGATGTCTTCGGTTACGGCGTGTAACCGTCCCTCCCTCTGTAAGGACTGTGTAAGACCTTGGTTCTGGAGAGCGGCCCACTACCGTAGCAGGCGTCTTCCATTTCTTCTCATCATCCAGTTTAATTCTGACACTTTGGCCCGCTTTCAGTTCCTGTAAAGGCCTGACAGAATGTCTCCTGTCGTAGAAGAAACGATAACCCTTTTTGGCCTCTTCATCCCTCCTAAGGACTTCGTCCCGAGGAACAGGGCCAGGCGGCTTGAAGACACCCACTGAGGGTAAAGTGGTGCAAATCTTGCGTCCTAGCATCAGCTGTGCCGGGCTAAACCCGGTGGCTTGAATGGGCGTCGCCCTGTATGACAAGAGGGCTAGGTATGGCTCAGATTGCTTTAGAATGAATTTTGTTGTTTGAACTGCCCTTTCGGCCATTCCGTTGGCCTGCGGATAATGTGGACTTGACGTGGAATGTACAAAATCATATTCCCTGCTGAAAGCACTGAACTCTGTAGAAGCGAACTACATACCATTATCACTCACCAGCTCCATTGGAATGCCCCAGCGGGCGAACAAGCTCTTCAGGCGAATGATAACGGCCTGACTTGTGATATCATTCAGGGGTGCAATTTCCAAATACCTGGAATAGTAGTCGATCACAACAAGAAACTTTTTCCCGTGCAGTTCACACAATTCAGCAGCTATTTTCTGCCACGGCCCCGCAGGCAGCGGAGTAGACATTAAGGGCTCCCTTCTCTGAGTAGGCCGGCGTTCCCGGCAAAAGGCACATTTAGACACGTGATTTGCAATGTCGGAGCTGATCCCAGGCCACCACACAGCTGTAGCTGCCCTTTCTCTGCACTTTGTAATGCTTAAGTGGCCATCGTGAATCCTGTTTAACATCTCTTTCCTCATGCTGACAGGAATCACAATGCGGTCTTGGAACAGCACCAACCCCTCCAGCTCCGTGAGCTGTGACCTCTCTGTCTGGTAAGCACTTAAAGACATCCAGGCTGCCCGACTCTCGGGCCAGCCTTCTCTTATGTACCTTATAACTTCTTGCAGATCTGTGTCCAAATATGTCTCTTTCTTTATCTCTTCCAGTTTCCTTGAAGAAATGGACTTAGAGGCCAGAACTGAATCAACATACACCTTCACATCCAATTCCGTGGAGGATTCTTCAGCAGCAGCCAGCGGGAGCCTGGATAGTGTATCTGCCACAACCAGTTGTTTCCCCGGCACATGCACTGCCTGAACATTGAACCTGAGCAGTCTCATTAAAAGTCTCTGGCATCTCAAGGGTGTTTTGTCAATGTCATAAGAATTGATTAGAGGGACTAGCGGTTTGTGGTCAGTTTCCAGACTAAATTTCTCCAAACCCACTAGATAACGCTGAAAGCGCTCACAACTCTGTGATAGGGTGTAAAACTGTAGATAAATCTGGAAGAAACTTGCCCACGTAATTTACAAGGCCCAATATCTGTCTCAGCTCATGTACATCAGAAGGGCTTTTCATCTGTTCAATAGCCCGAATTTTCTCGGGGTCCGGCTTGATGCCATCCCGTTGATGATATGCCCAAAGTAGCATAATTCAGTTTTCCTAAAATGACATTTTTCTTTATTCAGCTTCAGCCCAGACTCTTTGATAGCCTGCAGCACACAACTCAAACGCTGATCATGCTCCTCCACTGTAGACCCATACACTAGAATGTCGTCCATGACGACCGCTGTGCCCACGTGGCCACTCAGGAGAGAACTCATTTCCCTTTGAAAGATTTCAGGAGCGGAGGATATCCCAAAGGGGAGTCTGCAGAAGCAGAACCGACCTACCGGTGTGATAAAGGTAGTCAGTCTGCGGCACTTTGGATCCAGGGGGATCTGCCAAAAGCCGCTAGAAGCATCTAATGTGGAAAATAACTTTGCCCCAGCCAGCTTCGGGGCTATATCTTCCAATGTCGGCTGCACAAATCTCTCCCTCTTCACTGCCTCATTCAACCTTTTCAGGTCAACACAGATGCGCACCTTTCCGTTTTTCTTTGCAACTGGAACAATAGGGGCACACCAATCAGTTGCTTCAACAACCTCTTCAATAACCCCCATAGACTTCATGCGCATGAGCTCTTTCTCCACTTGAGGCATGAGCGGGAACGGAATTCTACGAGGAGTAGAAATACTGTATGGGACTGCGTCACTTTTAAGTGCTATACGGACAGGTTTGCAGTTCAGTAGGCCCAACTCGCCAAACATATCTTCAGAGATCTCATTCACTCTGGACACGAGGCCCAAGTCACAAGCTGCTTTTCTGCTCAATAAACTGTTAACACACTGACCTCGGATCACATGCACCCACATGGTGAACTTCCTTTGTTTGTACTCACAGCTGGCAAGAAATTTCCCCACACAATCAATACGGCCACCAGGACTATGGACATTTGTAGTAACCTTCGCCAGCTGGGGCTGTCGAGGCAGTTTCATGAATTCAGCAAAAGACATTACAGTGATATCTGCTCCTGTGTCAATCTTAAAATCAACTTTGGCTCCCATTACAGTAAAAGTAACTTTCCAATCTTCCTCTGAGCTTGTCCGTTCCACAACAGACCCCACAAAAGACACTTCCTGACCCTCCTGGTCACTGTCCACCTGCATCTCCTTAATGTATTCAGTTTTACACACCACTTCAAAATGGCCTATTCTGTTACATTTTCTGCATCTTTTATCTCTGGCCGGGCATATAGCACTCTGATCATGAGCCCGGTAGCACCGTGTGCATCGCCATGTTGCGCCCATCCACTTCTAGGCCTTTCCAGTACTTTAGATCTACCGCTCACACTGTGCCTTTCACTAGTAATTTTCCTAGACTGTTGCACTTCATCCACAATACTCTCAGACCTCAGATCAGCACTTTGCTTTTTCACCAGTTCACTCTGGCGGGCCATCCTAATAGCCCCGTCTAACGTTAAATCAGGCTCTAACTGCAGCTTCAGGGAGACTTCAGCATCTGCAATTCCAATAACTATTCTGTGTCTGATTTGCTCTTCTTTAGCAACACCAAACTCACAGAATTCAGCTAATTCATACAGGCTGCGCACAAATGACTCCACAGATTCTCCCACACGCTGATTACGTTTGTGAAAACAAGCTCTCTCATGAATCACATTTCTTTTAGGCACAGAGTGGGCACTGAGTTTATCCATAACTATATCAAAGTCAACTTCTTCCCCTTCTTGGAAAGTAAAAGCATTGAACACTGGCTCTACATCTTTCCCCATGGAGTATAAAAGAGAATTAACTTGTACTTCACCACTCTCCTTGTTCAGTTTGGATGCAATCCTGAAGCGCTGAAACCGCTGACGCCATGTGGGCCAAGCTGCAGGCTGAGAAAAGTCAAAAGGCTCAGGTGGGGTAAACTTTGACATTGCAATCGATCAGGAACAGAAGCGCAGTCCAGAACTTCTGACACCATGTCATGAGATGCAGGACATATGCAGGACACAGCAATGATGGTACAACTCTATTTTATTGCAGAGCATAACAATACACATATAGTCAGGTTGATTGTACTAAACTAACTTCGACACAGACACCGGACCTAAGCCCCGCCCACATACTAGTGACATCACATCCTGCTCTCATCACACTCATCTCTTCAACCCGCCACTGAGAGCTTCATTGTTGCTTGCTGCCTTTTTTCCTTATATATTTTTATGGAGAATACTGAGGTATTCATATTTTCAGTATAGGTGGTGGTTTTTAACAGGAAAACATCTATTTTAAATGACAGAATATTAAAAAATAAGAAATTCAGTACAATGCCCCTTTAAAAACTGTTTCAACTCCTTAAAATACACAACTGTAAAGAGCTCTATTTGTATGCAAACAAATTTTCACTGAACAATACACATTCTAAACAATTTCATTGTTTCTCACTTGCGGTCCTCAAGTGCCCCCAACAGGCCAGGCTTTTATTATAGCTGAACCAGTGCACAGGGGAAATAATCAACTGATAGGTGAGAGCATGTTAGTAACCATGGTTACTGATCAGCCTATTACTTCACCTGTGCACTTGTTCAGCTATAATGAAAACCTGACCTGTTGGGGATACTTGAAGACTGTGGTTGAGAAACACTGCTATATATTACATATGCACACACAAATACATTTACATAACCAAGCATACAAACACACAAACATGCACACACCTACATGCATAAATAAACACACACATTCATAAACATACGTATACACATGCACACACCCAAACATTAACATACAATTACATAAACATACACAAACATATATACACACTTGCACACACCCTCATGCATAAAAACACACATTCATACATATACACAAAAGCTTGTACACACACAAACATGCACACACCCAAGCATAAACATACACTTACAAAAACTTACACACACAGGCACACACAGGGTCGGCTCCAGGGGGGGGGGGTGCATTGCCCGCCCAAATTGAATGCTGTGCCCCCTTCAAAAAATGTAAAATGTTTTAAATTTGCCAATAACAGTTAGTGAACCCAGCAGGGGGCGCCTAGAGTGGGAGGTGGATCTGCCTGGCGTGGCTAGAACCGCATGAGGGAAAATGTTGTAAAAGCAATTTAATGCGGCTGCCTGTAGTACTAGTGCGCACAGCGATAATCTAATGATGACAATTTAGCTATGTAAAAAATAATGCCCCCCATTTCATTCGTTCTGGAGCCGACCCTGGGCACACACACTCATGAATAAACACACACATTTATACATATACACAAAAACATGTACACACACAAACATGCACACACCCAAGCATACACTTATATAAACATGCACACACTTATACACATATGCACACACTATCATACATAAGCATACACATTTATACATACATACAAACAAACAAACATATACACAGAAACACATGAACATGACAGAAACAAATTGAGTTGCACGTCCCTTTTAATATCATCAAGGTATGCTGCTATATTTAAATAGCCTTCAATAACATTTTATAACATTTTTTTATATAAATAACATTTTATGTTTTATGTTTTTTATGTTTTTTATGAACACTCTATCATATTGTTGCATTTTTATAAAAAAAAAACATTTTTTTTTCTATGAAAAGGTTTTATTTTTACAGTGGAAGTGACACATTAAAGTTAATAATTGTATTCATGTTATGTAAAAAAAAAAAAGAAAAGAAAAAAAAGTAATCTTCTAATTCAGTTTCTTTCCCTGAACAGTTTCTTTCCCTGAACATGCAAGAGCTCAGCCAACTAAACCAAGGGCTCCTAGACAGTTGCATATATTACCTGATAACAAATTGAGCCTTAAAGGGACAGTGTAGTTAAAATTAAATTTTCATGACTTAGATAGGGCATGCAATTTTAAACAACTTTCCAATTTACTTTTTTTCTTTTGGTATTCTTTGTTTAAAGCTAAACCTAGATAGGCTTATATGCTAATTTCCAAGCCATTGAAGGCCTCCTCTTATGTAATCTGGTTGAAACTCTATGTTTCTGTTTATATTTTACAGATTGCACTTACTATGTGAAATAAGCTTGTCAGTTTCATAGAATTGGCTGGAGAAGGGTGTATCTGAAGTTCTCTCACATTTCTCATTATGGCCTTGATGTCTAATATATCTCATTATGGACTTGATCACAATCTATCAGTGCTTTGCTATCAAAAAGGCTTTTGACTTTCTGATCAAATTGATTGCTGAGTTTCTTGTTTGATCACTATGCAAGTTTTTAACCATAAAGCTTCAGAAAACGTGTGTTAAGTAACTGACTGATACAATAGCACATTCATACCTCTAAGATTACAGTAAAGCTCTATGAATGTAACTCCTTTGTTCACTGTCCAAGGAAACTACTTTTCTGTTCAGGGAAGCCTACCACCAACTCAATAATAAAGTAATTTCACTTACCTAACATTTTCCTCATCTAACTCTGTATTAACATCTTTTCAAATCTTGCAGTCCTAAGTAACCTATTAGTCTGTTTGTTTAACAATTACTATTTATCCTCTTCCCCTATATCAAACCTTTTTCTGCAGCCAATATAACCCTTATTCTCAAAAAGGGTAAAGATCCTGAACAAACAGCCTCATATAGACCGATATCCGTTCTAAATTCTGACTACAAAATCCTCCTTTCCATTATTGCTAACAGAATGAAGAACTTTTTGTGTAAAATAATTCACATGGATCAAACAGGATTTATGATTGATCGCACTGTAACCTCCAACCTCCGGAAAGCTGAAACACTGTTAGACTTTTTTTGGAATCAAAATATGACCCCAAAAAAGGAGAAATTGAATAAGGATCTAGCCATATTATCCATAGACGCCGAGAAGGCATTTGATTCTATATCATGGAACCATCTGCTACATTCCTTAGAATGCTTTGGTATTAAAGGCCATTGCCTAGATTTTATAGCCAAGATCTACAAAAATCCTTATTCAGCACTTTTGATAAATGGCAACCTCTCTGATAAAATCGTGCTTGGGCGAGGTACGCGCCAAGGTTGCCCTTTGTCACCCTTATTGTTCAATATTGCAATAGAACCCTTAGCTATATGGCTTCGCTCAGAACTAGTGGGGATTAGATTGGGTACCATGGAGTTTAAAATTTCACTATATGCTGATGATTTGTTAATTTTTCTAGAGGACTCAACTAAGTCCATTCCAAAAATTCTTCAGATACTATCTACCTTTAGTTCTTTTGCAGGTTATAAAATCAATCTCCAAAAAAGTGAACTTTTATGGATACTAAAACACAGGGGAAGTTGTATTGATCACCCATTTAAAAATACAGATAACATTAAATATTTGGGTATTATATTACACAGAAATCCTAAAATGTGGTATAATCTAAATTTTAAACCAGTTTTTGAAAAAGCCATATCAGATCTTAAGAATTGGTCTTCATTCCCTCTCTCTCTTTCGGCTCGTGTTAATCTAGTCAAAACTATCATCTTTCCGAGGATATTATACCTCTTGCAAAATCTTCCATTATTTATTCCTAACCAGGAAATCCGAATGTTCTATGCAGCATGCTCACAATTTTTTTGGAAAGGACAAAAGGCTCGTATTGCTATTGCGAAACTATGTCAAAAAAAGAGTAGCGGTGGACTGGCTTTGCCGGACATAAAACTCTATAATTTGACCACTCTATCTAAAATAGCTATCGGTTGGCTGATTGACTCTGATAAAGTATCTTCTGTGGAGATAGAGAGTTTGTTTATAACCCCCTTCTCCCTAAAAGCTATCTTACATTGTCCAACAAAGAAACTTCCGTCAAATATTAGTAATCTCATATCTTTTAAAAACGTAATTATAGCATGGCAAAAAATCTGTAGTCTGTGTAACTTAGATTTCAGATTCTCTCCGTTCTTACCAATACAAGGTAATCCAGAGTTTATTCCAGGAATCCATGAACAAACATATCATACTTGGGCCCAAATAGGCCTTAAGTATATGAACCAACTTATCTCCACCTCAGGACAGATGCTGCCTTATTGTGATTAAGTGCACTCATTTGAACTCCCAAGACATAGTCTATTTGCATATTTTCAAACACGGCATTATATTAATTCACTAGATCCTGGTAGTCAATTGGAATCTCGCTGGTCTGAGCTTAATGATTGTATTAAAAAAGCTGCTGCAGGCAAATTTACTATTTCTTTGCTATATAATATCATGCTTGCAAAACAGGGCCAAATTTTTTCGCAAAAGCAGGTTTCTTTTTGGCGTCAATATTTCCCGCAATTTGAATTAGTTAGTATTGTTTATAGTTTTTCGGCATTAGAGAAACTGAATGTATCAATTGCGTGGAAAGAATCACAGACCAAACTGATCCATAATGCTTATCTAACGCCTCTTAAAATGTCTAAATTCTCCTCCTCAACACAACAACATTGTCCAAAATGTCACTTACTAAATGCAGACATCATACATATGTTTTTTTATTGTCCAAAAATCAACCAGCTGTGGGGCAAAGTTAATTACTGGTATAATCGGCAGTTTCACGATAACTTTAAAATTCAAGCCTATCATACAATTTTTCTGATACATTCGAATCTAGTAGTGGCTAAACCAAAACATATTGGAATACTGAATACGATAATCTTAGTAACCAGAATTTTAATTCTGAGAAAATGGAAAAGACACATTTCCACCCGGTTTCTCTATTTTTCGTAATATGTTGCTTCAACAACTTGTGTTTGAATCACATAATACTATTCTCCAGTTTAAAAATAGGGCCGAGCTATTTGTGGAAAACTGGCAACCTATAATTAATTTATACCCACTTTCTACACAGAAGTTAGTTTTGGCTCCCCTGCGTTCCACTGAAATCTACAAGACCTTTTTTGGAGATTAACTTTTCAAATGGTAATTAGTACATGAGTGTGGACCAAATGATGGGGGCAAGGGGGATGAGAGAAAGGTAGCGTGGTGAGTTTTTCTTTTTCTTCCTTTTTTTTTTCTTTTTTTTTTCACCTTCTTTTTCTGTTAACTAATTTTAGTGTTTGTTAATCTATCAGAAAATTATTCCAACAAATGTACCCTATTTGGGCATGAATTATATGACCTATATTTCCGATTTACATATTTAGATATTTATGTTACTGTAAATTTAAGGTTATAGTTGAATTCTTTAAGTGGGTTATGATAGGAGGTTTATATGAGTATAATCTTGATTTAGGATAGACTTTTTAAGATGCAAGATGTAATCCCTCTATCTAAGGTTTATTTTAGTTTGTTTCTCACATATACTTTTTGTTATATGAATATTAAGAAAGGAAGAGGGTAGGGAAAGGAGTAAGAAAAGAAAAACATGCTGTATTATAATGTTTTGTTGACTTACATAACCTACCCTGTGTGGTAGGCTGAAATACTAAGTTTGCCCAACTGTTATTGTTGTTCACTGTTGGATGATAAATAAAAGATATATATAAAAAAAAGCTCTATGAATGTAACTCCTTTGTTCACTGTCCAAGGAAACTACTTTTCTGTTCAGGGAAGCCTACCACCCAAAAGTAATTTGACTAACCTAATATTTTCCTCATCTAACTCTGTATTAACATCTTTTCAAATCTTGCAGTCCTCACCTCCTGTTTCTCAACCTCCTACCCTTCTAGATTGTAAGTTCCCATGGGAATAGGGCCCTCAATCCCTCCTGTATGTGTTTGTAAAATTTGTCCTGTATCTTACAAGTCTTGTATTGTTTTATTTAAATGAATTGTATCCATGGACAGCGCTGCGGAATATGTTGGCGCTTAATAAATAAAGTATAATAATAATAAAATAAATAATAATGTGCATGTGTGACATTAACCAAATATAATCTGAATCCATCTTCAACACAGTACTGGCATATTTTTAAATCAGGTTTTAAAAGGGGATTGCTAAATCAGCACGTTCATAATCACCTACTGTAATCCATTTCCATCCACACCACTGCTAACTGTTTTGAATGCCTCTCTTATATTTTCAGGATGGGCAGACTGTGCACAATTTTTCTATTGCTATATGGGTGCTTTTTAACTATTGTTTTTAACAATATTAACATCTATTGTTTGTTAAAGGACCTTTTCCATGTTGACATAGACTGAAAACAAGATAGCAACTACAGGTTTATATGCAAATGGCTTAAAATATCTTCTATTACTTGATTTTAACATCATTTAAACTGCAAATCATGAACCCGCTGCCATGCTACATTGTGTCTGTCTAGGAGATGCCTACATTATTGAACTCATGGTCACAAATGTTCATTCCAGTTTACATCACACTTCTAGAATGTCCACAGCCAGCCAATCATGTCTGCATGATCACTGAGACACATTTTGTTCTATCTTGGGAGACTAAATTACTATAATAAAACATGGTTATGAATATTTTATCTACATAACCAATTTCAGTATTTTTTGTACTTGTAATGGTTGTAATGATCATTTTACTATGCTTCTAGAATTTTTGTCCTAGATATCATGCATGGTCAACATCCACAACTACAGATTCTAAAGGCTGGAACAAATAGTAACAAAATTGTGGAAAATATTGGTGAAGCAATCTTCAATGAATTTCAAAAATGATCTTGCCTTTAAATCAAGGAACCTTGGCAATCTATGGGCCTGATGATCTAAACTTTTCTCCTCAGGTGAGATGATCTAAGAAGTCTTTCTAGTAGCGCTAGGTTACTGAAAACATTATAGAAATTAAATTTTTAGCTTGAAAGATATTTATCTCACTAGGCAGGGTTCTCGTTGTGAAGGAGAGACACCTATATTAAAATATAAGGCCTATAGAAATCATAAAGAAGTATGATTTCTCTCCATGCCAGAGAGTTTTCAATCATCAGGCCCCATGAATCTAGTCCATTGATTTTACTCCAAGCTGGAGAGTTTTTGCACAATGGGCCTAAAGAGAAAAATTCTACAACAAAAATATTAATTTTACCCTTTGGGAGATTTTTTCAGACCATGGGGCATATTTATGTTTATGTTTCTGGTAAGCCTGTCCACCTGCTCTGAGGCGGTGGACAGACATCGCCAGAAATCAACCCGATCTCATACGATCGGGTTGATTGAAACCCCCTGCTAGCGAATCTGCAGGAGTCGGCATTGCACCAGCGGTTCACAAGAACTGCTGGTGCAATGATAAATGCAGACAACATATGCTGTCTGCATTTATCGATGTGCAGGGGACATGATCCGCAATATAGGATCATGTCCGCTCGCACAATGATAATTTGGCCCCCATATGTAGGTCTTAGAAATATTTTACACTTAGCTGAACTTTTGAATATAAATTTTGTGAATCAAGGTTATTATCTTGAGATTTATTCAACTTTGTGTGTTAATATCACACTGAAGATTTTAAATACAAATCCTACATCAAATCACTTTAAAAAATGTGTTCCATTACTGATTATATGCAATCCCTTTTCAGTCTTTGCATTTATCAGTTGTATAACATTGTATTTCATATATTTTTGTGAGTTTAACTCTTGAGTCCTATAAAATAAGTTCTTTAGGCTGGGAACTAATATTAGCTTTAGCAACTAACATTTTCTTACTGAAAATAATATATATATATATATATATATATATATATATATATATATATATATATATATATATATATATATATTTATTTAAAAACCATAAACGTTTATGGTGGAACGAAGCCCATCCCCAGGGAGTGAAGCCTATAATGGACTTTTTTAGGTTTCAGTTTATGGTTTCAGGTAAGGGAGCAGAGTTGAAGGTTGTTTTTAATGATTTTTTATGCCCTGCAGGAAGAGTGCTTTATACATCAGATAGTTTGGTATCATTTTCTCTATTCAACAATGTGCACCAATTTCACAAGGCTAAAAAATATTTATTGCAAAGCTATAGCATCCCCAAATACCTGACTTTTTAACCCTTAAATGGAGCCAGTCTCTTTTCTACACTTTTCCTAAATAAAGCTCAGTACGCAATCTATCAGACAAAATTATACGATGTAAAGAGATACATTTTTACTGTTTGTATATCATAAATCCTTGTTTATGTAGGTTCAAATATTTATATTAAAAGTAACAATTTAGTAAACTATTGTCTCTTGTATAACAACATTCTAGTTAGTAAACGTTCTTCAATTTAATGTGATTTTTTATATTGCCTGTTCTCTTTAGCCAAGATTACATGTGGAGAGGTTCTGATAGCACAGAGTGTGCTATTAATACAGGGAGTGCAGAATTATTAGGCAAGTTGTATTTTTGAGGATTAATTTTATTATTGAACAACAACCATGTTCTCAATGAACCCAAAAAACTCATTAATATCAAAGCTGAATATTTTTGGAAGTAGTTTTTAGTTTGTTTTTAGTTTTAGCTATTTTAGGGGGATATCTGTGTGTGCAGGTGACTATTACTGTGCATAATTATTAGGCAACTTAACAAAAAACAAATATATACCCATTTCAATTATTTATTTTTACCAGTGAAACCAATATAACATCTCAACATTCACAAATATACATTTCTGACATTCAAAAACAAAACAAAAACAAATCAGTGACCAATATAGCCACCTTTCTTTGCAAGGACACTCAAAAGCCTGCCATCCATGGATTCTGTCAGTGTTTTGATCTGTTCACCATCAACATTGCGTGCAGCAGCAACCACAGCCTCCCAGACACTGTTCAGAGAGGTGTACTGTTTTCCCTCCTTGTAAATCTCACATTTGATGATGGACCACAGGTTCTCAATGGGGTTCAGATCAGGTGAACAAGGAGGCAATGTCATTAGATTTTCTTCTTTTATACCCTTTCTTGCCAGCCACGCTGTGGAGTACTTGGACGCGTGTGATGGAGCATTGTCCTGCATGAAAATCATGTTTTCTTGAAGGATGCAGACTTCTTCCTGTACCACTGCTTGAAGAAGGTGTCTTCCAGAAACTGGCAGTAGGACTGGGAGTTGAGCTTGACTCCATCCTTAACCCGAAAAGGCCCCACAAGCTCATCCTTGATGATACCAGCCCAAACCCGTACTCCACCTCCACCTTGCTGGCGTCCGAGTCGGACTGGAGCTCTCTGCCCTTTACCAATCCAGCCACGGGCCCATCCATCTGGCCCATCAAGACTCACTCTCATTTCATCAGACCATAAAACCTTAGAAAAATCAGTCTTGAGATATTTCTTGGCCCAGTCTTGACGTTTCAGCTTGTGTGTCTTGTTCAGTGGTGGTCGTCTTTCAGCCTTTCTTACCTTGGCCATGTCTCTGAGTATTGCACACCTTGTGCTTTTGGGCACTCCAGTGATGTTGCAGCTCTGAAATATGGCCAAACTGGTGGCAAGTGGCATCTTGGCAGCTGCACGCTTGACTTTTCTCAGTTCATGGGCAGTTATTTTGCGCCTTGGTTTTTCCACACGCTTCTTGCGACCCTGTTGACTATTTTGAATGAAACGCTTGATTGTTCGATGATCACGCTTCAGAAGCTTTGCAATTTTAAGAGTGCTGCATCCCTCTGCAAGATATCTCACTATTTTTGACTTTTCTGAGCCTGTCAAGTCCTTCTTTTGACCCATTTTGCCAAAGGAAAGGAAGTTGCCTAATAATTATGCACACCTGATATAGGGTGTTGATGTCATTAGACCACACCCCTTCTCATTACAGAGATGCACATCACCTAATATGCTTAATTGGTAGTAGGCTTTCAAGCCTATACAGCTTGGAGTAAGACAACATGCATAAAGAGGATGATGTGGTCAAAATACTCATTTGCCTAATAATTCTGCACTCACTGTATTGCGGCCCATACTGTGTATAGCGCACAATCTGGTATAAGAAGTGAATGGTTAAAAAGAACATCTCTTTAGCGCCCTATAAGTTTTAATTGATAGCGTGGCCGCACTATATAAGTTGGAATTTATGTGTTAGCGTGTCTGAGGCTTTTGTTTTTGTGCACTAAATTTTTAATTTCAACTTGCGATATGAATAAGGGTGCTATTAATTTAAAGGGACACAAATACCCAACATTTTTCTTTCATGATTCAGATAGAACATACAATTTTAAATATCTTTCCAATGTACTCTTATTATAATTTTTTTAGTTTTCTTGTTATCCTTTGTTGAAAAGCAGGGTTTCGTGTCCCTTTAACTTGAGCGTTGTTAGCACTCAAAATTGCTAATATTTTTGAGCTCCACTAGAAATGTTATTATATGAATGAGATTTTAACATTACAGATTTGTGTTATAAAAAATATGTGCAGCATATAACTAGCTACTAAAAAATAATCGAATCTAAAATAAATTCTAAATAAATGAAACGTGAATAGGTAAATAAAATATTCTGGTCATATGATATAAATTTAGGACTAGATTTATATCTTTTTAGCTACTTTTTCATTCTACGCATATGCACTCACTACCAATGTATCACTTCTTAAAGGGACAGCAAGTACCTTGTAAATACAAAATTATTCTGCAGTCTTCCGATACATTAATTCATTAGTAGATACTGAATTTTGAAAAGAATAACTTAACATATTGGGGCGTATCTATCAAGCTCCGTATGGAGCTTGAAACCCTGTGTTTCTGGCGAGCCATCAGGTTAGCCAGAAACACCAGTTATGAAGCAGCGGTCTAAAGACCGCTGCTCCATAACCTGTCCGCCTGCTCAGAGCATGAGCAGGCGGACAGTATGATCGGGTTGATTGACACCCCCTGCTGGAGGCCAATTTGCAGGGGGCGGCGTTGCACTAACAGCTCACAAGAGCTGCTGGTGCAATGCTGAATATGGAGAGCGTATTGCTCTCCGCATTTAGCGAGGTCTGTCGGAAAGGTCTCAGAGATATGAGGTTTCAGCTGGTATTAAAAAGAGGCTGCAAAGGGCGTTAACATATTGTTATAGTGTTATAAATACAAAGTGTTATACTGTCTATTTACTGTAAATATTTCACATTCCAATGTTCTGCACATAGCAGAATATCTTTTAAGTATTTTTAAACAGATATTTCTATAAGCAGTATTACTGGACTGCACTAACATTAGTGCACAACTTGATATTACAAGTTCATGGTAAATCAAAGTTACCAGAGAAGGTTTAGCGCGGCCAACATCAATCTAGGGCACCCAATTATTTTCAATGAATATCGAGAAGATGGTTAAAAAAAATAATTCACAAAACACATCTAAAACTGTAAAATAAAGTATCACACTCATACATATGTATATATATATATATATAGAAGGTAAAAATAAGCACTCACTGGTCTTCAGATAACAGTGTCAACCAAAAATATTTATTGCGTGCACACAATAAAGGTTTTTGGTTGACACTGTTAGCTGAAGACCAGTGAGTGCTTATTTTTACACTCTCTACCTTTTCCAAGAGCACCCTGGCGGCTGTGGACTGATAGTGGGAGTGCATACACACCATTTGCTGTATATATATACTGTATATATTTATATATATATATATATATATATATATATATATATATATATATATATATAAATCAAAATCACAGAAAGGCTTACACTCTTTGGTCTTTAGTGAATCAAACAGAATTTAATGTGATGTTTCTGGGATGACTCTCCCCTTCCTGGTATGAGGAAGGGTAGAGTCATCCCCAAAATGTCACATTAAACTCTGTTTGATTCACAAAAAGAACAGAGAGTGCAAGCCTTTTTGTGATTTGGATACTACTTTGCCTGCACCCTGGCAGTTGATTAATTAGGTAAGAGTGCACTTCCTAGCTGAATTTATAAATATATATATATATATATATATATATATATATATATATATATACTTTAAAAAAACAATCAAAAACATTTATATAAACAAAGGTTAAAAAATGGATGTTGTATATGGTGTTTGACTGGAAAAGGCTCCAGTGTATATAACCAGCCATTTCAAGCAATTAGTGCTCAGAAAATGTAGCCACCAATCAGCAAGCACTACCCAGATGCTGAACCAAAAATGTGCCGGCTCCTAAGCTTGCATGCTTGATTTTCAAATAAAGATACCAAGAGAACAAAGAAAAATTGATAATAGGAGTACATTAGAAAGTTGCTTAAAATTGTATGCTCTACCTGTATCATGAAAGTTTTGACTAGACTATCCCTTTAAGTTCTGACAATTTAGAGCATGCTTTTGCATCAGAATGTCTCTTTAAAATTAAAGAATATGTTCTATGTATTTCTAAATAGATATTCCTATATATATGTGTATATATCTATACCTATACATATTTATATAGATATATAGGTATTGATATATATTGTACCAAAATACCATCAAATATATGCAGAAATATTTATTTCTGAATAAATAGAACACATTCTGTTATGTGCAGAAAATTGGAATATGAAATATTCATATTTTCATGTCAGTTTAACACACATGAGAATATGCGATCGGGTTTGTGTGCAAGTCAATTTTTTCCTCACTTTTTTTGCTCTATTGTCATCTATGGGGGAATAGGTTATCACGCGCGATATGTTAAGTTTGGCTGTTTGCACATGTCGGGTTTAATTAAGATACAGTAATGAAAAAATAACCACACAAAAAAATTACACCAATCTCATATTGAAAATAATAAAATAAATATTATCTTGTATTTGCTTTTTCTGTTGTTTATATGGCCAGAGCTAGTTCCAAGCGTGGCTGAACACAGTAAATAAATATACTTCAAGGTTGGTTACACATTTTTACAATCACCAAACTTACTGTGAAAGTGAAATCTAAGTAAAGTTGTTTACCAATCATGACAAACAGTCTTTTCTAGATCTCACAAGTTTTGCAGATGTTTACCAGTATTGCTTATTTTTTTATTAACCAAAAAAAATATATATTTTTCATAACGTCTTAAAAGGTTTGGATGCCATTATATATATTTTTAAACTAATTGTGAGAAAGAAACAAAGAATAAGTGCTTACACTGCAAGATGAAAAGACAGTTTACTAAACCAAATACCATGGCCTACATCATAGTCAAGACATTGGGGACAATTTATCAAAGCTTCAACTGATAATAAGATGGAATCTGCTTGAATCTCGCGTCATATTTGATGCAAATTGAATCCGCCGTAATTAACAAAGCATCAACATCCTCAAATGTTGAAATGTGTGATGTAATGTACGCTCCTGCGATCCCAATCCAACGCAGATTGATGCTTGCGTCATTCCAGATGTTTTGAATTCACATTCAACTTTATTTGACCCTCTTGCCAATTTATCAAACATTCAACAGGTATGCTTGCGTCTTTTCCGCCGCAGCGTACCTATGGTTCAAACCGCCACCCTTGAGGCTGCAAATGCCATAGAAATTAATAGGAGTCTGAAAACCCAGAAAGGTTATGTTAGATGCTGCAAGAGAATGAAGCTTATTACATATTTATGTAAATTAGTAAGTTGACTACAATCGTATACTCTTTCTAAATCACACAGACAACAAAAACGCATGTTCAGTATCTAAATAATATGTTAAATAATAATATTATAATCACATGTAATTTCAAGGGATAGATTCATTTCAAAAGTAGTTTTAATGACAGGTAATGTCTGTCTGGCAGCAGGACTAGTAGATATAGGGATAAAATGAAATAAATACATTACATACTATATCTAACTTCCTTCAATCAAATTTCACCATGTTAAACGTATGTAATACAAATCCCACTGCATTTCTCACCACATTTGAAGCAATACTTTGCACCAAATTGGACGCAATACTCGAACTCCTAAACTACCCACAAGCTAGTGAAATTTTCTTGTGTCATTGATCACTCATCAGAACTTGTAAGTGCCATTTGTTACATTGTGTATTATACTTTGAAAGTATGTATATGTGAAATTAGTATTAAAGTTAAACATTGATGATGACATTAGGACACACAGTGTAATATTTTTGACAATGATTTAAAAAATCGATTGATGTTTGATTCAATATAATCTTACAATGATAGCTCAAAGGGATAGTCCACCTAACATTAAACTGTCATGAATAAGATACAGCAGAAATTAAACTCATCTCTTTACTGTCATGATATTTTCAGTGTTTTTCTTCCTTCTCTTGAATTTCATTTTCATTAAGAAATGTAATCTTATATGCCAGCCCATTTTATAACACCTGTGTAGGGGTGGTGTTTAAAACTAGACTGCAATCAGGAAGGGTTACACAGGTACAGAGAGAAAATTGGCCCAGCTCTTAAAATATCCATTGATTGCAAATAAATACATATGATACCCTGATTACATATAGATTCTAGATTGTAAGTTCCCACAGGAATAGGGCCCTCAATCCCTCCTGTATGTGTTTGTAAATTTTGTCCTGTATCTTACAAGTCTTGTATTGTTTTATTTAAATGAATTGTATCCATGGACAGCGCTGCGGAATATGTTGGCGCTTAATAAATAAAGTATAATAATAATATATATATATATATATATTTGCATAGTATTCTTGCGCAGAATAATAATATATTTACACATATACATATAGTGGTATAAATAAACACAGAGATATGAAAGACAACATTGTTTAGAACAAAATAAAATTTAGGGACATGTAAATATGTTTGGAAAATATTTCTTACATAACACATATATATACATACAAGTATGTACAAAGATATATGTACAAATTCTAGCATTAATAATCATTTAAAAAAAAAGAAAAAAACATGAAAAATAAAAGAGACATGTGCATTGTTCATGGACAGTAATGATATGGTATAAATAAAGTTATAAAAAACTGAATATCTGCGACAATGATGACTATAATTTATCAACAGTCCGATGCTCATCGCTCCGTACTTGACGCATGTGTTTCTGACAGACTTTTTAATAAATAAAGGCATCGTATGTGGATTTGCAGCAGCGATGTCTGGCGAGCGTATTGACTCCAGCGAATTCACCGAGATCGGCGCTTTGATAACTTGGCCCCATTGCGTTAGAGCCTCTATAAAAATGTATATTGACAGCGGATTAAACGGGTGCCTTTATTATTTAGTGAAATCTTGCTATATGCTTCTCACTCAGGGCTTGATGATAAAAGGATTGTCTCAATAGTGATAACTATGTTATAAAGGTGTCTGTATCACAATTTAGATTGCAGGGAAAATGTTATAAATGGATGACATCACTTTTAGAAAGCAGTCTTGCTAGGTGGATTTTACTATACTTCGCTGTGAGAGGTGAGGGTTCTCTGCCACTGGCAGAATGTTAAAAGCCGTATCACCATGTGCTGTGAGAGTGTAATGTAAATTATCCCTTTAGACAGTAGTGAGTAACACTAAAATTGACATGTGTGAAGCAAAACTAAAACATTTCTGTAATAATACAGTAGTGAAACTAGTATCAGGGTTTTCCGAAAACCCGCCCACCCGATAAGATGCCCATGAACACTTATTTTAGGTGGGTGGTTATATGGGGTTAAACATTATCTGAGCCCAACACTGGTTATAACTTCAATTCTCCTCACTCTGATTAAGCCCATCTCTAAATATATTATCAATAATCCTCACCCAGAGGTGAATTGGAGTTTTAACCATTGACATGGGCTCAGAATACACTAAATAGGTCATACAAAAGAAATTCAGCTGTATGGTACCTTGGAAATGAGCCCAGGCAGGGGAGAGGTGAGGCCTCATAGCTGTGTGCACTGACGGTCACATGTCCCTTTAGCTGTGCTTACGTAGTACAGTATCGTATACATATGCCCTGTGATATCTAAAGTGCATAACAGCACCTACCGTACTGTGTCTATGTCACAACCGCTTAAACTGCAGCTTGTCCCTGCCGCGGCTCCCTGCCGCGGCTTACAGTATGGTACTGAAGCTCCATAGCCTCCATCCGGTCAGGACCAAGCGTCCAATCCGTGTGATCTTGCAGGATTTTTGCTGTGCTCTATGTCAAATAAATTCCTCCAGCCAATCCCCTGCAGGTGGTTCTGATGTTCCAATAAAATATAGCTTTGCTTGGAGTGGCAACTTACCATAGCTTGAGTCAAAATAATTAAAACATACCATAGCATTGATCCTAGGTGGGGTTAAAAACAGGTATTATTTTTAATAAAAATATATGTTTAATCTGCTCTGCTCTGCCCGGACTTTTGGATTTAATTACATAGGTAAAAACAGTACCTATACCCCAAAAGGGAGTCCAAACTCGAAATTTCCATACAGGTACCATTACCAAAACATGTGCAAAAGTCATATATGATCAGTGACAAGCTAGATGCTGTTAAAAGAGTAAAATAACTTTCTGGTAATTTATCTGCAGCCTCAAGAGAGTTTGGTATTGATAGAAAACATTTACATGAATGATGCCAAAGGGAATCTGAACTGACAAACATCCCAGACAAGAAGAGGCGCAGATCTGTTGGTGGAGGTCGAGGACCACAACATGCATATTTGGAAACTGTACTATTAGAGTGGGTTAGGGAACAACGTGCAAATAAACTGATTGTTAATTATCGCCTTTTACGCGAACAGTCTTTTTTAATTGCACAAGAGCATGGTATAGAAACAGAAGAATTCAAGTGCTCTGATAAGTAGATATCAAACTTTATGAAACGTAACAAGCTATCTGTTAGCAAGGCTACACACGTAGGTCAAGCAGATAAAACTCTAGAAGAAAAGGCACAAATCACACGCGGATATTTAGACAGCATACCTTTACTAACTGCAGATTTGGATGCTGACCACATTAACAATATGGATGAGACACCTGTATATATTGACATGTTAAGCTCTTCAACTATAGACGTTGTTGGCAACAAAAATGTGGATGCTAGCCACTGTGGTGCTACTAAAGCTCGCTTTACCACTGTGTTATGTGTTAATGCTGTTGGCAGTGTTATAAAAACAACGATAATCCTTAAAGGTTTAAAAAATGTATCTAATAAGGGATCAATGACATATGAACTTATGCTTTATGGATTCAAAATGTGGTTGGACAGCGAGCATCTCGATTATTCAACATAGTATTGTTCATGGATGAATGCTCAGCACACAAGAAGACCGAGTTGTTGGAGGCATTTCAGCGTAGGAATACAGTTGTCAAACTTATCCCTCCAAAAACAACATCCTATCTACAGCCATTAGATGTAGCAATCAATGGTCCATTCAAAAAAGCACTTTGTGCTCAATGGGAAGATTGGTTTGCCAAAGGCAAGAAGGAATACACAAACAAAGGTCATCACAAAAAACCTTCCTACCAACACATAGTGGACTTTGTGGCTCATGCTGTAGTCAGTCTCAACAAAGAAAGCATAAGTCGTGCTTTTGAATGCTGTGGAATAGCACCCCGTGGGCAGACAGTGAAAGATGAACTGTTGAACACACGCTTAGTTGAGGTTTTATCTGTCTCTAAAACAAATGAAAGAGAAGATGATTATGATTATGATGATGACAACAATGCATTTTGTGAAACGTCCAATACCAGTACAGATGAAGATATGCTTGCATTGTTCAAAAGTGATGACGAGTTGGAATCAAAACGCTTTGAAAGTTCATGAAGATTTAATCAGACAATATACCATATGGTCTATGGTACTGTATATATGTTGGTTACTTGGTTGTATTAAAAAGTTCGAAAGTTAGTTTACTTATTTGATGTTACCGTAATTAAAAAAAAAAGTTCTTATTTGAGAGTTACATGAACATTTTACCAGATGCCGTATGTATCTGGTTGTATTAAAACTTTTAAAATGCCAGTTTGATTAAACAAGCGTTTTTTTTTTTAATTTAAAAAAATGTACATGAGTTAATAAATGTACTTACTACAAGAAAATAAAGCATCCTCTTTTAATTTGTTATGGCTTAGCACTTTAAAATCATTTGGAGGGGCTATAAGCATCCTACAGAGTGGAATAACTACCGTATAATAGCCCTGGGCTGTTATTTGTTCCAAGAATGAAGACCCAAAAAAATGTTTTTTCCATTTAACAGCCCTGGGCAGGTTTTCGGAAAACCCCGGTATATGAATAATAAACCTATATGAGCAGAGTGATTATGGGTAAATTGTAAATGTGCATATGGTGTGTTATATATATATGTATTATACTGTAAAGTACTATATTATTAGCCAGATAACGATTAACGAGTAGAATACAAATTAACGCTCCTGCTTGAGCATTAATTGCGCTTGAAGTAAGATTTTTGCCCTCACCAGGTTGTGCTCATATTATGAGTTGAAAGTAAACTGTTTTGATGATCTAAGAAGTCTTGTCAATACAGCAAGGTCCCTCAAATAATTTTAGAAACATTACCTTGAGAGATATTTATCTCACTAAACAAGGTTTTGTGTGTGAAGGAGAAACTCCTATATTACAATATAAGACCGTGTGTGATTTCTCTCCATGGCCGCGAGTTTTTGATTCTCATGCTCGTAGTGAGAAAAACTGCTCTCAAAATTAGCTTTTTTAAAATTCTTTGAGAGACTTCGCAGTGATGATGAGACTTTTTAGATAATCTCGCCAGAGCAAAATTTTTTTTTGATATTCATGCCCTGAGTGAGAAGAATATAGCAAGCTTTCGCTAAATAATAGTGATACAAGTTTAAACAGTAATACTCACTTAGTGACATCTCTGACCACTACCCCCGGTTCCTGTTGGTTCGCAATTTTTATTTTTTCCATGATGGTAAACTTTAAGCTATTAGGCAGGAAAACAAGTATTATCTGCCTTCCAATAAGTCATTCATCTCTGTCTATCTTTTCTTGTTTTTTAATGCACAATTATTAGTTACTTTAAATTAATTTGTTGTTTTTTATTTAGCGCTGTACATATAATTATCCCACACTCTATTTTTCTATAATGATTTTAAGACCTTAGCTACTTAAGGGGACATGAAACCCAAACATTTTCTTTTGTGATTCAGATAGAGCATACCATTTTAAACACAATTCCAATTTACTTGTATTATTTAATTTGCTTCCTTCTCTTGTTATCCTTTGCTGAACGGTTTATCTAGGCAAGCTCAGGAGCAGCAGAGAACCTAAGTTCTAGCTGTTGATTGGTAGCTGCATATATATATTGATTGTGATTGGCTCACCCATGTGTTCAGTTAGAAACCTTTAGTGCATTGCTGCTCCTAAAACAAATGATACCAAGAGAATGAAACAAATTAGATAATAGAAGTAAATTGGAAAGTTGTTTAAAATTGTATTCTCTATCTGAATCATGAAAGAAAAAATGTGGGTTTTATGTCCTTTTAACTATCGTTTTAGGTTTATTCTGAAATGCTTAGGGCTTTAAAGCTACAACTGCAGGTTCATAAATGAAGCCCTTAATGCAGTGTTTTTCAACCAGTGTGCCGTGGCACACTAGTGTGGCGTGAGAGATCCTCAGGTGTGCCACGGCAGACTGACAACAGTGTGACATATTTTTTAAACTTTGCTTGTTTTTTACTCCCAGTGCAAGGGTAGTTTGTAGGAGGCATGGCATAACAGCACAATACATACAGTATGTGTGTGTTTGTGTGTATGTGTATATATATATGCTGTATTAGGCTAGAATGTGTGATTTTTTTTTAATTTTTCGGATGGTGGTGTGCCACAGGATTTTTTAATGTAAAAAAGTGTGCCACGGCAAAAAAAGGTTAAAAATCACTGCCTTAATGTACTCTACTAAAACAATAGCACAGGGAAATTTTTAAGCGTCTACATTATAAAAATGGTAAAGAAATATTGAAAACACTGAAAAAATGCAGTGTGTTTGCCACTTAAAAAATAAGCTACACTTTTAGTTGTGCTGAATTTTCAGTATAAATCAAAGGCAACTTAATTCAATTTTCATAAACATAATTAACGTTGTAAAAACATTGTAGTACAAGGATAAATTATTATAAAATTTGATTCAGGCCAAAAATGAAATCATGTCATAGAGAAATAGCCAACCAATAATATTGATTGAAAACCTACACCTACAACTGTGCATCTGCCTTAGCAAAAGGGAAAAAAAATAAGCTGTAACCTTCAGGTTAAGCTATAACTAGGCAGCTGGAAATCAAAGAATATTAATTAATTTGAAATGTTTATCTTCCTCACGGGTATTCTGCGCCCATCACACTCATATTACAAGAACAAACCTATAAAATCCTCATAGTTTAAGTAATCTTCTAGAGCAAGATGAACTTGTCCCAGCAGAACCGATAAAAAAACAAACTATAAAAGGCTTATCATGTCAAGCACTGGGCCGACAGAAATCAAATGGTTCTTTTTCCTCCTGGTGGATTTTTAATCTCTGTGCACAGAAGGAAGAAGCTGATTACGGTTTAAAACCTATATATTTATTAATTTACATTTATATTATTATTTTTTGTGTCTCTCTCATCATATCATTCACTTGATAGTAATATTTCTCTCCCCATTTAGAGGGTTTTAATACATTACTAGAGATATCTTGCTGTGTACGTTATTTCTATTTTTTTATATTTCTTTTTTTTTTTTATTTCTTTTTATTCTGATATAATATTAATAAAGGCACAGAGTAGTAATACACAGATCATAAATATTTGTGATGCATAAATAACGAACTTCAACATTCTCCAAATCTCATTTTTGTAGTCTAAGGGCCAAATTAAAAGTGGAGCACTGTTTAACGCTTCAGTTTGAGCAGTAACTACAATAGAAGATTGTTGCGTGCGTCTGGTTGCGCTCATATACAAGTTGGAAGTTAAAAGTTATCGATTGTATGCTAACAGATGCATGTAAAAAGACAAACTTACAATATTGTGTGCGCGATAACCTATTCCCCCGATCGCATATTCTAAAGTGCTCTTATCCAACATGAAAATATGAATTTTTCCCATTCTAATGTTCTTCACATAGTAGAATATGTTCTATTTATTCATAAATACATATTTCTATTTATATCTAATGGTATTTTGCACAAATATATATTTATACCTATATATATATATATATATATATATATGTATATATGTATGTATATATATTTATATATATATATATATATATATATATATATATATATATATATATATATATATATATCAGAAATATTGGCACCCTTGCATTTCTGTCGGATAATGCACCACTTCACCCAGAAAATTGTTGAAATTACAAACGTTTAGGCATTTATTTCTTTTTTTTTAAGGGTATGATACAAAAAAGTGGAGAAAAAAAAGCCAAATCTGACACATTACATGCAAAACTCAAAATATGGACTGGACAAAATTATTGGCACCTTCTCAAAATTGTAAGAAAAAATTACATTCCAAGTTTCTGATGCTCCTGTTATTTGTAATTAAACTCACCTGTATCAATTAACCAGTGACGTGCAGTGACGTCAGAGGCTGGTGAGGCAGTGGCTAGGATACGCCTTCATTCTTTAGATATCCTTTGTTGAAGAAATAGCAATGCACATGGGTGAGCCAATCACATGAGGTATCTATGTGCAGCCACCAATCAGCAGCTACTGAGCATATTTAGATATTATTTTCCACAAAGGATATCAAAAGAATGAAGAAAATTAGATATTAGATGTAAATTGGAAAGTTATTTAAAATTGCATGCTCTTTCTAAATCATGTCTTGGAAAACTGGTCAACTTAGTAAACATCTGATTTTAGTCTAAAGGATTGTAACAGAAACTCTTGCCAGATAACAAAATGCTTGCTCTGATTATGAGATCTAGAAATCCATGCCCATTAAAATATATGTTTAAAACATACTTTTTACTTTAATGCTGCAAATTATGCTTATAGATTATTTCATTATTCAGTATATATAAAAATGTCTTGATCCGGTGGCGGCTGGTGAAATTTAAAGATGGTGGGGCGCTTGACCCCACCCCTTTAAATAAAGCCACACCATCAGATGGCACTACTAATTCATTAATTTAATAAATAAAAGGTAGACAGAAACACAGAAAAGCACTCGGGGGGAGAGGGAGAAAGAGACGGGGGAGAGAGACACAGAGGGTTAGAGAGAAACAGAGACACAATCACACACAGAGGGTTAGAGAGAGAGAAAGAGAGAGATACACAATCACACACAGAGGGTTAGAGAGAGAGACACAATCACACACAGAGGGTTAGAGATAGAGAAAGAGAGAGAGACACAATCACACACAGAGGGTTAGAGATAGAGAGAGAGACACAATCACACACAGAGGGTTAGAGAAAGAGAGAGAGACACAATCACACAGAGGTTTAGAGAGAGAGAGAGAGAGACACAATCACACACAGAGGGTTAGAGAAAGAGAGACACAATCACACACAGAGGGTTAGAGAAAGAGAGACACAATCACACACAGAGGGTTAGAGAAAGAGAGAGAGACACAATCACACACAGAGGGTTAGAGAAAGAGAGAGAGACACAATCACACACAGAGGGTTAGAGAGAGAGAAAGAGAGAGACACAATCACAGACAGAGGGTTAGAGAAAGAGAGAGAGACGCAATCACACACAGAGGGTTAGAGAGAGAGAAAGAGAGAGACAATCACACACAGAGGGTTAGAAAGAGAGAGAAAGAGAGAGAGACACAATCACACACAGAGGGTTAGAGAGAGAGAAAGAGAGAGACAATCACACACAGAGGGTTAGAAAGAGAGAGAAAGAGAGAGAGACACAATCACACACAGAGGGTTAGAGAAAGAGAGACACAATCACACACAGAGGGTTAGAGAAAGAGAGACACAATCACACACAGAGGGTTAGAGAAAGAGAGACACAATCACACACAGAGGGTTAGAGAAAGAGAGAGAGACACAATCACACACAGAGGGTTAGAGAGAGAGAAAGAGAGAGACACAATCACACACAGAGGGTTAGAGAGAGAGAGAGAGAGAGAGAGAGAGAGAAAGAGATATACAATCACACACAGAGGGTTAGAGAGAGAGAGAAAGAGAGAGACACACAATCACACACAGAGGGTTAGAGAAAGAGAGATAGACATAATCACACACAGAGGGTTAGAGAAAGAGAAAGAGACACAATCACACACAGAGGGTTAGAGAAAGAGAGAGAGACACAATCACACACAGAGGGTTAGAGAAAGAGAGAGAGACACAATCACACACTTAGGGTTAGATAAAGAGAGAGAGACACAATCACACACAGAGGGTTAGAGAAAGAGAGAGACACAATCACACACACAGAGGGTTAGAGAAAGAGAGGGAGACACAATCACACACAGAGGGTTAGAAAGAGAGAGAGACAATCACACACAGAGGATTATAGAGAGTGAGAGAGAGAGAGAGAAAGAAAGAAAGAGAGAGACAATCACACACAGAGGGTTAGAAAGAGAGAGACACAATCACACACAGAGGGTTAGAGAGAGAGAAAGAGAGACGCAATCACATACAGAGGGTTAGAGAGAGAGAGAGAAAGAGAGACACAATCAAACACAGTGGGTTAGAGAGACAGAAAAAGAGAGAGAGACACAATCACACACAGAGGGTTAGAGAAAGAGAGAGAGACACAATCATACACAGAGGGTTAGAGAGACACATAAGGGATGAGAGAGTCAGAGGGGGAGGAAGAGAGACAGAGAGAGAAAGAGACCATGGGGGAGAATGACACATAAGGAAAGAGATGGATAGATAGAGAGAGAGAGACACACACACACAAGGGGGGGGGGAAGAGGGACCACTGTATTTTTAAGTAATAAAAAAGCAGAAAAGAGAGTTCATAAAGTGAGACTATAAATTAGTGTGCAGTGTAGAGGCAAGCTGCTAGTGTAAATTTTGAGTAAACAAAATACAAAAATGATCCTTAAACTGCTGTAAAAGAGTAAAAAAAAAACAAAAAAGACTAAACCACATTCATTAAATTATCATTTTCACTAACAGAATCCCTTTCAGCAAAATCTAAGGTTGCAGAACTTACTTTAATAAAATGTGACTAAAACACTGCTCTCTCTGCTTCTCTTCCTGGCTGCTCTGTAAGGAAGTGACAATGGAACATTCCACTGCACTTAGAGGGGTAGTACAGAACTCTCTTTTTCACATTAGCAAATCTGGCAGCTTCACAGGACAGCAACAAAATAAATAAAAGTTGTTTTTTTTCCGTTTTTGTTTTGTGTTATATGATTTAACATCCAGCCCCAACCCTAAGCTTCACTTACTAATGCCTCTCACTGGATTGGTTCAGCCCAAATAGGACTGCCTTAAATAAGCAGTTATGGGCCATGCAATGATCTTAACCACTTTCATCCAGTAGGTGGAGCAGCATGTTGTGTAATGGTGGGCAGACCTGCTTGTGCCTCTCCATTGCACAACATGTAGCTGTGAAAAAAAATGCTGGGGAAACAAATAGCAATTTTTGTAAAAAGATTTTTTAAAGCCAATAAAAAAATATATTTTTGCCCATATGAGAGGTGAAGCGCTGCCTCACCTGCCTCTAGTGACTGCACATCACTGCAATTAACAGGTGCTGACAATATAGAAATAACACCGGCAACCAGCTAAAATTGTGAAAAATTTACTCAACCTTACTGTTGTGTGTCTCTGTGTGCCACACTGAGCAGGGAGAAGAGAGAGAGCAGCAAAGAATTGTCTGAGTATTTCAGAACAAAAATTGTGGAAAAGCATGGACAATCTCAAGGTTACAAGTCCATCTCCAGGGATCTTAAAGTACCTGTGTCCACTGTGCACAACATTGACAAGAAGTTTACAGCCCATGGCACTGTTGCTAATCTTAACAGGCAATGCATAAATATAAGTCAATATTATTGTGAGATGTTTATCCCAATCTTATTTGAACTATGTAAGTATATTTATCAGACAGAAGTATATATAAATATGCTATAAATATGTGGACTTAAGTGGTTGGATGTGCACCAATACTTTTTTGTTGTTTTGTAATTGTTTTGGTCACTTTGGTAGCACTACCACAATATGTGTGTTAAGATTAAACAGTCCTTTTGTGGTGTGCTTAGCCAAAAAAAAACCTTGTTGTATCTTTTGAATAGGGAGTTGACCAAATCCCCCCCCCCTTTTTGGTTAATGCACACCACCCAGCCCAGGTGTGTTCCAGACAAATTAACTGTAGTATACATATAAAGCTAGAGAGTTTCACTCTGTGTAGACATGATTTGCTGCAGTGTGGAAACTGATTAGTGTTAGGACCAGTCTATTGTGGGACACCTTGTAAGTGGTGACTGACTTAGCAGAATATGATCATATTGTGTGACTAAGATCCCTATTTTAATTTAAATTTAAACAGGCAATTTTTTGCAGCATAAATATAAGTCAATATTATTGTGAGATGTTTATCCCAATCTTATTTGAACTATGTAAGTATATTTAGCCGACAGAAGTTTTCATTTAAATTTAAAAGCATATTTAACAGGCATTGCATAAATATAAGTCAATATTATTGTGAAATGTTTATCCCAATCTTATTTGAACTATGTAAGTATATTTAGCAGACAGAAGTATATATTAATATGCTATAAATATGTGGACTTAAGTGGTTGGATGTGCACCAATACTTTTTTGTTGTTTTGTAATTGTTTTGGTCACTTTGGTAGCACTCCCACAATATGTGTGTTAAGATTAAACAGTCCTTTTGTGGTGTGCTTAGCCAAAAAAAAACCTTGTTGTATCTTTTGAATAGGGAGTTGACCAAATCCCCCCCCCCCCCCCCTTTTTGGTTAATGCACACCACCCAGCCCAGGTGTGTTCCAGACAAATTAACTGTAGTATACATATAAAGCTAGAGAGTTTCACTCTGTGTAGACATGATTTGCTGCAGTGTGGAAACTGATTAGTGTTAGGACCAGTCTATTGTGGGACACCTTGTAAGTGGTGACTGACTTAGCAGAATATGATCATATTGTGTGACTAAGATCCCTATTTTAATTTAAATTTAAACAGGCAATTTTTTGCAGCATAAATATAAGTCAATATTATTGTGAGATGTTTATCCCAATCTTATTTGAACTATGTAAGTATATTTAGCCGACAGAAGTTTTCATTTAAATTTAAAAGCATATTTAACAGGCATTGCATAAATATAAGTCAATATTATTGTGAAATGTTTATCCCAATCTTATTTGAACTATGTAAGTATATTTAGCAGACAGAAGTATATATTAATATGCTATAAATATGTGGACTTAAGTGGTTGGATGTGCACCAATACTTTTTTGTTGTTTTGTAATTGTTTTGGTCACTTTGGTAGCACTCCCACAATATGTGTGTTAAGATTAAACAGTCCTTTTGTGGTGTGCTTAGCCAAAAAATCCCTTGTTGTATCTTTTG
Source organism: Bombina bombina (assembly GCF_027579735.1). Classification (NCBI taxonomy): domain Eukaryota; kingdom Metazoa; phylum Chordata; class Amphibia; order Anura; family Bombinatoridae; genus Bombina; species Bombina bombina. Next base: position 919,019,783 of record NC_069502.1, read on the forward strand.
AATATGGAGTTGACCAAAACCCCACCCCCCTTTTTGGTTAATGCACCACCCAGCCCAGGTGTGTTCCAGACAAATTAACTGTAGTATACATATAAAGCTAGAGAGTTTCACTCTGTGTAGACATAAGTTGCTGCAGTGTGGAAACTGATTAGTGTTAGGACCAGTCTATTGTGGGACACCTTGTAAGTGGTGACTGGCTTAGCAGAATATGATCATATTGTGTGACAAAGATCCCTATTTTAATTTAAATTTAAACAGGAAATTTTTTGCAGCATAAATATAAGTCAATATTATTGTGAGATGTTTATCCCAATCTTATTTGAACTATGTAAGTATATTTAGCAGACAGAAGTTTTCATTTAAATTTAAAAGCATATTTAACAGGCAATGCATAAATATAAGTCAATATTATTGTGAGATGTTTATCCCAATCTTATTTGAACTATGTAAGTATATTTAGCAGACAGAAGTATATATAAATATGCTATAAATATGTGGACTTAAGTGGTTGGATGTGCACCAATACTTTTTTGTTGTTTTGTAACTGTTGCTAATCTCCCAGGACATGGATGAAAGAGACAAAGATTGCAACAAAGGATTGTTTGAATGGTGGATAAAGAACCTTGAACAACTTCCAGACAAATTCAGACTGACCTTTAGGCACAGGGTACAAATGTGCCAGCTTGCACTATACATCGCCATCTGAATGAAAAGGGACGCTATGGTAGGAGACCTAGGAGGACCCACACTGCTGACACAGAAACATTAAAAAGCCAGATTGGAGTTTGACACATATTACCCGAGGAATAATAATCCTAATAATCCTTTTGGGAGAATGTGCTGTGGACAGACAAAAAAATTACAGCTTTTTGGTAAAGCCCATCATTCTACTGTTTTCAGAAAAAGAAATGAGGCTTTTAAAGAAAAGAATACAGTCCCTACAGTCAAACATGGTTCACTGATGTTTTGGGGTTGCTTTGTTGCTTCAAGCACTTGATGTCTTGAATGTGTGCATGGCCTTATGAAATCTGAAGACTACCAAAGAATTCTGTGGTGCAATGAAGGGTCCAGTGTCAGAAAATCTGAAAATTGGGTCTCCGTCAGAGATCATGGTTCTTACAGCAGGACAATGATCCAAAGCACACGTCAAAAAGCACCCAGAAATGACTTAAAACAAAGCACTGGAGAGTGCTGAACTGGCCAGCAATAAGTCCAGATCTTAATCCCATGGAGCACCTGTGGAGAGATCTCAAAACAGCAGTTGGGAAAAGGATCCCTTCCAATCTGAGACCCCTGGAGCAGTTGGCGAAAGAAGAGTGGTTCAAAATTTCAGTAGAGAGGTGTAAGAAACTTATTGATGGTTACAGGAAGTGATTGATTTCAGTTATTTTTCCAAGGGGTATGCTACCAAATATTAAATTGAGGGTGCCAATAATTTTGTCCAGTCCATTTTTGGAATTTTGTGTGGAATGTGTTCGATTTGGCTTTTTTTCTCCACTTTTTTGTATCATACCAATATAAACAAAAGAAATAAACATTAGAATGCCTAAACATTTGTAAATGCAAACATTTTCTGGGCGAAGTGGTGCATTATCTTACAGAAATGCAGGGGTGCCAATATTTCTGGCCATGACTATATATATATATTCATAATTATAGGTATATATATATATATATACAGGTAGCCCTCAGTTTACGCCGGGGTTAGGTTCCAGAAGGAATGGTTGTAAATCGAAACCGTTGTAAATTGAAACCCAGTTTATAATGTAAGTCAATGGGAAGTGAGGGAGATAGGTTCCAGGTCCCTCTCAAAATTGTCATAAGTAACACCTAATACATTATTTTTAAAGCTTTGAAATTAAGACTTTAAATGCTAGACAGCATTATAAACCTAATAAAATAATCACACAACACAGAATATATAATTAAACTAAGTTAAATGAACAAAACATTTGCTAAACAACATTATAAACCTAATAAAATAATCACACAACACAGACTTCACTTGCATTTTTCTGCAAACAGTTCTTTCTATGCATTCCAATCTGGACTGAGTTATAGACAGGAAGATCTTGTTCCTTTGAAATCTGCTTGATAGCTCAGGTCTGGTTACACTGATTAATTTAAGCTTGCTTGGCTTTGCTGCAACACAAGCGGACAGCTCCACCTACTGGCTATTTCAATAAATGCACTGCTTCTCAATGCTCTTCAATAGCAGTCACATGACTGGAAAAAAAAGTTGTTATTCTGAAATGGTGTAAATTGAACCGTTGTAAAACGAGGGCCACCTGTATATATATATATATATATATATATATATATATATATAGGAATATCTATTTATAAATACCTAGAACATATGCTGCTATGTGCAGTAAATTGGCATGTGAAATATTTACAGTAAATACATAGTTAAAACAATACAGAGCACAACTTATTCTATTATAATCTTGAAATAAGTATATATATATATATATAGCAAACCCTTAGTGCAATATATAAAATACATACATCAAGATTACAAGTTTTGCGGTATGGTGTGGTACGGCTATACAGCTGAAAATTGGCCATTGTGTGTGTTATGGCAGGTCTCCCTTATTACAAGTCGTGGCAGTATAGCTATACCACAAGCATTTTAGCCTGTAATGCAAGGATCCATACTGCTGTATTATAGGTTGCGTGGTCCGACAAAAATGCTTGCGTTATAGCCTATACCACCGTGATCCATACTGCGATCTTAGACCGGTAGTTATGGATTTTGCAAAACAAAAATGTTATAAAGTACACTAACACCCATAAACTACCTATTAACCCCTAAACCGCCACCCTCCCGCATCTCAAATACTATATTAAACTTATTAACCCCTAATCCGCCGCCCACCCACATAGCCAACACTATATAAACCTATTAACCCCTAAACTGCTGCCCCCACATCGCTACTACTATAACAAACCTATTAACCCCTAAACCGCCGGTCCCCACATTGCTACTACTATAATAAACCTAATAACCCCTAAACCGCTGGCCCCCACATCACAACTGCTAAACTAAACCTATTAACCCCTTAATCACCTGCCCCCCACATTGCAACACACTAAATTAAACTATTCCCCCCTAAGCCTAACACCCCCCTAATTTTAAAATAAATTTACAGTATAACTATCTTTAAATAAATAAAAACTTACCTGTGAAATAAAATAAAAAAAGTTTAAACTTTAAAGTAACCTAGCATTACTATTTTAAAACAATAAAATTAAAGAAAAATTAAAAAAACCTAAGTTACAAAATAAAAAAATCTAACACTACGAAAAAAATAATAATTACATTACAAAAATATAAAAGCTCTAAAATTACGAAAGTAAAAAAACTCTAAGATTGCAAAAATAATAAATGAAATTATCCAAAATAATAACAATTAAACCTAATCTAATACCCCTATAAAAACAAAAAAGCCCCCCAAAATAAAAATACCCCCTAACCTAACAATAGCCCTTAAAAGGGCCTTTTGTAGGGCATTGCCGGAAGCAATCAGCTCTTTTACCTTCAAAACATACAAAGTCCCCCCTAAATGTAAAACCACACCCAATCAACCCCCCAAAATAAAAAACGTAGCTCTAAAAAAAAAACTAAGCTACCCATTGCCCCTAAAGGAGAATTTGTATGGGCATTGCCCTTAAAGGGGCATTCAGCTCTTTTGTTCCCAAAGCCCTTATCTAAAAAAAAAAAACCACCCCAAAAAATTAAAAATTAAAGTAACACTAACCCCAGGAAATCTACTCAAAGTTCCTGAAGTCCGGACATCCATCTTCATCCAGGTGGTGAGAAGTCTTCATCTAGACGGCAACATCTTCATCCATCACCAATAGGATGAGAGCAAATGAAATCCTATTTGCTGATTTGAACAGCCAATAGGATTTCAGTAGCTCTCATCCTATTAGGTGATTTGAAAATGTCAGCCACTAGGAATGCAAGATACCCCATTTTTAAGCAGGTACCTTGCATTCAAGCTTCAGTGTACGTGGTTAATAGGTTTATTTAGTGTCGGTGATGTCGGGGCAGCGGATTAGGAGTTAATTATTTTATTTAGTGTCGGCAATGCCAGAGAGTGGCGGATTAGGGGTATTTAGACTAGGGGTTTTAACATAACTTTCCTTTCCCCATAGACATCAATGGGGTTGCGTTACAGCGATCACCATTTTGTGAAACTTTCTCCCCATTGATGTCTATTGGGGAAAGCGTGCACGAGCACGCCAAGTTAGGCCTTGGGTTTTGTGCAGTATGGAGCTTACGCACCATATCACACAACAAGAGATGTTTTTTCAGTAACTTGTAATGGCAGCGCTATGGAAAGTGCGATAACGCTGATTTTTTTGCATTATTTTTCGCACCCGGTATAGCACAAAACTTGTAATCTTGGTGATACATAGTTAAAACCTTTATTACATATGAATATTGCATAAATATGATTTTTCATGTTTTCATCTACTTAAATGCAAAAGACTCCAATGCACTTGTTTATATATATATATATATATATATATCGTTTATATATATCTATATATATATATATATATATATATATATATATATATAAAACAAGTGATAATATAAGCACATGCAGTTAGAGCGAGCAAGCAAGCATATTAGTGCTTAAAGTAAATCCATTCATTTTTATGAAAGCTTGAATTCCTGTTCATAAGTTTAAGTTTAAGTCCTTTATTATTCCTGAATTAATCTGGACGCCCTCTCGACAGAGCAGTGTTTGCCAAAATTAGTGCACAGTGTTCGAGCTGATTAGCACAGTTGAGAGCAAAAGGTAATAATAAGGAACCATATGACCTGAAAGATACAGTCAGTGTCCAGATATTTATTCAGCAGTGCCAAGTTTCTTTAGAGCCACAGCGAGTGTTGCCAACAATAATTTCAAGATTTCTTTGGAATGCCTGGAAAATGACCGTAAAGACGTGCTGAAAGTTACTTTCACCAAGACACAAGCACGCACATCACATGATCCGGTCCACCCTTGTTACACTTGACGTGACATCTTTATACACCGTCATTCCCCATCAGGAGGGTGTCCAGGCTATATCTAGACAACTGGCTAGATACCCATATGTAGGACCACCAGCCGAGTCTCTATTACATCTTTTAGATCTCGGTATCAGTACAAATTACTTCAGGTTCGAAAGTAAGTTCTACCTTCAACTGACGGGAACGACGATGGGGTCCAATGTGGGCCACATCTTATGTGAACCTTTATATGGCAACTTTTGAGGAATTTGAGACAGATCTGTTTAGAAATGAGCACATTAAGGTCTTTAGAAGGTACATAGATGACCTTTTCCTGATTTGGAGTGGGAATGCCCATGATTTAGGCCAATGGTTCAACCAGCTTAATTCCTCTAATGAGGCATTAAAATTCAAGATGCAGTATGACCAGAACCAAATTGATTTCTTGGATGTGCGCTTATACAAGGGAGATGGCAAGATCCAATCAACTTTGTTTCGTAAGGAGACCGACCGTAATGCATTATTGCATTTTACAAGTTGCCACCCGCCTGCCTTAAAAAAGGCTTTACCCAAGTCGCAGCTGCAGAGGGTAGCCAAGAACAACTCAGAGGAGGATAAGAAGATGGTTCAATTATCAGAGATGCAAACTCGATTTGAAGCCAGACAATATCCCACTAAACTACACTGTAAGCAGTGTCTCTCTATACTGAATGATTCCACATTAACACCAAGACCTGAAGAGAACAGAATGACTTTTGTAACCACCTATATGGGTGACAAAAATGGAATGGCTTCAACAATTAGAAAACATTGGGAAATCATCAATAGTGATAACACTTTGCCTCTCCTGAATTCACCTGCACCAAGAATAGGATATTCTGATCCTAAGGGACCATCTAGTCCTTACCAATCCGCAAAAATCATATAAGAAGACGACATGGCTTGACACGAATAAACCTGGTGTATATCGCTGCCTGGGATGCACAACCTGTGGAGGGCTGATCACTGGTTCCTCATTTACACACCCCTACAAGAGGAAGATTTACAAACATAGATACAGGCTAATGTGTACCACTACATATATTGTTTATTTACTTCACTGTACATGTGGCCTGTACTATGTCGGAAAGACTGTTGATGACTTACATACCCGAATGGCAAACCATTGCTCAGCCATTAGGTTGGCGTTAAAGAATGGGGGTTCTGAACAATCTGTTGCCAGACATTTTCAGCTCTTACAGCATAAGGTGTCGGATCTAAAATACACGATTATCGATCACATTCCCCCTCTGTCTAGGGGGGAGACCGGAACAGAGCACTCTTACAGAGGGAGGCCAGGTGGACGTACCATCTGCAGACACTGGTGCCAAAGGGCCTGATTAAACACCTGGACTGGCAGGCATTTCTATAAAATGCTGAATGCAAATCATCTGCTCAGCTAATCCTAGCTGTCTAAACCGTGCTGTCTGGACTTTTGTTTGCCTTTCTCTAGATGGCGCAGAATTTTAGAATATAATATTCAATGAGAGTCCTTTTTTCCAGATACAGTGAGAGTCCTGATCCATCTGCAAACTGACTTATTAATTTTTATTGGACTTTATTTTGTTTTTTATTATAAGTTACTTAGCATGTACTGTCACTCTCTGCGTGTGCCACCTGATCCAGTTTTGTTTTCCATTGTATTTGGTGTTTGGAGTTGCTATGGCAACCATTTTTGAATACATTTTTGGATTAGTGGCACACTCATTTTTTGAGAATAGACAATAATTGTAATTGTATTTGTCTAGGGTATGTGAGCTGTCTATCTGACATGTCCTGCACAATTGTGAGACTGCTGTATAGACTTTCGTGCCATTTGGTTACTATGGCAACCATGTCCGCATAGTGTAGCATATGTGAAATAGACAATCTTAAATGCTTTGTATTACTTGCCTTATTCAGTATCTATGTCCTTTTTACTTATTCTTTATTCATTCTTGCCCTGATTTTGCCTTTTGGCTATAATGCCATTTTATGTTAAAAGTACGCTTTTGCCTCTTACATGTTAATTCCAGGCATTCATAGGGCTTATCCTATTGGGTGAATGATGTATCCCATGACTTACACGCACTTGGGATTTCCCTTGCCGAGGTTTGTTTGTATAGGTTGCTATGGCAACTGAGTGCGGTCCGTGTAACACATGGATACAGCAAATATGACTCTGTCTAAGTCTCAACCCTATTTCTTTGCTTTTGCTTGACCTGCTTTCTGCTTACTCATCTTTTGCATTTGTGTGTTTTTTAATATAGTGTGCACAGTAAGTTCCCTGACAAACACATATATACAAACACACATATATATACTGTATATATATATATATATATATATATATATATATATATATATATATAGAAAGTAATGAAGAGTGCACTCACCAGGACTTTACAAAGTTTTATTCCAATTATGTGAACGTTTTCGGGGGATTAGCCCCTTCCTCAGACATACAAAATACAATTGTATTTTGTATGTCTGAGGAAGGGGCTAATCCCCCGAAAACATTCACATAATTGGAATAAAACTTTGAAAAGTCCTGGTGAGTGCACTCTTCATTACTTTCTATTTACCTATCTGCTGCACCCTGGGCATGTGATTTGGATTTCTGGAGTGCTTGTCTACTTTGAACTTTATATATATATATATATATATATATATATACACACACATATTTACAAACACACATATACACCTACACACAACGACACACACACACGTATAGAAACACAGACACATACACACACACACACGCATATGCATATACCCATTAAGCACAGATGAACATGAATGCACAAATAAGAATTTACACTGCTTCCTTTCCAATGACAGCCTCATTTACCTAACCCTGCATAGTACAGCACAGCCCACCCAATTGTTGCATATGTATTGGAATTATTTCCTATTTCAGGATGACTGGTATGTTCAGGTTAAAGGTATGGCCATGGGGTCCAATGTGGGCCCCATCATATGCCAATTTGTTTATGAATAAAGTTGTGGAAAAAGTTGTTTATGAAAATAACAAAATCATACATTATTGCGCCACCTGGTGGCATTTCATAGACGACATATTTGGTATATGGTAGGGCAACTTTGGGAGCTCTTTGGAATTTGTAAGAGATTTAAATTTGGAATTTTCTGTAATATATAGTGAGGAATCCATTATATAAAAATGGTAATAATTTTGGCGTTTGACATTTATAACAAAGAAAAGGATAGAAATACCCTATTGAGCTATAACATCTTCCATCCAAATAAACTACTGGATTCCTTTCCAAAGAGCCAATTACTTAGAGTTAAGAGAATAGCCAGTGAGGAATAATCTAAACAGGTTAAATGAAATCTAACAGATTTTTTTGGATACAGTTTATCCTAGTTAACATTTGAATCAACATTTTCCTAGTTTAAATTATGACACATTAGAAATAAAAAAGAAGAGGGAAAGACAGAAACTAGTATTAGTTTCATAATATGGTACACATAGTAATAATGTGGCAAGAATAATATGTAAACATTGGCATATTTTACAGGCATGCAATAGAAAGATGGATATATCCTCAGGCCTAGTACCCCAGGACTGGCATAAAACTGATGTGGGTCCAGTCTTCAAAAAGGGAAGCAGGGCTGATCCAGGAAGCTATAGACCAGCTAGTCTGACATCAATAGTGGGGAAGATACTTGAAGGGACTATAAGGGATTATATTGATGAGTAAATTCATGTAAACAAGATTATGAGCATGGCTTTATGAGAAATAGATCATGTCAAACTAATCCAAATAAAGGGGAATCATTTTATGTAATATACTTAGATTTTGCAAAGGTGTTTCATAAAGTGCCACATGAGAGATTAATGTACAATCTACATTAAGAGACTGTGAATACCTGTAAATGTTAGCTCATAGATAAATTACTGGATAAAAGATAGGGAGCAATGAGTAGTAGTAAATGGATCATACTCAGATTGAACAAAGGTAATCAGTGGCGTCCCCCAGGGATCATTACTGGGCCTTGTTCTTTTTAATATTTTTATTAATGACTTGGAGCAAAGATTAAATAGCAATATCTCTATTTTTGCAGATGATGCAAAGTTATGTAAGGTCATTAGGTCAGAGCAGGATGAACTTTCCCCCTGAATTTTGAACTTTTTTCCCTTTACAAGGGGATCTGCAAAATTTAGAAGTATGGGCAGGTAAATGCAAAATGAGATTAAATACAGGAAAATGCAAGATTCTATGTTTTGGTAGTAAAAATAAGCAGGTAACATATTATTTATATGGGACAAGACTTAGTCAAACAGAGGAGGAAAGGGATTTGCAAGTAGTAATAGATAACAAGCTAAAGATGGGTGCAAAATGCAGGGCAGCGGCTTCTAAGGCTAATAAGTTACTAGCATGTATTAAAAGATGCATTGATTCAGGGTAGGAAAGCATAATTCTGTCTCTATATAAATCCCTGGTAAGATCTCACCTTGAGCATGGAGTGCAGTTCTGGGGACCGAACCCAAAAAAAGACATTGCAGACCTAGAAAAGTTCAGAGAAGGGACACAAAGCTAATAAGGGGGATGGGTAATTTATGCTATGAGTAGAGGTTAGCCACACTGGGTCTGTTTTCTCTAGAAAAAAGGTGCTTGAGAGGTGACATGATTACTTTATATAAATATATTCAAGGTCCATATACAGAGATGGCAGAAGCTCTGTTTATTCCAAGAAAGAGGTCACAATTTAAGGCAGGAGGAAAGGGGATTTAATCTTCTGCAACGGAAAAATTTTTTCACTGTAAGAGCAATAAAATTGTGGAACTCATTACCAAAGGAGGTAGTGAATGCCAATACCTTAGATACATTTAAAGGGACAGTCAAGTCCAAAAAAACTTTCATGATTTAAATAGAGAATGTAATTTTAAACAACTTTCCAATTTACTTTTATCACCAATTTTGCTTTGTTCTCTTCATATTTTAGTTGAAAGCTAATTCTAGGAGGTTCATATGCTAATTTCTTAGACTTCAAAGACTGCCTCTAATTTGAATGCATTTTGACCACTAGAGGGCATTAGTTCATGTGTTTCATATAAATAACATTGAACTCACGCACGTGAAGTTACCCTGAAGTGAGCACTGATTGGCTAAAATGCAAGTCTGTCAAAAGAACTGAAATAAGGGGGCAGTTTGCAGAGGCTTAGATATAAGGTAACCACAGAGGTAAAAAGTGTATTTATATAGCAGTGTTGGTTATGCAAAACTGGGGTATGGGTAATAAAGGGATTATCTTTCTTTTTAAACAACAAAAATTCTGGTGTTGACTGTCCCTTTAAAAAATGTTTGGATACATTTCTTGCTAGAAACAGAATCCATGGATATGACTGCTTGTGTCCCTTTTAATTGGATTAATTTAAGCTTAACTGAAGCTTTTGTTTAAATAAATTAGATTTGTATAGGCTGAACTCGATGGATTTCAGCGAAGCTGCATCCCAGTGGATTCCAAAAATCTCAGGGTGGTGAAAGAATCCATCGAAGGTAGATTCTTTCAACACCCTGCCATTTTCGGAATCCACCTGGATGCAGCATAGGCAAACCCAAAGCCTTAAAAAAAAACATGCAACCGCCCGCATGAAAAAACGAAAAAACATGTAACCGCCCACAAGAAATAAATAAAAAACACGTAACCGCCCGCGCAAAGTATTAACAAACACTTAAACCGCAAACCCACCCATCACAAAATAATAAAGTAATTAACCCCTTATCCGCAAATAACATAATTAAAATATTAACCCCTAAAACGCCAACCCCCACATCGCAATAAACCTAATTAACCTATTAACTCCTGAACCACCAAACCCCCACATCGCAATAAACATTATTAACCTAGTAACCCCTAAACCAACAAACCCCCACATTGCAATAAACCTAATTAACCTATTAATTCCTAAACCGCCAACCCCCCACATCGCAATAAACCTGATTAACCTATAAACCCCTAAACCGCCAAACCCCCACATCACAATAAACCTAATTAATGTATTAACCCCTAAACCACCAACCCCCCCACAATGCAAATAACTAATTTAATTACTAAGCCCCCTAACTTAACACCCCCTTAATTAACCCCAATACTAAGTTACACTTAAATAAAACCTAATATTAAATTACAAAAAAATATCTAAAATTGCAAAAAATAAAAAACTCTAAAATTACAGAAAAAAATAAAGAAAATTATCAAAAATAAAAAAATTAAATCTAATCCCTATGAAAATAAAAAAAGCCCCCCAAAATAAAAACACCCCCTAATCTAAACTGAATTACCAATAGCCCTTAAAAGGGACTTTTGTAGGGCATTCCCTAAGTTAAACAGCTCTTTTACTTTAAAAAAAATACTAAGTCCCCCTTAACAGTAAAACCCCCCCACCCATCAAACCCCCAAAATAAAAAAAAATAACACTAAAAAACCTAAACTACTCATTGCCCCTAAAGGGGCATTTGTATGGGCATTGCCCTTAAAAGGGCATTCAGCTCTTTTACAGTGCCCATTAAATCCCTAATCTTAAAAATAAAAAAATAAAAATCCTAAAACTAAGCCCCAAATAGTAACTCACCATTCCTGAAGTCCTGTGGAGAAGGTCTTCTTCCAGGTGGCTCCATCATCTTCTATCTTCATCCGGAGCGAAGGCAGCGTGGAGTGGATGTGCGGAGCTGGCTTCTTCGAATCACGGATCCTCAGCGGTGGTCATCAGTGGTGTAGAGGCTCCTCTTCATGCAATCGTCCGTTGCACACTGAAGATTGAATGCAAGGTACACCATATTTATTGGGGTACATTGCATTCCAATTGGTTGCAATTTTGAAATCAGCCTATAGGATAAGAGCTATTGAAATCTTATTGACTGATTTGAACAGCCAATAGGATTTCAGTAGCTCTAATCCTATTGTCTGAATTCAACATTTCAGTGAATAGGAATGCAAGTTACCCCAAATTGAATGTGGTACCTTGCATTCAATTTTCAGTGTACGCCGGAGATCGGATGAAGAGGAGCCTCCATGCCGATGAGGTTCGCCGCCACTGAAGACTCTAGCTTGGGGGTTTATATTTATATATATAGACACACACACACATACATACATAATAGCCCTTTCTAGTAAAACACCTTGTCATATGCCATATCCCTTTTAACCTTTATAACACATTATTAATTTCTATTAAAGGGTAAACACCAAAAATGTCATTGTTTAAAAATATAGATGATCTCTTTATTTACCATTCCCTAGTTTTGCATAACCAACACTGGTATAGAAATATACTTTTTACCTCTGTAATTACCTTGTATCTAAGCTTCTGCAGATCTTTTGACAGACTTGCCTTTCAGGCAATTAGTGCTGACTCTTAAATAATTCCACGTGCGTGACCACAATATTATCTATATGAAACACATGAATTAATGCCCTCTAGCTGTGAAAAACTGTCCAATGCTTTCAGATAAGAGGCGGCTTTTAAGGACTTAGAAATTAGCATATGAGCCTATCTAGGTTTAGCCTTCCACTAGGAATAACAATAGAACAATTCAAATTTGATGATAAAGTAAAATAGAAAGTTGTTTAAAATGACACATCTAAATCATGAACGTTTAATTTGGACTTTACTATTCCTTTATTATTATTTTTTTCATTAAAAAGTGTATACATAAGTGTAATAGTATATTTACAGTTTATTTTGATGTGTTGTGAGAAAAAATATTTTTAACCCTTGAAGTTTACACGAGGGGGTAGATTTAACAAGCAGTGGATGCTTCTTTCTTTGCCCGAAGGTCACCGGAAACTTAAGTTAAGAAGCAGCGGGAGTAAGACCGCTGCACCTTAACTTGTCCACCATCTTTTAGCTGGCGGACTATAATCACCCCGATCTGATTCGATCGGAATGATTGACACCCCTTGTTAGTGGCTGCTATGCTTGAGCATAACCTTTTACTTTCAACTTGTAATATGTAAGATGATTAGCGCAGTCATGATATTGCTCACCCCATTAGCGAGTCACTTGTAATCTGACCCAAAGTGTTTTGCGCTACATTTAATATGTTTAACTTTTAGATAGACACATCAGATAATCATACACTCTCCTTCCTTTGCATGGTGACAAAGTTACAAGAATGTTTTTTTCATTGGGTGTCCCACAAGGCCAATGCTCTTTCACGTAAATAAAAAGTCTTCTTCATCTTTCTCATTGTAAAGATTGTGCATACCTTTTTTTAATTTTTGCTTATAATCAGAACATTTAATTATTAAGAGAACTATAATTAATTTAGGCAAACTTATATGGATTGTTGGGAACTGTTGTTACATCAATATAAATGAAAGAAGATTTTCTACAACCACTTGTGACTAATAAGTTATGTGATGGATTTCTTTCTTGTAAGGACAAATCTGCTGTATTCTTTTCAGAAGCAAAATTTGTACTCCCACTTAGCTTGCCTCTCTTGTGTAATAGTACAACAAAGGAGTTGAGCATCACATGTTTCATATAATCTTTCAGCATATTATAGGTAGAGTTCTATTTTTTTAATCAACACATGTTTAAAGAAGTTTCTCTTGTTTATTAAAAGGATCTGAAATGTTCTAGCTCGGAATTTCTGGCCTGGCATTAAAAATATAAGTTGGAACCTTCTGGGGAATGTATAACTTTGCCACTGGAAACCACAGAGTATTAATTAATTTGAACTGTTTATCTTCTCATGAGGATTTGGCTACCATCATATTCACATTGCAAAAACAAACCTGTAAATTCCTCATTGTTTATCAAGCAAGATTAAAATGTCCCAGAAGAATGGTTATGAAGCTATAAAAAAAACTTAGCATGTCAACCACTGAGCCTATATAATTCACAGGGTTTGTTTTCCTCATGGTAGATTTTGAATAACAATGCAAAAAAGGATGGCGCTGATTACCGTGTATACTTTCTATATTTAATAATTTGCTTATTTATTATTCTCATATTTAATCCCTTGACAATAATATTGTCTAATTTGCATCTATTTTGCAGTTTTACAGGATTTATGTTAAGGATCTAAAATTATATCATATTTTAAATAAAAAAACAACAACAGGTTGCCTAGATTTCTCTTTTAATCTATAGTTTAATCCATTTGTAATCTGGGCCATAAATATGAAAATTATTGTTGGTTATTGTCCATTTAAGGGCTTCTTTTGTTTGATAATTACCAACAAGTTAATGGCTGCAGATGAGTTCTTTTTGATGTCAACATAATCATGATCAGCCTTTTTTATTGTTTATAGGAAATATTTGCTTTATGTTTGGTTTGTCAAAAAAATGCCATGTAGTTAATGAGTCAGTCGTGTTTTGGTTAATCACAATCCAAATACTCAATAATTACCAACATATTTTTAGGGCGGTTTTCAACTTCCACATAAAAAAAAAACCCTTCCCGAACAGAACTTATCTGCTTATTATCAGGTAACCCAAAAGGTTATTGGACGTACCATTGGTTTTGTGCATGGCCAAAACAAAATCAAAAAAGTAAATAATAATAATAATAATAAAAAGTAATAAGCATGTTTACTCTACTAAAAATTAGAAAAACAAACTAACCCAAGACACACACATTCCCATTGTACCTATAATACCCCTGTTAATACCAATTAGAAAGATATACACAAATATCTCTATAGTTTTGGATCATAATGGGTTAATTGTACTCATGTACCCTATTAGCATTATTACTAGGCATGGGCAAATGTGTTTATATATGAATTCGAATTTTAGAACAAATATTATTGTAGAAATTTGATTTACATAATCAAATGTTGATAAGAACAAATATTCGTAAAAATTCTATAATTGAATGCTATTTACAGTTTTTGAATGTCACTTTCGATTTTGAATGTTCATAATTAGATTGAATGTCCACATTTGAATGTAACATTTGATTTAACAAATACTATTCAGAAGTTCATTAGTTCATTTGGTAGGGAATTTAGTAAATTTATACATAATAGATACAAATATAAAAAATTGAATGTTTCTATTTCAAATATTGCATAATTTAAATATTACATTTAAAGAAAGCATTATAAATACTATTACAAATATATAAATTTGAATTTTTTGAATTTAAATATTGAATAAAGCGAATCAAATATTACATTAAATGGATGTTAGAATGTTGTACAAACATTTCAAATTTGAAATGAATGAACAAATGTGTTAAAATTAGTTTTATTTTTCGAATGTTGTGAAACATTCACCCATCCCTAATTATTACTCACTATTAAAAGGGATCAATCAACATACAGGAACTTCATCTAATGATATAATTTGATAAAACCCTGTAATCTCCATTTTATTTGTCTTTTAGTATCTGCATTTTTTTTCAATACAAAATCACAAGATTAACAAAGCAAATAACAGTTGTTTGTTTTTTTCAGAGATAACAATTTTATGCTTGAAGGTCAGAGGCATTTTGTGATTGTGATTACTGGAAAAACACAATGAAAAAATCAGCCAACATTTAGAAATCATGACCATAAAATAACCAATAGATTGTGATCAACCTCAAGTCGGTACAAATATTGGGCTCCATGTACAAAGCAACGAATACTGTTACAGACTAGTCCTGCTTTTCACAATATAAGAAGCAGTCTTCATTTCAAAAAGTATTTTGCAAAATATGGTTTATTAAAAAATTCAAGTGAGTAGAAATGCCTTTTTATGAAAGGGATATGGAACCCATTTTTTGTGTGTGATTCAGACAGAGCATACAATTTTAAAAACCTTTTCAACATTTACTTAAAATTGTCTTAGTTCCCATGGTATTCATTGTTGAAGAGATACCTAGATAGGTGTCTGGAGCACTGCATGACAGGAAATAGTGCTGCCCTCTAGTGTTTTTGAAATGGATATCTAGTGCTCTTTCAAAAATGCTAACATTTAGTGGTCCAGACACTTGCACGCTCCTGAGGTTATGTCCCTGCTTTAAAACAAAAGCTACCAAGAGAATGAAGAAAATTTGATAAAAGAAGTAGATTAGAAAGTTGTTTAAAATTGTGTTTTATCTGAATAATAAAAGAAAAAAATGTAGTTTCATGTCCCTTTAAGGTAAATTTAAAAACCCTAATATTATGTTTTCCATACAGAGAAAAATAAACAAACCAAATAGTACAAAATATCTTTACACACTCCCTTGCTAATGTACAGTAGATTATGTCAGGCATGTTACAAAGGATTTATTATTTCAAAAACTAAAAGGTATATATTGGGTTATAATTTTACAGATTGCCTTATCTGGCGAATAAAATATTTCATGATTATGAGATTGTAGTTTTTTTCTTATTCAAAGGGTCAGATTATGAGTGGAGCGCAATCTTAACGTATATTTGTCTGAATCCAAATACACATGTCCAGAATTAAACTCATATTCAACAAAATATTCTGTATACTTAAATAATAATAATAACAATGATTAGTGTGATCTATAAGATAATTGGAGCTCTCTGTGTTTTCATTAGCAACATAAATTTGACTAAAGCTATTTAGTTAATGAAATTCCTGAACATTGAGGTTTAATAAATAATAATTAATACTACTTAATTCATAAACATTGATAAGACAGCCTGTTAGCTATAGAGTAACATATGGGTGTCAGGTGCCGAAGCACGCTAAGGACCTCTCGACACATTCACCAGGCATCAGGTCCTGGAGCTCGCTTAGTGTTGCAGGGCTGGTAGGTGCACTTTTCATGGAAGGACTGTGGCAGTAGAGGCTCAGGGTCGTATTTAGAAGTCTTCGGCTTAGCACGGCCAACAGGGTTGTGTGCGCTTTCCATTCTTTTTCTTTGTGAACATGTGCTATTTATGTTTTTTTTTTTATTGGAAATGACCCGTGCAGTTTCTATGGCGCCAAGTCTAAATGGGAGTTGTTAAAAGGTCATCTCTAACTCCCATTCAGTGCTTGGTTATTTTGTATGGAGACCCTAGAAATCTTGTTCCCAGCCTGCCCCTTAGGTTTTGACCCTGGCAAGCTCTTTGACTTCTGTTACATGTTCAACTCATACCTGCACTGTTACCTGAGAACTGACTTGCTGTCTAAATATCTCTGGAACTGTATCTTGGTTTATGGGTTTGGCAACTTACCTCCTTCAGTGGTTCCAGCCATCAAATCAGGTAATTGCTTTATCAACTTATTCTAAGAGATTAGGGAACTGGGGTCTACTTGTTTGTGAAGTATGTAAGTGTGAGAAAAATGCTGTAAAATCAGATACTTCTAATAAAAATGCCTTAAAGGTAAATTCTAGTCAAAGTCGAAATGCATGTCAGTACATTTCCATTTCAATTTGAAGCATATTTTCGATACAGTAGTACTAGCAAAATATTTTCTTATAAAATATCATAACTATTTAAGTGATTGTTTTTAGTGTGCATGCAGCCTTGTACAAATGGCCATAGGTTATGCACTCTGATAAGTCTGCAGTAAGGAGTATTGTGCATACTACAACTGAATGTCTTACAGGTTAAACTTTTTTTTTTTTTTTTAAAGAAGCATTTTGGGACATTCAACATCTCTTACCACTGTGTAAAAATTCCTCAATGGGCTCAATTTATTAAAGGGCAGGTGGACAAGGTTTGCTGTCATGAACCTTGTCTGTGCAGCTTCATGGCAAATAGGCAGCAGTACACTGCCCGCATTTAACATTGCACAAGCTGCTGCTTGTGCAATGCCACCCCCTGCTTGTGCATGGCGAATCCCCCACAAGAGGGGTCTATCAATCATCCTAGTCTGATCCGAATGGGAGGTTAAGTAGCAGCAGCCTGAAGTGCTAGGGCTACAAAGCTAACATCACAGCTTGATAAATGGATCCCTATGCCTCAAGCTACTTGGATAGGCCAAAAGCAAAATCTAATTTAGAATTTTAAAATGTTTCAAATTGCCCAAACCACACAATTGATTGCCGGTTACATAATTAGCTTTCTTGCCTCACTAGGGAGTGTGGGACAAAGCAACATTTTTATAGAAAAGTAATGTCCTTTTAAGTTTACTGATTATCATTTCAATGTTAATTAGAATGTTCCTTTAAATCACATGAACTTAAAGGGACACTGAACCCAATTTTTTTCTTCTGTGATTCAGATAAAGCATGACATTTTAAGCGACTTTCTAATTTACTCCTATTATCAAATTTTCTTCATTCTCTTGGTATCTTTATTTTAAATTCAAAGTTTAGATGACGGCCCATTTTTGGTGAACAACCTGGGTTGTCCTTGCTGATTGGTGGATTAATTCATTGATCAATAAAAAAGTGCTATCCAGAGTTCTGAACCCCAAAAAAGCTTAGATGCCTTCTTTTTCAAATAAAGATATCAAGAGAACGAAGAAAATTTGATAATAGGAGTAAATTAGAAAGTTGCTTAAAATTGCATGCTCTATCTGAATCACGAAAGAAAAAAAATTTGGGTTCAGTGTCCCTTTAAGGTCATACCATCACTACTGATTTCTGTTAAACAAAGATATCACACAACAATCTAATGTTCCTCTGATTAGTGCTTGAAGATTAACCTGATGCTTTACCTTTAGTCGATAGCCGGTCTAATTATTCTTAATAAATAAATAGATGGTTTTGTCCTTTTTTCTTACTTAGTTTATCTCTAACCTTACACTTCCTTCCTATCTTATCATTCTTTTCTCCTATCAACTTATGTCACCTCTCTGACTTTAACCCTTCTTTCATTATCAGATTAATGACTAATAATGTTCACAGTTACTAATATAATTGACAATCACTGTAGGCTACTGAATGTGGTGGCTGGAGAATCTTGTTAGCATTCCTATTTCATATATAAGTTAGTTGTTTATGTGGTCCTGCTAGGTCCTGAAGGATTTAAATTGCTTTCCCTGTATATTATAGATAAAAGAAAAGGATTGCCATTTATTTTTTAACCACAAATGTTCTGGAAAAGATTACAATCAAGCTGAAAAGATTATTGGCTCAGTAGGTTATTAAAGACACCAAAATGTCACATGAGATCAAGCTGCTAAAAAATAAATGGATAAACCACTAATTTATTTTGGTATCAGGAACCAGGTACAATTAATTGAAAGCTTTTAGTAAGCCCCCTCTAACCTCTTTTTATCATGATCTTGTGTTAAGCTCTACCAGCAGTCTCTGTCCAAGTGATAATACCAAGGAAAAGGGAAGGATATACAGTATATATATATATATATATGTATATATATATATATATATATATATATATATATATATATATATATATATACATACAGGGAGTGCAGAATTATTAGGCAAGTTGTATTTTTGAGGATTAATTTTATTATTGAACAACAACCATGTTCTCAATGAACCCAAAAAACTCATTAATATCAAAGCTGAATAGTTTTGGAAGTAGTTTTTAGTTTGTTTTTAGTTATAGCTATTTTAGGGGGATATCTGTGTGTGCAGGTGACTATTACTGTGCATAATTATTAGGCAACTTAACAAAAAACAAATATATACCCATTTCAATTATTTATTTTTACCAGTGAAACCAATATAACATCTCAACATTCACAGATATACATTTCTGACATTCAAAAACAAAACAAAAACAAATCAGTGACCAATATAGCCACCTTTCTTTGCAAGGACACTCAAAAGCCTGCCATCCATGGATTCTGTCAGTGTTTTGATCTGTTCACCATCAACATTGCGTGCAGCAGCAACCACAGCATCCCAGACACTGTTCAGAGAGGTGTACTGTTTTCCCTCCTTGTAAATCTCACATTTGATGATGGACCACAGGTTATCAATGGGGTTCAGTTCAGGTGTACAAGGAGGCCATGTCATTAGATTTTCTTCTTTTATACCCTTTCTTGCCAGCCACGCTGTGGAGTACTTGGGCGCGTGTGATGGAGCATTGTCGTGCATGAAAATCATGTTTTTCTTGAAGGATGCAGACTTCTTTCTGTACCACTGCTTGAAGAAGGTGTCTTCCAGAAACTGGCAGTAGGACTGGGAGTTGAGCTTGACTCCACCCTCAACCTAAAAAGGCCCCACAAGCTCATATTTGATGATACCAGCCCAAACCAGTACTCCACCTCCACCTTGCTGGCGTCTGAGTCGGACTGGAGCTCTCTGCCCTTTACCAATCCAGCCACGGGCCCATCCATCTGGCCCATCAAGACTCACTCTCATTTCATCAGTCCATAAAACCTTAGAAAAATCAGTCTTGAGATATTTCTTGGCCCAGTCTTGACTTTTCAGCTTGTGTGTCTTGTTCAGTGGTGGTCGTCTTTCAGCCTTTCTTACCTTGGCCATGTCTCTGAGTATTGCACACCTTGTGCTTTTGGGCACTCCAGTGATGTTGCAGCTCTGAAATATGGCCAAACTGGTGGCAAGTGGCATCTTGGCAGCTGCACGCTTGACTTTTCTCAGTTCATGGGCAGTTATTTTGCGCCTTGGTTTTTCCACACGCTTCTTGCGACCCTGTTGACTATTTTGAATGAAACGCTTGATTGTTCGATGATCACGCTTCAGAAGCTTTGCAATTTTAAGAGTGCTGCATCCCTCTGCAAGATATCTCACTATTTTTGACTTTTCTGAGCCTGTCAAGTCCTTCTTTTGACCCATTTTGCCAAAGGAAAGGAAGTTGCCTAATAATTATGCACACCTGATATAGGGTGTTGATGTCATTAGACCACACCCCTTCTCATTACAGAGATGCACATCACCTAATATGCTTAATTGGTAGTAGGCTTTCGAGCCTATACAGCTTGGAGTAAGACAACATGCATAAAGAGGATGATGTGGTCAAAATACTCATTTGCCTAATAATTCTGCACTCCCTATATATATATATATATATATATATATATATATATATATACAGTATCTCACAAAAATGAGTACACCCTTCACATTTTTGTAAAAATTTTATTATATCTTTTCATGTGACAACACTGAAGAAATGACACTTTGCACTTTGCAATGTAAAGTAGTGAGTGTACAGCCTGTATAACAGTGTAAATTTGCTGTCCCATCAAAATAACTCAACACACAGCCATTAATGTCTAAACCATTGGCAACAAAAGTGAGTACACCCCTTAGTGGAAGTGTCCAAATTGGGCCCAAAGTATCAATATTTTGTGTGACCACCATTATTTTCCTGCACTGCCTTAACCCTCTTGGGCATGGAGTTCACCAGAGCTTCACAGGTTGCCACTGGAGTCCTCTTCCACTCCTCCATGTCAACATTACAAAGCTGGTGGATGTTAGAGACCTTGCGCTCCCCCACCTTCCATTTGAGGATGCCCCACAGATAATCAATAGGGTTTAGGTCTGGAGACATGCTTGGCCAGTCCATCACCTTTAACCTCAGCTTCTTTAGCAAGGCAGTGGTCATCTTGGAGGTGTGTTTGTGGTCATTATCATGTTGAAATACTGCCCTGCGGTCCAGTCTCCAAAAGGAGGGGATCATGCTCTGCTTCAGTATATCACAGTACATGTTTGCATTCATGGTTCCCTCAATAAACTGTAGCTCCCCAGTGTTGGCAGGACTCATGTAGGCCCAGACCATGACACTCCCACCACCATGCTTGACTGTAGGCAAGACACACTTGTCTTTGTACTCCTCACCTGGTTGCGGCCACACACGCTTGATACCATCTGAACCAAATAAGTTTATCTTGGTCTCATTGGACCACAGGACATGGCTCCAGTAATCCATGTCCTTAGTCTGCTTGTCTTCTGCAAACTGTTTGCCAGCTTTTTTGTGCATCATCTTTAGAAGAGGCTTCCTTCTGGGATGACAGCCATGCAGACCAATTTGATGCAGAGTGCGGTGTATGGTCTGAGCACTGACAGGCTGACCCCCCACCCCTTCAACCTCTGCAGCAATGCTGTCAGCACTCATACATCTATTTGCCAAAGATAACTTCTGGATATGACGCTGAGCAAGTGCACTCAACTTCTTTGCTCGACCATGGCGAGGCCTGTTCTGAGTTGAACCTGTCCTGTGAAACCACTGTATGGTCTTGCCCACCGTGCTGCACCTCAGTTTCAGGGTCTTGGCAATCTTCTTATAGCCTAGGCCATCTTTATGTAGAGCAACAATTCTTTTTTTTCAGATCCTCAGAGAGTTCTTTGCCATGAAGGGGCCATGTTGAACTTCCAGTGACCAGTATGAGAGAGTGTGAGAGCGATAACACCAAATTTAACACACCTGCTCCCCATTCACACCTGAGACCTTGTAACACTAACGAGTCACATGACACCAGGGAGGGAAAATGGCTAATTGGGCCCAATTTGGACATTTTCACTTAGGGGTGTACTCACTTTTGTTGCTAACGGTTTAGACATTAATGGCTGTGTGTTAAGTTATTTTGAGGGGACAGCTAATTTACACAGTTATACAGGTTGCACACTCACTAATTTACATTGTAGCAAAGTGTAATTTCTTCAGTTTTCTCACATGAAAAGATATAATAAAATATGTTTTCAAAAATGTGAGGGGTGTACTCACTTTTGTGAGATACTGTATATTTACAAACCTAGTTTTAATTATGTTATGCTTTAAAATATCTCTTTTAATTTAAATTTCATTAAAAATAAAAGTATGATTAAGAACAAAATGTATATTACTCTGTTATGCCTAAAAAAATACTTTTTAAATAAAATTACTTTCAAAATAAAAATATAATTAAGATATATCTTAATTATAAAAAATCACCCATATTGATCACTAAGCAAAAGAAGCATCATCTTCACTCTGCATAGCTTAAATATTGTTTATTAAGTCCTTAAAGGGACACTAAACCCAATTTTTTTCTTTCATGATTCAGATAGAACATCGATAGAACTTTCTAATTTACTCCTATTATCAATTTTTCTTTGTTTTCTTGCTATCTTTATTTGAAAAAGAAGGCATCTAAGCTAAGGAGCCAGACAATTTTTGGTTCAGTACACTGGACAACACTTGTTTATTGGTTCTGTCCAATCAGCAAGGACAACCCAGGTTGTGAACCAAAAATGGTCCGGCATCTAAACTTACATTCTTTCTCTATCTGAAACATGAAAGAAAAATTTTGGGTTAGTGTCCATTTAAAGTTAAAAAAAGAAAAAAATAATTTCAGAATAACCAAATTACAAAATAAAGGGAAGTAAAACAGTGCGTTAATTGAAATGTTCCAGAATAAAATTTTCTTAAAGGGAACGTATACACCAATTTTCCTATAACTGCATACAATAGACACTACTATAAAAAATAATATGCACAGATACTGATATAAAAATCCAGTAAAAACTTACTTAGAAGCTCCCAGTTTAGCTATGTTGAAAATGTTAGCTGGAACACCTACTTAAAGTAGTTGTTTAGCAAAAAGATAAGACACCCCCTCCCCCTTCCTCTGCATATCTATCTATCTATCTATTGGATTCTTGTAAAGCGCGGCTATTCACCCGTGAGGGTCTCAAGGCGCTAAGGGGAGCTGATCTGGTATGAAAATGGTTGCAGTTCAGTCAGGTCTTGAAGTCCTTTCTGAACTATGAAAATACTCTTTACACAAACAGGAGCAAGCTGTAAAAGATATACATCAGAATACATCTAAAACGTTGGGCTTGGTTAGGAGTCTGAAAATCAGCACAATCATGTTATTTAAAAAATAAGCAAAACTAAAAAAAAAAAAAACCTGTATAGGCTATATAAATGGATCATCTACAAAACATTTATGCAAAGAAAAATCTAGTGTATAATCCACATGTCAGTAAATGTAAGAGAAAAATGAAAACATAGTGCAATAATTTCAACATTCTTCTTAACTCAATTTACTTGTGTTTTTCTGAACTATGAATCCATCTCTAAGTATTGTCAGTGTGTTTTCCAGATGATGCAAATAACTTCACGAATGACGCTCAGCAAGTATTCTTCTTTCCAAAATAACTTTTTATTTAAAAACATTGTGCAGTATATATAAAAAACAAGGTAATACGACACAAGACGGGTAAAAGTCTTTGTGTTTAGTTCATGAATATATTTTATTTCCATTTCTCTAAATCATTTTGTATATCACTTCCTCTCCAATTGATTTTTATCTGTTTGATCCCTACAAATGTAATGATATCATTGGGATTAAAACCATGTGTGACTTTAAAATGTCCTAATGAATGTTTGAATTTTTAATGTTATAGACATGCTTTTGAAATCTTTTCCTCAGTGTTCTTGATGTTCTACCTACATACTGTAGGTCGCATGAGCATTCCAGCATGTATATGACACATTTAGATTGGCAAGATATGAATTAATTAATAGGGGTCGATTTATCATGCTACAGCGGACAGGGGCGCACATATACACCCCTGTCCTCCACAGCTTGCCTCTGGCGGGTTGAATTTCGCAGCCGGAATCACGCACGGGCAGGAGCTGTCAATATAACCGGTCAGACGAGACCGGGAGATTGAAATTTGCCACCTAAAAGGTGGTGAAGAGGTTAGAGAAGCAGAGGTCTGATAAATACAGACTGCAGGTTCCCTTGTGAGAACCTGCAGTCAAAGGGGTGCGAAGACTTTGATAAATCAACCCCATATTTTATTTCTTGTTAGCATTGCTTTTATATTCTCTCACTACTCTTTCTTGATACTGAAAATTCTTACATCCTACACAATAATTGCATTTATAGAAGCTTTTAAGATTGCTATGTACTATTGAATCAATAAAATAGTGTGAGGTTCATTCACTGCACTTATAGTAAACAGTTTGCAAGCGAAGATATATTTAAAACTTACATGCAGAGTTATGCACATGCGCATTTAAAAATATTCAGAAATCCCAGCCAACGTTACTCAGTCTCTGCTATTCCAGCTTGGATATGTGAGCTTTGCGCATGCTGCCTACGTAGAGAGTGGGTGTAACTGCTCTTTGTTACACATAACAAAAACCAGGAAAGAGGAAGTATGTGCAATTAGTAGGAATAAAAAAAAAAAAGATTTTTATACTCTTGCTTATGTAATACTAAAAAGTAAATCAGTGATTTTATTACAGTTAATATTAGTAATCTAAAAGTTAATTGTAATAGCCCTAAATTTACCATCACTTTAAGATACACTAGTAGTTATCATCAATATTAAAATAAATTTATTAGCTATTTTTTTTTTTTGCTTTTGCTTTGGCTGTGAAAGTGGCTGAGAAATCCCTTCTTTCCTTTATTTTTTTATCTTTGTTAAACTAAATTTTCTAATATCTAATGCAGTGGAATGGCTCAGAAGAATCCTGAGAAGCCATATAATGGCCCAGACTCTATGCAAGTTGTACAATTGGGGCCATAACACAAAAAAAACAAAAACACAGCTATTTTTCAAGCTACTCCATTTTAGTGATTAGAATAATATGTAGTTGGTGTTTGCCATTTTAGGGTGACTAAACAGTGTCAGGATCTAATGGCTTATCACTATGACCAGCAATGAGGGATTTTCTAATCCAGGTCACTACATGACAGGTACCTATGATACACAGGTATAAGTGTATAACCTCTAAAATTAAAAAAACTCCCAAAATACCTGTAAAATGAACTCTAACCTAAAATGACCCCCTCCCAACATTAACAACCATAAAATCCCAGAAATTTAAAAAATTACCAGAAAGTAACAACACACCATTTAAAATAACCCTCTATATTGAACTCCCCACCTTAAGTTGCATTACAAATGATAAAAAAATAAATAAATTACAAAATCTCCTTTCTATTAAGACATGCTTAATTACCTTTTTCCTTTATAAAAATATTCTTCAAACTTTAACAGGTTTGTTCTATTTATTCTTTTATCTTCTTATCTATCTATCTATCTATCTATCTATCTACTATCTATATATACAGTATATATATATATATAAATATATATATATATATATACTAGCTGTTTCCCGCGTCTTCACTCGCATGGACTTTGTGATTTGCAAAAAATAGCGAAAAACGCGACCACTCGCAACAAAGTGTGCCCTCACGTGTGTGCCTATTCAGGTTGCACACTCACTGACATGAACTTCATGAGTTTTTGTTAATTCTCTGTGTTTCTCATACATGGCCACCAATCAGCTAAGTTGTGGGTGGGGCATCCGTTTGGCACATCAAAAATATGTTATTATTATTCTGTTTACAATTACTTTAATATTAAATTGAAAAAAGACTATTAACTTTTTTAGTGATATCCATATCTTGAGTACTACTGATGTTAGAGATTTGGCATGAAAATTTTAAATGATAATTTTTACTTTTCTAACGTCTTCGGTTTTTAACATATAAGTATCCTCATAAATCACCCCCATTTTGACCCCACTAAGTGGATTTTTGGGAAATGGTAAAACACGTTTCTTTATTTTAAAAGTAGAATCTAAATACCAATTTACACGTCTGTAACATCTTTGGTTTTTTATATATATATTTGAGGAGAGGTTAGCCAAACTGGGTCTGTTTTCTCTAGAAAAAAGGCGCTTGAGAGGTGACATAATTACCTTATATACAGTAAATATATTCAAGGCCCATATTCAGAGATGGCAGAAGCTCTGGTCATTCCAAGAGAATTGTTTGAGACAAGAGATCACAATTTAAGGCTGGAGGATAGGAGATTTAAACTCCTGCAACGGAAACGTTTTTCTACTGAAATAGCAATAAAATTATAGAACTCATTACCAAAGGAGGTAGTGAATACCAATACCTTAGATACATTTAAAAATAGTTTGGAAACATTTCTGGCTATAAGCTGAATGGTTTGGATATGATTTCTTATGTTAAATGGGTCACCTTTTAATGGAATTAATTTAAGCTCAATTGGAGCTTTTTTGTAAGTGTATTTGATTTGTATAGGTTGAACTTCGATGGACTTCGGTCTTTTTTTCAACCTCATCTACTTTACTACTTTGTTACTATATATACACAAACATACACACCAACACACACATGAGAGCTCTATTGATTTACCTTGGGCGGTGTTGGCACTCTACAGCTCTAACATTTTTATGCTCCACTTGCTAGCCCTGATTTAGAAAATGTTTCTTATTCTAAGAGGGACTCTATTTGGGGATTGGAATGACTTTGAAAATGATGGCTTCCTGTGACTTTTTTTTAACACTTTGCTATATAAACCATTAAATACAGTAACAGCATTTATTCAGTTATTTATGGAGTAGAAGAGGCTCTTCATTAGTAGTTTTCATATAAACTGGTTGATATTCATAGTATGTTTTTTTTTCACATATACATAAATTTGTATTATTGTTACCATCAGGGGCATTGTTAGTAGTTTTGGGGGCTGAAGACCCAAGCATGGATTGTCAAGCTCTAGTACTGTACTGTAGCCTGTAGAAATGCATTTCTTTCTCAGTGGCAAACTGAAATTGTGAAGAACTCTGAGGAACAATAAAGTTTTGTTCTCATGGATGTGTGTGAATAAATGGTATATATGTGTTTATCTGTTACTAAAATGTTAAATATTTCCCCAGACATAAGCCCACGATCTTTCTAGATGCTATTAAGGACCGTTGGCACTATATGCCCTGAAATACTATCTTTAGATATGTGGTATACTGAAATCAAAAATAATTACAAGATATAACTAATTAACTATGGCTTCATGTTTGTTCTGGTGCAGAAACAGCCGTCTAGTGTTTTGTTCAGAGTTTTAATGAAAAAATAAATTAATATAATCTATTATTAATTATCTCTATTGATCGTGCACAACAACAAACCTTAAAGAATGATATCTCCCTTAATTACTTTTATTCTACACTTTTGGCTAATTTGTCCACTTGATAAATTGAACATTACAAAGAGTTATTGTGCATTCAAGGCATATTCTGACAAAGGACGGAGCTTAATGTGATTGTTTGCAGAAATTCATCTTTACAAATGTTTATGCTGGAATTAAAATATAGCTGTTATGCTCGCTTACTGACTACATTAAGGCTTCTACAGTCACATTTTGGGCAAATTATTTCTAAAATACATCAGCTTCTTTTTCTTTTTGCAGGAGTCGGGACACTTTTATTTACATAAGGAAAAGTAAAAAGCCTTATATTTGAAAAGGGAATTATGTTTTAATGTATTATTACTAATTAATATAATAAAACAAATTGGACCAGATAATATCGCTTACGCAAGAGCAATGTTTGCGCCTCACTCAGTAATACCAGTGCACGCAAATCTGTGCTGATATTACAAGTTAGGTGCAATGCGAACATAACCTCATGTTCACATTGCAAGGAAACTTTGCGCAGCAAAGGGGGTAAGTAACGCAGCAATGGGAAGAAGATTTAAATATATATGTGTATGAATATATACATATATATTTATGTGTTTATATGTGTATATACACATATTAACAACACATAAATATATATATATATAAGCATTATTATTATTATTATCGGTTATTTGTAGAGCGCTAACAGATTCCCCAGCGCTAAGCATATACATATATATACATATATATTTACAGGGATAACACAGTTCTCATATAATGTATAGGCATTTTCAGTGCCGTTATTTTGTAAGTATTGTTGAGTATTGTTGTTTTTTGGGTTTTTTTTTTTTTTTTTTTAAATGTAGCATTTTAATTTGGGGCCAATTAGAGCACTTTCGAAAATTAACCAGAGATCCGATCTCTGGTTTATTTTCGGAGTGCTAATTGCTACCTTGAGCTTGTGGTAGCAATAACCAGCCACTTGTAATGGCTGGTTATTTATTGCTCGTTTACAGGTGCGCAATGAATTAGCACTTTACTTGTAATTTAGCCCATAATTGGTAGGCTTGAACAAAATATTTTAATCAGTAAAATCTATATGAATATTCTCTAAGGGTTCTATTTCCTGCTCTCAATAACGCCATAACATTAAGTGAAGCTCGCTCCTGCTGTCAGACAGAGCAGGAGCGAGCTGCACTTAGTCTTATGGCGCGGTCGGGCCAGGATGTGACTATACAGCTGGCCCGATGTGCTGAGTAAAAAAAACAGACCCGCTCAGCAGAGAGCAGAGAGCGGGTCTGTAAAAGCGGCATATTTTTTAAATATTCAAAGGGTAAAAAGGCTTTTATAACTATAGCACTAAAATAATGTTATATAATTCTACACTATGTGCAGAATTATATAACATTATTTTTTAGGTTTACTGTCCCTTTAAGTACGTTAACATGGGCCATTTTTTGCAGTACAGCGGTCCCACCCCTTGCTCTCTCTCTATCCTCCCTCTCTTTTGCTCTCTCTTTCTCCCCTCTCTTTTGCTCTCTCTCTCCCCTCTCTTTTGCTCTCTCTCTCCCCCCTCTCTTTTGCTCTCTCTCTCCCCTTTCTTTTGCTCTCTCTCTCCCCCCTCTCTTTTGCTCTCCCTCCCCCTCTTTTGCTGTCCCTCTCCCTCTCTTTTGCTCTCTCTCTCTGCCCCTCTTTTGCTGTCTCTCTCCCTCTCTTTTGCTCTCTCTCTTCCCCCTCTCGTTTGCTCTCTCTCCTCTCATTTGCTCTCTCTCTCCTCTCATTTGCTCTCTCTCTCCCTCTCTTTTGCTGTCTCTTTCCCTCTTTTGCTCTCTCTCCCCCTCTCTTTTGTGCGCTCTCCCCCGCTCTTTTGTGCTCTATCCCCCTCTCTTTTGTGCTCTCTCTCCCCCTCTCCCCCTCTCTTTTGCGTTCTCTCCCCCTCTCTTTTGTGCTCTGTCCCCCTCTCTTTTGCGCTCTTCCCCCCTCTCTTTTGCTGTCTCTCTCCCCAATCTATTTTGCTGTCTCTCTCTCCCCCCTCTCTTTTGCTGTCTCTCTCCCCCTCTCTTTGGTGCTCTCTCCCCCTCTCTTTTGCTGTCTCTATCCCCCCTCTCTTTTGCTGTCTATCTCCCCACTCTCTTTTGCTGTCTCTCTCCCCCCTCTCTTTTGCTGTCTCTCTCCCCCCTCTCTTTTGTTGTCTCTCCCCCCTCTCTTTTGCTGTCTCTCTCCCCCTCTCTTTTGCTGTCTCTCTCCCCCTCTCTTTTGCTCTATCTGCCTCCCCCTCTTTTGCTGTCTCTCTCCCCCTCTCTTTTGCTGTCTCTCTCCCCCTCTCTTTTGCTCTGTCTCCCTCCCCTCTCTTTTGTTGTCTCTCTCCCCCCTCTCTTTTGCTGTCTCGCTCCCCCTCTCTTTTGCTGTCTCTCTTCCCCCTCTCTTTTGCTGTATCTCTCCCCCCTCTCTTTTGCTGTCTCTCTCCCCCTCTCTCTTTTGCTCTCTCTTTCCCCCTCTCTCTTTTGCTGTCTCTCTCTCCCTCTCTCTATCCCCCCTCTTCTGCACTCTCTATCCCCCCTCTTTAGTGCTCTCTGTCTCTAGACTCTTAGCAGCCGGCCCCAGCATCTGGCCCTGCCCGGCCCCACCAGTGTCACACCCGACCACATCCACATCATGCTGGTCACGTCGCACCCGCCCGGCCACACCCGCTCTGCACCCGCTCCGCACCCACCCGGCCACGCCCACTCCACCACGCCAGGTTAGTTGGAAGGCCAGGTGTGTTTGTCCTCACGCGCAGTCTCTACTGCGCATGACAGCTTCGGACAAACACACTTGGTCTTTTATTATATAGGATTATAAATGGACAAATATATGTGTTAATATTCAGATATTAAATTTATCATTCATAAAAAGCGTAGTACTGTGTTAGCTACTTTTCAAAGAAAGTAAAAATCCTTTTGTAAGAAAATAATAAAAGTGATGTACAGGTAATACCTTTAATAGCTAACTAATAATGAATAGAGTTGCAAGCTTTAAACTTTCACATATTACATTTGAATATTGACCCTACATACTTATACTGAAGCCTAGAAAAATCAAGATTTAATTTTATTTGAATTCTAATTTGATAAACAAGCAAAATTGAATTTGATATTTGAATGTTACAGGGACAATTAACCGTTATTTAAAAAAAATATTATTGTACTTCCAAGGTGCTCAGTGGTGCTAAAGTATATTAATGAATTGATCCAATCAGCCAATAGGATTTTTTCTACCTTAATTCCGACTGGCTGATATAATTTTATCAGCCAATCGGAATTGAAGGGACACCCTCTTGGATGACGTCATTTAAAGGAACCTTCATTCAGTTGTAGCCATGGAAAGAAGAGGATGCTCCGCATCAGATGTCTTGAAGATGGACCCGCTCCGCGCCAGATGGATGAAGATAGAAGATGCTGCCTGGATGAATACTTCTGCCCGTCTGGAGGACCACTTCGCCCGGCTTGGATGAAGACTTCTGTCCGTCTGGAGGACCACTTCTGCCCGGTTGGATGAAGACGTCTCCCGGTAGGGTGATCTTCAGGGGGTTAGTGTTAGGTTTTTTTAAGGGGGGATTGGGTGGGTTTTAGAGTAGGGTTGGTTGTGTGGGTGGTGGGTTTTAATGTTGGGGGGGATTTGTATTTTTTTTTACAGGTAAAAGAGCTGATTACTTTGGGGCAATGCCCCACAAAAGGCCCTTTTAAGGGCTATTTGTAATTTAGTGTAGGGTAGGGCTTTTATTCTTTTGGGGGGGATTTTTTATTTTGTTAGGGGGGATTAGATTAGGTGTAATTAGTTTAAAAATCTTGTAATTTTTGTATTATTTTCTGTAATTTTGTGGGGTTTTTTGTACTTTAGATAATGTTATTTAATTGTATTTAATTGTATTTAATTTAGGGAAATAATTTAATTATAATGTAGTGTTAGGTGTAATTGTAATTTAGGTTAGGTTTTATTTTACAGGTACTTTTGTCTTTATTTTAGCTAGGTAGTTATTAAATAGTTAATAACTATTTAGTAACTATTGTACCTAGTTAAAATAAATACAAACTTGCCTGCAAAATAAAAATAAACCCTAAGCTAGCTACAATGTAACTATTAGTTAATGATAGTTATTTTATTTATATTTATTTAAATTATATTTAAGTTAGGGGGGGGTTTGGGTTAGACTTAGGTTTAGGGGTTAATAACTTTAATATAGTGGCGGCGACATTGGGGGCGGCAGATTAGGGGTTAATAAATATAATGTAGGTGTCGGCGATGTTGGGGGCAGCAGATTAGAGGTTCATAAGTATAATGTAGGTGGCGGCGGTGTCCGGAGCGGCAGATTAGGGGTTAATAATATAATGTAGGTGTTTGCGATGTCGGGGGCAGCAGATTAGGGGTTAATAAGTGTAAGATTAGGGGTGTTTAGACTCGGGGTTCATGTTAGGGTGTTAGGTGTAGACAGAACTTTTGTTTCCCCTTAGGAATCAATGGGGCTGCATTAGGAGCTAAACGCTGCTTTTTGCAGGTGTTAGGTTTTTTTTCAGCCAGCTCTCCCCCATTGATTCCTATGGGGAAATCGTGCACAAGCACGTTCAGCCAGCTCACCGCTAACGTAAGCAGCGCTGGTATTGAGGTGAGATATGGAGCAAAATTTTGCTCTACGCTCACTTTTCATATATATATATATACACACACACACAGACCCACACATATACACACACACACCTATATATACACATTAGAGAAGACTGCAAAAGGTACTCAACAGACTTGTGTAGCCAATACATTTTTGTTTCTGATGAAATGTTTGTAACAATTATTCTGGGAAATTTGTTTCCCTGAATATTTGTTGGCTGCCCTATTCGGTGTTTGTTTTGTTTAATACGAAATGAAAACTGAATTTACATTAAATATTTTCAATTATTTTTGTTAAACTAATGAAAAATTGTCAAAGATACAGGACCTGCACTAAGCTTATCAAGAAGAGGTTAAAGTCAATTTCAAACAGCAATGCACTAATGGGTCCTAACTAGACACATCTGATGAGCATATGGGGCCTAGTTATCAAGCCGTCAACCTCAAATACGCTGGAATTCCACAGCGTATTTGTGGCGAGGCTGATTCGCCTTAGTTATCAAAGGCTAGAGACCGGCAAAAGTAGAATTTTGTGACGTAAACTTTGATCTGCCGGACTCAGTCCGACGCAGATCGATTCTTACGTCACTCCAGATGTTCCGCACACAAGTGCGGCACAATATGACTACTTTTGCTAGTTATCAAAAAACTAGCAGGTACGCTCGGCACTTTTCCGGCCCAGCGTACCTGGTTTTCAAACCGCCACCCTGGAGGGGGCGGATCCCATAGGTTAAATCAGCCAATCAGATTCAAGTTCAATCCGATTGGCTGATCCAATCAGCCAATCAGATTGAGCTCGCATTCTATTGGCTGATCGGAACAGCCAATAGAATGCGAGCTCAATCTGATTGGCTGATTGGATCAGCCAATCGGATTGAACTTGAATCTGATTGGCTGATTCAATCAGCCAATCAGATTTTTCCTACCTTAATTCCGATTGGCTGATAGAATCCTATCAGCCAATCGGATTTGAAGGGATGCCATCTTGGATGACGTCCCTTAAAGGAGCCTTCATTTGTCGGTAGTCCGTCGGGAAAGAAGGATGTTCCGCGTCGGCGGGATGAAGATTGAAGACCCCGCTTGGAAGATGACATCGCCCGGATAGAAGACTTCTTCAGCGCCTCTTGGAAGATGACATCGCCCGGATGGAAGACTTCTTCAGCGCCGCTTGGAGGATCACTTCATCGGATGGAAGATTTCTTCAGCGCCGCTTGGAGGATAACTTCTGCCGCTCCGGGTCTCCTCTTCGGTTCCATCGCTGCTCGGCTGAGTGAAGACGACTCAAGGTAGGATGATCTTCAGGGGATTAGTGTTAGGTTATTTTAAGGGGGGTTTGGGTTAGATTAGGGGTATGTGGGTGGTGGGTTTTAATGTTGGGGGGGTTGTATTTTTCTTTTACAGGCAAAAGAGCTGAATTCTTTGGGGCATGCCCCACAAATGGTCCTTTTAAGGGCTGGTAAGGTAAAAGAGCTTTGAAATTTATTTAATTTAGAATAGGGTAGGGCATTTTTTTATTTGGGGGGGGGGTTTGTTATTTTATTAGGGGGCTTAGATTAGGTGTAAGTAGCTTAAAATTGTTGTAATATTTTTAAAATGTTTGTAACTTATTTTTTTTATTTTTTGTACTTTTGTTAGTTTATATAATTGTATTTAATTGTAGTTATTTGTAGGTAATTTATTTAATTAATTTAATGATAGTGTAGTGTTAGGTTTAATTGTAACTTAGGTTAGGATTTATTTTACAGGTAATTTTGTATTTCTTTTAGCTAGGTAGTTATTAAATAGTTAATAACTATTTAATAACTATTCTAACTAGCTAAAATAAATACAAAGTTACCTGTAAAATAAATATAAATCCTAAGATAGCTACAATGTAATTATTAATTATATTGTAGCTATCTTAGGGTTTAT
This sequence comes from Bombina bombina, assembly GCF_027579735.1. Lineage (NCBI taxonomy): Eukaryota > Metazoa > Chordata > Amphibia > Anura > Bombinatoridae > Bombina > Bombina bombina. The sequence continues at coordinate 919,054,094 of NC_069502.1, forward strand.
TTTACAGGTAAGTATTTAGTTTTAAATAGGAATAATTTATTTATGTATAGTGTAGTGTTAGGTGTAATTGTAACTTAGGTTAGTTTTTATTTTACAGGTTAATTTCTCTTTATTTTAGCTTAGTAGGTATTAAATAGTTAATAACTATTTAATAGCTATTGTACCTAGTTAAAATAAATTGAAATTTGCCTGTAAAATAAAAATAAATCCTAAGATAGCTACAATATAATTATTATTTATATTGTAGCTATATTAGGGTTTATTTTAAAGGTAAGTATTTATTTTTAAATAGGATTAATTTAGTTCATAATAGAAATATTATTTAGATTTATTTAATTAATATTTAAGTTAGGGGGGTGTTAGGGTTAGTGTTAGACTTAGGTTTAGGGGTTAATAATTTTGTTACAGTGGCGGCGGTGTAGTGGGGGGCAGGATAGGGGTTAATAAATTTATTATAGGTGGCGACGGTGTAGGGGGGCAGGATAGGGGTTAATAAATTTAATATAGGTTGCGGCGGGGTCAGGGAGCAGCGGTTTAGGGGTTAAACTATTTATTTAGTTGCGGCGAGGTGCGGGATCAGCAGGATAGGGGTTAATAACTTTATTATAGAGGGTGACGGTATAGGGGGGGGCAGGATAGGGGTTACTAGGTATAATGTAAGTGGCAGCGGTGTCCGGGAGCGGCAGTTTAGGGGTTAATACATTTATAAGAGTTGTGGCGGGGTCTAGGAGCGGCGGTTTAGGGGTTAATACATTTATAAGAGTTGCGGCGGGGTCTAGTAGCGGCGGTTTAGGGGTTAGTAACTTTATTTAGTTGCGGGGGGCTCCGAGGGCGCCGGTATAGGGGGTAGAACAGTGTAGTATAGTGTGAGTGCTTAGTGACAGGCTAGCAAGAAAGCTGTAAAAAAGCCGAAGAGCAGCGAGATCAGATGAGTGATAACTCTCACAGTCCGCTACTCATCACCCCGTACTTGGTGCGCGGCTTTTTGACAGCTTTTTTGATAACTTAGGCAAATTTGTGCAGGTCCGCGGCGATGTGAGGCGAGCTTAGACGGGCGTATTGGGCCGTTGAAGACAGGTAAAATAGACACGTTGATAACTACCCCCCTATGTGTGTAGCCACCATTTACCAGCTAGCTTTGAATAGGGCATTGCTGCTTCAGAGCCTACCTAGGTATGCATTTCTGAAAAGATGCCAAGTGATGAAATTACCTATGTATTTCATTTTGTGTTTAAAGTCCCTATAACACATGAACAAAAAATATAGATTAAACCAATTTTCTTTCTTTTACAAAAAGAAGAAATATTTGATTGTCTTCTACATTGACTGCTTGATTTTATTTAACTTCTCAGTAGGTATGTTAAAAAAACCCATATATGCCTGTACAGTTTTATGCATTTAACCATTCAGAAGTAGGAAATGGTCTTTAATTTGCTATAGTTGCATGTGGGATGGCCTGTTGTATTCAAATACTAGAGTTCTCAGGCTTTGCATTACAGTTTTTTTAAGATGGCCAGCATTATTTTTGGTGGTTCAAATAATTGTTTCTGCGAAACAACAAAAAAAATGTAGTTTTGGACTTCAGCTTCAACATATTTCAACTTCTACACCTGCTTCCTTTTTACGATTCCGAGACATCTTGAATGAGCAACATCAATCATCTGTTGTTGTAATGCAAACAAATAACTGTTTTATTTCATTTGAGAATAATGGAACTTTCATGGTCTGTACAGTCTTGACTATATTTGTAAATTGCCATAAAGTAAAAATAAAATCTACCTTGGAAAGTAATGTCTACATTTTTCATTACACATTGGAACTAATACTTTTTTTTTTTTTTTACTGCAGATAGTATTTCATCCTTTAATGTTGCTTGTTTAATGGGATAGGAAAGTCAAAATTACACTTGCTTGATTTAGATAGAGCATGTAATATTAAGACACTTTTAAATTCACTTCTATTTGCAAATGTGCTTTGTTCTCTTGTTATCCCTTGTTGAAAAAAAAATATGGACATATTCTACACTAGTAGGGGCTTGCTGCTAATTGGTGCCTGCACACATTTGTCTCTTGTGATTGGCTAACTAGATGTGTTCAGCTAGCTGCCAGTTGTGCAATGTTGTTTTTTCAGGGGATGAAGCAAATTTGACAATAGAATTACATTAGAAAGTTATTTAAAATGGTATGTTCTATCCAAATTATGCAAGAAACTGTTGGGGTTTTCTGTCCCTTTAATAATGTCCCTGTTGAAAAATTCTGGATTATTTTTTGTGAGGGGTTATTTATTTTTCTGCCAATGTATGATAGGTGATATCAGAAGTCAAAGAATGTCTATAAATATAATCAAATTAAGTTGTAAGTGAGCAATAGTAAAACAGTATGGTTGTAATTATACCATTTTATATACAGTATATGCTTTAATGTTGGATTCCCAGATAGTGTTGCCTGAGCCTGATGATCAATGTATATGATAAAACGCTATATAGGAATAGATTAGATTTTTCAAAGCCCCAAACACCTGTCAAGGAGTAATTTTATGATGCCATTAATCATTGTCAAGTTAAAAAGGCTCCTGTTCCTACAGGATTTGCACAGTGAGCTCTTGTTTCCATTTAGCATTATAAAATTACATTTTGATATTTTCTGTTACTTTTTTTAATATCATATATTGCTAATGAATGTAAAGAGGTCCAACATTCTTGATAATGGAGGATCCACATTATATAATTAGAAATATACTGGGAGCCTGAATCTCAGTTGGTTTGATCTGGCACATGAAGGGTAAAGCTTTCTTTTCTATATTTTCATTTTTTTAAATTTCAAAGGTGTTTAAATTGAAAAGAAAACCCACAAAATTATTTAAAAATCAACCTGAGATTTTTTCTTTCTGATTTAGTAAACACACAAATATTTTTGCATTAAGGGAGTTTTTGAATACTTAACATATATTGTATGGCATTTCTGTGGGCTTTTTTGCATATTTTTAATTGTATTGTTTTTTTATGGAAAACAGTTAAAACCAACTAATGGAAAAAGCATTTTATCATCACAAATTTAAACTATATACGATCAGCCTCAGTAGTGTAATTTTAGTTGTGCCGTTTCTTTCTTTCTTTTTTTTGGAGACAAAGGAACAGAAAGAACAAACAAAAAGTGTGTGCTTTATTTATTTTATGTGAGTGTATATTTGTTTTTTACACACTACACATGTATCACACACAATAACATATATAAGTGATGCCCAAGTTCCTAACATATGAGGGCCGCAGATCAGTATTTTGTAACTCTTAAGGGTCACATATAAAAAAAGGTCTGGTGGTGCAGGGCCTGATTTAGGTATGATTGCAGTGTATCCTCTATCTACTGTTCTGCTCTTCAGATAGCTCTTTCAATTTGTGGCCACCTTGTTTGTCCACCACCAGAATTTACTGAAATACACATTTGTTAGCTTAGCTTTTACTCTGGCCTACAAACGATGTTACACATTCTTCGCTTTGCATTTTCCACAAAAAATATTGCAGAGGGCCGCACGTGGCCCATGGGCCACCAATTGGACATCCATGCCATGTATCATACATCACGCACATGCACAGACAAGCATTCAAAGATATCATGGAACACTCTTTTTACCCGTTGTAGATTCAGCTCTACTCTTTGGCATAGAGTCAGCTACCACTCTTGATGAAATTAGTCTACAATAGAAATGTGCGATTCGTTTCGGATCAATTCAGAAATTCGGGATTCGGATCGATTCGAATTTCTGAATTAAAATAGTGCTGAATCTACCGAATAAATCCAAATTAGTTTGGATTTATTCGGTAGATTCGGATGTCCATGGATTACACTAGTATTGTACAGTATATTAGGTTATATCACTCTGCTATGGGTTACACCTAATATACAGTACATAATACTATACTAATACACAACACATCCCACCTAACACTTACCGAAATTCCGAATTTCCGAACCGAACTGAATCAAACCGAATTTATTTGAATCCGAATGAATCCGAAACGAATCCGAACCAAATTGATTCTAATTTTTCCGATTTCGAATCGATCAGAACCGAAATTCGAAAAAATCTGAATCGATCCGAACCAAATTTTTTCGACATGCACATGTCTAGGGACATATGTATCAAGCTCTGAATGGAGCTTGATGCCCCGTGTTTCTGGCGAGTCATGAGACTCGCCAGAAACAGCAGTTATGAAGCAGCGGTCACAAAGACCGCTGCTCCATAACCTGTCCGCCTGCTCTGAGCAGGCGGCCACACATCGACGGAAATCGAGTTAATTGACACCCCCTGCTGGTGGCCGATTGACCACGAGTCTGCAGGGGGCGGCGTTGCACCAGCAGCTCTTGTGAGCTGCTGGTGCAATGCTGAATACGGCGAGTGTATTGCTCGCCGTATTCAGTGAGGTCTGGTGGACCTGATCCACAGTGTCGGATCAGGTCCACCAGACCTTGATAACTATAGGCCCTAGTCTACAAATGACCCAAACAATATCTAACAATGAATAAAAAATGTGTATGTAAACAAAATATTACATACAACCCTAAATAGAGGAAATTAGAAATAAACTCATGCACCCAGCCATTTTCCACCCAGCACAGTTATCAAATTCTAGAATAAATAGGTCAAATTTTAATACATGTAATGTCTGTTGATATTATGTCAATTTGCATTATTTTTTGACCCGTTGCAAATGCTAACCAAATTATTTGCCATACAATTCCCCATTAAAATGGCTATTTTGTCTACACTGTTAATTTATTACAGGATTTTGTACAGTATACCTCTTGGTTTTTAGTAAGATCCTGCTCTGTGCAACCCACAAAGAAAAAAGTCTGTTTTTTTATGATGTGTTGTTTATGTAATACAGTTATAAATGTATATATGAATGATTATTATGATAGTCATATAATATGGCACTGTCTACATATTCTTTGGAAAATATGCATGTGTAACAAACATATTTATCTTTAAAAATGTATAAAACATACAAATATGATAAGATATGTATTTTGATCCATAACATTTTATACAATGGTTTTTTCTTTAAGTTATATGTTTAGAAATACTGTATTCTGAACGAATGGATGCATAAGTTGGCTCTGAACACTTGGCTTCTACTCAAGAACCTTTACTTTTGAGCGAGGTTATGCAAGAAGCATCACACTATGACTGGATCTATGACACACTCAAGAAAGTACTCTAATGCCCAATATGAATGGTCAAGGCATAGTAACCATGTCTTAATCATACCAATGATGCACTCAGTCATGAATCTGACCATCTCCTCTGCACCTATGGCCAATTTAAACAGGGAACGGAAGGACATAGCATTAAATGAGTGAACAGGTAGGTGTTAAAAGTAAATCAAATACAAAACCATATAAGTATTACATTTCATTAGAAGTATTATAATGTTTGTCTGCTGTAGAGTACTGCAGTTCATTGTGACACACATATACATGCGCTTACCAAATCCTGCCGTTCACACCTATGCAACATTTCCAGAATTCGTCCCTTCCTTACTCAAAAAACTACAAAAAATGGTCTTCCAAAACACAGCCTCTCCTCCCTCCAATCTATTATGAATGCTTCTGCTAGACTCATCCACCTAAGTTGCCGATCTACATCAACTGCTCCACTCGGCCAGTCTCTACACTGAATCCCCATACACTCCAGAATACAATTTAAAGTATTAACCCTAACTTACAAAGCACTCAACAGTCTAACTCCCAACTATATTTTTTCTCTCTCATCATGAAATATTCCCCATCCCGTCCTCTTCGATCAACCTCTGACCTACATCTCTACACTCCTGTTATCACTACATCCCACTACAACCTCCAAGACTTTGCACGTGCTGCTCTTGTCCTCTGGAACTCTCTACCCCGCTCCATGAGACTGTCTCCAACCTTGTATAGCTTCAGACGCTCCTTGAAAACTCACCTATTCAGAGATGCTTACCATCTCTCCTCCATCCCTCATCCGAACCAAACTAATACATGTACATGAACTGCCTGACTCACTGCTGCAAATACAACCGGTGTAACAAGCTACCCAACCTTATGTCTCTGCACCCTTAACCTACAGACTGTGAGCTCTCCAGAGCAGGGCCCTCTTCCTCCTGTACTAGATTTGTTTAGTTTTGTTATGTTTTGTATTTTATCACAAATCTTTGTCATTGTATACCCCTATCATTGTACCCAAATAAAAGATAATTTTATATATATATATACAGGGAGTGCAGAATTATTAGGCAAATGAGTATTTTGACCACATCATCCTCTTTATGCATGTTGTCTTACTCCAAGCTGTATAGGCTCGAAAGCCTACTACCATATTAGGTGATGTGCATCTCTGTAATGAGAAGGGGTGGGGTCTAATGACATCAACACCCTATATCAGGTGTGCATAATTATTAGGCAACTCCCTTTCCTTTGGCAAAATTGGTCAAAAGAAGGACTTGACAGGCTCAGAAAAGTCAAAAATAGTGAGATATCTTGCAGAGGGATGCAGCACTCTTAAAATTGCAAAGCTTCTGAAGCGTGATCATCGAACAATCAAGCGTTTCATTCAAAATAGTCAACAGGGTCGCAAGAAGCGTGTGGAAAAACCAAGGCGCAAAATAACTGCCCATGAACTGAGAAAAGTCAAGCGTGCAGCTGCCAAGATGCCACTTGCCACCAGTTTGGCCATATTTCAGAGCAGCAACATCACTGGAGTGCCCAAAAGCACATGGTGTGCAATACTCAGAGACATGGCCAAGGTAAGAAAGGCTGAAAGACGACCACCACTGAACAAGACACACAAGCTGAAACGTCAAGAGTGGGCCAAGAAATATCTCAAGACTGATTTTTCTAAGGTTTTATGGACTGATGAAATGAGAGTGAGTCTTGATGGGCCAGATGGATGGGCCCGTGGCTGGATTGGTAAAGGGCAGAGAGCTCCAGTCCGACTCAGAAGCCAGCAAGGTGGAGGTGGAGTACTGGTTTGGGCTGGTATCATCAAAGATGAGCTTGTGGGGCCTTTTCGGGTTGAGGATGGAGTCAAGCTCAACTCCCAGTCCTACTGCCAGTTTCTGGAAGACACCTTCTTCAAGCAGTGGTACAGGAAGAAGTCTGCATCCTTCAAGAAAAACATGATTTTCATGCAGGACAATGCTCCATCACACGTGTCCAAGTACTCCACAGCGTGGCTGGCAAGAAAGGGTATAAAAGAAGAAAATCTAATGACATGGCCTCCTTGTTCACCTGATCTGAACCCCATTGAGAACCTGTGGTCCATCATCAAATGTGAGATTTACAAGGAGGGAAAACAGTACACCTCTCTGAACAGTGTCTGGGAGGCTGTGGTTGCTGCTGCACGCAATGTTGATGGTGAACAGATCAAAACACTGACAGAATCCATGGATGGCAGGCTTTTGAGTGTCCTTGCAAAGAAAGGTGGCTATATTGGTCACTGATTTGTTTTTGTTTTGTTTTTGAATGTCAGAAATGTATATTTGTGAATGTTGAGATGTTATATTGGTTTCACTGGTAAAAATAAATAATTGAAATGGGTATATATTTGTTTTTTGTTAAGTTGCCTAATAATTATGCACAGTAATAGTCACCTGCACACACAGATATCCCCCTAAAATAGCTATAACTAAAAACAAACTAAAAACTACTTCCAAAACTATTCAGCTTTGATATTAATGAGTTTTTTGGGTTCATTGAGAACATGGTTGTTGTTCAATAATAAAATTAATCCTCAAAAATACAACTTGCCTAATAATTCTGCACTCCCTGTATATATATATATATATATATATATATATATATATATATATATATGTTCAATCTAAATAGCGATAACCTATTTATTAATATTTATTAATAATCAATAATTGTACGTTCAAGCAGGTTCGCTTTAATTGGCATAATTTTTTGCTGCATATTCAGAAGGAATTGAAATGAAAATACACTGCCAATATTTGCCCAAATGGCAGCCAGTTTTGAAGCAGCATTTGAAAAAAACAAGCAGGCCCAGATTACAAGTGGAGTACTAATGATCTCAGGCGCGATATCAATACTGTTGAACCGTGCAAAAATCACACACAAATTGATATTACAAGTCCAAGACCTATACTTTCAATAGTGATTGCGACCATGCTAAATATAACTGATATTGCAAGTTGAAAGTTAAGAGTTTCACTCAAGCACAAGCCAAAATAGTGCTAGATAAATTAATGCAAGCTGAGACCTGAAGTAAAGTGTTAAGCTTAAAATAAAAAAAATTACAAAAAATATGTACAGAGGCACATTATCAGCTAACATCTGTCCTGTGTTCCAATGGCACATTGTGTTTGCAAATTCAAATTTATCATTTAAAAAGGCTTACTAAACATTAGAAACTCCTTCTGGAATTCTGTTAGCACAGCTGAAAACTGTTGTGCTGATTAAAGACTCAATAATACTGGCCTTCATTAGACTAGTTGAATATCTGGACCATCAGCAATTGTGGATTAGGTTACAGGCTCAAGATGGCCAGAAAAAGAACTTCCTTCTGAAACTCGTCATACTATTCTTGTCTCGGGAAATGTAGGCTAGTCCATGCAAGATATTTCCAATAAACTTAAAGATCTTGTACAATGCTATGTATTGCTCCATTCACAGAACAGAGCAAACAAGCTTTAAACAGAATGTAAAGAGGAGTGGGCAGCCCCGATGTACAAATGAGCAAGAGGACAAATACATTATAGTGTCTATTTTAGGTAACAGGCCCCCCATCTGCAAATCACTAGTCTCAATGTCAACAATGAAGAGGTGACTGTGGGATGCTGGCCGTCTAAGCAGAGTTGCAAAGAAAAAGTTATCTCTCAGACTAGCCAAAAAATAAGAAAAGATTAAGATGGGCAAAAGAACCCAGATACTCAACAGAGAAAGAATGGAAAAAAGTGTTATAACAGAAATATCTAAGTTTGAGGGGTTCAGATCAAAAGGAAGAACAATTGCGAGACACAGATCAAATGAAATGGTTCTGGAGGAGTCCTTAATGTCATCTGTCAAGCATGGTGGAAGCAATGTGATGGTCTAGTGGTGGTAAAGAGAGAGATTTATACAGGCTTAAATGGACCTTGAAGAACGAAGGTTATCACTCCATTTTCAACGCCATGCCATACCGTGTGGACGGCGCTCGATTGGAGCTAATTTCCTCCTACAACAGGACATCTCCAACCTATGCAACAAACTATTCAGGGAAATAACAATAAGCTGGTATTCTGTTTTTAATGGAGTGGCCAGCACACCCGATCTCAACCCTATTAAGCTGTTGTGGGAGCAGCTTGACCGTACGTATGTAAGTTTCGCCCATCAAGCCAATCCAACTTGTCAAAGGTGCTTCAATCCAACTTGTCGAAGGTGCTTCAGATTACCTCATCAAATTGACAACTAGAATGCCAAAGGTCTGCAAGACTGTAATTGCTGCACATGGAGGATTCTTTGACGAAAGCAAAGTTTGAAGGACACAATTATTTCACTTAAAATTAATTATTTCTAACCTTGTCAAAGACTATATTTCCTATTCAGACTAATTTCATATATGTTTTCATGGAAAATTAGCAAACTTTTGAATGCCAGTGTCTGTGTGTAATATATATACAGTGCCCTCCACTAACATTGGTACCCTTGGTAAATATGAGCAAATTGTCTTTATTATTTAACTTTTTTTTTTTTTTTTTTTTTTTTATTAAGACATTTATAAAGTAGAACAATAATGTTAACATACACAACATTGTCCAATATACTATGAACTGTACACAGAGTCAATTGAAAAGTTTGGCATACATCTAATACGGTTCAGGTTACTTAAAACATTACCACCAAAATATCTGTATTTACATTCTAGTGCGTATCAGTCCATTACACATGCGTTGGTGTTAATACCAAAATATGTCTTATTTTTCCATAATAAGAGATAGATAGGATGTGTTATTAATGATATTTACACCATCAAGACATAAGGGTCTGAGAAATGCATTGAAATGATGAGCCTGCCAGATGGTCTAATTAGAAATATTAGTCTAGTGGTGTAATTGTTATTTGTGTAAGGTAAATAAGTAAAGCACTACAGCGGGCAAGAGCCGCTTAGGTTTGAAAAGAAGAAAGAGGAGGCGGGAGAAGAAATAAAAGAATTAAGGCAGAGGACCCTAATGAAGAGGCAAAATTGAAAAAGAGGAAATGAGGGGGAAGCAAAAGAAAAGGAGAAGAAGAGAAAGAGGGAGAGAAAAAGAGAGAAAAAGAGAGAGGGGCGGAGCCAAAAAAAGGAGATAGGGCTTAAATTTTAATGGCAATAGTTAGCAAAGTGAGGGGTTCGGGCGGATATGCATATAAGAATATCTGATCTAATACTATTCAAGTTAAATAAGGGTGGACGAAGTTGGTGGAGTTAGAACCCCCCTCCAGATAGAATCATAGCTTGTGAGTAGTGGATATGGGAAGTACATGAGAGATAAGTTATATGTAATAGGGCAAGGAATAGACATATAGAGAGGTGAGCGAATCAATAGAACTAATAACATTGTAGTGGATATTTTTAACTTAAACATGAACACAGATTAACTTGGCATCAATTACTTAGTTACCCACAACTTGTCATTCGCATGGTCTTCTATTTCTCAAAAGTCTTACAAGCAGTGGGTGCAACCAAGAGAACAACCTAAAGGGTAAAACATAGTTAACTTATATCTTAATAGATGAGATCTCTGTACCACCAAAACAGCAGGAATCACAGAGTGATTATAAACTAGTAAAGTCAGGCACTGGGCTCCTGTGTGAGTAAGATATGTACCCGTGTGTAGGCCCAGTGAAGCCTGATTCTTGGTATACCTTCAATAGGAGAGGAATAGACAAAAAAGAAGGAAAAGGTGAGCCTCCGAGAGAGGGGTGTCAAATATTAGGGGGTTCTGGAGTCAGATCAGTCTTTCGGTGTTGGGAGACTACCCCTGATGGATGGGCATGTTTCAAAGGAATTGGTGGTACAGGTGTATACAGAGAGTTTAAGTATTCTCTAAGTGTCTCGGGCTTGTCTGTCTGGTGGGGGTGATGTGCTCAGTTGATGAGGTCTCCAGTCAGGCACAGATGGATTCAGAGTATCAACAGCTGCTGTTGCCTTTCTCTGTTGCTCCTGTGTAGAGGATAGACCCATACCTTGTTCTGGAGAAGTGATCACATATGAGCGTTCTTGGTGTTGGAGAAACAATTTTACCGGGAACCCCCACCTATACTTAATGTTATTGTGTCAAAGAATCTGGGTAAATTGTTGAAATGTTCTTCTTCTTGCCAAAGTGTGCTGTGATAGGTCCGGGAAGATCTGTATTTTGTGGTATGGTTCTTGTAGGGATTTATTGGAGAAAGATGCTCTGAGTATTTTCTCTCTGGTGGAATAGTAGTGGAGTCTTACAATAAGGTCTCTAGGGGTATCAGCATTTGAATTGCGTGGTCATAAAGCTCTGTGAGCTCTGTCGAGCAGGAGATCTTGTGGCTGAGGTGAACTTAATAGTTCTTTAAACAGTCCATTCAGAAAGTCCTGCAGGTTGGCTGCGGTTATGGTTTCTGGGATACCACGGAATCTCAAGTTATTTCGACGGGATCTGTCTTCTTGGTCTGCCAATTTGCCCTCAAGGTCTGTAATTAGCTCCGCCAGGGTCTGAGAATAGGCAAGGAGGTTTGCGTGATCAACTGCTAAGTCCTCATGCTTCTTCTCAAGCGTTTCAGTACGCTCTCCTAGAGATGAAAGGTCTCGCCTCAACTCTCCCACTGACTGCCTTAGTTCCTGCCGTAGGGACGTATAATGGGTATCCATCTTGTCTGATAGGGACTTGATTGTATCTAGGAATGTGGCTTGCGTTAATGCTGGCTGGTCTCTTCTTGTTACGTCTGTTTTGTGACTTTTACCACTAATTGTAGATACATCTCTAGATTCCTCTTCAGAGAGATCTTGGTCTAAGGTGTTTCTGCTATGGAAATGGTCTGTGAGAGTTCGCTTGGGGTTTTCTTGGCGTTTCTGTTTCCTCCCCATAGCTTGCGACATGTTTGTGTAAGTAAATAGAGACACCTGGTAATACACTCACACTCTGTTGTACTATTCGCAGGGAATTTAAAAAGCTTGTCGTATGGTTTCCACTTCAATAAAGGAGTCTGGAGGGGGTTCCACTCACACCGTCCCCGCCGGGTTTAGCCCTGCATGTTCCTAGAACCCTGTATATAGAGAGTCAGTGAGTGTAAACCAGGGGAGCCGTTGGCGAGGCCCCTCAGGGGGGAGATATAGGGAGCCCCCACAGCAGGGTGGACCCTTCTCTGCTGTCAAATGAAACTAGTCTAATTCCAGACTGAAAAAATTCGTAGTAGTATAGAGGCTAAAGGTAGATGTAATCTTTTTACTGGAGGTGGCAGGCAAGCAAAAGTGGACTGTCTATTAAAATAGAATACGGTAAATACCAATCCAATCTCAGTTAGAGTGATAGAATGCGCCTGCTGTGGTGGTGCAGACAGGGCAGGTCACATAGGATGTGCAGACAATACAGTAAATACTAATCCATAAAGAGAGGTGAGAAATTATGCCAAGTCCAAGGTGTCAGTCTAAGACAAAAGCTTGTATATATAACTAGTCTGGCTGTCAGAGTGGGTTGTGCACCTCTAAAGCTGCTGCATTTGAGTGTTTATAGTTGCAGAGTATTGTTAACTCTAATCCCCTTTCTCCTATGTACTGGCCGAGAGATCTGCACTGAAGGCCCACTGAAAACCTCCTCTGCCTGTTGAATAAATAATGTGGGAGGTTATAGGAGAATCTGATAGTGAATTACTGCAGTTGCTTACATTAGGGTTTTGCTCAGGCAGACAGTTATAATTGAAGGCAGCACTATTGGGGTTGAAACTTTATCTGGTAGCAGGTAAAAGGGAGAGCTGAAATGGCGTAATACAGGTCCCTAATATGATGGGCAGTCAGCCGCGTGGAAAACTTTATATTTTCTGTGTTTGCTTGGGGGGGTTCCCTTCTCTCATATGCTAAGTCTTTGTGCTCCTTTCCCCCTATGTGAGCAGGCTATGTACTGGCTTCAGTATTTTATGGCTGCGGGTATTCAAATGGGGTAAACAAAGTTATTTACTATATGTCCAGGCCTCCCTGCTAGTGCCCGCTAAACAGATGCGGTCTTGTGTTACTCACGATCAGAAGCGCTGTGACTTTTTTTCCCCTTTCTCTTCCCTTCTCCGGTCCGCACTCGGGAGCCCTGAGAGTGATAGTCCTGCAAGAGGTGGCTGTTCCGGTTGCCCAGCTGGTGGTCAGATAAAGAGGCTTTGTTGCGTAAGTTGAATTGTGGGTATGCCACGTGGCTCTGAAGTGGGCACCAAAAATGGCGCCGCCTCCATACTGCTGAAGATGTCGGAACTGCGCGCTGACTCTGCTATGTAGGGAGTAAGTGGGTAGAACAACTGTACGCTCCGGGGTTTAATACAGTCCAGTAAACTCACCCCTTTGTGTACCAGATACTGTTCGGAATGTTAGATGTCGGAGAGAATCCGGTACTAGGGTCCCCGTGGATAGAACTATGTTTATGGCGTGTAGATGCCCGGTCTCCTTTCACACAGCAGGATGATATGTTTATGGGGGAATCAGACCCCCAAGCACAACAAATAGAAGCACCAGTAATATATAAGATCGGGAGGAATAAAAATAATAAAGAAAAAAAGGGTAAAATTGAATAATTTAGCTGGCTCTATTAGAAAATATAGCAGGAGCTCTGTAGAAGTGCATCCAGCTTCTCTCGGTGTTGGCTCCGCCCCCATTATTTAACCTTTTAATCTCTTGTTAAAAAAAATACACAAAATACTTTGCTATCATGGATATCAAGCAATTGCAAACACAACACAGGGTTTATATATAAAAAAATGTTAAATATATGTGTGGCACAATTATTGGCACCCCTATAAATTCATATGAGAAAATATATTTGAAGTATATTCCTATTGATGTTTTAAATTTTTAGTACACCTGTTTGACAGGGTATAAGTATGAGGTAACAGATAGGCCAAATTCCCTTAGTCATTGATCACAATGGATAAGACCAAGAAATACAGCTGTGATGTACAGCAAAAGGTTGTAGAGCTTCACAAAATGGGAAGTGTCTATAATAAAATAACAAAATCATTGAAAATGACATTTCCACCATTGTAGTAATAATTAAGAAGTTCCAGTCAACTGGAAATGTTATGAATCAACCTGGAAGAGGACATGTGTCTATATTGTCTCAAAGCACAGCCAGAGGATTACAGAAGTTAGTTGCGTCTTGTGGTCAGAAAGTCTCCAAAACTATTAGCTGACGTCACAAACATCACCACAAGTTGTTTGGAAGGGTTTTAAGAAAAAGACACTACTGTCATCAAAAATCAAACTCAAGCATCTTCAGTTTGCCAGACACTACTGAAACTTCAAATGGGATTGGGTTCTATGGTCAGATGAAACCAAAATAGAGCTTTTTAGCAATAAAAAACCAGAGGTGGGTTTGGCGCACACAGAGAGGTAGCCATATGGAAAAGTACCTCATGCCTAAGGTTAAATATGATGGTGACACTTTGTTAGGATACATGGCATCATGGACAAAAACAAGGTCCTGCTATGGCCATTTCAGTCCCCTGACTTAAACCCCATAGAAAACCTGTGGTGTGAACTGAAGAGGAGAGTACACCAGCATCGACTTTGAAATTTAAAGGATCTTGAGAGATTATGGAGGAAAGGTCTAAAATCCCTTGCCATGTATTCACTAACTTCATCATGCATTATATGAGAAGACTCAGAGTTGTTATCTTGGCATGGGAGGGAGGTTGCACAAAGCATTGACAATAATTGTGCCACACAAATATTTAAAATTGATATCCATGAGAGCAGAGTATTTTTGTGTATTTTTTTAACAATTTGTCACATCCTTCTTTGATCATATTGACAAGGGGTGCAATTTTAATGTGTTTTTACATTTTTTTTAATAGATATACTTTCAATTCCTCTGTTCTTCACTTATAAGAACATTTTTCATATGTATTTTATTGTTAAATATATATTTCTCTATGTGCAGTATAGCTCTATATAGATTTGTATATATTCATATAGATATATAGCTATAGATTTATACTTTACAAATTATACAGATATATAGGGAAATATATATTTGAAATTAAAAAGAAGATTTTCGGGGCGGAGTTTGGCCGCAGCTAAGATGGCTGCGTAAATCCAGAGCTCCGGAGTATCGGGCATTTGAAAAGTATATCACTCCAAGCAGCAGTGTCCCAAAGTGTATAAATTGCAGAGGAGGCATTGACTTAACCATCCGGGAACAAGATGTGATTAAAATTTGATCACCTATGCACATTAAACACGGTGGAACAGGAGGCGGCCCGGTCTCATAAATACACCCGGTGAACATACCACAGTTATGTCGCAATTGCGCGAGGTATGATCCTTGCAGCACTACTTTAAATAATTGTAAAGCCCACCAATATAGTTATATGCTCTGACCGGAGGATCAGCTCCCTGTACAATATATGCCGCAAGTTGCTGACACAAAAAGCTTCCCAAAACAAGGCACAAAATGGCATGGCTCTAATGTATACAGTGACGCTTTATTTAAACAAAGTATAAAGAGATGGTAGCCAGATATCAGCTTGAGGGGTCTGCACTGTAGTAATCTGTTTTATGATCCCCTTGTGAGAGGTTCGCAGTGAAAGTGTATGTTTATCATCCTGGATAAAATAACTGCATAGGAGTGAGAAAGGGGTATGTGATAGACTCTCTTAAAGGGACAGTGTATTACAAATGGGCAGAAGATTAATATTTGATCATCTTCAAATAATATAAGTCCTCATTCTGGGCAGATTACCATAAGGGGACAAATAGAGACATCATGGCTGCAAAGAAAAATACTAAGCCAAATAAACAGCTGAAAACAATAGGAAGAGAACACTCTGTGAGTTCTTTCTTTTCCATCCCAGACAATAAGAGGCATTCTCCATCAAAGCCTTTTAGGGAACAATCTTCACCTAGCTCCATTATGGATGATGAAAACTCTCAGGAGCAAGACACATCTACACAGGTGCCCATTTCCTTGCTATCCTCTCTGGCGTCCAAGCAAGACATAGCTGACATTGTGAGAACATGCATGAGAGAAGAGATGGCGGAAATTAAACAAGACATTCATACTTTAGGCTTTAGAGTTGAAGCCATAGAAGACCAATCAGATATTGTAAATGAGGAGATCACCAGCATACAGGACCAAGTGTCTGCTCAGGCATCTATTATTGAGGACCTCCACGACAAACTTGAAGATCTTGAAAAGAGGGGTGGGCGGAAGAATCTCCGCATTAGAGGTATTCCTGAATCAGTACTCCCTAAAGATTTCCACACATATTTTGTGTCTCTGTTTGCACACATGAAAGGATCACAGCAAACGGTGGATATTTCATGGGTCAGGGCCCACAGAGCGCTGAGGCTGAAGCCCCCTGATACAGCACCTCCCAGAGATGTCATAATGAAAATTAAAAAAATTTAGACAAGGAAGAAATTCTCTCACTGTCGAGGAAACATCAACCAGTAAGGTTCAGAGGGACGGTACTTCAATTTTATACTGATTTGGCTCCAAGGACATTACAAAGGCGCCGTGAATTGGCACCATTGACAAAGCTGCTACGAGATAAAAAAATCCTGTACCGATGGGGACTCCCTTTCCAACTATATGTGCTACGTGGCACAAGAAGATTGGTGTGCAGGAAAATTTCAGAAGTTCCAGAATTCTGCAGAGGCTTAGATCTGGACCCTCCGGATTTCCCACAGGCAGAAGCCCAGCAGAACTCCTCAAAAAGAAAGGAAAAAGGGCCACGATCTGAAAAGTGGCTGCCAGCATCCTCAAGAGCTAACAGAAAATCCTCCAATCAAGGGGCCCCGCCTGAAAAGAAAAAGGCAATCACTTCCAACACTGTTGATGGAACCTGAAAGACCGAGATATTGCCCTTGGACTTTCTGTAGGTGAAGGGTAATTAACCAGTAAGGTATAAGTTTGAGCCTATTTGCTCATTCATTTGAGACACAAAAATTTACTTTGAAATGTTATTGTTCTCTCTCATACTATCAGGCAGGTAATCATACAAGTTTAAATTGTATTGTTAACATTTTTTGCCTAATACAGAGTATAATGATGTTTCCTTTATATATATTTTATTTAAAAAAAAAAAAAAAAGAGGGGGGGATACCTCTTCACTTTATATTGTTATGTAACATATACACTGTAAATTGTATTAGTATAGCCTGATCCCCTCTTGAATTTGGATCTGTGGTTAGACATGGTCCATGTGCTCACCTCCAGAAACAGGAGAGGCATTAATTCTTTTTTTTTGTTTTTGTTATATTTGTTGTATTCTTGTTTGATTGTTTGCATTAATTTCCTAAAAGGTTTGTATGGTTTACAAACAAGCTATCAAAGTATGCAAATAATACTGTATAAAGCTGGATTTTGTATAAGATATCTTTCATGTAAATATATAAATATATTGTTATACTGATTGCCAATGGATACACCAAATAGAATACTTAAATTTATTACGCAAAATGTCAGGGGTTTTAATTCACCAGTCAAAAGGTCTGTGGCAATGTCTGATTTTCATAAAAGAAAAGGAGATATTTTATTCTTGCAGGAGACGCATTTTAAGCGTTCTCATGAGCCACGATATATGAACACCCATTACAATAGGCATTTTCACAGCTCTGGTACTTCCAAGCGATGTGGTGTAAGCATTCTTTTACATAGGTATATCCCATTTCATCATATTCAAACATATAATGACACTGAAGGCCGCTTTCTAGGGGTTTTTGGTTTGCTGTATGGTAGGCCGGTGACTTTAATTAATGTATATGCGCCCAATACCCAACAGCTTCCCTTTTATAAAAAACGTTTAGACGTATATTGGACATAGCTAAAGGGTTAGTTTTTATTGGAGGAGACCTTAACATTCCAATACATCCAGAAGTGGACAGTTCCAATCCGAACCCCAGCACATCGAGGCGTACACTTAAACATTTATGGAAAATGCTGAGGGACTATAACTTTTATGATATCTGGAGGTTCATTAACCCGGATAGGAGGGAATACACCTTCTTTTCCTCCCCAAATAAGACTTATAGCCGACTTGACTACTTGCTTGTCAATCAGATAGGGTTGGAATACATTAGGCACGCAGGGATCACTCATACAGTATGGTCGGACCATTCCGCGGTCTTTTTTGATATCATGTGGCTCAACACTCCAGTTGCTCCATATATATGGAAATTGGATGACTCTTTCTTAAGGGGGGAAATACAACTCACTAAAACTCAGGAAGCATTACAGGAATATTTTACATTTAATTCTACTAGCGACTCCAATCCCATTACAGTCTGGGAAGCACACAAATGCTTCATGAGAGGGGAATTTATTAAAAGAAAAGCGTACTTTAAAAGAATAGAGAGACAGAAATATTTAGACCTCAATTAAAAGTTATCGGATTTAGAGCATAAACATAGACAGAACCAGGATGATCAAGCTATAACACAGCTACTCCAGAGCACTAGAAAAGTCCTCCATGACCTGCTACTGCAGGAGCACGCAGTCACTACATCTAAATTTAAACAATGCTTTTTCTATGAAGGCAATAGGGTGGGGAAACTGTTGGCGAGGGCCCTCAAAATCAAAAAATGTAAAACTTTTGTACATGAGATAAAATCAGCCAAAAAAAAAAAAGCACATTCTACCAAAGATATACTCACACAGTTTGAGAGGTATTATTCACAGCTATACAATATTCCTAGCACACCAGATCGACCAAGTACTATTCCAGACATACAAACTTATCTGAGGGGGATACCTCTCCCTGTATTGGATAAAGACCAGGCAGCAGATTTAGAAACCCCTATCATCTCAGAGGAGGTAAAAGTTGCGATTTATGATCTCAATTCAGGTAAAAGCCCAGGCCCAGATGGCTTCTCCACGTTGTACTACAAAGCTCTTGCTCTAATGCTAATCCCCCACCTACTGGAAATTTTTAACAAAGTAGATGTCCATAACCCATTCCCTCCAAATATGCTAGAAGCCCACATAACAGTACTCCCAAAACCAGGGAAGCCTTCAGATGAACCCCAAAGCTACATGCCAATTTCCCTCTTAAACGTGGATGTAAAATTATTTGCGAAGATTCTGGCCCTACGGATAAATAAAATTCTTGCGTAACTAATACATACAAATCAAGTAGGATTTGTCCCCCATAGAGAAGCGAGAGACAATACTATAAAGATACTGAATTTGATGGAATACGCGCAAACCCAAAACATCCCAGCTATCTTTCTGTCCATGGATGCAGAAAAGGCCTTTGATAGGTTAAACTGGGCCTTTTTACAAAACACCTTAATAAGATTTGGTATGAGTGAAGGCTTTATAAATAAAATATTTACACTATACAATATCCCTACAGCCAAAATTAAACTAAATGATTCCCTTTCGGGTAAGATCTGGATAAATAATGGAACTAGACAGGGCTGCCCACTGTCACCCATATTGTTTGTATTGACAATTGAAATTTTAGCAGCAGCAATTCGCAATAACCCTAGTATAAAGGGTATCACGGTTTAAGATACTCAATATAAACAGGCATTATATGCCGATGACATCATACTGTCGCTTACATCTCCACGTCAATCCATCGTAGCATTAAATACAGAGTTAGATATATATAGTGAATTTTCAGGTTTTAAAATTAATCCCACAAAATCAGAAATGCTGGGAATACATACCCCCGAAATAGAATTGCAAGAAATTGCACATAAGTACTACTACTGCATACAAAACTCATCTATAAAATATTTAGGGGTACAGATATTGCATAATCAGCAGCTTGTGTTCCAACAAAATTTCCAACACCTTCTGGAAGAAGTCCAGCAAGAACTACATAGCTGGGAAAATAAAAGCCTATTTTGGTTGCGAAGGATGGAAGCATTTAAAATGACTAGCCTACCAAAAATTCTTTATAAATTCCAAACACTACCCATTCCAATCCCACAATCATACCTGAACACTATACAGACGGTGGTTAACACATACATTTGGCAAAATAAAAGGCCACGGATAGCCAAAAAAATTATTTACCGTAATAGGAAGAATGGGGGACTGAGCGTTCCTAATCTAACTTACTACAGACAAGCGGCTATCCTTAACAGAGTTATAGACTGGTGTAAACATGGGGAAATTAAGGAGTGGGTTAAACTGGAACACATGGCCAACTGCTCTAATTTGGGTGGGATATGTTGGACTACTAAGATACATAGAAACATTAATAAGACTCTCCCCCGAATTCTGTCGGAGACATTAAAAATATGGGATGACATATCTAAAAAAAGCACAGGTATTTCTTCAAACCCCTCCCCACTTACACCGACTCTATGTAACCCTGAGATCCCCATAGGACGACAACCGGTTGGGGAGGTCTCGTCCACCATTAATTCACTTATCCCTATTTTTACACTCATACATGAAGGTAAATTAAAATCTGAGGAGGAACTATTGAAATGACTCTGCTATTAGCAAATGATTGGTACATATGGCAACAATTATCACATTTTATATATAGCAACCCACAGAAACCTAAACTACATAGACCTCTTACTGTGTTTGAAAATATTTGTCACTCTCAATCCCCTACCAGAGGAGGTTTATCATTGCTGTATCACTTATTAATCGACCATCACTCTAGAGCTCTGCCAGCTTATTGCAAGGTATGGGAATCTGAGCTTCAGAGAGAAATTTCACTAAAAGAATGGGAATTTTTTTTTACAAATATAGGAGGGACCTCCCCATCGATAAATATTACTGAAATGAATGTGAAGTTGTTGTATAGATGGTACTTAACTCCGCTTAGACTTTCCAGGATATACACTAATGTTGACCATACTTGTTGGAGAGGTTGTGGTGAGGTAGGGTCTATGGCCCACATTTGGTGGTATTGCCCACTTATTAGGCAGTTTTGGGTGAGAATTGGTGGAGAAATAGAAAAATGTATATCCTTTAAGATGGAGATAGATCCGTTGTTTTTGCTCTTTAGCTATCCCCCTAAACTGAAATGTAAACTGAGATTAAAATTAGTGAGTGTAATAATAAATGGGGCTAAACAGCTGATACCACGTTTCTGGAAAAAACAGCATATCCCCACGATAACTGAATGGAAAGATCACATTACACAATTAATGACCTTGGAGAGATATGACTATGCCCATTCCCAACAACTAGATTTCTACAGCAATATGAGATTCCTATGGGAGGACTATTTGGCATCATAACACATAAATGTCTTACATTGTTAATGATAGACACGACATGTATTAGAATTGCTGTGTCCAGTCTGTACTTATTGCTTTATGTCATGCTTTTTGTCTGGGCGGTATGGTTTTACAGCTGTCTGTTATGTATTATTGTTTCTTTTTTCAAAAATAAAGGAAAAATTGCAAAAAAAAAAAAAAAAAAAAGATTTTCTTCTAAGTGAAGAACAAAGGTACTTGAAGTATTCCTAACGCACCTTTGACTTTAGTGCACTTGCCCTAGTGCAATTCTGGGTTAGTGCTCATGCCAAAACAAAATGCTCCACTTGTATTCTAGGCCACAGTGTTTCCAAAACAAGCAGAAAACTTAGGGTGGCGGATAGCAATCATCCCAATCGAATACAATTGAGATGATTGACACCTCCTGCTAGTGGCCGATTGGATGCGAATGTGCAGGGGTCGGCATTGCACAAGCATTTCACTCAAAATACTTGTGCAATGATAAATGCCGACAGCGTATGCTGTCCGCATTTTTCAATGTCGGACGGACATGATCCACTACAGCCGATCATGTCTGCCCAACACTTGATAAATCGGCCGCAATATGTCCACCTGCAACATAACACGCATTAGCCGAAGAGTTGTGTAAATCAGCTGGACTGCTTGATTTTAAATAATGACTCCTGATTTTTGAAACAAGTTGCCAGGTTAGCTTGATTTTGAAAAAGAGCTAAAAAGTCCTCTTGTAAATGAGCAACAAATAGGGTAAAAACAAAGGGCTAAATTACAAGTGGCACACTATATGCGCAAACACCGCCAAAAGTAAACTTTTAGCGCATGTGAATTACAAGTTGAAAGTAAATTGAACATGAGTGAAAGCTAACGTACAATTACTTCAGGACTTTGGATATCGCGACCGTGCTAACTTGTTCTCCCCATAGAACTGGAGCCGCAAAGTTAAAAACATACCTAAAACTTATAGCTCACTTACTAACCTGACTGCCATTAACCAAGTGCGCTATAGCCTACGTGAGTTATGAATATTTTTTTTTTTTTTTTTTGAAAAATATTTTTATTGAGGCAATAAAAAACATCAAAGTACAGAAGAAGTAGGTAGGGTAATATCTCAAACAAAGTTACATGACATCAGATCCATCATTCAAACATAAATACAGTAGACAATAGTGGGAGCACGGTATTGACCCTAACGGAGCCCCATTTTATAACTTAACAGTAGGACAATCATGTGTCAACAAAGTAAAATAGATCCACTTATGGGACCTGGAAATTAGTACTTGTCTGGAGACAAAACTCACAGGGATAAAGATTCTCAATATTTAAACACTCTGGCGTCTTCAATATATTAGAGATCCACTCATGGGATCTGGTGTCAAAGGTCAATCTGAAGACATCTATAGAAATTCAAAGAGTCCTCATCATATGTTAGCTTGTTATTGTATATAGATTATAGGCAAACTTTGAGTGAGGTAAATAATCGTACAAATAAAGTACAAAACAGCAATCAAAATTACTCTACTAAATGATATCGGTGATGTACCAGAACTGATCACAGTTACCACTATAAGGATAGATTGACATTCATACTGAGCATAAATAGGAACTTGAACATTAATGAAACTATAGTTCCAAAGCTCTTTGATTAACCAAAATACAATAAACGGAGGAGGATTTCCTATATTGGGGCCCGAAGAACCTTTTCACATGTATGCAGGGGAAAACATAGGTTTAGGACTTTGGACTGGGTAGAGACTACTCAACTCTACCAAAAGAGAGTGCGGAGGAGAAGGCATTCATCCCTACCGCACAGAAATGGTGGGGGGCGGGAGATAGTCCAGCAATAAGTTACTCTAACTTTGCCGGATAGGATACTCAACAGTTATATAAGTACTAAAATTGTAGATAGGGTTGTAGAGAGGTTTCAGGTACAGCCAACAAAACAGTGACTCACATTTTTACATTACGTTAGGTAAATAGCTGCTCCTAAAGAGCATAGACAGGAAGTAACCTCTTAAGAGCCATAAGATTCAGAACTCAGTGTATAATGACATTTTAAGAGATCTCCATACACATACACACAGTTTTCTGGAGGAGCATATGGATAGTGTAACTAAATAGGTGTTTATCTTTTCGCATATCAGGAGGAGCTAGTATGATTCTATATACCTGGCCTCCCAATTATAGTCTCAAACAGAATTTCTAAAGCAGGCACTCACATTTTTACATTACATTAGATAAATAGCTGCTCCTAAAGAGCACACACAGGGAGTAACCTCTTAAGAATTGTCCCAGCTAAGGCAAAGATAATAGAAAACTTTCTTACATAGAATATCTATCAGAAGCATATATATATGTAATGGGCAGGCATATGAATTATACAATGAGCAGTGTAAAGCACCAATAGATATATAAGAGCATAAGGCAGCCCTCAACTGGTAATCCGGCAGCATGCCTTCATAAATACAGTAAGCAGTAGACCATAGTAAATAGGGCACCTCTGAGCAGGAGAAACAGTACACTTTAGTCTCTCATAGTCCCAATAAACCTGCACAATTGCTCACAGACCCTGCCTGAAAAGACTGATTATCCTGTCTGCATGCGGGCAAACCCATCAGCCCCCAGGCGAGGCCAGATAGCCCAGAGGTCCCCAGGGGAACGCTGACCCAAAGTCCAGTGCGTCTGAATATTCTGGCCGTGCTCCCCGCAGAAATGCCAAGCTACGTCTGCAGAGCTGGTAGCAGAGAGAAGCGTGCTCAGTGGTGTATGAGCGCTGCAGCGCTCCACAGTATCTTCCTCCATGTGCGAGTGGTCAGGTTGTATTGACCCCCATGAGTGCAAGCCAATTGCGGGAACAGAGGGAGTATGAGTGCTCATCTTGAGGTCTGTACTCACTGATGTCCGTGGCGAAGAGTACATCTGGGAGTCCGTAGGTGCTGCGGTATTCTGCGACTTCTGTACTGCACTGCTCTCCTCTGTGTCGGCATCACGGCATGCCCGCGCCGTTTGCAATGTAAGAATAAGAGTATCAAATCTTTCACACAGCCTCTTCCCATGTTCCTTTAGCAAGTCTCTGATAGCAGCATACAATACTTGGGTCCCCATGTCGGGCAGCAAGACACGTTCCCCCAAGATGGCGCTTCAGTCTGTGGTGTCAGCTCGATAAAGCAGATTTTTAAGATCCTTTTTTCCTTTTCTCTCTGCCTTTTAAAGTTGCTTACTTAGGGTATGTGACCCCTGTAGCTCATGGGCAAAAATACCCCAAACAGAAGGTCTCCAATAAGGTAAGGAAGAGGTTAATCAGTATTTCTCTCAAGAGCTCCTTCTTGCTGCATCCACTCAGCTCGGCAGTCAGCTCCGCCCCCAGTTATGAATATTTTGTTTTCCAATGTTATTCACATAGAATAATTGTTTATTTTTAAATAGATCTATACACATACACACACACATATATATATATATATATACACCTGTGTGTGTGTGTGTGTGTGTGTGTATAATATATATATATATATATATATATATATATATATATATATATATATATAGCAATGTAGAAAAGAAGCACTCACTGAGCTTTCTCCAACAGTGACAAATAAATTTAATGAAGTTTCAGTGACGTTTCGGGACAGCAATAGTCCCTTCCTCTGACCAATTAACAATGTGTAGAAACAGCCTTTAAATAGGCTCCAGAAAACACTCCCCTCAAGATTGACCAATCGCGGCCAAACAATAAACACACCCCTCATTGTGACCAATCAGCATCAGTGATATATACAAATATATTTATACAGTGAACAAATGAATGTCAAATACAAAATAAAATTTAAATAAAATTTAAATAAAATTGAATTGAACCCTGAGTAGCCACTTCAATGGGGCAATCACACTCCAGTCAGGAGCATAACAGGCAGGTGCTAAATAAGCACACAAACAAAACGAGTTGGATATCGTCATTCCTCCAATCAGCTTACTGCTTTCATATACAACTAATACATCATCCAAAGATAGCTAAGCTTAACGCCCCCTGTTACTAGGGACGCCCTGAACAATCGCAAACAATTGAAATAGTATTACGATAGAGCTCAAATCTATGGGATATCATGTGTTTCTATCAAATAAACTCAAAGCTAAATCCTCTTGTCGTCCTGCGTGACACCAACACCCGCTTTGTAAAACAATGCGAGTATGCTTACACTTGAATCCAATATACCCCCATGTTAAACCATACTCTCAAACCCTTGTCAGTTAGGTGTAAAGACCAGATGCAATCAAATAAAATGGAAAAAAGGTACAATCAATAGTGAAATTGACATGCTCATCTAATTCAGTCAGTGATCTGCCAATGTGATTTTACACATAGCATCCAAGTAAACAGAGTGGCGATATTTGGCCAATAACAGACCGTAGATAGACAAGAATGTGAATATAGAGGCGTGTCCTAACTGTTAGATCCTTTGGATACGCTGCCCATAAGAGGAGGGTGTATTAACCACCACAGAACACCCACAACTCCAAAGTAAACAAAGTGGCGAAATTTAGCCAATCATAGAACCTAAAAAACAGGCATAAATTAATAAAGGCGTATCCTATCTTGTACAATCATTTTTATAGGCTACCCGCAATCAAAGGACATGTTAAACCCCACAGTAAAAATAAACAATCAAATAATTTCGCCTGCACAGCAAGTGTCTCTATATAATCAAATACAAAAGAGACAATCCGTGCCAAACAGAGGACCATGTCCTGATGTAATCACCCAAAACGAGCTGTTAAATACACGATCACTGGCCCCACAAACTGCACAATGAGCATCACAGTCTCTTCAAATGTGGTGGAATCCCTTGGATGTGCTAGATCCAGTGTTTTACCCTGATCAACTCGATCAGGAACAGTTACAAGAAAACAACAAAACCTAACAAAACAAGGGTTTGAGAGTATGGTTTAACATGGATTCAAGTGTAAGCATTCTCGCATTGTTTTACAAAGCGGGTGTTGGTATCACGCAGGACAACAAGAGGATTTAGCTTTGAGTTTATTTGATAGAAACACATGATATCCCATAGATTTGAGCTCTATCGTAATACTATTTCAATTGTTTGCGATCGTTCAGGGCATCCCTAGTAACAGGGGGCGTTAAGCTTAGCTATCTTTGGATGATGTATTAGTTGTATATGAAAGCAGTAAGCTGATTGGAGGAATGACAATCTCCAACTCGTTTTGTTTGTGTGCTTATTTAGCACCTGTCTGTTATGCTCCTGACTGGCGTGTGATTGCCCCATTGAAGTGACTATTCAGGGTTCAATTCAATTTTATTTAAATTTTATTTAAATTTTATTTTGTATTTGACATTCATTTGTTCACTGTATAAATATATTTGCATATATCACTGATGCTGATTGGTCACAATGAGGGGTGTGTTTATTGTTTGGCTGCGATTGGTCAATCGTGAGGGGAGTGTTTTCTGGAGCCTATTTAAAGGCTGTTTCTACACATTGTTAATTGGTCAGAGGAAGGGACTGTTGCTGTCCCGAAACGTCACTGAAACTTCATTAAATTTATTTGTCACTGTTGGAGAAAGCTCAGTGAGTGCTTCTTTTCTACATTGCTACAAATCATTTTTATAGCACCCTGACAAGTTGCAAGTGTTGGTGAGAGTGCATTTACACCTATTCCAGTAAATTAAGGCTTTCATGTGCAATGCACCCACAGTAGGGTTGTTTACACACTTGGATTACTCTTCCCCCTTCCTATTCTTACTTTTGACATATCTGTGGAACTGACAATATGACCAACAGAGAGGATATGGACACCATGGACATTGAGGTTTCGGTTAACCCGAGTGGTATCACCTCTGAAGATAAACATGAGGACATCTTTACTTTTACCAATGAGGACGCAGAGCTGATTCGATTTGGCTCCATAGAAGAGCAACAAATGGAAGAATCAACACAATCACTGTACAATACATTGATCAAGCTGAAACAGAGAGAAATAGATTTGAATCTACATGGTTCCTATTTGTCCGATTATCATAAAAAGAGGATGATACCAAGGGGGTTTAGAATTAGAAATATCCCTACGATTGGAAGATCCAATAATGAATTTTGCATCAACTGGTGAAAAATTCTGAATAAATGCTAATTTGATTTAATGTTACTAGTTATCAGAGAAGTGGGTCGCCTTCTCCAAGAAGTTAAGGCTGAGATACAAACATTTCAGCTAGAAAAAACTAGGAATGTTTGAATCCGATACCAATACTAATTGGCTGTCCAAACTCAGCCTACAGATTAAGAGCTACAAACAAGAACTCATAGCCTTCAAAAACTGCAAACTTTAGACGGTCACACAGGATTATACATATAAATCAATTTATAGATGGATGATATCACCAGATGACAGGAGATCATTCCGGCCCAGACGAGATCAAAGGTTTACCAAGAAATCCATTACCACAGTGGATACGAGTTTGGGGGACAGCTCTGGGACCAAAACACAACAGGAGGGTACAACTGCAACCCAGAGGGTAGTCACAACCAGATCAAGAGGCAGTAGAAGTGAATGGGAGCCTTCTAGTACTAACTTAGCATCACTACCTCCGTTGGCTGCCCATCCATCAGCGAACTGTTTTTTAGGAAGAGGCGGAGGCCACACACGAGGCGGGGGGGCACTGCCCACCGCCACCAGCAACGGAGGATGTAGAAAACATAGTTTTCAACATCAGCTCATGAACACTATCCATGACAGAAGTGAGTTTGTTAAACAAGGGCCTATCTTTTGTGCCATCCTCCAAGATCAATGAATGTGATGTATATATAGACATTCAAAGATTTGGTAGAAATCTAAGATTAAAATAATTCTTTAACACCAATCAGGAACAAGTGGGCAACTTCAGATCTAAGGGGTCATTTGATCCATCTTCCAATAACCTGACTATCAACACCCTTACGGCCTTTCTTTCAAAAACAATCAAGGACAGACCAGAGATGAGGTTTAGAGATAATCTCACTAAGGATGAAAGATTGGCCCTTAAGTCATTGAAAGAAGACACTTCAATCATGATCCGCCCCGCCGATAAAGGCTGGGCGATAGTCTTGATGGATGCAACATACTATAAAACCGAAATTTTGGGGCAATTATCTGATTGTAAAACATACCTACCTTTGAGTGGAGATCCAACTTTCCGGTTAAAAAAGAAAATTGACACACTGCTGGTTGAATTCAAAGAGAGAGAATTAATCACACAGCAGGATTATAACTTTCTATGTCGGGATCATCCACTAATCCCTCTTTTCTACACCTTACCAAAGGTGCATAAAAATGCTAATAATCCCCCAGGGAGGCCGATCATCTCAGCCAGAGGCTCATTACTTCAACCTCTGGCCCAGTTCGTGGACTTCTACTTACAGCCTTTGGTAAAAAGCATGCTATCATACATACGAGACTCAAATTATTTCATCACCATAATTAAGAAGCTGGATAATATCATTGATGACGACCTCTTGGTAACCCTTGACGTGTCAAGTCTTTACACAGTAATCCCTCATCATGAAGGTATCATGGCAGTAACCCAGGCTCTCAGAAAAGCTGTATACATTGGCCCCTCAGAAGAGGTACTTATTGGTCTCCTTACATTATGTCTCACAGAAAACTTTTTCCTATTTGATTCAACTTTTTACCTACAGATCTCAAGCACAGCGATGGGGTCTAATGTGGCCCCATCACTGGCCAATCTGTTTATGGAACAACATGAATCGTCTGTGATGAAGGTCTTTGAAAATGATAACATCAGATATTACTGTCGTTATATAGACAATCTGTTCCTTGTATGGCTAGTTGGAGAAAGAAGTCTTCTGCTGTGGATTGACCATCTAAACTCTCTTGGGAGTCCTATTAAATTCACGCACACAGCTAGCAACACAATGGTGGATTACCTGGATGTCAGGGTGTTTAAAGTCGAAGGAAGTTTGGGGACAACCTTATTCCGCAAAGATACTGACCGCAACTCATTATTGCATGCCAGGAGTTGCCACCAACCCAGCCTCATACGCAATATTCCCAAGGCCCAATATCAACGGGTAGTTAGAAACAACACCAATGAAGCATTATGTGAACAACAGCTACAAGAAATGACACAACGGTTTGTGGAAAGAGGGTATAAGCGAAGAGGTTTGGCAGATAAGAAAACCCAAGCATTGTTAACCGTGGAGTCAGCAGCTAACATTCCTCCTAAGCCAGTGAATCAACTCACCTTTGTGACCACATATTCTCCGGAGATTATACCGCTAACTCGGATTATTAAAGATGAATGGAAACTAGTTGAAGCTGATCACACCTTACCATTGAAAAATTGGAGAGCACCCAGGATTGACTTTAGATGAGGAAGAAACCCGAGAGATAACCTGGTCAAAGCTGATGTCAACCCTGAAGGGGGCACATGAACATGGATCAAGACAAAAAAGAAAGGATGCTATCGCTGCATCAGTTGTGTGACTTGCAGCGGGATGTTAACTGGTACGCATTTCCGCCACCCAGAAAGCAATAAATCATATGAGATCAAGCATTTCCTTACCTGCACTACTCAGTTTGTAGTATACCTCCTGAATTGTCCCTGTGGCAAATTTTACACAGGCAAAACAACAGAGGACGCTAGAACAAGGATGGCCAATCACCGGTCAAGTATCCGTTTGGCCATAAGAAGTGGAAATTCAGATCAGCCGGTAGCCAGACATTTCTTGGAGGCAGGACACTCAGTCAATGATCTGAGATTCAGACTGATCGATCATGTGTCAATCCCAAGGAGGGGAGGAGACAGAGGAAATATGCTGTTATGAAAAGAATTGAGATGGATATACGAACTTGGGACTCTGTACCCTAGGGGTCTGAACACCCACACAGGGTGGCAATGCTATTTGTGATCATTTTTTGAGAGTTCACCATCCGTTCTTTGAGAGTTCATTGTCCACTATTTGGGGAGTCCATGATCCATTCAGTTACCCCTAATGGGTCTCATTTTGATACACTCATTCCCTAATCCTCGTGGTGAGACACACGAGTAGAATCGAGAGCACAGTGCTCTTGCTTCTCCTCGAGAGTACACATTTCATTGAGTGATGTCACCTGTTTTGTAACCTTATTGGCCCATTCATATCTTGTTGTGAATTTTA
The DNA here is from genome assembly GCF_027579735.1 of Bombina bombina. Lineage (NCBI taxonomy): Eukaryota > Metazoa > Chordata > Amphibia > Anura > Bombinatoridae > Bombina > Bombina bombina. The sequence goes on from NC_069502.1 coordinate 919,084,654, forward strand.
TGTATCTGGATCAAAATCTCTCTGGGGATATACTAGTGTATTAGTATTGTTTCCAACTCTAGTGGTCTTTTTCCACTAGACCTCAGGTCATTGTGTCCCTCATAACTACATTGGTCTTTGTCAGTTCCTATTGTGCCAAATATTGTTTTTATCTATTTTTAATACACATATCACAACACTGTTTTTTTATATTGCAATTTGGTACCCTGTTGATGTCACTCTGGGGTTTATTTTGCTCTAGGTCTGTTGTAGCAGGGCAGGCGGGTATCGGTTGACATATATCTCTCTACCTCTGCTTTGTTGGTGACTTTTGGTTTCTATCTAATAACAGTAAGAATGCCCTCTAAGACCAAGTTTAGTCACATAGCTATATAGACATCAGTAGGTTTTTTTGATTAAACATTAATATGTGTATTTATGGTATATATGGTGATTGTATTGGGCTAGGTGAACTAGAAGTGGTTCTGGTTATTCCATTCAGCTCAGAATATATAATTTCTGATTAGGTTAATTTTTGATCAGACTAATTCTTGATAAGACTAGGGACATGGAATTTCGGCTCTGTGATAGAAAATTTTGTTAGGTTTTGTTGTTTTCTTGTAACTGTTCCTGATCGAGTTGATCATGGTAAAACACTGGATCTAGCACATCCAAGGGATTCCACCACATTTGATGAGACTGTGATGCTCATTGTGCAGTTTGTGGGGCCAGTGATCGTGTATTTAACAGCTTGTTTTGGGTGATTACATCAGGACATGGTCCTCTGTTTGGCACGGATTGTCTCTTTTGTATTTGATTATATATATATATATATATATATTTATGCCTGTTTTTTAGGTTCTATGATTGGCTAAATGTTGCCACTTTGTTAACTTTGGAGTTGTGGGTGTTCTGTTAGGAGGGTTAATATGCCCTCCTCTTATGGGCAGCGTATCCAAAGGATCTAACAGTTAGGACACGCCTCTATATTCACATTCTTGTCTATCTACGGTCTGTTATTGGCCAAATATCGCCACTCTGTTTACTTGGATGCTATGTGTAAAATCACATTGGCAGATCACTGACTGAATTAGATGAGCATGTCAATTTCACTATTGATTGTACCTTTTTTCCATTTTATTTGATTGCATCTGGTCTCTACACCTAACTGACAAGGGTTTGAGAGTATGGTTTAACATGGGGGTATATTGGATTCAAGTGTTAGCATACTCGCATTGTTTTACAAAGCGGGTGTTGGTGTCACGCAGGACGACAAGAGCATTTAGCTTTGAGTTTATTTGATAGAAACACATGATATCCCATAGATTTGAGCTCTATCGTAATACTATTTCAATTGTTTGCGATCGTTCAGGGCGTCCCTAGTAACAGGGGGCGTTAAGCTTAGCTATCTTTGGATGATGTATTAGTTGTATATGAAAGCAGTAAGCTGATTGGAGGAATGACGATCTCCAACTCGTTTTGTTTGTGTGCTTATTTGACACCTGTCTGTTATGCTCCTGACTGGAGTGTGATTGCCCCATTGAAGTGACTATTCAGGGTTCAATTCAATTTTATTTAAATTTTATTTAAATTTTATTTTGTATTTGACATTCATTTGTTCACTGTATAAATATATTTGTATATATCACTGATGCTGATTGGTCACAATGAGGGGTGTTTTTATTGTTTGGCCGCGATTGGTCAATCTTGAGGGGAGTGTTTTCTGGAGCCTATTTAAAGGCTGTTTCTACACATTGTTAATTGGTCAGAGGAAGGGACTGTTGCTGTCCCGAAACGTCACTGAAACTTCATTAAATTTATTTGTCACTGTTGGAGAAAGCTCAGTGAGTGCTTCTTTTCTACATTACTACAAATCATTTTTATAGCACCCTGACAAGTTGCAAGTGTTGGTGACTGGTGAGAGTGCATTTACACCTATTCCAGTATATATATATATATATATATATATATATATATTCCACTGGATTGTCCCCACAAGTAGCGCAAAGAATCTCTCCAAAGAAAAGTAAAACTTCCTTTATTGTAATTTCAAAAGTAAAAACATGACAGCCTACACACGACTGTAATAAAGCACTAAATGTAAAAACACAGTGTCAGTGATCTGGACCACACGCAGACATGTTTCGTGCAGTTGCGCACTTGATCACTGCTTTTTACATTTAGTGCTTTATTACAGTCGTGTGTAGGCTGTCATGTTTTTACTTTTGAAATTACAATAAAGGAAGTTTTACTTTTCTTTGGAGAGATTCTTTGCGCTACTTGTGGGGACAATCCAGTGGAATATATTTCTATTTACTCAGACGCTGACTACAGACCGGCTCAGTCTCCACAGCTGCAGATCTCCATACACTCTGATTCAATTGCTCCCCAGCGTGTTACCGGACAGTGAGCGTTATACAGGTACCTTTGAAATTATATTGCTAATAGTCTATGTGTGCGCTTTTTACTTACAAAGTGTTCTATTATATATATATATATATATATATATATATATATACTGTTTATACATATATATATATACTGTATATATACACAGGTAAATATATTTACAGATAGATACAGGAATATCTATTTAAAAATACTTAGAACATTTTCCCCTATGTGAAAAACTTTGGAATGTAAAATATGTACAGTAGATACACGGTAAAACACATTATTAAATATTAATACTGAATACAAGTGATATTTCATGTTTTCAGGAATTTGAGTGGGAAGTGCTGCAAAGTATGTATATACTGTATATGTATATATTTTATAGCCCTTTGCAGTCAAACACCTTTTTATATAACATATACCTTAAACCCTTATAACTTTTTTAAATATTATTTATGTGAATAATTTTTAACAGACAGTGTATTTATGAATGTACCTGTATATTTAAATCAAATTTAAATATAAATGTATTTATGTTGTGTTTGGTGCAACCTTTTTTTAACTTCTTATCCTTTACAGAAGGTCTTCAGTCGTACTAACCCAATGAACATAAAATGTGATTGCTCTTGTGCATTCACATTAACATTCAACTTGTAATATAAGTGCTAGTTAACGCAGGAGCGATATTTCAATATTGCGCGTGAGCTAACGTTACTGTTCCACTTCTAAAATATATTTAAACACAATTATCCTTAAAATGGTAAGGATCAACGTTATCATGGTTCTGTTAAACATCCCAGACAATGCACAATGGTAATGTAATGGTGGACAAGGGAGTGGTGCATATATAAGGAGTCTGCGCACACATGAATGGAACAGAGAGTGAAACAAGTTAATACACATGGATAACACACATACAAATGACCCAGTGGCCCAGACTCAAGAAAACTGGTTTGTGAAACTACAATCAAATTGAAAAACTTGCTGCAGTAACTTGAAAACTGAAGAGTTGAAAGAGATCTGTAAGTACACCTCATCCCAGCTGTGAGTTGTGATATAATTAATGGAACTGCATCGATCTTGCAGCCATTAGCTTCTCCCTGCTTGGAATAAGCTCTATTGTCAAGGATATCGGCATCGCAACATTTTCTTCAAAACCTAATTAAACAAACTAATTATAACAAACAAACAACCTTTATGAATTGTTCTTTCATGATTTCAATGAAAACAGAATTAAATTAAAAAAAAAATTCAGAAAGAAATTGACTACTCATTTGAACTTCAAACCAAGTGCTTTTGCATTATCTTTTTATTATGGATTTACTGGTTATTATATTCTACTTTGTTTAGTGGTCCTCTAATGGAAAGAACTTCCCTACCTAAACGCTAGAAAACATACGCAAAGCAATGATCAATAAACTTCAAGCATGGTCTTTAATTAATAACAAGGCCCCACGGCAGTATAACGAGCACCCACGTTTCAAGCCCAGTGACCCAACAACCACCCTTGAGGGAACTGGCATGCCACAAATTTGTGAAAAGGCATAAAGTGATTTGGGATAGGAGTCATTACTACTTCCAGGAAATACTGCATAAACATTCATTATAAGCATGGTAGCATCACAAACATTATTTGCACATTCATAGAGTGAAACAGTTTGCATTTCCAATATATGAGGCTTATTCCATAGAGGCGCCCTGCATGCCACATGGGTGCAATCTATGGTTCACAAACATGCACAAAAGTCCCTCATCAAGCTGTTCTATCCATTAATATTATAAGGAAAGGAAATTAACCTTTGGTCTCACAGTTTTCAGGAAATGTATAATATATTTTCATAAAGTTGACTGGGCTATTCCACTGACAAACCTTCTGGATGATTGGAAACTGCCAGAGCCTTGAAAAAAGGCCAACATCCTTGTCATCTCAAGTACAAACTGTAAGCTAAGAGACAGGCTTGGGTCTTCTCATTCTGCATACCATTGTAAAATGTTCAGAAGTGCAGTCCATTTTAGGAATGACTGATTTGGCCATACCCTTTTTGAATTTTATATTGTCCTGAAAATACAATTGATAACAGCTTTGCAGTTATGTCAAACAGTAAAAGTAGAAAATCTATTTACTGCAGTTATAAAGATGGCAGTAAAATAGTGTTAAAGGGATAGTCTACTCCAAAATTGTTATGGTTTAAAAAGATTGATAACGCCTTTACTACCAATTCCCCAGCTTTGCATAACCAACGTTGTTATATTACTATACTTTATAACGTTTAAACTGATAAATGTCAGCCTGTTTCTAAGCCACTACAGACCGCCTCTTATCTCATGTATTTTTATTAGCTTTCACAGCAAGACACTGCTAGTTCATGTGTGCCATATAGATAACACTGTACTCACTCCCATGGAGTTTTGCAGGAACTGTAAATAACCCTAAGAAAAGTGGACTGTCTGTAGAGGCTTAGGGGGATATTTATCAAAGCATCAACTGAAAATACGCTCAAATCCCGTGTTGTATTTGTTACGAGATTGAACCGCCGTAGTTATAAATGTGTCAAGAGCGTCAAAAGTTGAAATGTGTGACAAAATATATGCTCCCGCTACCTTAATCCGACGCAGATCGATGTTTGCGTCATTACAGATGTTTTGAATTCACATTTGACTCTATTTGACCCTTTTCTCAATTTATCAAACATTTAACAGGTACGCTCGTGTCTATTCCGACGCAGCGTACCTTGTTTTCAATCCGCCACCCTTGAGGCCGCGGATGCCATAGAAAACAATGGGAGTCTGAAAACACAGAACGCTTATGTTCGATGCTGCAAGAGAATGAAGTATATTACATAATAAAAGTAAATTAGAAACTCTATTAAAATTGTTTACCCTTTCTAAATCAAACAATATTATTGCTCCACATTTGGTGCACTAGTAGATATAGGGATAAAAAGGAAAAATACATTACTACTTATGGATTATGTTACAACTTTGTCTCTAATTACAAAGCAAGGGGACACTATTATTTCTCCAAATTTGTTTCTAAGTTTTGCCCCAAACTTGTTGCACTAATAGATATCGAGATAAAAATGAAATAAATACACAACATAATATAGCTAACTTCCTATTTATTTTTTTGGAAAAATCTATGTGCACCATGTTTAAGCCATGTAATACAAGTCCCACTCTCCACTTCGCCCCAAATTTGATGCAACACTTTTCGCACCTATTATGACGCAAACTCCTAAACAACCCACACACTAGTGAATTTTTCAACCACTTTTGATTTGAATATGCATAATCGTATGATTTATGACATCAGCCAATCTGATTCAAATATACATTTTAAACTATCACTAACTAATCAAATTGCTTGATACTTGTGTCATTGATCATTCATCAGAACTTGTAAGTGCCATTTGTTACATTGTGTATTATACTTTGAAAGTATGTATATGTGAAATTAGTATTAAAGATAAACATTGATGCTGACATTAGGACACACAGTGTAATATTTTAGACAATGATTTTAAAATTCAAATTGATGTTTAATTCAATATAAACTTAAACTTATAGCTGAAAGGGATAGCCAACATTAAACTGTCATGATTCAGATACAACATAAATTAAAATCACTTCTTTACTGTCATGATATTTTCAGTGTTTTTCTTCCTTCTCTTGAATTTCTTTTTCAATAAGTAATGTCATCTTATATGCCAACCCATTTTATAACACCTGTGTAGGGGTGGTTTTTAAAACTAGATTGCGATCAGGAGGGGTTATAAATAAACACAGAGATATGACAGACAACATTGATAAGAACAAAAAAAGGAACTTATTGACATGTAAATATGTTTGCAAAAGATTTCTGACATAACACACACACACACACACATATTGATGAAATTGATGTGCGCCAATACCTCTTTGTTTGTATATATATATATATATATATATATATATATATATATATATATATATGTATGTGCAAAGATATGTGTACACATTCTATCATTAATAATCATTTATAAATAAAAAACAATAAAAGCATATCAGCATATCATGGCTTCTAGAAATACAAATACGCATTAATTTATGTGAAAGTATATAACAGATCTTTTTTGTATAACAAATAAATATAAAAATAACTTTCTATGAGATATTGTTTGTTCAGGTATAAATCTAGCTATTTCTTGGACATTACCAGATAAAAAATAAAAGAATAGCTTTAGAGAAAAGTGCTTGTTCATGGACAGTAATGAAATGGTATAAATAAAGTTGTGAAAAACCTGAATAACAATGACATCAATGACTGTTAGTTAACAACAGTCCGATGCTCATTGCACTGAACTCAACGCCTGTGTTTTTGACAGTTATTTATATAAATAGGGGCATCGTATGTGGTTCCACGTCAGCGATGTCGGACGAGCTTATTGACGCCGGCGAATGCACCAAGATTGACGCTTTGATAAATATCCCCCTTAGATGCAAGTTAATCCCAGAGGTTAAAAGTTTATTAATATAACTGTGTTGGTTGTGCAAAATTGGACAATGGGTAATAAAGGGATTATCTATCTTTTTAAACCATACATTTTTTAGAGTAGACTGTCCCTTAAAGTTTACTACCTGTTTTGCAAACTGAGTTTAAAAGTACATGTAAGTACTCCTTACCCTTACGGCATCATTGCAAGGATTGACTTTTATCTGATACATTGTATCACCGCTCATATAACTTTTGTAACAGTTTTTGTGGTTTAACCCTTGCTATACTTTAGAAAAGTCTCCACTCAGAAAACCTATTGTTTTTTGTGCTAATCAAAATAACTTGAATTTATGAATCAGTTTTGCAACACTTAGGTATTTTATAATTTTTATTGTATATTTTACATGCCCATTTTATAGCACTAAGATTAGTGATGTCGCGAATAGTTCGCCTGCGAATAGTTCACGGCAAACATAGCATGTTCGCGTTCGCCGCGGCGGGCGAACATATGCAATTTTCGATTTGCCCCCTATTCTTTATCATTGAGTAAACTTTGACCCTCTACCTCACAGTCAGAAGACACATTACAGCCAATCAGCAGCAGACCCTCCCTCCCAGACCCTCCCACCTCCTGGACAGCATCCATTTTAGATTCATTTGGAAGCTGCATTCTTAGTGAGAGGAGGGACAGTGTAGCTGCTGCTGATTTAATAGGGAAATCGATAGCTAGGCTAGTGTATTCAGTGTCCACTACAGTCCTGAAGGACTCATCTGATCTCTGCTGTAAGGACAGCACCCAAAAAGCCCTTTTTAGGGCTAGAACATCAGTCTGCTTTTTTTTTTTTTTCCTGTGTAATCTAATTGCAGTTGCCTGCCTGCCAGCGTGTGTGTCAGGCTCATAGCATATACTGTGCCCACTTGCCCAGTGCCACCACTCATATCTGGTGTAACAGTAGTGTACATTTAAAAAAAACAACACTTTTTTGACTGTGAAATAATAGCAGACAGCTGCCAGTACCCAAGATGGCCGCCAATAAGGCAGATGGGGAGGGTTAGAGAGCTGTTTTGGGGGGGGGGGTCAGGGAGGTTAGTGGCTAAGGGGGGATGCTACACCACAGCATATGTAAATATGCTAAAAAATAAAATAAAAAAAAATAAAAACCTTTTATTTTAGTACTGGCAGAATTTTTGCCAGTACTTAAGATGGCGGGGACAATTGTGGGGTGGGGGAGGGAAGGTAGCTGTTTGGGAGGGATCAGGGGGTCTGATGTGTCAGGTGGGAGGCTGATCTCTACACTAAAGCTAAAATTAACCCTGCAAGCTCCCTACAATTATTAACCCCTTCACTGCTAGCCATAATACACGTGTGATGCGCAGCAGCATTTAGTGGCCTTCTAATTCCCAGAAAGCAACGCCAAAGTCATATATGTCTGCTATTTCTGAACCAAGGGGATCCCAGAGAAGCATTTACAACCATTTGTGCCATAATTGCACAAGCTGTTTGTAAATAATTTCAGTGAGAAACCTAAAATTGCGAAAAAATTTAAGTTTTTTTTAAATTTGATCGCATTTGGCGGTAAAATGGTGGAATGAAATATAACAAAATTGGCCTAGATCAATACTTTGGGTTGTCTACTACACTACACTTAAGCTAAAATTAACTCTACAAGCTGCCTACATGCTCCCTAATTAACCCCTTCACTGCTGGGCATAAAACACGTGTGGTGCGCAGTGGCATTTAGCAGCCTTCTAATTACCAAAAAGCAACGACAAAGCCATATAAGTCTGCTATTTCTGAACAAAGGTTATCCTAGAGAAGCATTTACAACCATTTATGCCATAATTGCATAAGTTGTTTGTAAATAATTTCTGTGAGAAACCTAAAGTTTGTGAAAAAGTGAACAATTTTTTTTTATTTGATCGCATTTGGCGGTGAAATGGTGGCATGAAATATACCAAAATGGGCCTAGATCAATACTTTGGGTTGTCTACTACACTACACTTAAGCTAAAATTAACTCTACAAGCTGCCTACATGCTCCCTAATTAACCCCTTCACTGCTGGGCATAAAACACGTGTGGTGCGCAGTGGCATTTAGCAGCCTTCTAATTACCAAAAAGCAATGCCAAAGCCATATAAGTCTGCTATTTCTGAACAAAGGGGATCCCAGAGAAGCATTTACAACCATTTATACCATAATTGCATAAGTTGTTTGTAAATAATTTCTGTGAGAAACCTAAAGTTTGTGAAAAAGTGAACAATTTTTTTTTATTTGATCACATTTGGCGGTGAAATGGTGGCATGAAATATACGAAAATGGGCCAAGATCAATACTTTGGGTTGTCTACTACACTACACTTAAGCTAAAATTAACTCTACAAGCTGCCTACATGCTCCCTAATTAACCCCTTCACTGCTGGGCATAAAACACGTGTGGTGCGCAGTGGCATTTAGCAGCCTTCTAATTACCAAAAAGCAACGCCAAAGCCATATAAGTCTGCTATAATGGCATGTCTGGCACACAGTGTTGGGGCAAGGGTCCATCTGACCACTGATACCTGGTCTGCAAAGCATGATCAGGGCAGGTATATCACCTACACTGCGCACTTTGAAGCGGGCGTAACCCTTACACTACCTGATCGATACAACATCATACCTGATGTTTTAAAGCACGTTATTCCAAACAATTTAGGAATGTTAGGTGATTTATGCCCTTTATAGATTAAAACCAGACTCTGCATCAACTATGTCATTTTCCATGGGAGTTTTGCCATGGATCCCCCTCCGGCATGCCACAGTCCAGGTGTTAGTCCCCTTGAAACAACTTTTCCATCACTATTGTGGCCAGAAAGAGTTCCTGTGGGTTTTAAAATTTGCCTGCCTATTGAAGTCTATGGCGGTTCGCCCGGTAGCTGTTTGGGAGGGATCAGGGGGTCTGATGTGTCAGGTGGGAGGCTGATCTCTACACTAAAGCTAAAATTAACCCTGCAAGCTCCCTACAATTATTAACCCCTTCACTGCTAGCCATAATACACGTGTGATGCGCAGCAGCATTTAGTGGCCTTCTAATTCCCAGAAAGCAACGCCAAAGTCATATATGTCTGCTATTTCTGAACCAAGGGGATCCCAGAGAAGCATTTACAACCATTTGTGCCATAATTGCACAAGCTGTTTGTAAATAATTTCAGTGAGAAACCTAAAATTGCGAAAAAATTTAAGTTTTTTTTAAATTTGATCGCATTTGGCGGTAAAATGGTGGAATGAAATATAACAAAATTGGCCTAGATCAATACTTTGGGTTGTCTACTACACTACACTTAAGCTAAAATTAACTCTACAAGCTGCCTACATGCTCCCTAATTAACCCCTTCACTGCTGGGCATAAAACACGTGTGGTGCGCAGTGGCATTTAGCAGCCTTCTAATTACCAAAAAGCAACGACAAAGCCATATAAGTCTGCTATTTCTGAACAAAGGGGATCCTAGAGAAGCATTTACAACCATTTATGCCATAATTGTATAAGTTGTTTGTAAATAATTTCTGTGAGAAACCTAAAGTTTGTGAAAAAGTGAACAATTTTTTTTTATTTGATCGCATTTGGCGGTGAAATGGTGGCATGAAATATACCAAAATGGGCCTAGATCAATACTTTGGGTTGTCTACTACACTACACTTAAGCTAAAATTAACTCTACAAGCTGCCTACATGCTCCCTAATTAACCCCTTCACTGCTGGGCATAAAACACGTGTGGTGCGCAGTGGCATTTAGCAGCCTTCTAATTACCAAAAAGCAATGCCAAAGCCATATAAGTCTGCTATTTCTGAACAAAGGGGATCCCAGAGAAGCATTTACAACCATTTATACCATAATTGCATAAGTTGTTTGTAAATAATTTCTGTGAGAAACCTAAAGTTTGTGAAAAAGTGAACAATTTTTTTTTATTTGATCACATTTGGCGGTGAAATGGTGGCATGAAATATACGAAAATGGGCCAAGATCAATACTTTGGGTTGTCTACTACACTACACTTAAGCTAAAATTAACTCTACAAGCTGCCTACATGCTCCCTAATTAACCCCTTCACTGCTGGGCATAAAACACGTGTGGTGCGCAGTGGCATTTAGCAGCCTTCTAATTACCAAAAAGCAACGCCAAAGCCATATAAGTCTGCTATAATGGCATGTCTGGCACACAGTGTTGGGGCAAGGGTCCATCTGACCACTGATACCTGGTCTGCAAAGCATGATCAGGGCAGGTATATCACCTACACTGCGCACTTTGAAGCGGGCGTAACCCTTACACTACCTGATCGATACAACATCATACCTGATGTTTTAAAGCACGTTATTCCAAACAATTTAGGAATGTTAGGTGATTTATGCCGTTTATAGATTAAAACCAGACTCTGCATCAACTATGTCATTTTCCATGGGAGTTTTGCCATGGATCCCCCTCCGGCATGCCACAGTCCAGGTGTTAGTCCCCTTGAAACAACTTTTCCATCACTATTGTGGCCAGAAAGAGTTCCTGTGGGTTTTAAAATTTGCCTGCCTATTGAAGTCTATGGCGGTTCGCCCGGTTCGCCTGTTCGCAAACGTTTGCGGAAGTTCGCGTTCGACGTTCGCGAACCCAAATTTTTAGGTTTGCGACATCACTAGCTAAGATTTGTGCTTCTGTATTAATAGGGTTACATTTGTAATACATTATTGTTTATTTATGTTTTACATCTTGTCACTAGTTCTTTAGTGATTTCAACATTTACAAGACCTTTATATGTTTTACACCTGTCGCTAATTATCTAATCTGATGTGTTTTCAACATCTACAAGCCTTTAACTCTCTAAATACACACTAATATAATAGTAAGATATCACTTTATCCATAGTACTTTTAACCCCTAGTGCTATTTCTAGCGCCTCATTTCCACCTCCCCATCTCCTTCAAAGTACTCCTTACCAGCATTCCAAACTCCACTAGTCTTCATTATTTTTCCTGTGCATGTCAATACATGTCAGTTGCTGTACCACTTGGTAGATTGCATAGACTTTCAAGGGTCATGAAGCCCAACATTCGTCTTTCATGACTCAGATAGAAAATACAATTTTAAACAATTTTCCAATTTGCTTTGTAATGTTGGTATCCCTTGTTAAAAAGCATACCTTGGTAGGCTGAGAAACAGTAATGCACAACTAGGAGCTAGCAGCTGATTGGTGGCTGCAAATATATGCCTCTTGTCATTAGCTAACCTGTTGTGTTAAGCTAGCTCCCAGTGGTGCTTTGCTGCTCTTTCAAAAAAAGATACTTGATAATAGAAGTAAATTGGAAAATTGTTTAAAAGTGTCTGCTCATTTTTATTTGTTTCATGTCCATTTAAATAAACTGTGAAAATTGAACTGGAAGCTTTCACAATTATGTCTAATTCCTCCTGATCTAAAAGTCTCCTAAATATTTGTTCTCTTAAATTAATATTATGGGGTATATTTATAATACTGTGAGCGGACATGATACATAATATATACATTTTATTGTGCAATTATTAAAATGTTGTGATCAATATTAAAATGAGCCTGGTAAGTTTCAGTTTTCTAATGCCTTTAAAAGATAATTATATTTGGTGAAGTATCTATGGGGTCAATTATCTAAACTTTACTAGGTCAGACGTGGTTTTTCACGTTGACCCTTGCAGGGGATGCCTTGGTGAAATTATCTTAAAAAAGGGTCAGTCGCTGCGAGTAGAGAGATGCCCCCTATTGAAATTCACTGGAAAGGGAAACTTTAAATTACGATTTACGCTGTGCATATTTGATATGATTTATTCCTGTGTAATTTACATACAAATTTTACATTTTTGATAAAATACGATTTTTTGGTGAAACATTTTGTTTAGATTTTTCATTCAGCTTAACAATATATTTTTTCCTGTGTATTTTTGTGTGAATGGTTCAATTATTCATCATGTATGATTTTTAATTTACAAATTTAATTCTACACTTTTTGTAATGTATATGCATCTCCTTCCCATACAAAAACGCAGGCACCCTGTTTTCAGGGTAAAAAAGTGGCTTTCATATAATTACACCAGGGACGTAGAAGGACTGGCAACCATTAGATAACCGGCCTCTAAGTTTCTTGTTTTTGCTTTGTTCATGTTAAGATGTCATTTTAAAAAGCATAACGAAAAATATTAGACCCAACAATTAATCCTGTGCCATTTTATCATTTGTATTAGCTTTTTTTAACATAAGAGGCACCTTGTCTCCATATATACATTTTTGCTCAATCTGTAGGAACCGCATTTACTTTGAAATCTCTCAAAGCACAGGAATCTATAAGGTTTACTAATTATAACAAACCAATTCACAATATGCTAGTTTTGGTTCTGACCACCTGGCTTGTTTTCTCCATTATAAATCAGGTAAATTCATCTGATGCATCATCAGTTGGTTTTCCCGATGTAGATGATAAATCCTTACTAAGAGAGTTTACTGTTTGACATTTTGATAGATAGCTCTTTGAAGATTTGTATTTTTTAAATTTAAATTTGTATTAGATTGACTTACTACCATGAATATATTGCACTATTTATTATTATTATTTTTATTATTTTTTGCTGGTATTTTCATTTTTATGTAGTTAAAAGTGACCATGGTTTTTCTTAGCAGAACGTGTTTTTTAAGATATATCCAATTTGTTACACAGGTAAAACTTACTAACACCCATCTCCATGTCTTCTGTGTATATTTCTAACCTTTAACATAATTCAGTCAGTGATATCTTACATTTCATAGTGTGAGGCCCATTTATCAAGGGCCGAGTTTCTGGTGAGTCTTCAGACTCGCCAGAAACAGCAGTTATGAAGCAGTTATGAAGCAGTAGAACAGTGTAGTTTAGTGTGAGTGCTTAGTGACAGGGGTATCAATAAAGCTGGGAAAAAGCCGAAGAGCAGCGAGATCGGATGAGTGATAACTATCACAGTCCGCTGCTCATCGCCCCGTACTTGATGCACGGCTTTTTGACAGCTTTTTTGATAACTTTGGTGAGATTATTCAGGTCCACGGCGGTGATGGTAGGCGAGCTTAGGCGGGCATTTTGGGCCGGTGAAGGCAGGTAAGTAGACACGTTGATAACTAGGCCTCATTTTCATGGACACTGAATCTATCTGGAAACCTAAAAAGGTGACCCTTGTTTGAGGAATCAAGGAACTTTTTGGTAAATTTATCCTCCAACCATGTCTTTGAAGAAACAACACTAGTTGATTTGTGTGAGATTCTGCAGAATGTAAAGACTGAGCTAGTACAAAGATATCGTTCAAATAAGGAAACACTGCAATACCCCATTCTCTGATTACAGAGAGTAGGGCGCAGAGAACCTTTGAAAAAATTCTTGGAGCTGTCGATAGGCCAAATGGAAGAGCGACAAATTGGTAATGCTTGTCTAGAAAAGAGAATCTCAGAAACTGATAGTGGTCTGGATGAATTGGAATATAAGATATGCATCCTGTAAGTCTATTGTGGACATATAATGACCTTGCTGAACAAAAGGCAGAATAGTCACCATTTTGAAAGTTGGCACTCTTACAAAACGATTCAAAATTTTCAGATCCAGAACTGGCCTGAAAGAATTTTCTTTCTTTGGGGCAATGAATATATTTGAATAAAACCCCAGATCCTGTTCCTGAAAAGGAACTGGTATGATTACCCCTGAAAGCTCCAGGTCTGAAACGCACTTCAGAAAAGCCTGAGCCTTTACTGGATTTGCAGAGATGCGTGAGATAAAAAATCTTCTCACATGAGGTCTTACTCTGAATCCTATTTGGTACCCTTGAGAGACAATACTCTGAATCCATTGATTTTGGACAGAATCTGCCCAAATGCTTTGTAAGAATCTTAATCTGCCCCCTACCAGCTGAGCTGGAATGAGTGCTGCACCTTCATGCAGACTTGGGGGCTGGCTTTTGTTTCTTAAACGGTTTGGATTTATTCCAACTTAAAGAAGGTTTCCAAATGGAACCAGATTCTTTGGGGGAAGGATTGCTTTTCTGTTCCTTATTTTGTCGAAAGGAACGAAAATAGTTAAAAGCTTTAGATTTACCCTTAGGTATTTTATCCTGAGGCAAAAAAACTCCCTTCCCCCCAGTAACAGTTGAAATAATTGAATCCAACTGAGAACCAAATAAATTATTACCTTGGAAAGAAAGAGATAATAATCTAGATTTAAATACCATGTCAGCATTCCAATATTTAAGCCACAAAGCTCTTCTAGCTAAAATAGCTAAAGACATAGATTTAACATCAATTTTGACGATATAAAAAAAGGCATCACAGATAAAATGATTAGCATGTTAAAGCAAGCGAACAATGCTAGACAAATCAGGATCTGTTTCCTGTTGTGCTAAACTTTTAAACCAAAAAGTTGATACAGCTGCAACATCAGCCATAGAAATGCCAGGCCTGAGAAGATAGCCAGAATATAAATAAGCTTTCCTTAGATGAGATTCAAATTTCCTATCTAAAGGGTCCTTAAAGGAAGTATTATCTTCCATAGGAATAGTAGTACGTTTGGCAAGAGTAGAAATAGCCCCATCAACTCTGGGGATTTTTTCCCAAAACTCCAAACTAACTGCTGGCAAAGGATACAATTTTTTAAACCTTGAAGAAGGGATAAAAGAAGTACCAGGCCTATTCCATTCCTTAGAAATCATATCAGAAATAGCATCAGGAACTGGAAAACCTCTGGAGTAACCACAGGAGGTTTAAAAACAGAGTTTAAACGTTTAATAGTTTTAACATCAATAGGACTAGTTTCCTCAATATCCAATGTAATCAACACCTCTTTTAAAAAGGAACGAATATACTCCATTTTAAATAAATAAGTAGATTTGTCAGTGTCAATTTCTGAGGTAGGATCTTTTGAGTCAGATAGATCCTCATCAGAGGAGGATAAATCAGTATGTTGTCGGTCATTTGAAAATTCATCAACTTTATGAGAAGTTTTAAAAGACCTTTTACATTTACTAGAAGGCGGGATGACAGACAAAGCCTTCTGAATCGCATCAGCAATAAAATCTTTTATATTCACAGGGATATCATGTACATTATATGTTGAAGGAACAACAGGCATTGTACTATTACTGATGGATACATTCTCTGCATTTAAAAGCTTATCATGACAACTATTACATACCACAGCTGGAGATATAATCTCCACAAATTTACAACAGATACACTTAGCTTTGGTAGAACTGTTATCAGGCAGCAGGGTTCCAACAGTGGTTTCTAAGACAGGATCAGATTGAGACATCTTGCAAATGTAAGAGAAAAAAAATAACATATAAAGCAAAATTATCAGTTTCCTTATATGGCAGTTTCCGGAATGGGAGAAAAAATGCAAACAGCATAGCCCTCTGACATAGAAAAAGGCAAGAGGCACACAGGAATGGGGTTTTAAATAATGAAATTATTTGGCCCCAAGTATGACGCACAATGCAAAATGAAGCAACATCCGGAAATGACACACTCACGTCATTGCAGACGCACCTTGTACAAGGAACTCGGCGTCAACTAAGACGCCAGAAATGACAAACTTGCGTCACCGGATGTACCTTGTGGCGAACAATTCTCGCACCAAGAATGACCGAATAAACATCAGCATTTTCTGCCATGCGAGCCTAATTTTGCCGCAAAAATTTAGTGAAAACGCAGTCAATTTGAAAAAAAAAGACTAAACCCCAGGTAAGAAAAATATTTTCCTAAATATGTTTTTTCCCAAATATGAAACTGAATAGTCTGCAAAAGGAAATATACTGAAACCTGAATCATGGCAAATATAAGTACAATACATATATTTACATATACATATATTTAGAATTGTATATTAAAAAGTGCCAAACCATAGCTGAGAGTGTCTTAAGTAATGAAAACATACTTACCAAAAGACACCCATCCACATATAGCAGATAGCCAAACCAGTACTGAAACGGTTATAAGTAGAGGTAATGGTATATGAGAGTATATTGTCAATCTGAAAAAGGGAGGTAGGAGATGAATCTCTACGACCGATAACAGAGAACCTATTAAATAGATTTCCAACAAAGAAAACCATTGCATTCAATAGGTGATACTCCCTTCACATCTCTCTGACATTCACTGTACTCTGAGAGGAATCGGGCTTCAAAATACTGAGAAGCGCATATCAGCGTAGAAATCTTAGCACAAACTTATTTCACCACCTCCATAGGAGGCAAAGTTTGTAAAACTGAATTGTGGGTGTGGTGAGGGGTGTATTTATAGGCATTTTGAGGTTTGGGAAACTTTGCCCCTCCTGGTAGGATTGTATATCCCATACATCACTAGTTCATGGACTCTTGCCAATTACATGAAAGAAAAGTATATTTCTATAACAGTGTTGGTTATACAAAACTGGTGAATGGTAAATAAATGGATTATCTATTTTATTAAACAATAACATTTTGGTGTTTACTATCCCTTTAATCTAATCCTTCTAATTCTCAGGTTCATTTGGAAATCCTGCTCTAAGTGACCCCTTCCCCTATTTCAAATAACACCAACACTAACCCTAGAACCTAAACCCACAAATTACAATTTTTGTTATAAACAAATGTGTCTCAATGGTGGTTATGTTTAAAGGGACATTAAACACTTTGCAATATAACATGTTTAATTGTATGTAGTAAAACAAATTTGTAATTTACTTTCTATATTTATTTTGTTCCCTTTTCCTGTAATTTATTTCTGAATATTGTGAACTTCCCAAATTAGTGTTAAAAGTGGAGACACAGGTGTAATCCACACAGTTACTGGTTGCACACTTTAGTAAAACATTTATAACTGTCCCTAATTGGCCTTAGCAGAAAAAAAAAATATCTGAAGCTTTATGGACATTAGAATGTTACCCTTTTTTTTACAATATTTTAAAAAACTAATATAATTTAAAACAAAATACATGTAATACATGTGTATATTATTATATATTATTCTCAGACTAATAATCTCAGACTAATATTTGCTCTGAATATATAATTATATCAATGGTTTATTTAGTGTTTAATGTAGGGTGACCATATTGCCGCTTTATAAAGGGACACATAAGAAAACTATGTGTCAGTGCTGTTTAAAGAAATGTTTTGAATAAAGTTATATTATAAGAACCCTGACATATGTATTTTTCATATGTGTCCCTTTTTAAAGTGGCAATATGGTCAACCTAGTTTAAGGTCCCTTTAATTCTGGTTTGTGGGGCAGCACAGTAGTATTTATTGTTAAAGGACCACTGAACCCAAATGTTTTCTTTCATGATTTAGATAGAGCATGACATTTTAAGCAACTTTCTAATTTACTCCTATTATCACATTTTCTTTATTCTCTTGGTATCTTTATTTAAAATGCAAGAATGTAAGTTTAGATGCCGGCCCATTTTTGGTGAATAACCTGGGTTGTCCTTGCTGATTGGTGGATACATTCATCCACCAATAAAAAAGTGCTGTCCAGAGTTCTGAACTAAGAAAAAAGCTTAGATGCCTTATTTTTCAATTAAAGATAGCAAAACAAATGATAATAGGAGTAAATTAGAAAGTTGCTTAAAATTGAATGTTCTATCTGAATCACAAAAGAAAAAATGTGGGTTAAGTGTCCCTTTAATTGCTCACAGGGCACAGAAAAAGCAATGTTTATATTATTGATGGACTGAGAACCAAGGGCTGAGATGGATAGGGTTAATTACAATAATAGATATGATCTTCATAGAGAACAGCAAAAAGTGTAAATAGTCATATTTTTAGTATATGTAACAAGTACAAAAATCATGATACACTCTGTATCTTTGGGAACACATGCTCAGCTATTCCTGTTAGACTTCAAATTCTCATTTCCGTACTCAATTATTGTAGCATACTGACACATACTGTGTGAATAAAACTAAAAGAAAAAAATGGATTTTCCAGATCTGTAAATGTTATCATCCAATTGACCTATTAGGCTACTTCCAGGTAAAAAAAAATTGCTTTCTTTTGCAATTTACATTGATGAGAAAATGTTTACCTTATATTTAAACAGATTATTGGTTCATTTTTCATATCACTCAGTGATAAAAAATAATGTTTTTTTTCTATATGTGTTTTAAATTACAGCAATTTGTTTTCATTTTCTCTTGCATTCTCAAAATATATCCACTATTTCTCCTGTGGAGGTAGAATTGCTAGCTAGATTTATACAGCCATTCACTCAAGTATATGACTTCTCTCAAGCTATGCTGAGGAACCTTCAGTTTCATGATAGCATGCAGGCCTGAGGAGTAAATTATTGAGAAGCTGCTATGGCAAAGAAAATAAAATATGGCAGACTGTTTTATATAGCATCTATCTAGAGAATTTAGCCCAACACCTGCTTTTGCAAAAATGCTCCAAGTAAAAACACTATGAATAAATATATCACCACCAAGTAATGAATATCTGCATGGAGTGTTTCTTTTTCTACTGAAAAGCAAAACAAAAAAAACAAACAAAAAGAAAAATGTATTTCCACCACAAGAATATTAACAAATTATATTTTTGGAATCTGAAATTGTATACAAATCAACTCAAATTATATAAAGTTTAAAGGGATATTAAACAAATGTTAAACTCACATTTTCATTCCCCATAAAGGGCCAGATTACAAGTAGAGCACTAATTAATGCTCCTGCTTGAGCGTTAATTGCGCTAGAAGTAAATAAGTTTTTTTGCACACGTCAAATTGTGCTCATATTATGAGTTGAAAGTAAACTGTTTTTGCTTGCACGGTAATCCGAAAAAAAACCCTAAACTTAGAATATCGTGTGTGCGCTCACGTATTCCCCCATAGAAGTCATTGGGGCAAAAAAAAGGTGGAAAAAACCCACTATTCTCTCAAAAACCTGGTTTCATATTTTCATGTGCGCTAACCTGTTACCTGACATGAAAATATGACAATTTAACATTCCAATGTTTTTCACATAACAGAATATGTTCTATTTATTAATACATAAATATTTCTACATATATCTTTTTTTTGTACAATATATATATATATATATATATATATATATATATATATATATATATATTAGGGAAGGGCGAATGTGTTTATATCCGAATTTGAATGTTAGAATGAATGTTATTGTAGAAATTCGATTTACATAATAGAATGTTGATAAGAACAAATATTCTTAAAAATTCGATTTTCTAATGTTATTTACAGTTTTCGAATGTCACATTCGAATTCGAATGTTACATTCGAATGTCACATTCGAATTCGAATATTACATTTATAAAACACAATTGTAGACTAGAAACACTATTTCGAATGTCACATTCGAATCGAATGTCACATTCGAATGGAATATCACATTCGAATTGAATATCACATTCAAATTTGAATATTACATTTATAAAACACAGTATTAGACTAGAAATACTATTTTGAATTTGAATGTCACATTCAAATCGAATTTCACATTTAAAACACAGTAAAAGACTAGAAATACTATTTCTAATTTGAATGTCACATTTGAATTCGAAAGTCACATTCAAATTCGAATATTACATTTCGAAATTGAATGAATACAAAATATTCTATTATTCGACTATTTTTGAATTTTATTGAAAAATTTGAAAACGAAAATTCGAAAATAGAATGTTAGAATGTTATATAAACATTCGAAATTTGATTCGAACGAACGAATGTATCAAAATTTGTTTTAAATTTTGAATTTTTAGAAACATTCGCCCATCCATAATATATATATATATATATATATATATATATATATATATGATTATATATAGGTATAGATATATACAGATATTGGAATATCTATTTATAAATACATAGAATATTTTCTGCTATGTGCAGAGCATTGGAATGTGAAATATTTACAGTAAATACAAATTTAAAATGTATTAAATATGAATATTGCATAAATATGATTTTCAATGTTCTCATCTACTTAATTCCAAAAAGCTCCAACACCCTTATATTTATAGCAGTGAGAGGGGGTTTCCGGAACACGGACAAGACCAATGGTCCGTACATGCAAAAATAAGTTATATTTAAAACTCTGCTATACAAGGATTTGGAGTGCCATAGCGAGACGACTCATCAGGCCGTAAAATATATAAGCGGACAAAAGAAGAGCAGGCACTACTAGGTTAGAGAAAAATATAAAAGCATACCTTTATTTCAAAATTTAAAAGAACAAGTGAATCCTCAAACAGAGGGCAGGCAAAGACAGTGGCAGCCTGAGGCGTTTCACGACCCTTGTGGCGCTTCCTCATAGACTGATGTGAGTAGACAAAGCTAGACAATTTATACCCTCCTGTACAATTGTTTAACCCCTTCTATACATATAAAATTTTAAAAAAACAATTGGTGAATTAAAAACAATGATGCAAGTTAAAATAAAGATCACAGTGGAAAGATGATTTTTGACAGCAGATGTTAAAGCTGCTGTATATTGTAAATGCATATTAAAGAAAAAAAAAAATATAATTTAACAAATAAATGTTATATTGAAATGCCAGTTGACAATGACTAAGCAACACTTTATATAAAATATATTTATATGCAAATATGTAACTATTATCAAATATAGGGATGAAGTGCTATTTAATTAAGAATATAGCACATGTGACATGGTCTGAAAATCGCATGCCCTGGTTCCGGTGGAGGAGGAGCTACACAGGTGTTGCTCAGCTCATACCTTCAGCCCTACACTCACTGGCGGTGGTTTTTTCGCGCCTCTCCCCAAGTTCTGGGGAAATTCTCTTTGGGCAGTTAAGAAAGACCTACTCTGGAACCTTATTCAGTGTTCTTCCAGCTCACTGATTTTTTTACCTCACTATTGCTACCTGGACTTGCCTCTCTCCCTGTAGCTGCCCGCCCTATTTGATTTAATTCTGCCATACCCACATTACCTGTGCCCCAGCTCGAGGATACTTATCCACCTCTCTCTCCGAAGCCGTGCTAAGGTCCCTGGTGCTAACCCTCTCCCCCTTCCCTGTGTCTGCTGCCCCCACCAGATTATTGAAAGACTGAACTACGTTTTCTCACACAAAGGAGCTACCTGCCGTCTCACCGTTGATGTTCACCTTCCTCCCTCCCCCACCGGTGCTGCGTGGGAGGGAGCCAAGCCGAGGTCTTGATTTGGGGGCCCGGTCTTGAGGTTGCTTCTTGTCTTGCCGCCTGGTGTAGCGCTGCTCTCTCCCCTCCCACCGGTGCTGCGCGAGGGGAGCTGAGTGAGGTCATCACCCGAAGACGCGGAGCGCGAGTTCCGGTTTCTACTTGCATCAGGCTGCACTGCAGTGCTCTGGAGACCGAAGACGAGGTGGAGTGCGGCTGGACAGTCTGGGAAGGGGTGAGTCTTCTGTTGTTACTCCACATCTTCATTAAACTCTTTGATAGCACCAGTCGGTAGCCCTCGAGGAGGACTCTTAGAAGGAGAGAGTGGAGAAAACTCTAAAGGGGAAAAACTGGCTTTAAAGGGCTGGAGGCAGGCGTCTGAGGAGAGCTAACTGGGTATAATTCTGTCAGAATAAACTCACTTAACTTTTGTTCCTGGACACGGACAGTGAATATATTCCTACCTGGTGTTGGTAGCACAAAGAAATCATATTTGCATGATGAGTTAAGAACACTTGGAAAAAGAGTGAAATATCATTTACAGGACTTTTTTTGGTTACTATATGCAAACTTAGGAGCCTTGGTTAGAACTGCTTATCTATGTCTTATTGCTATAGTAATATTATTCCTAGCTGATTATATAGTACGTATTTTTTTTTTTTTTTCACACCTTCAGCTGATTTACTGATTTACTGACACCACCAATGTATATATTTTGACCCTGCAAAAGGAAAAAGAAGAAAGACTTTTATTTTCTTTAGTTTTTTTCTTCCCTTACAGCAATTAAGATATAACTGGGTCCAGGTGTCCTAGCAGTGACTACAGACCCTAGGTCATTATATTAAGGTGTGCCTTACGTGTTACAACACCTTCTAGCTTAATTATTGAAAGATAGGCAATTTCATGGGTACCTAATTATCATTTTTACTTTTAAGTATTCCTCTAGGCTCCATATGGTATAAGTTTAAGACACCTCACTTTTTGATATTTATTTAGAACCTGATAGTAGATAAGGTTGTTGTAACTGCATGCCCAACTTGTTTTTTTTTGTTTCTTGTTTTTTATTGACAAAAATGCCTATACTATTACTGGAATCTCCTTCATTATAGGTTTCATACTTCTCCTTTCTTTTTTTTGTGTGTGCAAGGTGCTTTTGACCAGTTGGGAGGGTATAGGAAACAAAGGGAAGATTAACAACCAGGCTACAAATATCATGCCTCAAGGTTATTTTTCTCAATTATACATAGCTCATTAATAATTTACCGTTGGTATTTGGAAGAGAGAGGGGAGGAAGAGAAATAGAAAAAGTAACTACATATTTGTGTTTGCTTTAAACCCTAGGATATTCAGCTGTAGAAGTGTTAAAAACTACATTTTGGGTCTCTTTAAGTAGTATAACTCGTGGGTACCTAGAGGACTAGTGCATAATATTTAAACCCCTCTTTTTTTTTCCAAAAAAAAAAAATAGAGAACACATAAAACAGCCTGGGTAAGATACACCTCTCTCTTTCTCCCGCTCTCCTAAAAAGCATACCTGTTCTTATCCAAGTCCTCATTTGTGGCTCTCTCTTTTTTTAGATAAGCCCTAGCATTTATCCCTTTCTTTAAAGGATTCAGACTGTCCACTAAATCATTGTTTTTTCTTGCACTCCTTCTTAACTGATATAGAAATAAGGAAAGGAAAGAGTTTCTTGGTTTTCTTCCTGTTGCCCAGTGTCTCCTCGCATAGCTGTTCAGGAGAACATATTTCACTTACAATTAATATTTTTCCCATCACGTTATAAACCCATGGTGTAAATCACTTACACTTCCCCTTTTCTTCCTTTTTTTCTCTCCCTTTTTCCCCCCTTCACATTAAAACTTAATGGGTATACACTACCCCCTCCTTTCTAATTAAAATCAGTATATTTCACTTTTTTTTTTTTCTCTCTCACGTCACTCCTTCATTCGGAGAACCACCTTAGAAGTTTTCCTAATTCACTTTTTTTGTAGATGGATAAATTTCTTCACGGGCACTCTAACACTTTTCCTGTGACTATGACGGGGAGACAAAGAGATAAGAGGAACAAAATTGTTCCTGAAACCTTAATGGAGGTACATTCACCTACTCCCTCTGTACCTGGTACTTCTGAACTGCTGGACATACACATATTAGTCTCGAGAATCTCAGAGGCATTAACTCCTAAATTTGATTTACTAAAAGTAGAAATTAAACAAGATATTGCCTCTTTATCCAATGAAGTGAAGCAGTTTGCCTCCAGATTATCCGAGGCTGAACAGAGAATTTCTGATCTTTAAGATCTGACTGCAAACTATACAGTTAACTGTGACTCCACAAATAAGATTCTGTTGAAAATGCAAAACAAAATTGATGATCTGGAGGACAGATCAAGGAGGAATAACCTCAGGATTATAGGGATTCCGGAGGATAGGCAATTTGAGGACTTGGACAAGCTAATAACTGTCACACTTCCTCGTCTACTCCAGATTCCAGAAAGCTACCCACCTATTATTGTTGAAAGAATTCACAGGATAGGTACAATTGACACAAATAGAACTAATACAAAAACAAGACCAATTATAGCAAAGTTTTTGAATTTTCAACAGAAAATTACTTTTCTTCAGGCCTTCCGCAAGCATCAACCCATTTTTTTAGGTGATGCAAAAATCTACCTGTTTCAAGATTATTCAGCTGGCACTTCCACTAAGAGGAGGGAGCTAGCCCCACACTGCACAAATTTTATCAAGAAGGGAGTCCAAGCAACTTTGCTGTACCCAGCCAGGTTGAAACTTACGATAGATGGACACATACATTTCTTTGATACAGCACGAGAGGCTACCAAATTCTACTCAGAATTTTTCTCCTCAGATTAAAAATTAAGAGAAGATAAAACAAGACAGGGATAATATGTACTGGTTTTTGAAGGAATCGGTTATGTTTAGGATTAAGATTGGAAGAGAGGATAAGGGGCTCTTAGATGCTTGCCATCCAGGGGCATATGGGATGGTAATTGGGGAACATGGTATTTATTTTTTTTATTATATTTTTCGTTTTTTTTTTTTTTTTTTTCTTTCTTCTTCTTTTCGAGTTTCCTCTGAAAAATGGCTGGGGGGGGTAACCTAAAGTTGACCTCCTGGAATATAGGTGGTTTAACCTCGCCTATAAAACGAAAGGCAATACTTTCCCAATTAAGAAAAAACAACACTGACATCGCCTTTTTACAAGAGACGCATCTGAAACCTGAAGAGGTATTAAAACTTAAGACCTCTTGGGTCAAGGAAGTTCTTTTCTCTTCCACCACAAAAAGAAAAAGCGGAGTGGCGATCCTCTTGGGGAAGAAGCTCTCTTACGAGGTAATTCAGGTAGATACGGATCAAGAGGGGAGATATTTGATGGCTAAAATCAAAGTTTTTAAAACGTTGTACACATTATGTAACGTATATGCCCCCAACGTGTTTAGCCTCCCATTCTGGGAAACGTTACAAAATAAGCTTCTCTTATTCTCAGAAGGGTATTTAATACTTGGAGGCGACTTCAACATGGCCCCTCAGTACCCGGTCGATAGGCTTAGGCAAAACTCTGCTCTTCATAAAACTAAAAGAGACAATCTAGAGTCAAAGATGTTTATGAAGTTGTTTAGCAACCTAAAACTTTGTGATATTTGGAGGATCCAAAACCCTGATCAAAGGGAGTTTACATGCCATTCCAGGGCACATAAAACTCTCTCAAGAATAGACCTAATTCTGCTGGATGAAAGAGTATGTAAATCGAAGATGATGGCTGGAATTTTACCCATCACCATCTCAGACCACGCCCCGACCACTCTCGATATTCAATTTAACTCTCCAAGTGGCAGGAACCCCGGTTTCTTTTTTCCACGTTTCCTAGCATCTGACCTTAAATTCAAAAATTGGCTTATCTCTAGACTCCGCGAATATGTATCCTTCAACCAAGAACACATTTCACAGCCCGCTTTATTTTGGGAGACTGCCAAGGCAGTTCTCCGTGGGGAAATTCTAGCCTATTCTATTTCTAGATCAAAAAAACTCAAAAGAAGGGAAAGTGAAGTATTAAAGGCAGTCATAAATGCATACAACCGTTATATTTTTCAAAAAACTTCTGAAAATTGGTCTAGATACATTAAGGCATTAGCTGTCAGGGACTCTTTTTTACTTTATAAATTGACCCAGAGAGATCTCAGTCTACGCGCCAAGCTGTACCGCTATGGTAACAAAACTGGCAAGCTTTTGGCAAATTTGGTTAAGGCAGACAGATCTTCTTCTATTATAAAGTCTATCACCTCGGGTTCTAAATCTCTTACCTCCCCCGAAGAAATATGTAAGGAATTTGAAGATTATTATAAGATATTGTACTCCCATAAGGTCTCCAACTTTATTCAGAGAGAAGATTTCTGGAATAAAATAGTGGTACCAACTTTAACCCCCGACTTAATAGAAACATTACAATCCCCAATCTCTGAAACAGAAGTCTCAACAGCAATCCAAAGGCTAGCCCTTAATAAAGCTCCGGGACCGGATGCGCTCCCGAATGAATTTTACAAAATACTTGCACCAGAAATAACATGCTATTTAACCTCACTCTTTAACGATATCTATATCACTGGTAGCAGCCCCACTAAAGAATTCGTCGCATCATATACAACTCTCATACTTAAGCAGGGGAAAGAACCAAACAAAAAGGAATCATACAGGCCCATTGCGCTTCTAAACACAGACTACAAGCTTTTCACAGCTATCATAGCACATAGACTTCAATTATTTCTTCCCACTATTATACATAAGGATCAAGCTGGTTTTATTTTGAAGCGAAACTCTTCAGCTAAGATAAGAGAGGTTTTCTTGACTATAGAATATTTTAAGAAGATGGAGGAGTCGGGAGGGCTGGGGGGGGAGGACACCCCTGACAGGGCAATTATTTCTATAGATGCTGAAAAGGCGTTTGATTCGTGACATCATGATCATCTGTCCTTTACAATACAGCAGTTCGGTATAGGAGGTAATATGCTTCGTCTACTTAATAACTTATATAGGAATGCCTCCACGAAAATCTTAGTAAATGGTGATATGACTCAGGATATAAGACTCGAGAGGGGAACCAGGCAGGGGTGTCCTCTCTCCCCTCTCCTCTTCGATATGGCTATTGAGCCTCTTGCCCTACAGATTAGACATCAACTGCAAGGGATCAAAATAAAAGATAAAGAACTGCAAATCGCACTATACGCGGACGACGTATTGGTATATATGTCGGACACAGCTAGGAACATCCCTAAACTTCTTGAAATTGTGGAACAGTTTGGCTCATTTTCTGGCTATAAGGTGAACATCTTAAAGTCTGAACTATGTTGGCTTAAACAAACCAAAGACTCATGCGAAAATATTCCGTTCTCTATAGTTCAGGATGCTTTTAGATACCTAGGCATCTGGATCTCCCCTAACCCCAAAGCTTGGTATGATTTAAACATTGTACCCGTTCTTAATAAGGTTAAACAAGCCTTTAAAAACTGGCAGAATCTCCCTTTGTCTTTATCAGGACGAATAGCACTCTATAAAATGTCCTTGTTACCTAAAATTTTATATGTACTTCAGAACACTCCACTTGTCTTGAAAACGAAAGATATATCATCCTTTAACTCCGCTCTTCGCTCTTTCATCTGGCAGAATAGGAAACCAAGGATTTCATTGTCTAAGTTAGTGCTCCCCGCAGAATATGGGGGACTTTCCTTACCCGACATTCGACTGTACAACATAGTGTTCCAGGCCAGAGTAGCTATGGACTGGCTAGCTAACTCTAATTATGTAACAAGCTTTGAACTGGAAAGTAACATAGCCTCCCCATGCTCCCTGATAGCCTCATTACACTGCAAAAATAATATACTACCGCCTGAAATAAAAAAGATAAAATCTATCTATAACCCAATTCAGATGTGGAAGAAGTTATGTTCTTTGTCACATACTGAATTTAGGACTTCGAAATATTTACCACTTTTAAATAACCCACAATTTCAACCTGGGATACAATCTGCCCTCTTCACTAAATGGAAATCGATGGGCCTTATAAATATTTCTCAGATGTTAGACTTCGAAAGAAGGTGCATTAAAACATTCGACTCACTTAAAGAGGAATATCACCTCTCAAATAAAAAAATTTACGCTTACCTTCAAGCGAGACACTTTGCTCTTCAATTAACAAATGACCTTGGCTGGGATTGGTCCTTAGGTATTCTTGAAAATTGGCTCACACTAGTCAGGAGTGGCATAACCTCGATATCATATATTTATCAAAAAATGATCTCTCTTAAAGGCCCAGATATAATAGAAAAGCTGCAGGCCAAGTGGGCAGAAGCTCTACTGGAAACTTCATTAGAGGCAACTATAGTAACCTCATCATATAAAGCAATCTCGCGCGCTACTCTCTCTGCCTCTTGGCGTGAGGCACATGTAAAACTACTCCACATGACATATTTTACACCAGAAAAAGGGACTAAATGCCGGAATGCAAGTTTTAATAAATGCCCAAAATGTTCATATATATCGGCTAGCCTTATTCACATGTTTTGGTATTGTCCAAAAATTAGAAACTTTTGGCTAAAGATACAGTATTGGTTAAGTAAAACGGTGGGTGTTCCTTCTTTGACATTATCTTCTTCAAATATAATTTTCCCTCTTACAGAACTAGGCCTGCCTCAGGATAAACTTAAAACCGTTACCCTGGTAATACTGGCGGTTAGATATTTAATTTTGAAAAAATGGAAGCTGAAAGCAACCCCGAGTATCTCAGAGGTTAAAAATTGTTTAAAAAAGCAATGTATTATCGAACAATATGATACTGATTTACATAGCGACCTAGACGTGAAGAACTTTTTCTCCAAGTGGTCGAACTTCATTAAAGCTTTATCTCCTAGCGAGATGGAATACTTAATATACCCATTTAAAGACACGGAATTGGTCCTTTTGGGAGTGTGGTGACCCTCCCCAGCCAAAATTCAAAAATTTAAAAATTATAGTTATGTATCTTATTTTTGTATTTAATTTTCCTTTTTTTTTTTTTTTTTTTTTTTATTATGGTTTATTTTTATTGCTTATGTATTTATCTATTTATTTTTTATTTATTTATTTATTTATTTATTTATTTATTTATTTTTTGTTTGAGTGCTTAGTTGTTTTCTTTTACCTACCTAAAATAAAAAATAAAAAATCCCAACTAGGTGTACAAATATTTCATATAAGGGGATCAGTAAGTTGATATATGAAACGTGAAATTTTTGATTTAAAACTGCCTTGTTCTAAACATTTTATGTTTTACCTGGCCCTGCGTGGCATAAAGAGGTTGAATTCATTTGATTGTACACTTTCTTG
Source organism: Bombina bombina (assembly GCF_027579735.1). NCBI lineage: Eukaryota > Metazoa > Chordata > Amphibia > Anura > Bombinatoridae > Bombina > Bombina bombina. The sequence goes on from NC_069502.1 coordinate 919,114,030, forward strand.
GTTATAAATAAATATTTAAAAAAAAAAAGAATATAGCACATGTATTGGAACTAGATTTTAATCCCAGAGGGTACATAGTAAGCATAAAAGATATAATATTCCTAGTAGTGGAAATGAGGAAACAAACAAATAAATAATACTCCTGTTTTAAATCAACATATCTCAGAATATATATACAAAATGAGCAACAATGCTTATGATAATGTAGTGTGGTAAAATACCATAACCCATTATTATAGATGATGTATATAATAAACTGAGAAGTAAAAGTAAAAAATAATAATAAAGGGGAGCATATAATATCTGTATATCAGGTAAGATAAATCACAAGGAGCTTAATTGTAACATATCTCAGCCTAATGTCACTATCCCTTTAAGACTTCCTTCTCTGACTGCTGCATTTGGGCAGTATTCACATTCAGCTTGCTTGCCTGCCTGATTAATCATTCATGCACCTGATTACCTCAGCCTCTTTTTAAGCCTTCTCAGGTCTAATGTGCTTTGCATTAACATTGAAGTGTGATCCTGAACAGAGGCTTGTGTCAGTTTTCTGCTTGAACTTTCCAACTATTCCAAGATACAACATTTTTTATTACCTATGCTAAATATCATCAAACCGCAAGTATCAAATATATCTCCACTCTGTTTCCTGGACACAGCTACTTAACAATCTCTGAACTTTATTATAAATCAACTATGCTTTTGCTTACCATCACTCTCTAATTACAATAACATCATCTTACTCAGAACTTTATAACTATTTCTGTGCTTCTAGTTGTCATTGCTGAAATAACCTGCAACAAACCTAGTTTGATCAAACAGTAATTAATGACTGAGACTTGCAACTTGTCTATCACTTGTGCTGCTCTGATTATACTGATTTACAGCTTTACATAATATAATGAACTGTGAACCTGCAACAAACCTTGGTTTGCATTTATATGCACAAAACAGTAATTCATGCCTGAGACTTGTAACTTGTCCATCACTTGTGCTGCTCTGATTATACTGTTATACAGCTTTACATAATATAATGAACTGTGAACCTGCAACAAACCTTGGTTTGCATTTATATGCACAAAACAGTAATTAATGCCTAAGACTTGCAACCTGTTCATCACTTGTGCTGCTGTGTTTAACCCTGACATACAACCTTATAAAACATTATGTACTGTGAACCTACAACAAACCTTAGTTTGCATCTAAGTATCAAACTTCTACCTGTTTACTTTGGAGCCTGAACATTGCTATATATTTCTCTCATTTAATCCTGCAGCTACTCCTGTTAACTGATTATAACTCACAGTGAAGTCAGAATATATTGTATACAAATGTTGCACTCTCCATTTCTTCTACAATAACTTCTAGCAAATATGAATCACATAATATCATCTATCCACGTCCAGGATACTCTTCCCCGGGTCAGGGGTCGGTGTCTTCAAATCCCTACCACTGCCCCGAGGGTCTGTTTCCTGAGCGCATGTACACCGGATCATGACAGAATGTTAATGCCTAAAAAAGGGATCTGCAGTGGTAGTGGATGCACCGACCCTCAAAGGAAAATAAAAAATTACAATATATCTCAGACCCAAGCAATCCCTAAAGGAAAAACAGAAGATTTTCATACTTTTAAAAATTTAAAGACACAGTACTCCTATTCTAGACTGTCCTCTACTCATGTTTGTGGTTACCATTTTGGTGAAACTGATCCTGAATCTGACTATGAAAATGAAGAGGATTTAACCATAGCTTCAGCAGAAAAAATTCAGATCTTTAAAGATTTATAGAGACAGAACCACTTTTCTAAAATGTCATCTGTTCCTCATGTTCGTGATTACCATTTTGGTGAGACTGATTCTGAATCTGACTATGAAAATGAAGAGAATGTATCCATTGATTCAGCAGAAAAAATTCAGATCTTTAAAGATTTAAAGAGACAGAACCACTTTTCTAAAATGTCATCTGTTCCTCATGTTCGTGATTACCATTTTGGTGAAACTGATTCTGAATCTGACTATGAAAATGAAGAGAATGTATCCATTGATTCAGCAGAAAAAATTCAGATCTTTAAAGATTTAAAGAGACAGAACCACTTTTCTAGAATTTCATCTGTTCCTCATGTTCGTGATTTCCATTTTGGTGAAACTGATTCTGAGTCTGACTATGTAACTGAAGAGGATGCATTCATAGATTCAGCAGAAAAAATTCAGACCTTTAAAGATTTAAAGAGACAGGACTACTGTTCCAGAATACCATCTACTCCTCCTGTTTGTGATTCCTATCCTGATGATACTGATTCTGAGTCTGAATATGTTAACAAGGAGGATGACTTCACATATCCAGCTGAATTGGCATTAGACTGGTATGAGCGCAACTTTAATTCGACACAAACTCAGACAAAGCCTCAACCTATTTGCTATAATGACATCCTTGGTTGTTATATTTACAATATGGATGATACAGACAGCTCCCATCATGAAACCTCTCATGAAAATACTGATCTTCCTATTTCTGATATTCAAATGGAATCGTTAGATTGGACAGATTCAGAGCCGGAAGAAAAGACATCTGGTTTACAGACTGCTGTTTGGAGAAAAGGTCCCCTCAACTACTATGCTGATTTATTACATCAGAATTATGCATCCAGTGATGAAGAGGATTTCTGTTCTCAACCTGATATAAGGTACTACAAGCCACAATGGCAGCAACCTAAGAAGCCTCATACTGGGAAGAAATATCAGTTATCTAAGCTCTCTAAGAAAAAGAAGAAGAAGAAGAAAGTCTTTCTGCCTACAGAAAATCAAAAGTGCAAAGAGGAAACTCAGCCTGAATCTCCTGTTTCAGTTTCTGTTGTGCCAGACCCTCTCTTGCCTCATGACACTGTCAACACCAAGCTGGATGTTGTCTCTAGTCACCATCTGTCTGTTCTTAAAGCATCTAATGGTATCTCTTCTCAGACTCTACAACAACTACAAAAACTGTTTCCAACTATTGATTTCTTGCATCCCACTCATGCTGTCTCAATGTCTATAAATCCTGTGCTAGAAACAAAAGATAATTTTGTTGCAGATATACAATCTAACAGTTTACCAGAGATAGTCCCTGGAGAATTTAGCTCTGATATTCAAACTCAAATAAGTATGCCTGCTGAACCCCAGACAACTTCTCAGTCAGAATCTTGTGTCACAATTCCTCCGCATCTACCTGAGTATGGCATATTTCAGTACACTTCACCTTCTCAAAATTCTTCTGTTACTGCATCTAAGAAATTGTTTCCCTTGGGAGATACTTTGCACCAACCTACATTTTCTACTATATCAGTTTCCTGTACAGGAATTCCTGATACTCAATCCTGTGAGGACAACTTTGAACCAAGTTCGCAAGTGGACATTCTTGAACCTGAAACTTGTACAAAAGTTCTTCAAGAAGATTCCCCTGTGCCCATTCCTGTTTCTGTTTTCCATGATTATACTACTAAACCTGACATCAAGGTGGACTCTCCTGTTTTTGACCCTGGTATGGGTATTCTTTTGTTTAACCCAGAAATGGGTGTAATAATACTTGATCCTGAAGATAGCCATGCCCTCTACTCAGAAGCGAGTATGGTTCTTGGCTGTAAAGTGGGTCTTGTTAATGCTTCGTTTATGAACCCTGAAGAAAGCCTTGCCCTCTGCTCAGAAGAGAGTATGGTTCCTGGCTCTAAAGTGGGTTCTTTTCCTTTCTCTATAGTTGAACCTTGCCCTGGCATGGGCATTCCTTCACCCGATCCTACTGAGGATATTCCTGAACCTTGCCCAGATGTGGGTACTTCTGAACCTTGCCCTGGCATGGGCATTCCTACACTTGATCCTATTGAGGATATTCCTGAACCTTGCCCAGATGTGGGTATTCCTGAACCTTGACCTGGTGTGGGCATTCATATACCTGTTCTTAGTGAGGACACTTTTGTTTCTGAATCCCGTAAGGAGACATTTCATATTGAATTAGAAGATGGCAAGAACTGGACAAATCTTGCACTCTACACTCCTATCTCCTACTTTGAAGAAAGCCCTGCTATTGCATTAGAAGTGGCTATAGCTTTTTCTTTTGGAGTATATCTAATCCTCAGCCAAGAGGTTAATTCTGAGGATACTCAAATCTCTGACCCAAAGGTGGTTAATCTGGTTATCAATCCAGAATGCTGCATCTCTATTTCTGAAGCTGAGAAAAGCCTATTCATATCTCTAGGACTGGCTGCCTTTTCATTGGCTATGTACATGGTCATCTATCATGAAGAACATCCGCCTATCTACACTCACGATGATTCTGTGGTAGGAAGCTTATTGTATGTTACGTTCATGCATTCTCACGATGACTACAAGAAAGATGACTTCAAGTTTTGCTCTCATCATTGTCAAGATCTTTTGATACCTGAATTACATGGCCTTTGCTTCATCATTCAACTTTTTCAAGAGATCTCCAACCCTCCTTTCTTGATTTCCAATTGGACTCACTACCTCCATACACCTACTACCGGCTCTCCATATCATTTTTGTTCTCTCTCCTTTTGGTTTGTGTTGGGCGCCCGGAGGTCGCCTTTGAGGAGGGGGATCTGTAACATATCTCAGCCTAATGTCACTATCCCTTTAAGACTTCCTTCTCTGACTGCTGCATTTGGGCAGTATTCACATTCAGCTTGCTTGCCTGCCTGATTAATCATTCATGCACCTGATTACCTCAGCCTCTTTTTAAGCCTTCTCAGGTCTAATGTGCTTTGCATTAACATTGAAGTGTGATCCTGAACAGAGGCTTGTGTCAGTTTTCTGCTTGAACTTTCCAACTATTCCCAGATACAGCATTTTCTATTACCTATGCTAAATATCATCAAACCGCAAGTATCAAATATATCTCCACTCTGTTTCCTGGACACAGCTACTTAACAATCTCTGAACTTTATTATAAATCAACTATGATTTTGCTTACCATCACTCTCTAATTACAATAACATCATCTTACTCAGAACTTTATAACTATTTCTGTGCTTCTAGTTGTCATTGCTGAAATAACCTGCAACAAACCTAGTTTGATCAAACAGTAATTAATGACTGAGACTTGCAACTTGTCTATCACTTGTGCTGCTCTGATTATACTGATTTACAGCTTTACATAATATAATGAACTGTGAACCTGCAACAAACCTTGGTTTGCATTTATATGCACAAAACAGTAATTCATGCCTGAGACTTGTAACTTGTCTATCACTTGTGCTGCTCTGATTATACTGATATACAGCTTTACATAATATAATGAACTGTGAACCTGCAACAAACCTTGGTTTGCATTTATATGCACAAAACAGTAATTAATGCCTAAGACTTGCAACCTGTTCATCACTTGTGCTGCTGTGTTTAACCCTGACATACAACCTTATAAAACATTATGTACTGTGAACCTACAACAAACCTTAGTTTGCATCTAAGTATCAAACTTCTACCTGTTTACTTTGGAGCCTGAACATTGCTATATATTTCTCTCATTTAATCCTGCAGCTACTCCTGTTAACTGATTATAACTCACAGTGAAGTCAGAATATATTGTATAAAATGTTGCACTCTCCATTTCTTCTACAATAACTTCTAGCAAATATGAATTACAGAATATCATCTATCCACGTCCAGGATACTCTTCCCCTGGTCAGGGGTTGGTGTCTTCAAATCCCTACCACTGCCCCGAGGGTCTGTTTCCTGAGCGCATGTACACCGGATCATGACATTAATTGTCTATAAAATAGCTAATGTCAAACTCCTTATTCATACCTGATGGTGACCTAGTTTTTAATTTCAGAATCCAAAATAGTTCTTTCCTATTTAGGATCTTACTGAGGTCACCACCTCTTGTGGGCGTACGTGCTAAGTCTATTACCTGAACGGAAAGATTAGCTTTATAAGAAAAATGTATACCATTAAAGTGATTAGCTACTGCTGATGCTTTGACATCATTTTTAGTATCACTAATGTGTTCCCCTACTCTGGTTCTGAGCTCTCTAGAGGTTTGTCCGACGTACTGGCATTTGCAAAGATTGCAAGTAAGCAGGTATTCCACCCATTGGGTACCACAATTTGCATAAAAAGAGATATCAAATTTTTGATTAGTTGTACTTGAGAAAAAGGAGTTGCCTCTTAATATTTTAGTACAAGTATGGCAGTTTTTACTACCAGATTGGAAATTACCCACATGTTTTAACCAAGTGAGTTCTTGGGAGGGAACATGTTTATGTACCATACTGGGTGATAATGATTGGGCCAGAGTTCTAGGTTTTCCTGGAACAAACTTGCAATTTTTGGTAAATAATCTTAAAGTTTCATCTCCAGATGAAAGGTAAAGATGTTTTTTTAGGATCTTAACAATAGAGTCATATTGAGCAGTATACTCAGTAGTGAAAACAACAGAATCACTAAAATTGGTATCATTTTGCTTTTTAGTGGAGAGATTGATTTGGTTAACATGGGATCTTTTAACAAGCTCTCTGCATTTGGTGAGGGAGTTTTTATTATAACCCCTATTCACCAATCTATTTTCCAATTTGGTTGCTTGTTCATCATACACTATGTCAGAGTTTGTGTTCCTACGCAGTCAGATAAATTGTCCTTTAGGTATTGCCTGAATAAGGTGTTTAGGGTGTTGGGACTTGGTGTGTAGGATGGTGTTGCCAGCCGTAGGTTTTCTGTATGTTTTTGTGCTAATGCAATTATTTTTACCTTATAATGTTAGGTCTAAGAAATCTATTTGGAAGTCATGGTAAGTGCCTGTAAATTTAAGTCCCATATCGTTATCATTCAAATAACTCAAGAACCCATGGAAAGAGGAATCATTTAAGGATTTGTTTATTATAAAAATCTGGTCATCTATGTACCGTGAATAAAAAAATTATATCCTCACACCACGGATTGGAGGGATCATAAATGTACATCAATTCCCATCTGGCTACAAACAGATTGGCAAATGAGGGGGCATATTTTGCCCCCATCGCCATCCCACATAACTGCTGAAAAAAACTTCTGGTCAAACATGAAAAAGTTATGAGATAATAAATACCTCAGAACATCGCCAACATAAATTCTTGTGGCATCATCAAATTTCATTTCTTTGGCCAGAAATGATTCAACAATTAAGACCCCCATAGATTGGGGGATACAGGTGTATAAGGATGAAATGTCCACCACTATCCATGTATACTGATCCTTCCACTCAAATTGGGCCAATTTTCTAAGTAAATGTGAGCTATCCTCCAGGTAGCTCAAATGTCCCCTGGCAGTGGGTTGTAAGATGGCATCAATCCATGCTCCCAAGGGTTCAAAAAGAGAACCAATGCCAGAGACTATTGGTCTACCTGGATAATGCTCAATATTTTTATGTACTTTTGGTACATGGTAAAAAATTGGCTTGATTAGATTTGTAGGAATGAGGGTGTTTAGATTGTCACAAGCAAAAATACCCAAAGCAATACCTTCCTGAACCAATTTAATAAGCTCTTTTTTAAAAACATGAGAGGGATTAAATGATAGCTTACGATTTATTCTATCATTATTAAGCTGTCTAAACTCCTCTTCAAAATAGTAACTCTTGTCCATGACAACAATGGTGCCGCCCTTATCTGCTTTTTTATGACAATATCATAGTCATTTTTCAAAGAATTAACGGCCATACGTTCCTTGTAGGTAAGATTGGGGGCGACCGCATTGTTGTCAATCTTAGTTTCCAAAGTGAGGATGTCATCCTGGACAGCTTTTTGATAAGCATTCAACATTGCTCCTCTGTATTGGACTGGATAAAATTCAGATTTACCCTTAGTTGGCTTGACAGGTTGTTGAGTCAAAGCATCAGATGTTTCATTATGTAATTCATTTAAGGTCGCTAGAGTACACACGTCAGAAAAAGGTAGAGTTGAGGATACATTGATATTAGCATTGTTCACCAGTTCAGCATTAGTTGGGTGTTCAAGTTCATCATTGTTTGCAGAAGTTAAAGCAAAAAATCTTTTAAGAGTTAATTTTCTGATGAACTTATTAACATCCAGCAATGTGCTGAAACTGGAGAATCTGTTGGATGGAGCAAAACTCAAGCCTTTAGACAAAACAATTTTTTCATATTCATTGAGTACATATTTAGAAATATTGATAATGCTAAAGTTTTCAGGTGCAGTACTCATGTTTTTATATAAAGTGTTGCTTAGTCATTGTCAACTGGCATTTCAATATAACATTTATTTGTTAAATGATATATATTTTCTTTTCTTTAATATGCATTTACAATATACAGCAGCTTTAACATCTGCTGTCAAAAATCCTCTTTCCTCTGTGATCTTTATTTTAACTTGCACCATTGTTTTTAATTCACCAATTCTTTTTTTTTCAATTTTATATGTATAGAAGGGGTTAAACAATTGTACAGGAGGGTATAAATTGTCTAGCTTTGTCTACTCACATCAGTCTATGAGGAAGCACCACAAGGGGGCGTGAAACACGTCAGACTGCCACTGTCTTTGTCTGCCCTCTGTTTGAGGATTCACTTGTTCTTTTAAATTTTGAAATAAAGGTATGCTTTTATATTTTTCTCTAACCTAGTAGTGCCTGCTCTTCTTTTGTCCGCTTTTATATTTTACGGCCTGATCAGCCGTCCCGCTATGGCACTCCAAATCCTTGTATAGCAGAGTTTTAAATATAACTTATTTTTGCATGTATGGACCGTTGGTCTTGTCCGTGTTCCGGAAAGCCCCTCAGCTTATCAAAAAGCTGTCCAGGATGACATCCTCACTTTGGAAACTAAGATTGACAACAATGCTGTCGCCCCCAATCTTACCTACAAGGAACGTATGGCCGTTAAGTCTTTGAAAAATGACTATGATATTGTCATAAAAAATGCAGATAAGGGCGGCAGCATTGTTGTCATGGACAAGAGTTACTATTTTGAAGAGGCGTTTAGACAGCTTAATAAAGCTCGAATATATTGTAAGCTATCATTTAATCCCTCTCATGTTTTTAAAAAAGAGCTTATTAAATTGGTTCAGGAAGGTATTGCTTTGGGTATTTTTGCTTGTGACGATCTAAACACCCTCATTCTTACAAATCCAATCACGCCAATTTTTTACCATGTACCAAAAGTACATAAAAATATTGAGCATCCTCCAGGTAGACCAATAGTCTCTGGCATTGGTTCTCTTTTTGAACCCTTGGGAGCATGGATTGATGCTATCTTAAAACCCATTGCCAGGGGACAGTTGAGCTACCTGGAGGATAGCTCACATTTACTTAGAAAATTGGCCCAAATTGAGTGGAAGGATCAGTATACATGGATAGTGGTGGACATTTCATCCTTATACACCTGTATCCCCCAATCTATGGGTATCCCCCAATCTATGGGGGTCTTAAATGTTGAATCATTTCTGGCCAAAGAAATGAAATTTGATGATGCCACAAGAATTTATGTTGGCGATGTTCTGAGGTATGTATTATCTCATAACTTTTTCATGTTTGACCAGAAGTTTTTTCAGCAGTTATGTGGGACGGCGATGGGGGCAAAATATGCCCCCTCATTTGCCAATCTGTTTGTAGCCAGATGGGAATTGATGTACATATATGATCCCTCTAATCCGTGGTGTGAGGATATAATTTTTTTTCACGGTACATAGATGACCTGATTTTTATAATAAACAAATCCTTAAATGATTCCTCTTTCCACGGGTTCTTGAGTTATTTAAATGATAACGATATGGGACTTAAATTTACAGGCACTTACCATGACTTCCAAATAGATTTCTTAGACCTAACATTATCAGGTAAAAATAACTGCATTAGCACAAAAACATACAGAAAACCTACAGCTTGCAACACCATCCTACACGCCAAGTCCCAACACCCTAAACACCTTATTCAGGCAATACCTAAAGGACAATTTATCCAACTGCGTAAGAACACAAACTCTGACACAGTGTATGATGAACAAGCAACCGAATTGGAAAATAGATTGGTGAATAGGGGTTATAATAAAAACTCCCTCACCAAATGCAGAGAGCTTGTTAAAAGATCCCATGTTAACCAAATCAATCTCTCCACTATAAAGCAAAATGATACCAATTTTAGTGATTCTGTTGTTTTCACTACTGAGTATACTGCTCAATATGACTCTATTGTTAAGATCCTAAAAAAACATCTTCACCTTTTATCTGGAGATTAAACTTTAAGATAATTTACCAAAAATTGCAAGTTTGTTCCAAGAAAACCTAGAACTCTGGCCCAATCATTATCACCCAGTATGGTACATAAACATGTTCCCTCCCAAGAAGTCACTTGGTTAAAACACGTGGGTAATTTCCAATGTGGTAGTAAAAACTGCCATACTTGTATTAAAATATTAAGAGGCAACTCCTTTTTCTCAAGTACAACTAATCAAAAATGTGATATCTCTTTTTATGCAAATTGTGGTACCCAATGGGTGGAATACCTGCTTACTTGCAATCTTTGCAAATGCCAGTACGTCGGACAAACCTCTAGAGAGCTCAGAACCAGAGTAGGGGAACACATTACAGATACTAAAAATGATGTCAAAGCATCAGCAGTAGCTAATCACTTCAATGGTATTCATTTTTCTAATAAAGCTAATCTTTCCGTTCAGGTAATAGACTTAGCACGTACGCCCACAAGAGGTGGTGACCTCAGTAAGATCCTAAATAGGAAGGAACTATTTTGGATTCTGAAATTAAAAACTAGGTCACCATCAGGTATGAATAAGGAGTTTGACATTAACTATTTTATAGACAATTAAGCTCCTTGTGATTTATCTTACCTGATATACAGATATTATATGCTCCCCTTTATTATTATTTTTTACTTTTACTTCTCAGTTTATTATATACATCATCTATAATAATGGGTTATGGTATTTTACCACACTGCCTTATCATTAGCATTGTTGCTCGTTTTGTATATATATTCTGAGATATGTTGATTTAAAACAGGAATATTATTTATTTGTTTGTTTCCTCATTTCCACTACTAGGAATGTTATATCTTTTATGCTTACTATGTACCCTCTGGGATTAAAATCTAGTTCCAATACATGTGCTATATTCTTAATAAAAAGATAATATTTGATAATAGTTACATATTTGCATATAAAGATATTTTATATAAAGTGTTGCTTAGTCATTGTCAACTGGCATTTCAATATAACATTTATTTGTTAAATGATATATATATTTTTTTCTTTATAATGCATTTACAATATACAGCAGCTTTAACATCTGCTGTCAAAAATCCTCTTTCCACTGTGATCTTTATTTTAACTTGCATCATTGTTTTTAATTCACCAATTGTTTTTTTCAATTTTATATGTATAGAAGGGGTTAAACAATTGTACAGGAGGGTATAAATTGTCTAGCTTTGTCTACTCACATCAGTCTATGAGAAAGCGCCTTAAGGGGGCATGAAACGCGTCAGCCTGCCACTGTCTTTGCCTGCCATCTGTTTGAGGATTCACTTGTTCTTTTAAATTTTGAAATAAAGGTATGCTTTTATATTTTTCTCTAACCTAGTAGTGCCTGCTCTTCTTTTGTACCCTTATATTTATGTCTATATATGTGTACAAATGTTTATGTGTTTATATGTGTATATATATATGTCTATAAATACATGTATATATACAAATATAAATACATAAATAAGATAGCCTTAGTTGAAAGATATAGCTGAAAGTAAGTTTACACACAAACTAAATTATTGTTATGCAGGTAATATAAACAGAATCATTTAAAATATAATTTTTAATAGGTTATTATTCATTAAAATAATGCAATGCAATCCTTTCATAGTTGCATTAACATTCAAAGACAAGTTAAAAACACATTGAGATAGCCTGTAAAATTAAAGTAGTAATAGCTTCTTTGTTCAATATTCATATATCTATATGTTACAAGCATTAAATCATTGTGGATATATTGTTAAAGGTTGTTAGCAAGGTTCTATATATACTCCTCAAAGAGACACAGTCCTTTAGCCTAAGCACCAATAGGGACACATATATACACAAGTTAAACTGGGATCTGGTATATATATTTAGTCTCTTTTCCAAATAGTTTCACAAAGTCTTTCACCTTATGAAGTGTATCGGCAAACTTTCAGCAAACCTTCAGCATGTGTATATATATTTTATTCTGTGAGTAGACAAATTCACAATGACAGAGATTTTGCATTAGACATCTGGTCTTACCAATATCTGGCGTCATAGATCCTCTCAAAGCTTGTATCCCTCCACGTTGGGTCCACAGGAGCTGCCCGGATAGTAAAACATTAGGCTGAATAATGTACACCCACTTCTTTCTTGTTGCTTCCGACTTGTAAATGCTGCTTCCATCAACTGTGGGCCGTAGCTGATGACATCATCTATGGGATTCCACTCTGTCTCTCTCACTCCGCATGCTCTGTATGTTATACACTGCGATTAGCTGAATATTTCAAGGTCTGAGTGTTTTTGCCTTTTCTAAATGGCTTTGTTCACCTGTGCTCACTTGTCCCCAGAAATAATGTAGAAAAAACAACGTTCATAAAGGGGCACCAGGCAATGGTTGAAAATAAAACTTAACTTTTATTCCAGCTTGCAGCCGTATGTATCAAAATACAATGTTAAAATTCAACATGACATCACTTCACATCTTTGTACATGGGTTACGTGTTTTGGCGTTTTGCCGTACTCATAGCATAAGGAACTATACCGCTACACACCTTTTAAAGATCTCAATATCATCTTATTGGTTAATAACAATTAAAATCAAAGTCTCTACCCTGTCACTGATTCTATATTACAAAAGGTCCTAAAATCCTTACAAAACAATTCACCTGTGTTTTTGCACTATCTCTTGTTTAACCACTTAATTACTGGTGTATTATGTGGACCTTAGTTTCCCTCTAACTAGGTTGTATTATGTTTTTATCATAGATTCACTTGCAAGTACAGTTATGATAAAAACATAATACAACCCATTTAGAGGGAAACTAAAGTCCACATAATACACCAGTAATTAAGTGGTTAAACAAGAGCTAGTGCAAAAACACAGGTGAATTGTTTTGTAAGGATTTTAGGACCTTTTGTAATATAGAATCAGTGACAGGGTAGAGGGTTTGGTTTTAATTGTTATTAACCAATAAGATGATATTGAGATCTTTAAAAGGTGTGTAGCGGTATAGTTCCTTATGCTATGAGTATGGCAAAACGCTGAAACGCGTAAGCAGGAACGCTACCCATGTCCAAAGATGTGAAGTGATGTCATGTTGAATTTTAACATTGTATTATGATATATACGGCTGCAATCTGTAATAAAAGTTAAGTTTTATTTTCAACCATTGCCTGGTGCTCCTTTATGAACGTTGTTTTTTTATATATACTCCTATCTGGCGTTATCAAACATAAAAACAACCTTGATCTTAGACTAAGGGACTGAATTATCAATTTTTGTCTGACATGATACGCTGTAGCGTATCATGTCCGACAGACATCGCTGAATACCGACAGCACATGCTGTCACCATTTAACATGCTTGTGCAATGCCGCTCCCTGCAGATTCACGACCAATAGGCCACTAGCAGGGGGTGTCAATCAACCTGATCGTATCTGATCGGGTTGATTGCTGTCCGCCGCTCAGCAGGTGGACCAGTTAAGGAGCAGCGGTCTTAAGACAACTGCTTCATAACTGCTGTTTCCGGCGAGCCTGAAGGCTCACGCAAAATTTGGGGCATCAAGGGTTATTCGGCCCTTGATAAAGCGGACCCTAAGCTCCTTCAATCCAGGCTAAACTCAAGCAGGTTAAATATGTGAGATAAGTACTCCCAGTGTGGCACCCCTGGCGTGAATGTGAAAGGATTGCATTTCATTGTTTTAATTGATAATAAACTTATAAAAGTTATATTTGAAATTATTCTCTTTGTATTACCTGCATTACAATGATTTAGTTTGTGTGTAAATTTACTTTCAGTTGTATCTTAGTATCTTTTTACATAGTGAGCACAGGCTTATTATTATTTTTTGTTTTCCTTACCCCATTTTATAAAATAAATACATAAATACCTATGTATACTTTTATAGATATATAAATATATATATACATCTTTAGACATGCATTCATATGTATCTCAATGTTAAAGCCCTTTTTTTTTCTAACACCTGAGCCCTTTTGTGTGAAAAATTTGTTTTTGAAATAATTTTTATTAGATAGTGTTATTATGAGGGAAACTATAATTTTAAATATATTTTGAATGTGTTTTGTGCAACTTTTATGTTTTGCAAAACAGTTAACCAGAGCTCTGAAGTTGTGGTAATCATTGTAGCATAAATTGCGATTGTGCTCAAGCGATCGCGTTTACTTTCAACTCGTAATACCAGCAGTAAGCCCAACGAGCTATAAACCCCCTAATGCTCGCGGGTAAACGTTTGCACTCCGCTCATAATCTGGCCCCAAAATGTTTTATTAAGCATTATTATAAAACTTTGCAATGTACTTTTCATTATTTATTTCAATATTTTATTTAAATCAACTCTGCAAATTGGAATGTTTCCACAACGTTCTCCACCAGAGAGGCTGGAGTTTATTCTGTGGAATTCACTCCTATATGCTACACAGTGATTGTGCGATATATATATATATCAACAGTGACATCATCAGAAAACATAAACTGGTACTAATTCACTGGTAAAACATGAAATGAAATAGAAGTTTCTCTGAGAGCAAGGTGCAAATATCCTTGAGGTGCTTGTAAAAAAAAAAAAAAAAAACACAACGTTTTAATATTCAAATTTAATAAAAGAAAACATAAATAGCTAATTTACAGTTCAGATTCAGGAAGGTCACTTTAGTGTAGAGGTTGTTTTCATGAGCGCAATTACCTCTAATAAAATACCTCTTTTTAAAGTCTGTAACTGCTCTTAAGAATTATGGCTTCTGACTGTTATGAGTTTAGTTATTTTTTGTATTATATGTTATGTCATCATAAAACAAACTATTTGAACTTTATCTCCAGGGACTACTTTCATTTTAATGCATATATGAATGTTAATCTTTCTTCACTATGTCTTGATTCTATTTTATTTGAGGCAATCCTTATGCTGCTGGTAGAGTGGATCTCTAAAATCAAGTGGACCTTCCTAGATTTACACTGCAAGTGATCTATTTTTTCTTGGGTTTTATTGCTTTTTAACTTAAGTACAATGTATAATTATAGTTTCACTTTGTAATTGTATGGTATATTTGGGGGTGTATTTAGTTATTTATTATGGGTTCAACTTATTTATTTAGAGACTTAGGACTAGGTTACGAGCGGAGCTGTAGTGTGCGATCGCGTTCGAGCATTAAAACCACTAAAACAAAGTAATTTTTTTGTGTTCAGTGATTTGCGCTCATATTACAAGTTGAAAGTAAAAAGTTTACGCTCTTACATTCACAAAGCCGCAGTAACAAACACGTGTGACATAAGATAATAATGCATATTTTATAATCCAATGTTCCGCACATTGCAGAATGTTTTATTTATTCTTAAAGAGATAGTTATATATCTGATGGATCTTTGCACAAATATATATTTATACCTATATATAAATATAAAACATGATTATATATAGGTATAGTAGATATATACAGATATATTTATAGGAATATCTATTTAAAAATACTTAGAACACATTCTGCTTTGTGCAGAACATTGAAATGTTAAATATTTACAAAAAATGCACAGTTTAACACTTAAAAATGTTTTTGTTTTTATTATCTTGACTGCAAAGGCTCCAATACACATAGATTTATAAATTTGTATGTATTCTAGTGTGTACATATGTTTTTATGTGTTTATATGTGTATTTATGTCTGTAAATACATATAGACACATATAAATGCATAAATACATATAGACACACATGTATACATATTTATATTATATATATATATATATATATATATATATATATATATATATATATATATATATATATATATATATATATATGTGTGTGTGTGTGTGCGCGCATTGGAGCCTTTGTAGTCTTTTTTATTAGTGTTTTTATGAGTGTAACTGTACTTTTAAATGTATTTTTGATGTGGTTTGTGACACTTTTTATTCAAGCGTAACAGTTAAGCAGAGCTCTGAGGTAGCGGTAATCATTCTAGCATAAATTGTGATTGCACTCCATGTTCACATTTACTTTCAACTTGTAATACGAACTGAATTTAACTTGTGGGCAAACCATAGCACTTGTAAATGCAGCCCTTAGACTTTTGAGTGCTTTAAGACATTTTTTTTAGAAATAACCGATGTCACAAAAATGAATGAAAGTAAAATATAAAGTGATACTTGGCTCAATGATTCCAAAGTAGAAAGCATAAAAAAAAATTAAAGAACTAGAGACAGATATTTTTGTGGATGTTTATTTGTTATTTGTTAAAACACATAAATGAAAAAAGAAGGCCACTCATAGGGTGAGTAGTTCCCATAAACCATGTACTCCTGACAAAGGTTAAGGTGAAGCATCATGGGACAGATCATCACGGTGTCTAGGCGAGTTTGTTGCAACCATCCAGGCTGTTCAGCTGGGGGGGCTGGTGTTCTCCTGTATGCACCACATGTACTCTGTGTAGTACATTTAATCTGTTAGTTGCCCCTTGTCTATGTTATGATGGTAGAAGGTATTTGGGAACTGCTCACCCTATGAGGCGTCCTTTTTTTTTCTTTCCAGGATCCATTTAGAGCTGCCTTGTGTTATAGAAGATTTCAATGCAGTTTTAGGCACCTATTTATTAATGTGCGAGCGGACATAATACAATGTATTGGATCATGTCTGCCACACATCGATAAATGACGACAGCGTATGCTGTCGACATTTATCATTGCACCAGCAGTTCTTGTGAACTGCTGGTGCAATGCTGCCTCCTGCAGATTTGCAGCCAATTGGCCGCTAGCAGGGGGAGTCAATCAACCCGATCGTATTAGATCGGGTTGATTTCTGTCCGCAACCTCAGAGCAGTCGGACAAGTTATGGAGCAATGGTCTTTAGCTTGATAATTCAGCCCCTTAGACTTTACAGATATCGTCCTTACCCTTTTTGCATTGACTGTTTTTATTTAACTCCTTTCCTTGCAACAGCTTTTTAACTCCCCTTGATATTTTATATCAGATATGCATTCTTATATCTAAAACTATGGCCTCTATTTATCAAGCTGTCTAATTACCTGCATTCGACGGCCCCAATACGCTCGCCTAAGATCGCCTAACATCGCCGCCACGGACCTGAATACGTTCGCCAAATTTATCAAGAAAGCTGTCAAAAATCCGCGCACCAAGTACGGTGCGATGAGCAGCGGACTGTTGTTAACTAACAGTCATCGATCTCGCTGCTCTTCGCTGCTCTTCGACTTTTTTTACAGCTTTCTTGTTATACTGTCACTAAGCACCCACACTATACTATACAGTTTTACCCTCTAAACCGCCGCACCCGGAGCCCCCCGCAACAAAATATACTTATTAACCCCTAAACCGCCAGTCCCAGAGCCCCCCACAACTAAACTTATTAACCCCTAAACCGCCACTCCCGGACCTCGCCGCAACTATAATAAAATGTTTAACCCCTAAACTGCTGCTCCCAGAGCCCGCCGCCTCCTACATTATACAGGGAGTGCAGAATTATTAGGCAAGTTGTATTTTTGAGGATTAATTTTATTATTGAACAACCATGTTCTCAATGAACCCAAAAAACTTATTAATATCAAAGCTGAATATTTTTGGAAGTAGTTTTTAGTTTGTTTTTAGTTTTAGCTATTTTAGGGGGATATCTGTGTGTGCAGGTGACTATTACTGTGCATAATTATTAGGCAACTTAACAAAAAACAAATATATACCCATTTCAATTATTTATTTTTACCAGTGAAACCAATATAACATCTCAACATTCACAAATATACATTTCTGACATTCAAAAACAAAACAAAAACAAATCAGTGACCAATATAGCCACCTTTCTTTGCAAGGACACTCAAAAGCCTGCCATCCATGGATTCTGTCAGTGTTTTGATCTGTTCACCATCAACATTGCGTGCAGCAGCAACCACAGCCTCCCAGACACTGTTCAGAGAGGTGTACTGTTTTCCCTCCTTGTAAATAGAACATTTGATGATGGACCACAGGTTCTCAATGGGGTTCAGATCAGGTGAACAAGGAGGCCATGTCATTAGATTTTCTTCTTTTATAACCTTTCTTGCCAGCCACGCTGTGGAGTACTTGGACGCGTGTGATGGAGCATTGTCCTGCATGAAAATCATGTTTTTCTTGAAGGATGCAGACTTCTTCCTGTACCACTGCTTGAAGAAGGTGTCTTCCAGAAACTGGCAGTAGGACTGGGAGTTGAGCTTGACTCCATCCTCAACCCGAAAAGGCCCCACAAGCTCATCTTTGATGATACCAGCCCAAACCAGTACTCCACCTCCACCTTGCTGGCGTCTGAGTCGGACTGGAGCTCTCTGCCCTTTACCAATCCAGCCACGGGCCCATCCATCTGGCCCATCAAGACTCACTCTCATTTCATCAGTCCATAAAACCTTAGAAAAATCAGTCTTGAGATATTTCTTGGCCCAGTCTTGACGTTTCAGCTTGTGTGTCTTGTTCAGTGGTGGTCGTCTTTCAGCCTTTCTTACCTTGGCCATGTCTCTGAGTATTGCACACCTTGTGCTTTTGTGATGTTGCAGCTCTGAAATATGGCCAAACTGGTGGCAAGTGGCATCTTGGCAGCTGCACGCTTGACTTTTCTCAGTTCATGGGCAGTTATTTTGCGCCTTGGTTTTTCCACACGCTTCTTGCGACCCTGTTGACTATTTTGAATGAAACGCTTGATTGTTCGATGATCACGCTTCAGAAGCTTTGCAATTTTAAGAGTGCTGCATCCCTCTGCAAGATATCTCACTATTTTTTACTTTTCTGAGCCTGTCAAGTCCTTCTTTTGACCCATTTTGCCAAAGGAAAGGAAGTTGCCTAATAATTATGCACACCTGATATAGGGTGTTGATGTCATTAGACCACACCCCTTCTCATTACAGAGATGCACATCACCTAATATGCTTAATTGGTAGTAGGCTTTCGAGCCTATACAGCTTGGAGTAAGACAACATGCATAGAGAGGATGATGTAGTCAAAATACTCATTTTCCTAATAATTCTGCACTCCCTGTATATATTAACCCCTATCCTGCCCCCCTACACCACCGCCATTATAATAAAGTTATTAACCCCTAAACCTAAGTCTAACCCTAACCCTAACACCCCCCTAACTTAAATATTATTTAAATACATCTAAATAAATATTACTATTATTAACTAAATTATTCCTATTTAAAACTAAATACTTACCTATAAAATAAACCCTAATAGTTACATTGTAGCTAGCTTAGGGTTTATTTTTTGTTACAGGCAAGTTTGTATTTATTTTAACTAGGTACAATAGTTATTAAATAGTTATTAACTATTTAATAACTACCTAGCTAAAATAAAGACAAAATTACCTGTAAAATAAAACCTAACCTAAGTTACAATTACACCTAACACTACACTATCATTAAAATAATTACATAAATGAACTACAATTAAATAAAACTAATTACAATTAAATAAAATTAACTAAAGTACAAAAAAAGAAACACTAAATTACAGAAAATAAAAAATTACAAGAATTTTAAACTATTTACACCTACTCTAATCCCCCTAATAAAATAAAAAAGCCCCCCAAAATAATAAAATTCCCTACCCTATACTAAATTACAAATAGCCCTTAAAAGGGCCTTTTGTGGGGCATTGCCCCAAAGTAATCAGCTCTTTTACCTGTAAAAAAAGAAATACAACCCCCCACCTTTACAACCCACTACCCACACACCCAACCCTACTCTAAAACCCACCCAAACCCCCTTTAAAAAAACCTAACACTAACCCCCTGAAGATCACCCTACCTTGAGCTGTCTTCACCCAGCCAGGCACAAGTGGACCTCCAGAGGGGCAGAAGTCTTCATCCGATCCAGGCAGAAGAGGACATCCAGACCGGCAGTCTTCATCCAGGCTGCATCTTCTATCTTCATCCATCCAGAGTGGAGCGAGTCCATCTTCAATCCATCCGACGCGGAGCATCCTCTTCCATCGATGTCCTAAAGAAGAATGAAGGTTCCTTTAAATGACGTCATCCAAGATAGCGTCCCTTGAATTCCGATTGGCTGATAGGATTCTATCAGCTAATCGGAATTAAGGTAGGAAAAATCCTATTGGCTGATCCAATCAGCCAATTGGATTGAGCTCGCATTCTATTGGCTGTTCCAATCAGCCAATAGAATGCAAGCTCAATCCTATTGGCTGATTGGATCAGCCAATAGGATTTTTCCTAACTTAATTCCGATTGGCTGATAGAATCCTATAAGCCAATCGGAATTAAAGGGACGCCATCTTGGATGACGTCATTTAAAGGAACCTTCATTCTTCTTTAGGACATCGATGAAGATAGAAGATGCAGCCTGGATGAAGACTTCTGCTGGTCTGGATGTCCTCTCCTGCCCAGATCGGATGAAGACTTCTGCCCCTCTGGAGGTCCACTTGTGCCTGGCTGGGTGAAGACGGCTCAAGGTAGGGTGATCTTCAGGGGGTTAGTGTTAAGTTTTTTTAAAGGGGGTTTGGGTGGGTTTTAGAGTAGCGTTGGGTGTGTGGGTAGTGGGTTGTAATGTTGGGGGGTTGTATTTCTTTTTTTACAAGTAAAAGAGCTGATTACTTTGGGGCAATGCCCCGCAAAAGGCCCTTTTAAGGGCTATTTGTAATTTAGTATAGGGTAGTGAATTTTATTATTTTGGTGGGCTTTTTTTATTTTATTAGGGGGATTAGATTAGGTGTAATTAGTTTAAAATTCTTGTAATCTTTTTTTATTTTTTAGAATTTAGTGTTTGTTTGTTTTTGTACTTTAGTTTATTTAATTTAGTTGTTATTAATTGTAGGTAATTTTAGTTAATTAATTTAATTTATTTAATTGTAGTGTTAGGTGTAATTGTAACTTAGGTTAGAGTTTATTTTACAGGTAAATGTGTACTTATTTTAACTAGGTAGTTATTAAATAGTTAATAACTATTTAATAACTATTGTACCTAGTTAAAATAAATACAAAGTTGCCTGTAAAATAAAAATAAATCCTAAAATAGCTACAATGTAATTATTAATTATATTGTAGCTATCTTATGGTTTATTTTATAGGTAAGTATTTAGTTTTAAATAGGAATAATTTAGTTAATAAGAGTACGGCGGCGGGGTAGGGGGGCAGATTAGGGGTTAATAAATATAATGTAGGTGGCGGCGGTGTAGGGGCGGCAGATTAGGGGTTAATAAATATAATGTAGGTGGCGGCGGGGTCCGGGAGCGGTGGTTTAGGGGTTAATAAGTATAAAGTAGGTGGCGGCAGTGTAGGGGGGGCAGATTAGGGGTGTTTAGACTCGGGGTACATGTTAGGGTGTTAGTGTAGAAATTTCCCATAGGAATCAATGGGATATCGGGCAGCAGCGAACATAAGCTTTTGCTGCTGTCAGACTCCACCTCCAGGGCAGCGGATTGAAAACCAGGTACACTGGTCCGGAAAAGTGGCGAGCGTACCTGGTAGGAATTTGATAACTTCCAAAAGTAGTCAGATTGTGCCGAACTTGCGTTCGGAACATCTGGAGTGACGTAACCATCGATCTGTGTCGGACTGAGTCCGGCGGATCGTATGTTACGTCACAAAATTCTACTTTTGCCGGTCTCTATCCTTTGATAACTAAGGCGAATCAGGCTCACCACAAATATGCTGCGGAATTCCAGCGTATTTGCAGTTGAAAGCTTGATAAATAGAGGCCTATATATCTATATCTATGTGTTATCAGTGAATAGAAGAATTGCACTAAAAAAAATACTGCCAGGATGCCTCAAATTGGAGCGGAATTGGCTGATCGGAAAATGAGACTCTTGCTGTTTGAGGATGCCCACAAATGTTGGCTTCACCTTCTTTTTAAGTTTTCCAAGATGGCACCTTCGTTTAATGAGAAGGGTTTATAAAAGCCCAATATAACTTTTTACCCCTTACAGGAACGGCAGCTGTATGCTCAGCTGATGCATCTCTATTTCTCTTGGGCTCGTGCAGGAATCAGATACCTGTTTAATTTCTTAGACAGATCAATTTACACATAATATTTATCTACTTGGTGACGAACTGACTCTCTGCATTAGATGTACAATATAAATCACTTTGGTATGGGGTGGTATTATTTTGATCACCGCTCAACCTTAGACCTGTTGGCTGATTGTTTTGTTTAATAGTGTTTTTGGCTTGTTGTTGTGGCTGTTTTGATGAAATCCTCAGACATTCCCGTAACAGTGTACTCCATCTATTCTACAAACAGACATTGGAAGATTTATGATGAACCTTGTCTATCTGTACCTATTCTTATAATTGACAATGTTTCTTATAAAGGTAGATACAACTCTGTCAAATTGTATCTCATACAATGATTCTGCATAATGTATAATCTTTATATTTAAACTACTGCATCACGCGCCCTTGATTAGAGCTTACTCTCATGCTATGCAATGTTTCTGTTCTGTGTTCTGGTTTTTTGGCATAGTATCAGATTCTCTATAAATAAGCAATGCATATCTACTTACAATATCACATATTAATCTTAGTATGGTAAGGATTGTGGGAAAACATCTCTGCAACTGCTTCTTCAAGAATTTCAATGAAATCAGTGTATAGAATATGGAGGATATTCAGGTATTCTTAGATTCTAGCTAGGTATTACATGAGAGGGAACTAAACTACTGGATAGTTTATATTTTAATTCACGTACTACTACCCAGCTCTCATTCTGGCATCTAGCACTTTTTTACCTACAAAGATCAACTTGGTAACACACCTTGTCACCACCCAAGGGGGCGCAATACACTAAAACAGCGTCACAAAATATTATAGCAAATCCTATAGCCAATCTTATGTTACAAAATGCTATAGCAACTATTATGGCAGATATTATGTTGCCCAAAATGTTAATAATTAGGCAAAATATTAAGTACACAATTTTCTAAATTAAGCAATTCTTATCTTAAACGTATATGGTAAAAATTTATTTAGTTCCGTTCCTTCTTGAGACTCCAGAGGATTCTTTACTTTCCACTTTCGGCTGCTCCTTCCCAATCCAACAGGAAAAAGTTAAGCAAATTCTGTGGGAATACACAAGAACAAAAGGGCGCCTCCTAGTGTAATACATTTTTACACAATATACAGTCAGACACAATGTAAGACAGGTACTCACAAAGGTTGCAGCACCCACTTGTGCTTAGTAACACCTACTGGGATCTCTCAGTGTCCTAGCTCACTGTTTCTGGGATCCTTATAACTTCAAACTAATTGAGCAAGTTCTATGGGAATATACAAGAACAAAAGGGCTCCTCTTAGTGTAATATAGTTTTACACAATATACAATAAAACACAATGTAAGATAGGTACTCACAATGGAAGCAGCACCCACTTATGCTTAGTGACACCGACTGGGATCTCTCAGTGTCCCAGCTCACTGTTCATTAGATCCTGCACAGCACCGTTTCTGGGCATTTCCCCAAAGTAAAAAACTCTCAGGCTCTCAGTCAAGTAAAAGAAGTATTCAATTTTAATAAAATATAATAAAAGCATAGGGTAAAAAAATAAAAAAAACACTATGTAATAAAATACTACAACGCGTTTCTCAGCTTACACGCTGTTTCCTCAGGCATATACATCTTCACTGAGAGCTCTAAACTTTAAACAAGGCATATCCAATCAAAGCTGAAGATTGCTTTTTAAAAATGGAAGTTCTGAATAAAATCCTATATAGAATCCTGTGTATCCAAAGAGTTGCTGTTTTTAGAAAGCAGTCAAAACTGAAATGGATCCATACATCAGATATCCACACGGCCGATATCCAATTTAAACAGGCAAATTTTGGTAGAGTGTTTAACCAAGGACGTATAAAGGCAAAATGTCTCTGTTAACCTGTTAGGAAACAAAAACAAGAAAAAGCGACTTGGCAAAGAAAACAATACACATAGTCTTGATAAAGAACTCGTTTAGAGGTTGAAACGCATTGACAAACCCTGACAGACCAGCCAGAATATTTGCTATAGATAGGTAAGCATAACTCCTATTTTTCATTTGGAGTATTGTTTTCTTTGCCAGTCGCTTTTTCTTGTTTTTGTTTCCTAACAGGTTAACAGAGACATTTTGCATTTATACGTCCTTGGTTATACCCTCTACCAAAATTTGCCTGTTGAAATTGGATATCGGCCGTATGGATCCATTTCAGTTTTGACTGCTTTCTAAAAACAGCAACTCTTTGGATACACAGGATTCTATATAGGATTTTATTCAGAACTTCCATTTTTAAAAAGCCTTAATTTTTTTTTTTTATTGTTTTCACTAAATTTTTGCCCCAATAAGGCAGTCTTTATCTATGTGTTTATAGTCAAATATTTTTTCTGATGTTATTCGCATGTTTATTCTGATTTTTATTCTGGTTTTAATATCTCATTGAATAACATACCTTATAGCTGCTTTTTGATATCTTATGTCTATATCGGATTGACCGATCCATTTATATATTGTTGTCATATTTTGTATATTCACTTGAGGAGCGCCGTCTCTTCTATATTTTATTTTAATAAGAAATTATTTCTTATACACGTGAACACACTGATCTTCTGCAAATTATACTGTGTTTTCTTAGGTATCTACCATATACATTATTGACTTCAATATCCATTATTTCTAACAATATTGGAATTAAATTCTTTGATTTTCACACAGTCACACTAGGTAACACTTTTTACTTATATAGTTAATACAAGTATCTACTTTAAGCAAATCACACAACAGTTCTCATGCTTTACCCTTATTCTCTACGCTAACTAGCTCATCCCACTTTATATTTGCACATTGGAAGCAATCTGCACATTAGAAGCGTAATTTTTAGTAACGTATTCTAAAAACATTCTTTTCTCCTGCTATCTACAAACAATAAGTGTCTTTTCAATCCACTATTATTGTTCTCGCACTGATACATTGTATTTTTGCCATTGACATTTAACGAGTGTTCTTATTCTATTTTTGTTTCTACACCAATACATTGTACCATTATACCTATTGGCTTTCCAAAGTCTATTCAATGTTACTATTGCTCTATTAGATGCAATCCTAGTGGATATACTAGTCTTACAGACATTACGAGATATTTTAAATAGCGCTTTAGTTTTTTTAAAATTATACTTTGCGCATAAAGGGATATGCACAGAGGTTTTTTTAATTTATGTATTTAATGTTTGTTTGTTAACCTGACAATATATATATATATATATATATATACACATTGTCCTTATCTGAAATCATTGTTTATTGTATCAAATATATTCTTTTAAAAAAAAAAAACGTATACTTTCGAATGATTTTTTAACGTACTAGTAGCTAATTCATCAATCTCAAGAGTACTATAGCCTCCTTGTTTGGCGCTCCTTCTAAATTCTTTCTAGTAAATAAAAAAAAGTACATAATGGCTAGAGGGGCAATTGGTGGTCTTACAGGCACATCATAGGTAATATCCAGCAGGACAAAATATAGCCAATGTCAGAAAGGCAAAGAGAATGAAGGGCAAGTGCACAGGATACAAACTAGTGCACAGAACAACCAAGCATCTGATATACTGTATGTTTTCACTGTTCTTAACCCCTTAAGGACCAGGTCATTTTTTAATTTCCTTCCCTGAAGGACCAGGGCTATTTTTACATTTCTGCAGTGTTTGTATTTAGCTGTAATTTTTCTCTTACTCATTTACTGTAGCCACACAGATTATACACAGTTTTTCTCGCCATTAAATGAACTTTTTAAAGATACCATTATTTTCATCATATCTTATAATTTACTACAAAAAAATTATAAAATATGAATCTGAAAAAATGTATTAAAACACACTTTTTCTATCTTTGCCCCTCAAAATCTGTTACACATCTACAGCCACCAAAAAACACCCATACTAAATAGTTTCTAAATTTTGTCCTGAGTTTAGAAATACCCAATGTTTATATGTTCTTTGCTTTTTTTGCAAGTTATAGGGCAATAAGTACAAGTAGCACTTTTCTATTTCCAAACCATTTTTTCCCAAAATTAGCGATAGTTACATTGAAACACTGATATCTGTCAGGAATCCCTGAATAACCCTTCACATGTATATATTTTTTTTAGTAGACAACCCAAAGTATTGATCTAGGCCCATTTTGGTATATTTCATGCCACCATTTCACCGCCAAATGCGATCAAATAAAAAAAAAATTCACTTTTTCACAAACTTTAGTTTTCTCACTGAAATTATTTACAGCTTGTGTAATTATGGCACAAATGGTTGTAAGTGCTTTTCTGGGATCCCCTTTGTTCAGAAATAGCAGACATATATGGCTTTGGCGTTGTTTTTTAGTAATAAAAAGGCCGCTAATTACCACTGCGCCCCACACGTGTATTATGCCAAGCAGTGAAGGGGTTAATTAGGGAGCTTGTAGGGAGCTTGTAGGGTTAATTTTAGCTTTAGCTTTAGTGTAGTAGACAACCCAAAGTAATGATCTAGGCTAATTTTGGTATATTTCATGCCACCATTTTACCACCAAAAAAAAATTAACTTTTTCACAATTTTAGGTTTCTCACTGAAATTATTTACAAACAGTTAGCTCAGTCATGGCACAGATGGTTGTAAATGCTTCTCTGGGATCCTCTTTGTTCAGAAATAGCAGACATATATGGCTTTGGCGTTCTTTTTTGGTAATTAGAAGGCTGCTGAATGCTGCTGCGCACAACACTTGTATTATGCAGTGAAGGGGTTAATTAGGTAGCTTGTAGTGAGCTTGTAGGGTTTATTTTAGCTTTAGTGTAGAGATCAGCCTCCTACCTGACTCATCCCACCCCCTGATCCCTCCCTGACCCTCCCTCAAATAGCTCTTTTACCTCCCCCACCTCACAATTGTCACTGCCATCTTAAAGATATACAGGGAGTGCAGAATTATTAGGCAAGTTGTATTTTTGAGGATTAATTTTATTATTGAACAACAGCCATGTTCTCAATGAACCCAAAAAACTCATTAATATCAAAGCTGAATAGTTTTGGAAGTAGTTTTTAGTTTGTTTTTAGTTATAGCTATTTTAGGGGGATATCTGTGTGTGCAGGTGACTATTACTGTGCATAATTATTAGGCAACTTAACAAAAAACAAATATATACCCATTTCAATTATTTATTTTTACCAGTGAAACCAATATAACATCTCAACATTCACAAATATACATTTCTGACATCCAAAAACAAAACAAAAACCCATCAGTGACCAATATAGCCACCTTTCTTTGCAAGGACACTCAAAAGCCTGCCATCCATGGATTCTGTCAGTGTTTTGATCTGTTCACCATCAACATTGCGTGCAGCAGCAACCACAGCCTCCCAGACACTGTTCAGAGAGGTGTACTGTTTTCCCTCCTTGTAAATCTCACATTTGATGATGGACCACAGGTTCTCAATGGGGTTCAGATCAGGTGAACAAGGAGGCCATGTCATTAGATTTTCTTCTTTTATACCCTTTCTTACCAGCCACGCTGTGGAGTACTTGGACGCGTGTGATAGAGCATTGTCCTGCATGAAAATCATGTTTTTCTTGAAGGATGCAGACTTCTTCCTGTACCACTGCTTGAAGAAGGTGTCTTCCAGAAACTGGCAGTAGGACTGGGAGTTGAGCTTGACTCCATCCTCAACCCGAAAAGGCCCCACAAGCTCATCTTTGATGATACCAGCCCAAACCAGTACTCCACCTCCACCTTGCTGGCGTCTGAGTCGGACTGGAGCTCTCTGCCCTTTACCAATCCAGCCACGGGCCCATCCATCTGGCCCATCAAGACTCACTCTCATTTCATCAGTCCATAAAACCTTAGAAAAATCAGTCTTGAGATATTTCTTGGCCCAGTCTTGACGTTTCAGCTTGTGTGTCTTGTTCAGTGGTGGTCGTCTTTCAGCCTTTCTTACCTTGGCCATGTCTCTGAGTATTGCACACCTTGTGCTTTTGGGCACTCCACTGATGTTGCAGCTCTGAAATATGGCCAAACTGGTGGCAAGTGGCATCTTGGCAGCTGCACGCTTGACTTTTCTCAGTTCATGGGCAGTTATTTTGCGCCTTGGTTTTTCCACACGCTTCTTGCGACCCTGTTGACTATTTTGAATGAAACGCTTGATTGTTCGATGATCACGCTTCAGAAGCTTTGCAATTTTAAGAGTGCTGCATCCCTCTGCAAGATATCTCACTATTTTTTACTTTTCTGAGCCTGTCAAGTCCTTCTTTTGACCCATTTTGCCAAAGGAAAGGAAGTTGCCTAATAATTATGCACACCTGATATAGGGTGTTGATGTCATTAGACCACACCCCTTCTCATTACAGAGATGCACATCACCTAATATGCTTAATTGGTAGTAGGCTTTCGAGCCTATACAGCTTGGAGTAAGACAACATGCATAAAGAGGATGATGTGGTCAAAATACTCATTTGCCTAATAATTCTGCACTCCCTGTATATATATATATATATATATATATATATATATATATATTTCAGTGATGGATCCCCTCTCAACCCCCAACCTTCCTTATCCCCCCCATACAGCTCTCTAACCCTCCCCCCTTTACCTATCTTCCACCATCTTAGGAACTGGCAAGCTGTCTGCCAGTACCCATTTTGCCATAATACACGTGTTTTGTTTTGTTTTTGCTAAATAATTTTCTGTAGTGTAGCTGCCCCCCTCAACATCCTACCCCCCTCCCTAACCCCGATCCCTTTACAAAACTTAATTTCCCTCTCCCTCTATCACCTTAATGTAGCGTTTGCACGCACCCCTCGCCCCCTGCATGCTCCTGATCCCTGCATCGTGTTCCTGTCCCTGCAGCCATGGGTCGCCCACCTGCCTCCCTGCTACTGCTCCCACCCTAGGGTTGCTATCTTAGCCAGGTTTTCCTGGACACTTATGAGTTACACATGCTGCAGGGTGTACAGGGAGGAACATGTATTGTGTTTCTGGACAGCACTATTCATATACCTCCCTGCACACGCTACAGCATGTGTAACTTATAAGTGTTCTGTATTTTAAGGGACGGGTGACAACCCTATCCCTCCCACCAATGAACGGCACCATTGCTGAGAGGGGCATGCAGAAAAAGCGCAATCTCTGTATTTTGAGCGAGATCATGGCAGAGAGAAGCCCAGGACTGCAGCGACGTACAGGGTTAAAAGGTTAAACAGGGGAATGCAAAAGTCCAGGACAGAGCACCAAATAGACCACTGTTAAAGGAACATGATTCCCAAAATGTTTCTATCATGATTTAGATAGAGCATATAAAAAACTATTATCAAATGTTGGTATCCTTTGTTGAAGGAGCAGCAATGCACTATTGGGAGCTAGCTAAACACATTCAGCCAATGATATGAGGCATATATGTACCGCCACCAATCACCATCCAACTCCCAGTAATGACCTGCTGCTCCTGAGTCTACCTAGGTATGTTTTTCAACAAAGGATACCAAAAAACAAAGCAACTTAAATAAAAAAAAAGTAAATTGGAAACTTGTTGAAAGGAATTTTGGATTTTATGTCCCTTTAAACTATTAGCTTAAGCAAATCTATTTAAAGTAACAGTAAAACAGGAAGTGCATATCTGTGTACAAACAATATCTAGCGATCCAACAAATGCCCCAGACAAAAAAGATGATATATTCAGTGCTATAGAACATTTTGAAATATTATTTTTAGATAAAACAGGGAAACATTTTGAGTACAATGGGGCACATTTAACAACAACCAGATGGACAATGGTGGACATTTCCACCCTTTCAGTCCAGCATCAACTACATGCGAAAGACATTGTAGTATACATTATGGGCTCCATTTATCAAGCAGCATTTGCCGATGTGGCTCGCCTGAAACGAAAGTTAAGAAGCAGCGGTCATAAGAGAGCTGCTCCTTAACCTGTCTGCCACCTAAGGTGGTGGGTTGAACCCTTAATAAATGTAGCCCTATGTGTCATTATTACAATACATAACATAACATAATTAATAAAAACATAGCTTCCCTATCTATATTATAAAAATATAATAATGTAAGAACATCACGTGAATCATGTCCGCTCAATCAATTAAAAATGGAGCCCTATGTATCATTATTACAATAATTAATAAAAGCATATCATCCCTATCTATCTATGTTATAAGAACATTCATCTGTAGGTTATGAAATTCTACATACAAAATATATATATATTTTTATTTACCAGAACAAAAAGGTATGCAGATAATAAGATGCAACAATTAAAAGATTTTCTAATGAATCTTATTTATGTTTTAGAACTTTGTAACATGAAAGTAACTTTGTTGATCAATACAACATGTTCTTGGCTCTAAAACTTAAGCCTCTCAGAAACAGTATTTAAAAAAAAAAAAAAAGTCTTCAAAAGATGATAAATGCTGGCAGGCAAAATTACCCATCATAATATTTCCATCTTTAAGCAAAAAGGAGTAATCAATATATTTGTGAAGTACTTCTACTTGGCTGCAAGTTCAATCAGTAGATTTTATGAGCAGTTAAGAACCATGGGCGAGATTACATATACGGCGCAGGCTTCAGCGCAAGCCCTGCAACCCGAGCTGCCCATAATTTTCTTTCATGTAATTGGCAAGAGTTCATGAGCTAGTGACATATGGGATATACAATCCTACCAGGAGGGGCAAAGTTTCCCAAACCTCAAAATGCCTATAAATACACCCCTCACCACACCCACAATTCAGTTTTACAAACTTTGCCTCCTATGGAGGTGGTGAAGTAAGTTTGTGCTAAGATTTCTATGTTGATATGCGCTTCTCAGCATTGTTGAAGCCCGATTCCTCTCAGAGTACAGCGAATGTCAGAGGGACGTGAAGGGAGTATCACCTATTGAATACGATGATTTCTCTAATGGGGGTCTTTTTCATGGGTTCTCTGTTATCGGTCGTAGAGATTCATCTCCTACCTCCCTTTTCAGATCGACGATATACTCTCAAATTTACCATTACCTCTACTAATAACTGTTTTAGTACTGGTTTGGCTATCTGCTATATGTGGATGGGTGTCTTTTGGTAAGTATGTTTTTTATTTCATAAGACACCTCAGCTATGGTTTGGCACTTTATGCATTTATATAAAGTTCTAAATATATGTATTGTACTTATATTTGCCATGAGTCAGGTTCATGTATTTCCTTCTGCAGACTGTCAGTTTCATATTTGGGAATATAAACACTTTAAGAAATGTTTTTCTTACCTGGGGTTTAGTCTATTTCAATTTGACTACTTTTTGCATTTGCGGGTATTATGCTCGCGGGTGCGTGAAATGTTAGACTTTATTGCGTCATTTTTGGCGCAAACTTTTTTGGCGCGGAAAAATACATTTTTGACGCAACTTCGTCATTTCTGGCGTCATACGTGACGCTGAGACCTTTCACACGGCGGCGTCATTAGTGACGCAAGTTTGTCATTTCCGGTTATTTTTGGTGCCAAAAAAGTTTACGTTACGTTGTGCGTCATACTTTGCGCCAATTTTTGTCTTCATTATTTCAATACCCCATTGTTGTTTGCCTCCTGCTTTCTTTTCTATCAAGAGGCCTATGCTTTTGCATTTTTTCCCATTCCTGAAACTGTCATTTAAGGAAATAGATAATTTTGCTTTATATCTTGTTTTTTCTCTTACATTGAGCAAGGTGTCACAATCTGATCCTGCCTCTGAAGTTTCTGCTGGAACATTGCTGCCTGACATCGACTCTACCAAAGCTAAGAGCATTTGTTTTAAAATTGTAGAAATTATTCCACCGAATGTCATTTGTAATAGTTGTCATGATAAACTTTTACATGCAGATAGTGTTTCTATCAGTAATAGTACATTGCCAGTTGCAGTTCCTTCAACTTCTAATGTGCATGATATGCCTGTAAATTTTAAAGAATTTGTTTCTAATTCTATTATCTGCATTTCCACCTTCTAATAAACGTAAAAGGTCTTTTAAAACTTCTAATTTAGCTGATGAAATGTCAAATGACCAACAACATAATAATTTATCCTCTTCTGATGAGGATCTATCTGAAACAGAAGATCCTTCCTCAGATATTGACACTGACAAATCTACTTATTTATTTAAAATAGAGTATATGCGTTCTTTATTAAAAGAAGTGTTAATTACTTTGGATATTGAGGTAACCAGTCCTATTGACGTTCAGTCTAATAAACGTTTAAATGCTGTTTTTAAACCTCCTGTGGTTTCCCCAGGTGTTTTCCCCATTCCTGAGGCTATTTCTGATATGATTTCTAGGGAATGGAATAAGCCAGGTACTTCCTTTATTCCTTCTTCAAGGTTTAAGAGATTGTATCCTTTACCAGCAAAATCTATAGAGTTTTGGGAAAAGG
The DNA here is from genome assembly GCF_027579735.1 of Bombina bombina. NCBI lineage: Eukaryota > Metazoa > Chordata > Amphibia > Anura > Bombinatoridae > Bombina > Bombina bombina. The sequence continues at coordinate 919,146,607 of NC_069502.1, forward strand.
TCCCCAAAGTTGATGGGGCTATTTCTACTCTTGCTAAACGTACCACTCTTCCTATGGAAGATAGCACTTCCTTTAGGGATCCTTTAGATAGGAAACTTGAATCTTATCTAAGGAAGGCCTATTTATATTCAGGTCATCTTCTCAGACCTGCTATTTCTTTGGGTGATGTTGCGGCTGCATCAACTTTCTGGTTGGAAAATTTAGCGCAACATGAATTGGATTTTGACATATCTAGCATTGTTCGCTTACTGCAACATGCTAATCATTTTATTGGTGATGCAATTTTTGATATTATCAAAATTGATGTTAGATGCATGTCTTTAGCTGTATTAGCTAGAAGAGCTTTGTGGCTTAAATCTTGAAATGCTGATATGACATCTAAATCTAGATTACTATCTCTTTCTTTCCAAGGTAATAATTTATTTGGTTCTCAGTTGGATTCTATTATTTCAACTATCACTGGAGGAAAAGGAGTTTTTTTGCCTCAGGATAAAAAACCTAAAGGTAAATCTAAGGCTTCTCACCGTTTTCGTTCCTTTCGTTAGAATAAGGAACAAAAACTCAATCCTCCTCCAAGGAATCTGCTTCCAGTTGGAAGCCTTCCTCAAATTGGAATAAATCCAAGCCATTTAGGAAACCAAAGTCTGCCCCTAAGTCCGCATGAAGGTGCAGCCCTCATTCCAGCTCAGCTGGTAGGGGGCAGATTAAGGTTTTTCAAGGATTGTTGGATAAAATCTGTCCAAAATCATTGGATTCAGAGCATTGTCTCTCAAGGGTATCGAATAGGATTCAAAGTAAGACCTCCTGTGAGAAGATTTTTTCTCTCACGCATCCATGTAAATCCAGTAAAAGCTCAGGCTTTTCTGAAGTGTGTTTCAGACCTGGAGTCTTCAGGGGTAATCATGCCAGTTCCTCTTGAGGAACAAGGTTTGGGTTTTATTCAAACCTATTCATTGTACCAAAGAAAGAAAATTTGTTCAGACCAGTTCTGGATCTGAAAATTTTGAATCGTTATGTAAGAGTACCAACTTTCAAGATGGTGACTATAAGGACTATTCTGCCTTTTGTTCAGCAAGGACATTATATGTCCACAATAGACTTGCAGGATGCATACCTTCATATTCCGATTCTTCCAGAACACTTTCAGTTTCTGAGATTCTCTTTTCTAGACAAGCACTACCAATTTGTTGCTCTTCCATTTGGCCTAGCAACAGCTCCAAGAATCTTTTCAAAGGTTCTGGGTGCCCTACTATCTGTAATCAGAGAACAGGGTATTGCAGTGTTTCCTTATTTGGACGATATCTTGGTACTAGCTCAGTCTTTACATACTGCAGAATCTCACACGAATCAACTAGTGTTGTTTCTTCGGAAACATGGTTGGAGGATCAATTTACCAAAAAGTTTCTTGATTTCTCAGACAAGGGTCACCTTTTTAGGATTTCAGATAGATTCAGTGTCCATGACTCTGTCTCTAACAGACAAGAGACATTTATTGGTTGCAGCCTGCCGGCACCTTCAGTCTCAGTCATTCCCTTCAGTGGCTATGTGCATGGAAGTTTTAGGTCTCATGACTGCAGCATCAGACGCAATCCCCTTTGCTCGTTTTCACATGAGACCTCTACAGCTTTGTATGCTGAATCAATCGTGCAGGGATTATACAAAGGTATCACAATTAATATCCTTGAATCCCAATGTACGACACTCTCTGACATGGTGGATAGATCACCATCGTTTGGTTCAAGGGGCTTCTTTTGTTCGCCCAACCTGGACTGTGATCACAACAGATGCGAGTCTTTCAGGTTGGGGAGCTGTTTGGGGATCTCTGACTGCACAAGGGGTTTGGAAATCTCAAGAGGCGAGATTACCAATAAATATTTTAGAACTCCGTGCAATTCTCAGGGCTCTTCAGTTCTGGCCTCTACTAAAGAGAGAACCGTTTATTTGTTTTCAGACAGACAATATCACAACTGTGGCTTATTTCAATCATCAGGGTGGGACTCACAGTCCCGAAGCTATGAAAGAAGTATCTCGGATACTTGCCTGGGCGGAATCCAGCTCCTGTCTAATCTGTGCGGTGCATATCCCAGGCGTAGACAATTGGGAGGCGGATTATCTCAGCCACCAGACTTTACATCCAGGGGAATGGTCTCTCCATCCAGATGTGTTTTCTCATATTGTTCAGATGTGGGGGCTTCCAGAGATAGATCTCATGGCCTCTCATCTAAACAAGAAACTTCCCAGATACCTGTCCAGGTCCAGAGATGTTCAGGCGGAAGCAGTGGATGCACTGACACTTCCTTGGTGTTATCAACCTGCTTACATCTTTCCGCCTCTAGTTCTCCTTCCAAGAGTGATCTCCAAAATCATCATGGAACAGTCTTTTGTGTTGCTGGTGGCTCCAGCATGGCCACACAGGTTTTGGTATGGGGATCTGGTTCGGATGTCCAGTTGCCCGCCTTGGTCACTTCCGTTACGGCTGGACCTACTATCTCAAGGTCCGTTTTTCCATCAGGATCTCAAATCATTAAATTTGAAGGTATGCAAATTGAACGCTTAGTTCTAAGTCATAGAGGTTTCTCTCACTCAGTGATTAATACTATGTTACAAGCTCCTAAATCTGTTTCTAGAAAGATTTTTTTATAGAGTTTGGAAGACTTACATTTCATGGTGTTCTTCTCATAAATTCTCCTGGCATTCTTTTAGAATTCCTAGAATTTTACAGTTTCTTCAGGATGGTTTGGATAAGGGTTTGTCTGCAAGTTCCTTGAAAGGACAAATCTCTGCTCTTTCTGTTTTATTTCACAGAAAGATTGCTATTCTTCCTGATATTCACTGTTTTGTACAGGCTTTAGTTCATATTAAGCCTGTCATTAAATCAATTTCTCCTCCTTGGAGTCTTAATTTGGTTCTAAAGGCTTTACAGGCTCCTCCATTTGAGCCTATGCATTCTTTGGACATTAAACTACTTTCCTGGAAAGTGTTGTTCCATTTGGCTATTTCTTCTGCTTGAAGAGTTTCTGAGCTATCTGCTCTTTCTTGTGAGTCTCCTTTTCTGATTTTTCATCAGGATAAGGCAGTTTTGCGGACTTCTTTTCAATTTTTACCTAAGGTTGTGAATTCTAACAACATTAATAGAGAAATTGTTGTCCCTTCCTTGTGTCCTAATCCTAAGAATTCTTTGGAGAGATCGTTACATTCTTTGGATGTGGTAAGAGCTTTGAAATATTATGTGGAAGCTACTAAAAATTTCAGGAAGACTTCCAGTTTATTTGTTTTATTTTCTGGTCCTAGGAAAGGTCAGCAAGCTTCTGCTATTTCCTTGCCTTCTTGGTTGAAACTTTTGATTCATCAAGCTTATTTGGAGTCGGGTCAAACTCCGCCTCAGAGAATTACAGCTCATTCTACTAGATCAGTCTCCACTTCGTGGGCTTTTAAGAATGAAGCTTCAGTTGATCAGATTTTCAAAGCAGCAACTTGGTCCTCTTTGCATACATTTACTAAATTCTACCATTTTGATGTATTTGCTTCTTTGGAAGCAGTTTTTGGTAGAAAAGTTCTTCAGCCAGCTGTTTCAGTTTGATTCTTCTGCTTTTTTGATTTAAGTTTTTTTCTTTCAAAAGTGAAAATAACTTATTTTTTGGGTTGTGGATTTTTTCAGCAGAATATGGCTGTTTTTATTTTATTCCCTCCCTCTCTAGTGACTCTTGAGGGGAAGACTCCACATCTTGGGTATTGATATCCCATATGTCACTAGCTCATGGACTCTTGCCAATTACATGAAAGAAAACATAATTTATGTAAGAACTTACCTGATAAATTAATTTCTTTCATATTGGCAAGAGTCCATGAGGCCCACCCTTTTTTATAGTGGTTATGATTTTTTGTATAAAGCACAATTATTTCCAAATTTCCTTTGTTGATGCTTTCTACTCCTTTCTTTATCACCCCACTGCTTGGCTATTCGTTAAACTGAATTGTGGGTGTGGTGAGGGGTGTATTTATAGGCATTTTGAGGTTTGGGAAACTTTGCCCCTCCTGGTAGGATTGTATATCCCATATGTCACTGGCTCGTGGACTCTTGCCAATATGAAAGAAATGAATTTATCAGGTAAGTTCTTACATAAATTATGTTTTACCTCGCACATTGGGTATCCAATAAACCCCGCCAGCAGTTCATAAAGTGCCGTAAGTTTGATAAACTAGCGATGTCCAGAAATGAGTGTAAATGCAAATTTCCGGAGCCGGTAGTGACTTACGGCACTTAAGAAACTGTCGGCACCTAAGAAAATTAAAAAAATATCAAATCTCTCGTAAAAGTCTAATATGCCTCCCAAAAATAAACCCAACATGTAAAACTCCTATATTTGCCATCAAACCCACATCGGAACTAATACAAGTATTAACCCCTATACCGACACCCCCCCACAATGCAATATGCCTAATTAATCTATTAACCTATAGCCACCATTAAACCCACACCGCAATAAACTTATTAAAGTATTAACCCCTAAATCCGCCAACCCCAACATCGCAAACTACCTAATAAAACTATTAACCCCTAATACGCCATTAACCGTCAACGCAAACTATTAAAGTATTAACCCTACAAACCGCCAAAGCCCACAACACAAATAAATAATTAAAATTACTAAGCTCCCTAACCTAACACCCCCTAAATGAACCCAAATTACAAAATACTAGTTACTAACTATTAAAAAAAAAAAAAAACTAACATTACTTTAAAAAACAAAAAAAATAAGCATAAATTAAAAGGACAGTCTAGTCAAAATTAAAATTCTGGTGTAGACTGCCCCTTTAACCTACAATTACAGAAAATAAAAAAATCTAAGATTACAGAAAATAAAAAACAAATTTATCAAATTTTAAAATGTTTTACCTAATCCCTATGGAAATAAAAAAGCCCTCCACAAAATAAAAACACCCCCTAATCTAAGAATAAACTGCCAGTAGCCCTTAAAAGGGCTTTTTGCAGGGCATTGCCCCAAGATAAACAGCTCTTTTGCAGAAGAAAAAAAGTCTAAGTCCCCCCAACAGTAAATCCCCTACCCACCAAATCCCCCAAAATAAAAGATCCTAACACAAAAAACCTAAACTACCCATTGCCCTGAAAAGGGCATTTGTTTGGACATTGCCCTTAAAAGGGCATTAAGCTCTTTAAGGAATTGCCCACACTAATCTAAATAAAAAATAAAACCCCAAAAATTTAAAAAAACCCTAAGTCTAATCCCCAGGTCCTGTCCCATGCGATGAAGTCTTCTTCCAAGCAGTGACCTCTTCTTTCTTCTTCCAGGAACAATCTGGCTCAGAGCGGAGGATGGAGCTGAAGACCGATGACCACAGAGCTGAAGACCAGCAACCCTGGAACTGAAGACCAGCGATTGCGGAGCCATGGAGCGTAGAGGATCCTCTTCGTACGATCCCCGCCTTACACTGAATAGTGAATTCAAGGTACGTGAATAAAGATGGCTTGAATTCCTATTGGCTTATTTTATTCTTCAAATTCAAATCAAATTCAAATTTAAATCAGCCAATAGGATGAGAGCTACTCAAATCCTATTGGCTGTTCAAATCAGCCAATAGGATGAGAGCTACTAAAAATTATATTGGCTAATAGGTTGCTCAGTGCATGGCCTTGTTCCCTCCCAGCTGCTCACTGCTGTGTTGTATGCCCTAGACCCCAGCTGGGCATCCCAGTAGGCCAATCTGGTCGTTTAGGCCAGTCATAGCAGCTCATAGAGGTGAAGAAAAGCCCACTTCTTTCCATTGTTATAAACACGAGCTAAGCTACCTCCAGTCTTCTAGCTTCTCTTTGTTTTAAAAAAATATTTGCAACCTTAGAATAAGTATTATAAGCAGATAGTTATTCTATGGAGCAGATGTAGGTCCAGTACCTTTACACCAGTCTCAGTTCCACTGGCTGCAGCACTTAAAGTGATTGTAAACTCTGCCCTTTCTAAAAACAGATCCAGAATGTTAGTGATATTTTACATGGACTCTAATTCAAACCGTTAGCTCTCAAAAAATTAACTTTTGAAGTTGGTGGCAGAACGAGGGGTATTTGAATTTTATATCTATATTAAATAGTAAGTTATAGCACATCTTCATTACAACTGAAGGATTAAAATCCATCTAAAATATCACTTATATTCTGGATCTGATTGTTTACTATTACTTTAATTTCCCAGTTCTCACCCCCCATATAGACATTCTTACTTTATTGCGTACCTTACTATGTGGCTTCCCTGAAGTTCCACTGATTTCCCACTTTATGATCCAACACTTTCAGCATTGGATGGATTATCTAAGAAGTAATGTAATCTCCCTGAAATAATTTTTGTAAGGTACATTTTTGCTTTATAATCCTTTTTCTAGCTATGGAGGGTACTATATGTGAAGAAGAGACTCTTACATTAACAATTAATGTTCCAAAAAAGCTCCAAAGACTTTACAAAGATTTCTCTCCATGCCAGTGAGGTTTTGATCATTAGGCCCTATGTACTACAGATCCCACACTTTAAGCTCTTTATTTCCAAGACCCCTTCCATCTTTCTTGTTTAAAAAACATGTTCTGTCAGGTGAAGCAAACACATGAAATACATTAAAAATAAACTATTAATGGAAATAGGATTCTTCCACAGTTGTTGATTGACTAATCCACGTGTCCTTTCTGAAGTAAGCTCAGGAGTGCACAAGGTTAAATATAATTATTAAGTCCCCTAGAGGTATTCATTTTGCCATATTCACAGAGAGTGAGGGATTTGGGTGTTTTCTCATATGATGGGAAATTAGCCACTGGGTCTTAAGATTTGCAGGTTTGATTTCTAAGGTTGCTGGATACTTAGGTACTTTATTTACTCTATATTAATTTCAGATTTGTTTATTTTCCTTTATATACATTATATCATGTTATGTATGTTATCTCTTACATCATTTTGTGTTACATACGCTATATTTTTTGTTATATGTTAACATTTTCCTAAAAAACTAAACAAAAAAAACATTCCCTTTGGTGCCTTTCAAAAATGATTTGCCAACCAGTAAAAGCTGTATAAATCATAACTAGTTTGAAACCATTGTTGACTGGTTAGGCTTTCATTGCTAATTGGATGATGGGTATAACCCCCAAGAATAATAATTATTATCACTATTATAATTATTATTATTATTAATAATAATAATAATAATAATAATATCTGAAATTCCTTTTTTTGGAATACTTGTTTTTGGAACAAAACATATGCATTTTGTCTTTGGCTTTGTAACATGAAAGTAACTTTGTTGATCAATACAACATGTTCTTGGATCTAAAACGTAAGCCTCTCAGAAACAGTATTAAAAAAAAAAAAGTCTTCAAAAGATGATAAATGCTGGCAGGCAAAAATACCCATGATAATGTTTTCATCTTTAAGCAAAAAGGAGTAATCAATATATTTGTGAAGTACTATTACTTGGCTGCAAGCTCAACCAGTAGATTTTATGAACCTTGGGCGAGTTAAGAACCATGGGCGAGATTACATATACGGCACAGGCTTCAGCGCAAGCGCTGCAACACGCGCTGCCCGTAATTTTACCTCTCACATCGGGTATCCAATATACCCGCCGGCAGTTCATAAAGTGCCATAAGTCTGATAAACTAGCGATGTCCAGAAATGAGCGTAAATGCAAATTTCCGGAGTCGCTAGTGTCGGCGCCTAAGAAAATTAAAAAAATATCAAATCTCCCATAAAAGTCTAACACACCTCCCAAAAATAAACCCAACATGTAAAACTCCTATATTCGCCATCAAACCCTTTGGTGCCTTTCAAAAATGATTTGCCAACCAGTAAATGTTGTATAAATCATAACTAGTTTGAAACCATTGTTGAATAGTTAGGCTTTCATTGCTAATTGGATGATGGGTATAACCCCCAAAAATAATAATAATTATAATAAAAATAATTATTATTACTATTATAATAATTATTATTAATAATAATAATAATAATAATAATATCATCTGAAATTCCTTTTTTGGAATACTTGTTTTTGGAACGAAACATATGCATTTTGTCTTTGGCTCACCACCAGATATGTTCAGCTAGCTCCCAGCAATGCATTACTGCTCTTTAAATGACTTTAATTATAAGTTAACTCCTTTCCAGGGGTTAAACACACACTTATATGCAAGCAATAATAAAATGATCCAACGCATTAAAAGTATTTTCTTTTTTACCTTGTATCTCTCCCTTTAACCTTTTTTCATGCAAAAATTAAATAACATAAAAATAAAATACTTTTCTTTGATATACATGATTGTTAATTATTTAAACAACATATTAATTGATATTTTCAAACTACTGATTTATTTAAAATGTTTTTGTTTTTTTAATCGTAGTGATTGTCCGTTTCAGATAGATTAGTTAAATACTAACAAAACTTTTTTATAATTCAAAAGTTATTCTCTTTAAAAAATATAAAAAAAAAAGCATTTCAAATGAAAGTTTTAGTTGAACTAAGGTACGCAGCACCATTGTGTAGCCAATAATATTAAGCTATGTTCAAATATATCTTATTTTAGTACCCAATAATGACACTCACATTGATGTGTTATTTTAGTAAACTGTTATACCGAAGGTTTTAAGCATTCATATAAATTACAAAGACAAGTTCTACAACATAATGATATAAGTACGCCATGTTCACAGAAGAAAACATCTGTCTTGAAATGACTAATTTGCTATGATACTAAAAAGTATCAGTGAAATATAGAATTATTCATGGTTTTGTTAGACACAACTTGGATTTGCCTCACTTCTCACATGAAATATGCGTTTGAATGCTGTAAAAATGTGCAGCAAAATAGTAAATCAGGAAACTTGGGTATAGCCTTTGGTGGGAGCCAGACTTTATTATGCAGCAAACCTCCCAGATGGAAACTTTCAGAAAAATCAGACATATAGACATATTTGCAGTTTTGTTCGTCAGCTAGTATGAAATAAAAAGTTGAAAAATGTTGGTACATTTAGTAAATATATTTGTTCGTAATAATGCAAGTGATGAATAATTACATTTGCATTATTTTAAAGGTATTTCTGGCATTGGTGCAATTGTTCCAAAATCTGAGTACATTTTATATTTGTGTTACAGTGAAGTTAAATCCTTAAAATGTTTCATTATGCATAGTAAAACAAAACATATTGGGCTAGAGTACAAGTGGTACGCTAAGAAGGTTGTTGAATAAAGTGTAAGGGTTAAAAAAAAAATGTTACACTCTTATATACACTTTTTGATATTCATATACAAATATATATATATGATCAATAAAATAAAGGTAAATGGCGTCATTCTTGGTGCATAAAAAGAACCCTAACAACATTATTGATGTTGATAATATTGTCAAACAACTTTATCACTATGTTGTCATAGAAAAAACTAAACATAAAGTCTACGGTGCCTCAATAGGCACCTCCTTGTTACTATAGGAACCAGCAACAACATCACTTAATCCTAAAGTGGATGCCTGTGTCTCTCACCTAAAACAAAATATATACAAATATAGCAACATGTTTCAACCCTCCTAACTAGATGTTATCGTTTATACTCATTACACTTAACATCCTCATGTGTAATGACTACACTGAGTACATTAAATGGATATAATCTATTCTATACTATACTACTGTATTATCCCTACTGAGTAAGTTGACCTATAGACAGCATAATGGCAATATATACACATATCATCAATCACATTAGTAGCATAAAACAATTAGAAAATGTATCTCTCTTTCAGAAAACATGATAACCAGTTTATTGAGATCCCATGGTTCCATCGTTTGCAACTTGTAGATCCATTCCATCTCTTTCTGTAGTAGAAGCTTGTTTGCATCATCACCCCTGGGGGATTTTGTCACTTGACCAAATGGCATGCAGCATAAGTCAGCCATTGTGTGTTTTTCAGAGACAAAGTGCATAGTAACCGGGTGCTCACTCTTGCCCTTTTATTAAATACTTTCCTAATGTTTGACCTGTGGTTGGCAATCTTCTCCTTCAGGGAGCACACTGTTTTCCCAACATAGGTAAGCCCACATGGGCATTTGATAATATATACCACCATCTGTGATAAACAAGTCAGACACTGTTTCAAAAATATCCTTTTAACAGGCCTTAGATGAATAAACGCATTTCCAAGGATCAAGCTGTTACAGGTGGTGCACCCATTAGAATGATGGCAACCTGGAGTAATCTCCCAACTTCTTGTGTCATAGCACTTAGTAGGATCAGTCCACACTAGTAAGTCTTTCAAACTTTTTCCACTTCTAAAGCCTATCAGAGAGTCTTCTGATGATACAATATATATCTATCTATCTATATATATATATATATATATATATATATATATATATACACACCTGTAAATATTCATATAGGTAGAGACATATATTTTATTCAGAAAAAAACACATCATATATATATAAAAATAAATATTTATAAATGTGAAGAACATAGGAAAGTTAAAAAAAATGTTTTAGGTCTAACGTGGTGTGGGGTTAGCGTGCGATCAATAATAGTTTTTTTACAGTCTATGGGGAGAAGAGGTTAACATAGTCGCAATATAATGTTCTGAAGTTTTGAAGTTAGCGCGCTTGGGCTTTCACAAAAAATTACTTTTACCTTGTAATACATGCCCATAATTCATGTGCATTGCGCTGGTTGCATTTGCGCACAAATTAAAAAGCTAAATAGCGTGCCACTTGTAATCTTGCCCTGTATTGGGCTGTGGTTACAGTTAAAGAAAGTTCTATAAAATTATTTTATATACAAAAAATATATGTAAAGGAATAATTTGAGGACATGGCTGTAATAGCACTATACATTACTTATATTTCTTTGAGGACATTTGCCTCCAGAGAGATTTACAAAACATATTGACAGTCAATTTTGATTGCTGCTGTTGTATTCATATGAATAGTAAATACAAAAAGCACACTTCAAAACTGACATATGTATGTGAGCAAGTCTAAAAGGATGTAAATCACCAAAATAAAAATGATGGGCAACCTTGGCACTCCTTATGTTTCAGAACTACATTACCCATAATGCTTAGGCACTCTGAAGTCTAGTTGAGCATCATGGGAAATCTAGTTCAGACACATCTGGAGGGCCAAGGTTATCCATCCCTGCTCTAAGGGATAGATTATGAGTGGAGCGTTAGACTTTGGCTTTTTGCATGCTTCAGATATATTGTGCGTATTACAAGTTGATAGTAAAAAGTTTTTGCTTTCGCACTAACCTGGGAGCCGGATTTACCGCATGGCTATTGGCTAAGAGGTGAAAATGTCACCTCTAAGCCAAAAATTTTTTTTACGTGGGCTGCTGTACAAGGTAAAAATGGCGATCGATTGAATCAAATAAAGGAGCTTTCTACATGAAGTATCTTATACTTCATGAATGAAAGTCCCCTTTATTTGTTTCAATAGTAAATCCTAGTGTTTGTAAAACGCTAGGATTTAATTTCACTTTAAACACTTTATTAAATATGAATATTGCATAAATTTGATTTGACATGTTTTCATCTAGCTGACTGCAAAGGACTCCAATGCATATGTGTGTATATATATATATATATATATATATATATATATACATATATATATTTATATATATATATATATATATATATATATATATATATATATATATATATAGGCTGAAAGGAAGCGCACTCCAGAGGTCTTAGAAAACACAGGTCACTTTAATTGTGAACGTTTTCGAGTCTATCAGACTTGTCCTCAGACAAGCGGTGTACAGTTGCACTTACCACCACCCCGAATATAACAGTTCTCCTTAGTAGACACCCCCCCACATGGGCGTCATAATCTAAAGCAGCATGCGTCTGTTCGGACATAGTCTCTATAATAAAAAACAAATATATTAAGCTAAAGATCATAATAACATCATGAACATGGGAAAACAGCATAATCATTTGAAATTCATAACTAGATACTGTCCTAGTGTCGGATCACAGTGTCCATTTCCGGACTACGAGTGGTTACCATAGTAACAAACACAAACAGAACCACAATGCCTTTCAGGAACGTGGAGCAAGTGTGATCGTGCAGTGGGACATTATACATGGATACACAGAGTTAACGTGAATAATTAAATTAAACAGATCTAAAGCGCCCCAATACAGAAGCCAAAATAATACATTCCATATCAAAATGGAGTTAACTATGCAGACCATCAAAAATAAAAATTATTAAGAGCTATGACAATCCAGGTTAACATTAAGGTCCACTAAGTAAGAGCTAAACAGTGGACCAAACAGAATATCAGAAAGACATATCAAAGATGTAAAAAGCTATGTATACAGGGCGCCTCAAACAAGATACAATCAATACTAGATTGAAACAAAATTAGGTAGTATATCATTGTAGTAACCAAATTGTAACCATTAGGTTTCAGAATACTTATGTAAATAGTTCTCTTAAATTTATAAGATATTTAACCAAACTGGAGAATGGATCATGGCTCTCCAGAAATATAACTGCAATTATAGGGAAGACTGCCAATCCAGATGGGTATTAAGACCCTTTGGCATAATAGTATCAAGATGGAAAGTCCATTTTGCTTCTCTTTGCAACAATATTTTGTTGCGGTCCCCCCCTCTGTTCATGGGGGGGAAGCGATCAATAATGGTATATGTACTCTTCTTCAAGGCTGTACGGATGGCTGAAAGGTGGTTCGCCATCCGAGTCCATAGATCATCCGAGGTCTTACCTACATAGCACAGACCGCAAATACAGTGTAATAAATACACAATGTAGGTCGTTTAAGAGAACTATTTACATAAGTATTCTGAAACCTAATGGTTACAATTTGGTTACTACTATGATATACTACCTAATTTTGTTTCAATCTAGTATTGATTGTATCTTTGTTTGAGGCGCCCTGTATACATAGCTTTTTACATCTTTGATATGTCTTTCTGATATTCTGTTTGGTCCACTATTTAGCTCTTACTTAGTGGACCTTAATGTTAACCTGTATTGTCATAGCTCTTAATAATTTTATGTTTGATGGTCTGTATAGTTAACTTAATTTTGATATGGCTTCTGTATTGGGCGCTTTAGATCTGTTTAATTTAATTATTCACGTTAACTCTGTGTATCCATGTATAATGTCCCACTGCACACATGCTCCATGTTCTTGAAAGGCATCGTGGTTCTGTTTGTGTTTGTTACTATGGTCACCACTCGTAGTCCGGAAACGGACACTGTGATCTGACACTAGGACATTATCTAGTTATGCATTTCAAATGATTATGCTGTTTTCCCATGTTCATGCTGTTATTATGATCTTTAGCTTAAAATATTTGTTTTTTATTATAGAGTCTATGTCCGAACAGAGGCACGCTGCTTTAGGTGATGACGCCCATATGGGGGCGTGTCTGCTAAGGAGAATGTGACGCTCTGTCTTTTCACTGTTATATTCGGGGTGGTGGTCAGTGCAACTGTTTACTGTTTGTCTGAGGATGAGTCTGATAGACTCGAAAACGTTCACAATTAAAGTGACCTGTGACCTGTGTTTTCTAAGACCTCTGGAGTGCGCTTCCTTTCAGCCTATATACTCCTTTTGCTGCACCTGAGGCCTGATGTATTGAAAGTCTGGAGTGCACATTGTCTGGAGTTTATATATATATATATATATATATATATATATATATATATATATATATATATATATATATATATATATATATATATGTGTGTATTTATGTGTTTATATGTGTATATATGTATATAAAGACATATATACACATATAACTATATAACATAAGTACATATGTACACACACATATATATGTGTATATATATATGTATATATATATATATATATATATATATATATATATATATATATATATATATATATATGTGTAAGGACCTTGCCCTTACCCAAGATGGCTGCTGTAATAGTTGTATTGAGGAAGAGAAATGCCATCTGGGAAGGGGGAGGAGTTGTTAGTGCTGAGGAGATTTCTTAGGTGTTAAGAGAAGTGTGGAGATTTGCACAGACTTTGAAATGGGGGAAGAAAGTTGCTGTTTCCAAGCTGAAAGAAGTTATTCAGACTAATGCATGGATTCCAGAGACACATTGCTACATGTGGCTGCTGCAGAACCTTTTATTTGTACAGTGAGTGTCAGCCATTATCTGCTGTTTTAAGATCTCCATAAATTCATGTTAACTAAATGCAAGAGAAAAGATATACTAGTCATATCTGATGTGCTGCAGAGTTGTTGTATATTAAAGAGATAACCCAGAGAATATTCTAGAAGTTATTCTGCTTAAACAGTTTGCATAAATACAGCTGCATTACATAAGGAAGTAACTGAGTGTGATGTGCTGCAGAGTTGTTGTATATTAAAGAGATAACCCAGAGAATATTCTAGAATATATTCTGCCTAAACAGTTGCATAAATACACTAAATGGATTGCACAGCTGCATTACATAAGGAAGTAACTGAGTGTGATGTATATTAAAGAGATAACCGAGAGAATATTCTAGAAGTTATTCTGCCTAAACAGTTGCATAAATACACTAAATGGATTGCACAGCTGCATTACATAAGGAAGTAACTGAGTGTGATGTGCTGCAGAGTTGTTGTATATTAAAGAGATAACCCAGAGAATATTCTAGAAGTTATTCTGCCTAAACAGTTTGCATAAATACACTAAATGGATTGCACAGCTGCATTACATAAGGAAGTAACTGAGTGTGATATATATTAAAGAGATAACCCAGAGAATATCCTATAAGTTATTCTGCCTGAACAGTTTGCACAAATACACTGACTGGATTTATAAAGCTACATTACATAAGGGCATAACTGTGAGATTTCTGCAGCTCTTTGTAGTAAAAGAGTGACTGACTTTGCAGTATAAGGCAAGTGGATTGCTGAAATTCAGTAATAAGGTAGAGACTTATGTTATTCAGTATTTCTGAGGAGAAGTTTTCTTGAGCACTGCATTGATCACAAGCAGCGCTCTCTAGCTTCGTTCACAAGCAGCAAGGGATAATTACCTCAACTAAATTCTATTAAGTATATGAAATTGCATTGTACAGCACCACCTCAAAGTATTTTACAACAACAGTTATGTTATTATTTGATGAGCTCATGAAGGACTTCTGAGTTAAAAAAAAGGTATACTGATGTCATAAGAAGATATTGTGATTAATATTATTATTTGTATTTGTTGCACTGTATGTTATTGGTTAAACACTTTATAATAATCAAAGTAACATTTTATTTGAAGATTTCTTGTGTGGTTATTACTTGTTTTCTTTCTGTACTAAAATCTTATAGGACCCCACACCCTATTATTCTAGGGTGTCCCCTATAGGTGGAGGCACTGCGTCATAGAGGCATCCCTTATATACCTGATTTCAACCCCCCTCCTACTCCCACTCTGTGGAGGCTTAGTTCTCATACACGAAACAGGTAGACAGTATCACCCACCTCAGGGAAGGTCAGGAAAGGGTGTTACAGATGGAGGCACTGCTGAGATCGAGAGGCGGGGCAAAATCAGAAGAGATGCATCATTTAAAATTAGAAGAGGTGAGAGAGTGGGCAATGCAGAAAAAGGTACCAATTGAGCAGGCAGTGGCTGTGACTTGGATACCAGTAGGAACCAGTCGAGATAAACTATGTGAGTCACTCCAGAGAGCACTTCAACTAAGAGAGTACCCTAAGATAGTAGCATTCAAAAGAGTACCAGATGACACTTGAGGTAGCATATTAATAGACACCAACCAATGTTTCTTAGAAGTACCCAACCCCTCTGAGCTACAGCTACTAGGGCTACCTTCAGTCAGACTACCCCTCATTTATGCCATAAAATCAGAACTGCATATAGTCAAGGAAAATGAAGTTCAGGGTGTTAGAGGATCTCAAAATGAATCTAATATGGAGTCTAGTCTATCTGAAGTTCTGAAGATGTTGGCTACAAGCATCACAAGCATCACAGACAGCTCACATACATACAGTTACCGGAAACTAAAGATATTTTCAGGAAACCTTCCTGTACCCTTAGGAGAGGAGGGTATTGCGGCATGGTGTGATCATGCTAACATGGTGCTGCAAGAATGGAGTTGCCCAGAGACAGTGAAGCGTGTCCGCCTCTTAGAAAGTGTTAGGCCACCAGCACAAGTATTGTTGCAACACCATAGAGAGGAACACCCTGAAGCTACTTCTGTAGAGTTAATCTCTTTCTTAAAGACCTTATATAGTCTATTTGAAGATCCAGAAGATCTCTTGTATAAGTTTCGGTTACTTAAGCAGCGAGAGACAGAGAAGATGTCTGACTTTCTATTAAGATTACATGAGCAGCTTGTATTATTGTTTCGAAAAGGGGTAGTGACCCGACAAGATATGAATAAACAGAGGCAAGATCAGTTCCTTCGTGGCATTATACCAGACCACCCAATAGCCATCTTTCTTAGAGCCCAATTGCACTCTCAAGCACCAAAAGAATTGGAGGCCCTTATGCCTATGATAAGGACTCAAGAAGAGGAAATGAGTTTCCACACTGTGCGTAAGTCTGGCGAAGCTTGCATAGGTAAAAGTGAGACTAAAAAAAATTAGAAGACTCCAGAAATGCAGATTCTTTGTTGAAAGAGCTTATGGAGAATGGACTGCCTGACCAAGTAAAGGCTGAGTTGGAGAGAGCAAAACTACCTGTAAAACTCCAAAATACTACTCGACCAAAAGGGAGTTGTTTCACTTGTGGAGAGATAGGCCATTTCTCAAAGGATTGCCCCAGCAAAATACATTCATATGCTGGTGATTTTTTGGGAAGCCTTACAGTCCCTCAGAAGAAGGGAATGACTGATATTTCCTTTGATTTATCTGAAGATGATGTAGCTGGGCCAAGGGCTTTTAAAAAAAGTTTGTAACATTTCTACACAGGCGCTGTTGGACACTGGATCTCAGTGCACCATAATCTATCGTAGTTTTTATGATACTTACCTTAAACATCTTAAAATCAAGCCTCCCTCTCAAATTGATTTAAGAGGTGTGGGTGGAAATAGGTGTGCTGTTGATGGAGTTGTCACTGTAGTCATTAGTATAGTCCAGTTACATACTAGTATGATATACCCCATGAAAGTGAAGGCTTTAATCTGCCCAGAAACCTGCAAAGATTCCGAAGCCCCTATAATTCTAGGGACCAACACAAAATATGTACAATCTTTGCTACGGAAATTCATGATGGAGGTTGGGGTGCAAGACATAGACAAGTCATTACACCCAACTTTACGTCAGGAGGTTGAAAAGATATCTTTGAGACAATATGCTGGTCAGTGCTACAACCATTCTGCCGGAGTGACTTACATTTCCCCAGGAGGGATGAAAGAGTTAAAATGTTTGGTGGTGTACCCTGACGGCAGACCCAAAGAGGACTGTTTTATTCTTGAAACGCCAGATGAAGAAGCAACCAAGCAAGGTTGGATTTTGGTACCTGAAATCTTACACAGAAGAAAGGATGGGCCTCCACCACAGTGGCTAAGTGTTAAGGTCCAAAATTTGGCCCCATACCCTGTTGGTATTGATTTTAATCAGACTTTGGGATATCTTTATCCAGTAGTAGACTCATCATTGGCTATTCGTAAATGTTTCTCTCTCTCAAAAACAGAAACAGAAAAACTACAATTTAACTTTCAAGGATCTACAATGCCTAAGGAGGCATGTGAGCGGTTGCAGAAGGCTATGAAGGCCCATGCAGGAGTTTTTTCTGCCGCAGAAATGGATGTAGGACGTTCAAAACATATGCTTCATACCATTCGCCTAACAGATTCTGCCCCTTTTAGGGAACGCTCTAGGAGATTGCCTCCTCGTGATGTTGAGGATGTTCGTGCCGTTTTGGCTGAGATGGAAAAAGCTGGAATAATTGTTCCTTCTCGCAGTCCATGGGCTTCACCCATTGTAGTGGTTAGAAAGAAGAATGGGTCTATACGTTTGTACATTGACTATCGGACTCTCAATCGAAGAACTATACCTGACCAATATGACCTTCCTCGAATTGAAGAGATTTTACATTGTCTTAATGGCAGCCGCTGGTTCATTGTTCTGGATCTGAGATCCGGCTATTTTCAGGTAGGGATGACTGAAGAAGACCAAGAGAAGACAGCTTTTATTTGTCCACTAGGATTCTATCAGTTTACACAGATGCCACAAGGGATCTGTGGAGCTCCAGCCACATTCCAAAGGCTAATGGAATGTACTGTGGGAGATATGAATGGACGTGAGTATCTTGTCTATCTAGATGACCTTATTGTATTCGGTAGTACTTTGGAGGAACATGAGACAAGGTTGCTGAAAGTATTGGATCGTCTTCACGAAGAAGGCCTAAAGTTAAGTCCGGAGAAATGTAGATTTGGGCAATCATCTGTGACCTATGTAGGTCATGTGGTCTCAGCAGAAGGGGTGTCTACAGACCCTGCTAAGGTGGAAGCAGTAACCGCATGGCCACAGCCTAACAACATTCGTGAACTTCAATCATTTCTTGGATTTTGTGGATACTATCGAAGATTTGTGAAAAGATACTCCCAGTTAGCTCGACCCCTAAACGACTTGCTGAAACATAGTGAAGATGATCCTAAAAAGCCACTAAATGCAAAAACTCCTTTGGGAACTCGGTGGGGATCAGAGTGCTCCAAAGCGTTTGAGAGTTTAAAGAAAAATTTAACTGAGGCACCTGTCTTGGCCTATGCAGATCCCGAGAAACCTTATGTGCTACATATAGATGCTAGCTATGTGGGTTTGGGGGCAGTTTTACACCAAGAGTACCCTGGAGGGTTGAGACCTGTTGTTTATCTAAGTAGGAGTTTGTCTAAGAGTGAACAGAATTATCCAGTCCACAAGCTTGAGTTCTTGGCTCTGAAATGGGCAGTAGTGGATAAACTCCACGATTACCTTTATGGAGTAGAATTTGAAGTTCAAACAGATAATAATCCACTTACCTACATCTTGACTACAGCAAAGTTGGATGCAACCGGTCATCGGTGGTTGGCTGCACTATCAAATTACACTTTTAAGTTACGTTACAAGCCAGGGCCTAAGAATATAGGGGCTGATGCAATGTCCCGACGACCAGGACTACCAGAACAAACAGGTGATTCTCAATGGGAAGAAATTCCTTCACTTGGTGTGAGAGCATTCTGCCAAACCAGTGTCTTCAAAGACGAAACCTCTGTTTTTTTCAGATTTGAGAGCAGTAGATTCATTGGGATGTCATCCACAAGCTCTGCCTGTATATTATTGTAAACCATCTGTAGTGGAATTAGCCAGATGGTCTCGAATACCTCCTGAAGAATTAATAAATGCACAGGAACAAGATCCTTTAATTGGACTACTTCGAAAAGCTGTTCAATCTGATAGCCCACACTTACTGAAGAGAATTCCTAGGGAATAGTCTGGTCCACTAAATAGAGAGTGGGATAAGTTTCAAATTCAAGATGGACTTCTGTTTCGAGTAGTTAAATACCACAATCATCCAGATCGAAGACAATTGGTGTCACCTGCCAAACTAAGAAAACTTGTTCTGTCATCCTTGCATGATCAGCACGGACATCTTGGGATAGAAAAAACATTTGGCCTCTTGCAGGATAGATGTTATTGGCCAAAGATGAGAGAGTATGTAGAAGACTACATTCATAAACGTTTTAGATGTGTACAGAGGAAAACTCTTCCAACTCGAGCTGCCTCTATGGGTCATCTGAAAAGTGAAGGCCCCATGGATCTTGTTTGCATGGATTTTTTGTGCATTGAGCCAGATTCTCGTGGCATTGGAAATGTTCTTATTGTAACAGATCACTATACCCGTTCTGCTCAAGCCTTCCCAACAAAGGACCAGAAGGCTAGTACAGTGGCTAGAGTTCTTTGGGAAAGGATTTTCATTCATTATGGTCTTCCTAAGAAACTGCATTCTGATCAAGGTAGAGACTTTGAGAGTCGCCTCATTAAAGAAATGATGAATGTTTTGGGAATTAAGAAGACAAGAACTTCTCCCTATCATCCAGAAGGAGATGCTTTGCCTTAGAGGTTTAACAGAACTTTGCTAAATATGTTAGGGACCTTGCCAGAGTCTGAAAAGAGAACTGGGAGTCATCAAGTAGAAGCACTAGTTCATGCCTACAACTGCACCCGACATGATTCCACAGGTTATTCACCATACTTCCTTATGTTTGGGAGAGAAGCAAGACTACCTATAGATCTCCAGTTAGGGGTGTCATCAGATGGAGTTTCTCATAAGAGTCACTATCAGTATGTCAGGCAATTGCAGGAGAGTTTACAAACAGCTTATAAGTTGGCTGAAGAAGCTACTGCTCGATTAAATGAGGCTAATAAGCAACGATATGACAAGAGAATAAAACATCAGGATTTGCAACCAGGAGACCGTGTCCTTTTACGGAATTTAGGGATACCAGGCAAGCACAAGTTAGCTCCTAGATGGACGAATAGTATCTATAGAATAGTCAGACAATTGCCAGGTCTTCCAGTTTTTCAGATAGCAGATGAAAATGGTGTTGTGAAGACATGGCATCGGAATCATTTGTTGCCTATACCTCAATTCCAGCATGATGTTACATATCATGAGGACCAAGGCCCAAGCATGTCAATTAATAATGAATATAGTATCCCACATGAAGACTCATCAATTCAATCGGACCCTGAAATGAGATCTCCATTTCAAAGAGAAACCTATAATGATGAGCATGCCTCCTCTGTTGCCCCAACCTCTGAACCTGATATGCCATCCTTCCCTAATAGTCCTATACCAGATAGGGAATCTCCAAATCCTATACATTATGATAGTAGAAGTCCCTATAGAGAGAAAAGACCAGCAAGAAAGAGACATCCCCCAAAGAAATTGACATATGATACACTAGGAAACCCTGGTTATAATGTTGAACCCTTGTTGCCTGCTCTAACATCTGCTGTACGATGTGTTTTGAAAGATGTATACCTTAACCATAATTTGACTCATGATGAATATGTGATTTTGTTAGTAGACTTGCTAAAGAAAATGTATTGATGTGTTGCTATTGTACCCCTTACTGGGGACAGCAAGTTTTTTTTTTGGGGGGGGGAGTATGTAAGGACCTTGCCCTTACCCAAGATGGCTGCTGTAATAGTTGTATTGAGGAAGAGAAATGCCATCTGGGAAGGGGAGGAGTTGTTAGTGCTGAGGAGATTTCTTAGGTGTTAAGAGAAGTGTGGAGCTTTGCACAGACTTTGAAATGGGGGAAGAAAGTTGCTGTTTCCAAGCTGAAAGAAGTTATTCAGACTAATGCATGATTCCAGAGACAGTTCAGACATTGCTACATGTGGCTGCTGCAGAACCTTTTATTTGTACAGTGAGTGTCAGCCATTATCTGCTGTTTTAAGATCTCCATAAATTCATGTTAACTAAATGCAAGAGAAAAGATATACTAGTCATATCTGATGTGCTGCAGAGTTGTTGTATATTAAAGAGATAACCCAGAGAATATTCTAGAAGTTATTCTGCCTAAACAGTTGCATAAATACACTAAATGGATTGCACAGCTGCATTACATAAGGAAGTAACTGAGTGTGATGTGCTGCAGAGTTGTTGTATATTAAAGAGATAACCCAGAGAATATTAAGTATTTCTGAGGAGAAGTTTTCTTGAGCACTGCATCGATCACAAGCAGCGCTCTCTAGCTTCGTTCACAAGCAGCAAGGGATAATTACCTCAACTAAATTCTATTAAGTATATGAAATTGCATTGTACAGCACCACCTCAAAGTATTTTACAACAACAGTTATGTTATTATTTCATGAGCTCATGAAGGACTTCTGAGTTAAAAAAAAAGGTATACTGATGTCATAAGAAGATATTGTGATTAATATTATTATTTGTATTTGTTGCACTGTATGTTATTGGTTAAACACTTTATAATAATCAAAGCAACATTTTATTTGAATATTTCTTGTGTGGTTATTACTTGTTTTCTTTTTGTACTAAAATCTTATAGGACCCCACACCCTATTATTCTAGGGTGTCCCCTATAGGTGGAGGCACTGCGTCATACAGGCATCCCTTATATACCTGATTTCAACCCCCCTCCTACTCCCACTCTGCGGAGGCTTAGTTCTCATACACGAAACAGGTAGACAGCATTACACTATCACCCACCTCAGGGAAGGTCAGGAAAGGGTGTTACATATATATATATATATATATAGCCATATCTATATCTATCTATGTATCTATCTATCTACTATAAATATGAAATGTCCAGGTATGAATAGCCCACCTGTAGTCAACTACCTAGCTGTTTAGCTTAGAAAAAAATAGCAATAAGAAAGCAGCAACAAGTCCGGATTTGCATCAAATTAAAAAGTCAAATTTAATGACATTTCGGGGACAATTCTGAAGAAGTTGAAAATATATCCCCAAAAGGTCAATAAATTTGACTTTTTGATTTTATGCAAATCCTGGCTTGTTGCTGTTTTTTTTTTATTGTATATGTGCAGTACTGTGCAAAAGTCTTAACCACCATTAGATTTGTTGTTTTACCAATGTTTTAATTACTATCCATATTTATTTTTTTGATCTCTTTAAGATACAAACAGAAAATACAGGAAATATGTATACAAAATATAAAAAAACAATTTTCAGAACACAAAACAAAATTTATGCTTACCTGATAAATGTATTTCTTTCCGGATATGGTAAGTCCATGCCTTGAGTAATTACTGTTGGGAATACCACTCCTGGCCAGCAGGAGGAGGCAAAGAGCACCACAGCCAACTGGCAAGTATCACTCCCTTACCCACAACCCCCAGTAATTTGACCGAAGGGAAATGGAGAAAAAGGAGTAACACAAGGTGTAGAGGTGCCTGAGGTTATAGTAAAAAGAACAACTGTCTTAAAATAAAGGCTGGGGCCTTGGACTCACCATATTGGGAAATAAATAAATGTATCAGGTAAGCATACATTTTGTTTTTCTTTCCTAAGATATGGTGAGTCCACGGCTTGAGTAATTACTGTTGGGAACCAATACCCAAGCTAGAGGACACAGATAAATAGGGAGGGACAAGACAGGCAGTCCTAAACAGAAGGCACCACCGCTTGAAGAATCTTTCTCCCAAAAGAAGCCTCAGCCGAGGTAAAAATATCAAATTTGGAAAATTTGGAAAAAATATGTAGAGAAGACCAAGTTGCAGCCTTGCAAATTTGTTCCACAGAAGCTTCATTTTTGAAAGCCCAAGAAGAGGAAACAGCTCTTGTGGAATGAGCCATAATTCTCTCAGGAGGCTGCTGTCCAGCAGTCTCATAAGCCAAACGAATTATACTTTGTAACCAAAAAGAAAGAGTAGTAGCAGTAGCTTTCTGACCTTTACATTTTGAAGAGAAATAGACAAAGAGGACTGGCGAAAATCCTTAGTAACCTGTAAGTAGAATTTAAGAGCATGTACAACATCCAAATTGTGTAACAAATGTTCTTTGGAAGAAGATGGATTAGGACACAGAGAGGGAACAACAATTTTCTCATTGATATTTCTATTAGAAGCAACCTTGGGAAGGAAACCTAACTTAGTACGAAGAACCGCCTTATCGGCATGAAAAATAAGATAAGGGGAATCACACTGCAGAGCTGAGAGTTCCAAGACTCTTTGAGCAGAAGAGATAGCAACAAGAAACAAAACCTTCCAAGATAACAACTTAATGTCTATGGAATGCAACGGCTCAAACGAAACAAGCTGTAAAACTTTAAGAACAAGGTTAAGGCTCCAAGGATGAGTAACAGACTTAAAGACAGGCCTGATTTTGACCAAGGCCTGACAAAAAGATTGCACATCTGGCACATCCACCAAATGTTTATGTAGTAAAACTGATAAAGCATAAATCTGACCCTTCAGGGTACTGACTGACAATCCCTTCTCCAGGCCTTCCTGAAGAAAAGGTAAAATTCTAGGTATTCTAATTCTACTCCAAGAGTGGCCCTTGGATTCACACCAATAAAGATATTTATGCCATATATTATGGTAAATCTTTCTAGCAACAGACCTGTGAGTCTGAATCATGGTCTCAACGACTCAGAAAAACCACGCTTAGACAGAATTAAGCATTCAATCTCCAAGCAGTCAGCTTTAGAGAAAGGATATTTGGATGAAGGAAGGGACCCTGAATCAGGAGGTCCTTCCTCAGAGGTAGTCTCCAAAGTGAGGGAGATGACATCTCAACTAGGTCTGCAAACCAGATCCTGCGAGGTCACGCAGGGGCCATTAGAATCACTGCGGATCTCTTAACCTTAAACCGTACCTTGGAAGCTTGGCATTCTGATGGGACGCCATCAGATCTAACTCCAGCACCCCCAATTTGAAGACTAAGATGGAAAACACCTCTGGATGGAGTTCCCACTCCCTGGGATGAAAAGTCTGTTTGCTCAGAAAATCCGCTTCCCAGTTGTCTACTCCTGGAATGTGGATGGCATATAGACAGCAATTGTGGGTGTCTGCCCACCGAGGAATCCGAGTAACCTCCTTCATGGCTAAGGAACTCTGACTTCCTCCATGGTGATTGATGTAAGCCACAGAGGTTATGTGGTCTGACTGGAACCTGATAAACTGGGCTGAGGACAACTGAGGACAAGCCAATAGAGCATTGTAAATCGCCCTCAACTCCAAGATGTTGATGGAAAGAGCAGACTCCTCCCGAGTCTAAAGGCCCTTAAAAGAGCAGCTATTCTTAATAGGAAAAGTGGTTCTCTTAGCCAGAGTGGAAATGGCCCCTTCAACTTTGAGTACAGTATACCAAGGGTCTTTAATGGAGTCCTCGACAGGAAACATTTTCTTTAAATTGAGAGATGGATAAAAAGACACCAAACAAAGATATAGATGTGTTATTTTCTGGATGTAATTATTTCAAGTTTCTGGGGTAATAATGAAGAAAAAATTTGGGATTGTGATCAATAGATAAAACACACTATGGGCTCCATGTACTTAAAGGTGAGCGGACAAGCTATTCCACTCAAGTCGTTGTCTGCTCACCTTTGATACATATATGCAGTGGACAAACAGGATCTGCTGCTCATATGTATCATTACACGCTCAAGTTAGCGGGTAAATCCTGCCCCTTCTATTTCGTGACCAAGCGTGTGAGAGAAGGGACTGTCAATCACCCAAGCCGAGTGCTCAGTGATTTATCCTTGCCACATCAGAAGTTGAATAGAATGTAAGAAGCACCAGTCTATTGCATATGTGAACCTGTCCCACAAGGTCTCCAGAGCTTAGAACATGAAGCCCTATCAAAACTGACCAAAGTTCAGAAATAATTATCTGCCAAAAAACAAGATCAAGATTTTAATCAACCACTTAGTTTTTAAATCCCCACATTTTGCATCTTAATTGCCATTCCAGTTTATTTTCATTTTATACCCTGAATGCCAAATTAATCTGTAGTGTATACAGCTATAAGTTATATCTCCATATAGCAGTCAAGGGGGTACTTAAAGGCACATATTTCATGCATCTCCCTCTAATCATCGGTGCTGCCATTATGGAAACTACGTTACTATACATGTTTTAAAGAGGTCAGCAATGGAATGTAGTGAAATATAGATTTAAAAATGGTGGCGCCCAAAACTAAAGGGATGCGGGGAATAACCTTAATACTATGCTTATAAAATGTATTTAGTGTTTAATGTTCCTTTAATTTAATATTATTTCAAGTTCACAAATAATAATATATGTGCACATCTCACCTTGTTTTATAAAATGTATTTATTCATGATAAAATAGGAAATACATTTACATGATGTATTCCTTTTTTTAATACTTAAATGTCTATTCAAAAGATATTCTTTAAAGGCTTCAAAGAGAAGTATTAGCGAGCAATGCTTTATTTAACTGAAACAAAAATGGGATGTTATCTTGATATGTGAAACCTAAATATGCAGTAGAATTCCAATTGATGTAGCAGCCTCCTAACAGAATTTACTGTTATTTTGGTAAAGTCATAAACTAAGAAAAACTGACCAAGCAGCTTCCTAAATACTTTAATCCAAGGATAGTTTTCAGTTTCAAATACTTTGTCCATTCTAATCTATTCTATATATTCTTAAAATGACAAGCAAGCAACAAATCAGACAGCTGCCATAGACAGTGGAAAAACATCAGTCAGGATTAGCCCTGATTATAATACGCAACAAAGATCTATTTTCTTCTCTACCCATCACTAGTAAAGTAAGCTTTAAAATAAATGAAAGTCCCTGGTAGAATTCTTTAACAGTTTTTACCTTGAGTACAGTTTGCCTCGCACAAGTTCCCTGCATTTAAGTATGTGAAGGAGATGCATATATTACAATACACCTAAAAAAAATTGTAATTTAAAAAAAAAATGAATAAAATGAATAAATCAAATATTGAAATAAAAAGTCACAGCAAAAAAAAAAAATGTATTGTTGAATCACATTACAAATTAAAGCTCTGGCCCCTATTTAACAAAGGTCTGTCGGACCTGATCCGACAGTGCGGATCAGGTCCGACAGACCTCGCTGAATGCAGAGAGCAATACGCTCTTCATATTCAGCATTGCACCAGCAGCTCTTGTGAGCTGCTGGTGCAACGCCGCCCCCTGCAGATTCGCTGCCAATCGGGCCGCCAGCAGGGGGTGTCAATCAACCCGATCGTACTCGATTGGGTTGAATTGTGGCGATGTCTGTCCGCCTGCGCAGAGCAGGTGGACAGGTTATGGAGCAGTGGTCTTTAGACTGCTGCTTCATAACTGGTGTTTCTGGCGAGCCTGCAGGCTCACCAGAAACACGGGCCCTCAAGCTCCATCCTTGATAAATGGGCCCCTAAATCTTTATCCAAAAAATATTATTTTACGAAAAAAATGAGAATTCATTTTAAAATTACCTAGAAAAAAAATCTATTTCATGAATACAGCAAAACATTGCCACAAAACTACACTCTCTATGAGGTAAATTTAACAAGAGGCGAGCGGATATGATTTGCTGTAGTGAATGATGTCTGCTCGACCTCGCTAAATGCCGACAGTATACACTGTCGGCATTTATCATTGAACAAGCATTTCTGGTGAAATGCTTGTGCAATGCTGCCCCCTGCTCACTGGCGGCCAATCGGCCACTAGCAGGGGCCGCCAATCATCCCGACTGCTGCATATTGCTTGATTTCCCACACGGCTATTGGCTAAGAGGTGGAAACGTCACCTCTCAGCCATATAGTAAAAATAGCATTCTGCCGGTGAGCTGCCTTAGCAGCTCAGTGCGGCGATCGCTTGGAACAAATAAAGGAGTTTTCAGCATGAAGTGTTTTATACTTCTTAACTGAAAGTCCCCGTTATTTGTTCCAATGGTAAATCCTAGCGTTTCACAAACACTAGGATTTACCATCACTTTAAGAGGTCTATTTACTAAAGGTTTTGCAGACCTCGCTGAATGCAGAGAGCAATATGCTTTACGTATTCAGCATTGCCTCAGCAGCTCACAAGAGCTGCTGATGCAACGACGCCCCCTGCAGACTTGCAGCTAATGGGCCGCCAACAGGGGGTATCAACCCGATCGTACTCGATCGTGTTGAATTCCGGCGATTCCTGTCCGCCTGCTCAGAGCAGGCAGACAGGGTTATGGAGCAGCAGTCTTTGTGACCGCTGCTTCATAACTGCTGTTTCTGGCGAGTCTGTTTCTGGCGAGTTTCTATGGCCTTACAGCAAAACGACTTACGTAAACTTTGTAAACCCTTTTTTCTATGGGACTTCCATAGCGCCGGTATTACGAGTGTGTCCTGGGAGGCCAAAAAGTGAGCGGTACACCCTCTACCTCCAAGATTCGTACCGCATTCTAAAGTCAGTAGTTATGAGTTTTACACTACAATGCTGTAGCATAAAACTCATAACTAAAGTGCTAAAAAGTACACTAACACCCATAAACTACCTATTTACCCCTAAACCGAGGCCCTCTCGCATCGCAAACACTGTAATAAAATTTGTAACCCCTAATCTGCTGCTCCGGACATCGCTGCCACTATAATAAACATATTAACCCCTAAACCGCTGCACTCCTGCCTCGCAAACACTAGTTAAATATTATTAACCCCTAACCTGCCGCCCCTAACATCGCCGCGACCTACATTATACTTATTAACCCCTAATCTGCCGTCCCCAATGTCGCTACCACTATATTAAATGTATTAACCCCTAAATCTAAGTCTAACCCTAACTCTAACACCCCCTAACTTAAATATAATTTAAATAAATCTAAAGAAAATTACTATCATTAACTAAATTATTCCTATTTAAAACTAAATACTTACCTATAACATAAATCCTAAGCTAGCTACAATATAACTAATAGTTACATTGTAGCTATCATACGCCTAGATTTAGAGTTTGGCGTTAGCTGTCAAAACCAGCATTAGAGGCTCCTAACGCTGGTTTTGGGCTACCGCTGGTATTTAGAGTCGTGTAGGTAAGGGTCTAACGCTCACTTTCCAGCCATGACTTTTCCATACCGCAGATCCCCTTACGTCAATTGCGTATCCTATCTTTTCAATGGAATCTTTCTAACGCCGGTATTTAGAGTCTTGGCTGAAGTGAGCGTTAGAAATCTAACGACAAAACTCCAGCCACAGCAAAAAGTCAGGAGTTAAGAGCTTTCTGGGCTAACGCCGGTTCATAAAGCTCGTAACTACTGTGCTCTAAAGTACACTAACACCCATAAACTACCTATGTACCCCTAAACCGAGGCCCTCCCACATTGCCGCCACTCTATTAAATTTCTTTAACCCCTAATCTGCCGACCGCACACCGCCGCCACCTACATTATCACTATGTACCCCTAATCTGCTGCCCCTAACACCGCCGACCCCTATATTATATTTATTAACCCCTAATCTGCCACCCAAGCGTCGCCGCCACCTACCTACACTTATTAACCCCTAATCTGCCTACCGGACCTCACCGCTACTATAATAAAGTTATTAACCCCTAATCCGCCTCACTCCCGCCTCAAAAACCCTATAATAAATAGTATTAACCCCTAATCTGCCCTCCCTAACATCACCGACACCTAACTTCAAGTATTAAACCCTAATCTGCCGACCGGACCTCGCCAACACTATAATAAATGTATTAACCCCTAAAGCTAAGTCTAACCCTAACACTAACACCCCCCTAAATTAAATATAATTTAAATCTAACGAAATAAATTAACTCTTATTAAATAAATTATTCCTATTTAAAGCTAAATACTTACCTGTAAAATAAATCCTAATATAGCTACAATATAAAATATAATTATATTGTAGCTATTTTAGGATTAATATTTATTTTACAGGTAACTTTGTATTTATTTTAACCAGGTACAATAGCTATTAAATAGTTAATAACTATTTAATAGTTACCTAGTTAAAATAATTACAAAATTACCTGTAAAATAAATCCTAACCTAAGTTACAATTAAACCTAACACTACACTATTAATAAATTAATTAAATAAAATACCTACAATTATCTACAATTAAACCTAACACTACACTATCAATAAATTAATTACATACAAATACCTACAAATAAATACAATTACATAAACTAACTAAAGTACAAAAAATAAAAAAAGAACTAAGCTACAAAAAATAAAAAAATATTTACAAACATTATAAAAATATTACAACAATTTTAAGCTAATTACACCTACTCTAAGCCCCCTAATAAAATAACAAAGCCCCCCCAAAATAAAAAAAATGCCCTACCCTATTCTAAAATACAAATAGAAAAGATCTTTTACCTTACCAGCCCTTAAAAGGGCCTTTTGCGGGGCATGCCTCAAAGAATTCAGTTCTTTTGCCTGTAAAAAAAACCATACAATACCCCCCCAACATTACAACCCACCACCCACATACCCCTAATCTAACCAAACCCCCCTTAAATAAACCTAACACTAAGCCCCTAAAGATCTTCCTACCTTATCTTCACCACGCCGGGTATCACCGATCAGTCCAGGCTCCGAAGTCTTCATCCAAGCCCAAGAGGGGGCTGAAGATGTCCATGATCCGGCTGAAGTCTTGGCCCAAGCGGCGGCTGAAGAGGTCCATCATCGGGCAGAAGTCTTCATCCTATCCGGACAGAAGAGGAGATCCGGACCGGTAGACATCTTCATCCAAGCGGCATCTTCTATCTTCTTCCATCCGACGATGAGTGGCTCCATCTTCAAGACCTCCGGCACGGATCCATCCTCTTCTTCCGACGTCCTAACACAGAATGAAGGTTCCTTTAAGGGACGTCATCCAAGATGGCGTCCCTCGAATTCCGATTGGCTGATAGGATTCTATCAGCCAATCGGAATTAAGGTAGGAAAATTCTGATTGGCTGATGGAATCAGCCAATCAGATTCAAGTTCAATCCGATTGGCTGATCCAATCAGCCAATCAGATTGAGCTCGCATTCTATTGGGTGTCTACCGGTCCAGATCTCTTCTTCTGCCTGGATAGGATGAAGACTTCTGCCCAATGATGGACCTCTTCAACCGCCGCTTGGGACAAGACTTCAGCCGGATCATGGACATCTTCAGCCCCCGCTTGGGCTTGGATGAAGACTTCGGAGCCTGGACCGATCGGTGATACCCAGCGTGGTGAAGATAAGGTAGGAAGATCTTCAGGGGCTTAGTGTTAGGTTTATTTAAGGGGGGTTTGGGTTAGATTAGGGGTATGTGGGTGGTGAGTTGTAATGTTGGGGGGGTATTGTATGGTTTTTTTTTACAGGCAAAAGAGCTGAATTCTTTGGGGCATGCCCCGCAAAAGGCCCTTTTAAGGGCTGGTAAGGTAAAAGATCTTTTCTATTTGTATTTTAGAATAGGGTAGGGCATTTTTTTATTTTGGGGGGCTTTGTTATTTTATTAGGGGGCTTAGAGTAGGTGTAATTAGCTTAAAATTGTTGTAATATTTTTATAATGTTTGTAAATATTTTTTCATTTTT
This sequence comes from Bombina bombina, assembly GCF_027579735.1. NCBI lineage: Eukaryota > Metazoa > Chordata > Amphibia > Anura > Bombinatoridae > Bombina > Bombina bombina. The sequence goes on from NC_069502.1 coordinate 919,177,636, forward strand.
TGTAACTTAGTTCTTTTTTTATTTTTTGTAACTTAGTTCTTTTTTTATTTTTTGTACTTTAGTTAGTTTATGTAATTGTATTTATTTGTAGGTATTTGTATGTAATTAATTTATTGATAGTGTAGTGTTAGGTTTAATTGTAGATAATTGTAGGTAGTTTAGTTAATTAATTTATTGATAGTGTAGTGTTAGGTTTATTTGTAACTTAGGTTAGGATTTATTTTACAGGTAATTTTGTAATTATTTTAACTAGGTAGCTATTAAATAGTTATTAACTATTTAATAGCTATTGTACCTAGTTAAAATAAATACAAAGTTGCCTCTAAAATAAATATAAATCCTATAATAGCTACAATATAATTATAATTTATATTGTAGCTATATTAGGGTTTATTTTACAGGTAAGTATTTAGCTTTAAATAGGATTAATTTATTTAATAAGAGTTAATTTATTTCGTTAGATTTAAATTATATTTAATTTAGGGGGTTGTTGGTGTTAGGGTTAGACTTAGCTTTAGGGGTTAATAACTTTATTAGAGTAGCGGTGAGGTCCGGTCGGCAGATTAGGGGTTAATAATTGTAGGTAGATAGCGGTGACGTTGGGGGCGGCAGATTAGGGGTTAATAAATATAATATAGGGGTCGGCGGTGTTAGGGCAGCAGATTAGGGGTACATAGGGATAACGTAGGTTGCGGCGGTGTACGGAGCTGCAGATTAGGGGTTAAAAAAATATGCAGGTGTCAGCGATAGCGGGGGCGGCAGATTAGGGGTTAATAAGTGTAAGGTTAGGGGTGTTTAGACTCGGGTGTTAGGTGCAGACTTAGAAACTGTTTCCCCATAGGAAACAATGGGGCTGCGTTAGGAGCTGTTTTTTTGCAGGTGTTAGGTTTTTTTTCAGCTCAAACTGCCCCATTGTTTCCTATGGGGGAATCGTGCACGAGCACGTTTTTGAAGCTGGCCGAGTCCGTAAGCACCGCTGGTATTGAGAGTTGCAGTGGCGGTAAATTATGCTCTACGCTCCTTTTTTGGAGCCTAACGCAGCCATTCTGTGAACTCTCAATACCAGCGGTATTTAAAAGGTGCGGGGGAAAAAAAGCCAGCGTTAGATACGCGGGTCGTTACCGACAAAACTCTAAATCTAGCCGATAGGGTTTATTTTTATTTTACAGGCAAGTTTGTATTTATTTTAACTAGGTAGAATAGTTATTAAATAGTTATTAACTATTTAATAACTACCTAGCTAAAATAAATACAAATTTACCTGTAAAATAAAACATAACCTAAGTTACACTAACACCTAACACTACACAACAATTAAATAAATTAACTAAATTAAATACAATTAAATAAATTAAATTAAATTAGCTAAACCACAAAAAAACACTAAATTACAGAAAATAAAAAACAAATTACAGATCTTTAAACTAATTACACCTAATCTAAGAGCCCTATCAAAATAAAAAAGCCCCCCAAAATAAAAAAAAAACCCTAGCCTAAACTAAGCTATCAATAGCCCTTAAAAGGGCCTTTTGCGGGACATTGCCCCAAAGTAATCAGCTCTTTTACCTGTAAAAAGAAAATACAAACACCACCCCAACAGTAAAACCCACCACCCACACAACAAACCCCCCAAATAAAATACTAACTAAAAAAACCTAAGCTCCCCATTGCCCTTAAAAGGGCATTCAGCTCTTTTGCAGGCCCAAAGCCCTAACCTAAAAACTAAACCCACCCAATACACCCTTAAAAAAATCCTAACACTACCCCCGAAGATTCACTTACCGGGAGAAGTCTTCATCCAAGCGGCAAGATGTCCTCAACGAAGCCGGCAGAAGTGGTCCTATGAATATATACACATATAAATACATTAATAAATCTGTATAAATATATAGACATATATTTATAAATTTATACATACATATACATATTTAGACACGTATGTACTGTATGTATCTCTATGTTAAAGCCATTTTCCTGCCTTTTTTTTCTAACACCTGAGACCTCATATCTTTGAGCACTTATAAATTTTTGTGCAATATTTGTATTTAATAATTTTTATAAGATCGTGTTATTATGAGTGTAACTGTGCTTTGTAGTGTATTTTTTATGTATATTGTGCAACTTTTTATTCTCGCGAAAAAGTTAACCACAGCTCTGAAGTTGCAGGTATCATTTTAGAGTAAATCATTATTTCACTCACGCAATCACGTTTACTTTCAATTCGTAATAAGAGCACAATTTAACCTACGTGCAAACAATCACGATAACATAAGTGCTAAAAAGTACACTAACACCCATAAACTACCTATTAACCCCTAAACCAAGGCCCACCCCGCATCGCAAACACTATAATAACATTTTTAACCCCTAATCTGCCGCTCCGGACATTGTCACCACTATAATAAACATATTAACCCCTAAACCGCCGCACTACCGCCTCGCAAACATTAGTTAAATATTATTAACCCCTAGTCGTCACTAACATCGCCACCACCTACCTACATTTATTAACCCCTAATCTGCCGCCCCCAATCTCGCCGACCACTATACTAAAGTTATTAACCCCTAACACTAAGTCTAACCCTAACCCTAACACCCCCTAACTTAAATAAAATTTAAAAAAATCTAAATAAAACCTACTATTATTACCTAAATTGTTCCTATTTAAAACTAAATACTTATCTATAAAATAAACCCTAAGCTAGCTACAACATAACTAATAGTTACATTGTAGCTAGCTTAGGGTTTATTTTTATTTTACAGGCAAGTTTGTATTTTAACTAGGTAGAATAGTTACTAAATAGTTATTAACTATTTAATAACTACCTAGCTAAAATAAATAAAAAAGTACCTGTAAAATAAAACCTAACCTAAGTTACACTAACACCTAACATTACATTACAATTAAATAACTTACCTAAATTAAATACAATTAAATAAATTAAATACAATTAGCTAAATTACAAAAAAAAACAAACAGTAAATTACAGAAAATAAAAAACAAATTACAATATATTTAAACTAATTACACCTAATCTAAGAGCCCTATCAAAATAAAAAAGCCCCCCCCCCCAAAAAAAAAAACCTAGCCTAAACTAAACTATCAATAGCCCTTAAAAAGGCCTTTTGCGTGGCAATGCCCCAAAGAAATTAGCTCTTTTACATGTAAAAAAAAATAGAAACAACCCCCCAACAGTATAACCCACCACCCACACAACAACCCCCCAAATAAAAGCCTAACTAAAAAAACCTAAGCTCCCCATTGCCCTGAAAAGGGCATTTGGGTGGGCATTGCCCTTAAAAGGGCATTTAGCTTTATTGCAGCCCAAAGTCCTAACCTAAAAAAAATCCCACCCAATACACCCTTAAAAAATCCTAACACAAACCCCTGAAGATTCACTTACCGGGAGAAGTCTTTATCCAAGCGGCAAGATGTCCTCAACGAAGCCGGCAGAAGTGATCCTCCAGATGGGCAGAAGTGGTCCTCCAGACCGGCAGAAATCTTCATCCAGATGGCATCTTCTATCTTCATCCATCCGGCGCAGAGCGGCTCCATCTTCAAGACATCCGGCGTGGAGCATCCTCTTCCAATGACGTCTTCTTGCTGAATGAAGGTACCTTTAAATGACGTCATCCAAGATGGCGTCCCTTAGATTCCAATTGGCTGATAGAATTCTATCAGCCAATCGGAATTAAGGTTGAAAAAAATCCTATTGGCTGATGCAATCAGCCAATAGGATTGAGCTTGCATTCTATTGGTTGTTTTGAACCTTAATTCCGATTGACTGATTTAATTCTATCAGCCAATCGGAATCTAAGGGACCCCATCTTTGATGATGTCATTTAAAGGTACATTAATTCAGCAAGAAGACATCGTTGGAAAAGGATGCTCCGTGCCGGATGTCTTGAAGATGGAGCTGCTCCGCGCCGGATGGATGAAGATAGAAGATTCCGTGTGAATGAAGACTTCTGCCCATCTGGAGGACCACTTCTGCCGGCTTGGTTGAGGACATCTTGTCGCTTGGATGAAGACTTCTCACGGTAAGTGAATCTTTTGGGGTTAGTGTTAGGATTTTTTAAGGGTGTATTGGGTGTGGGTTTTTTTAGGTTAGGGCTTTAGGCTGCAATAGAGCTAAATGCCCTTTTAAGGGCAATGCCCATCCAAATGCCCTTTTCAGGGCAATGGGGAGCTTAGGTTTTCTTAGTTAGGGTTTTATTTGGGGGGTTGGTGTGTGGGTGGTGGGTTTTTTATAGGTAAAAGAGCTGATTTCTTTGGGGCAATGCCCCACAAAATGCCCTTTTAAGGGCTATTGATAGTTTAGGCTAGGGTTTTTTTTTATTTTGGGGGGCTTTTTTATTTTGATAGGGCTCTTAGATTAGGTGTAATTAGTTTAAATATCTTGTAATTTGTTTTTTATTTTCTGTAATTTAATGTTTTTTTGTAATTTAGCTAATTGTATTTAATTTATTTAATTGTATTTAATTTAGGTAAGTTATTTAATTGTAGTGTAGTGTTAGGTGTTAGTGTAACTTAGGTTAGGTTTTATTTTACAGGTCAATTTGTATTTATTTTAGCTAGGTAGTTATTAAATAGTTAATAACTATTTAGTAACTATTCTACCTAGTTAAAATAAATACAAACTTGCCTGTAAAATAAAAATAAACCCTAAGCTAGATACAATGTAACTATTAGTTATATTGTAGCTAGCTTAGGGTTTATTTAATAGGTAAGTATTTAGTTTTAAATAGGAATTATTTAGGTATTAATAGTAGTTTTTATTTAGATTTATTTTAATTATATTTAAGTTAGGGGGTGTTAGGGTTAGGGTTAGACTTAGGTTTAGGGGTCAATAAATTTAGTATAGTGGCGGCGACGTTGGGGGCGACAGATTAGGGGTTAATAAGTATAATATAAGTTTCGGCGATGTTGGGGGGGCAGCAGATTAGGGGTTAATAAGTATAATGTAGGTGGTGGTGATGTCGGGGGCGGCAGATTAGGGGTTAATAAGTGTAAGATTAGGGGTGTTTAGACTCGGGGTTCATGTTAGGTGTAAACATAAAATGTGTTTCCCCATAGGAATCAATGGGGCTGTGTTACTGAGTTTTACGCTGCTTTTTTGTAGGTGTTAGACTTTTTCTCAGCCGGCTCTCCCCATTGATGTCTATGGGGAAATCGTGCACGAGCACGTATAACCAACTCAACGCTCACTTAAGCAGCGCTAGTATTGGAGTGCGGTATGGAGCTCAATTTTGCTCTACGCTCACTTCTTGCCTTTTAACGCCGGGTTGATAAAAACCCGTAATACCAGCGCTGCAGGTAAGTGAGCGGTGAGAATAAACTGCAAGTTAGCAACGCACCCCTCATAATGCAAAACTCGTAATCTAGCCGAATAATTGTTTACTTAAGGTCTCAAACTGCGTGTCATATGAGTACAATTACTGTGCCAATAGTGCTATATAGTGCATTATCCACATGTGGGCAAATATGATTTTTTTCGCTAGCGAAAACAACGCTAGTGAAATTGTTTTTCTGCTTCTCAGGATCCGTTCATATTACAAGTTGCAAAAAATATGTTTTTTTGCTAGCGGCAGCTCAAGAAATGGAATCATCCCTAGTGGTGTTTTCACGTGGGCGTGCATGTGTTCCCCCATAGAAATCAATGGGGAAAAAAACTAACACCCTACTCGCGAAAACAACAAAGAAATTGAAAAAACCTAAAACATACCATTAGCACCTATTCTAATAATCACTAATCCGTCATCTCCCCACATCACCAATCCTAAATAAAACTGTTAATCCCTCAAAAAACATTAGTAACTAAATAAACTATTAACCCCTAAACCACCATCCCCCCACATCGCAACATTTCTAAATAAACTATTAAATGGACAGTCAAGCGCAAAACAACCTTTCATGATTCAAATAGGGCATGCAATTTTAAACAACTTTCCAAATTACTTTTATCACCAATTTTGCATTGTTCCCTTGATATTCTTAGTTGAAAGCTAAACCTAGGTAGGCTCATATGCTAATTTCTTAGAGCTTGAAGGCCGCCTTTAATCTGAATGCATTTTGACAGTTTTTCACCACTAGAGGGCATTAGTTCATGTGTGTTATATAGATAACATTGAGCATACGTATGTGAAGTTACCTAGGAGTCAGCACTGATTGGCTAAAATGCAAGTCTGTCAAAAGGGCTGAAAAAAGGTCATTAATACAAGGTAATTAGAGAGGTAAAACGTGTATTATTATAATTGTGTTGGTTATGCAAAACAGGGGAATAAAGGGATTATTTATCTTTTTAAACAACACAAATTCTGGTGTTGACTGTCCCTTTAACCCCTAAACTGCCATCCCCCCCACATTGAAAACTATCTAAATAAACTATTAAACCCTAAACCGCCATCCCCCATATTGCAAAGTATTAACATCTAAACCCCCTAACCTAACATCCCCTAACTTAACCCCAATTAAAATATCCATAAAAAGAAAAATATTCTAACTACCTTAAAATAAATAAAAAATTACCTGTAAAATTAAATTTAACCTAATTAAACCTACATTACAAAAAATAAATAAAAAATATTCATATTCCAATACCCCAAAATAAAAAAAATCCCTATTCTACAAATAAACTACCAATAACCCTTAAAAGGGCCTTTTGTAGGGCATTGCCCTAAAGGAAACAGCTGTTTTGCATAAAATAAAAAATAACCCCGGACATTACAACATCCCATCCCCCCAACCGCCAAAAGAAAAAAATCCTAACTAAAAACCCTAAACTACTCATTGCCCCATAAAGGGTATGTGGCTGGGTATTGCCCTTAAGGGCATACAGCTATTTTGCTGCCCATAAAAAAAAACTAATTTAAAAAAAAAACTCCCCCAAAAATAAAAAAATCTAACTTTAACCCCAAAATTGGTACTCACCGATGAAGATGGGTGGGGTACCATCTTTATCCCGGTGGCGCTCCATCTTCATCCATCACGGGTCCATTGTCTTCCTGCCCACGGTCCATCTACTATTTTCATCCAGGTGGCGGCGGCGATGGCGACTGGGATGGCGGAGGCGACATCGATCCTCCTCTTCAGACCAGCAACACTGAGGTCCTCTTTATGCTGTCTCCAGCCGCACACTGAAGATTGAATGCAAGGTACCACTTTTATATAGGGGCACCCATGCATTCCTATTGGCTGATTTGAGTCTTCAAATTCAAATCAACTAATAGGATGAAAGCTTTTTCCTTTCATCCTGTTGGCTGATTTGAATTTGAAGAATTTACCAGAGCTCTTAGATCACGGTATGGATTGATGTGAGAAGGTCTATTGAGGTAGCGCAATGGAGATTTCGCTCAACTTATGATATCAGCGGAAGAATCCATTGCACATCACTTGTAATCTCGCCCTATAGAGTGTGCTAAAAAGTTTTGTTTTTCTTAAGATGCTTTAATTACAAAAATGTAACCATCAACTTTTAACACCAGACAGTACCTTATTTCTTTTGAGAAATGTATTAAATAATAATAATAATAATAATAATAATAATAATAATAGTAATAATAATAATAATATCACTTATTTATAAAAAGATAAAATATTACTAAGTGCTATGGTATTTAGTGACTAATATTTACTAAATGATAAGATTAATAGAGGTAATCTTGTTATAATAGAGAATGTATATTATTCCATAGAAATACCAAAAATAATAATTTATAGACTTCATGCAATAATAATAATAATAATAATAATAAAAATATCACGTATTTATAAAAAGATAAAATATTACTCAGTGCTATGGTATTCAGAGTATAACTGGCTAATATTTGCTAAATTATAATATTAATAAGGATAATCTTGTTATAATGGAACATATAATGGTAAATAATAGTCCATAGAAATACCAAAGTAATATTTTTTAGACTTCATGTTGTAATAATAATAATAATAATAATAATAATAATAATAATAATATAATTACTTATTTATAAAAAGATAAAATATTACTCAGTGTATAACTGGCTAATATTTACTAAATTATAATATGAATAGAGACAGACAACCTTGTTATAATGGAACATGTATACTATTGCATAGAAATACAAAACTTATCATTTATAGACGTAATGTAATAAGAATATTATTATTATTAATAATAATAATAATAATAATAATACAAGACAGTAGTGCTCCCTTTTGTCTTTTTCACCTTTATTTATTTATATTTATGCATAAACTTTATATATGAGGGTTCTTGCTTGAAATATTATAGAATTATGACACACATCAGAGATTGGATGGTAATCATGCAAGGGTGAATAGGGAGCATAAACTGATTTGCGGTATCCATAGAAAGTTTAAAATAAGTTGGTAAAAGCAATACGTGCATGGCTTGAGTTTTATGTAATTCCAAATACACCATCAATTTTACCTTGACTCTTAAACTCTAATCCATAGTCTGGTAAAAGGCATCCATTTGATTTGTAGCCTGCATAAAATACCTAATCTCTCTCCTTTTATTAGTCACCATAAAATCTCAAGCTAGTTGTGGGCTGTGTATATAGCAGTAGGTGACAAAATTGAAGACAAAATCTGTAATGATGTTACACTGTATGGCATGCGACAATGCATATTTATTTCAAATATTAACCTTGAGATTTTACTTATATAGGGTATATGTTAATTACAATATTACTATATTTTAGCGGACATATTACTCAAAACATTACAGTGCTTTTTTTTTTGCTTTTTTTTTTTAGTAAAAGGGTGTTCCTGGGCTGAATTAAACCAACTTTGTTACTGTGGGAATTATCCCTAGCAACCAATGAACAGCAGTGTCCTGGATTTAAGCTGTACAAAAAATGCACTTCCTGTTATTTTCACTTAAAATATAAATATCTTTTCCTAACCTTTTCCATGCAAAACACATATTTTTAACATGTTTAATTGCTGCCCTTTCATATACACGATACAACATTTTTAAGTAATATGTCCCACAAATGAACATCCCTATACATAAACATTTTCATAACCTTAAAAAGGTCCCTAAGTATACTCAGGGCAAGGTGGGTTAGGTCAATCTAAAATCAGGACAGGTATCCCCCTAAGGTAAACCTTTGTAGCCTTATGGAAGCAGTGCCTAATGCCAAATTATGGATTATAGACAAGCAAAGAGAGATAGAAGCATTATTAGCACACTTCTTCCTGAGTATATATTAATAGCAAATTACTGTGGATGAGGGCTGTGTATAAATAAAATATAACCTTTATTAGTAAATCATTCAATCCTAACCTTTCAAAAACATACCATATTGTAATAGTAAATAATAAAGCCATTGATGACAGAGATGTACCCTGTATGTCATCTGTCCCAGGGGTCTTCCAGGGCTTTAATAGTACAGGTCTTGCCAACAGAGGTGATGGTGCAGGATACATCTTCTGTCTCATGTTAAGGGGTTTAACAAAAGCACATAAATTCAAGATTAGATAAAAGTGATTTGAAAAAGTCTGTCTGCATTATATGTTATATCTACAAAAGAATACATCTAGTATATTTACTAGATGTTCTAAAGAAATCTAAAACATAATATGTTAAAATATATCATGAGACTGTGGAGAAATTCTGAATACCTGGTAATCATTGTTCTCCCATTATGTACAATAAATAATATAACATAAATAGCAGTGGGCTGTAATGTGTCAGGATTTGTAAAATATGCTCAGCTATTTATATATTATGTATATATAATAGGCTCACCTGCATGGTAGCTACTGTATAAAACACAATAAATCACCCAAAATATATCCTTATTACATTTCAAATGTATTCAACTAAAATAGTTTTTCTGTAGAGTAATATAAGGATAAATCATGTAAGGATTATTATTATTATGTATTTATAAAGAGTTTTTTTTTTTATTACTAGAAAATATATATATATATAAAAGACAGGATCCATCACTTACAACACCCAGGATACACTTTAAATGAGATTATTCAAAACTCATTCCAAACAGGTACGCTCCGGTATTTGCAAACACCGGAGAGTGCCTGTTTGGACTGTGTTTTATATATAGGGGCCTATTTATCAAATGTCTTGTGACAGTGCGGATCAGGTCCGCAAGACCTCGCTGAATGCGCTCTCCGCATTTAACATCGCACCAGCAGCTCACAAGAGCTGCTGGTGCAACGCTGCCCCCTGCTGACTCGCGGCCAAACGGCCACCAGCAAGGAGGTGTCAATCAACCCGATCATACTCGATCGGGTTGATTTCCGGCAATTCCTGTCCACCTCATAAGACAGAGCAGGCTGCTTCATAACTGCTGTTTCTGGTGAGTCTGAAGACTCGCCAGAAACACGGGCCCACAAGCTCTGTTCGGAGCTTGAAATGGACCCCATAGTGTGTGCCATTACTGTCTTTTAGTGCTAGTTACTACTTTAACTTTATTTAAGTTTACACTGTGTAGCTGATCCCTTGCTACCCCTGAATATATTCCCAAATAGGTGGTGAACAGTGTTTGGTAATAAACAAATTCCAAAGGACCCCATTAGCAAACATATGTAAATGTAAATAATTTTTATTGAGATATTTGTCATTAACTGTCATGGAATTTCACTTGTGGTGCTTATCCCTTTAAGGCTCCCTTATAAATTCCCATGAGCCTCTATGCTACTTGCCAATTAATCTTGTGTTTATTGTAGCAACTAGTTCATTCGAACAAAGCTCCCTACCTAAAACTTGCTTGGCTATCGGATTATACACATATCTACCTGTTCATTATAGCCCTCTTCGATTCATCATCATTCCTGTGTGGAGAGACTGGTCAGTGTGTCTTATTATCTGTGGCACCTACAACCTCTGTCAACTGAGTGCTTCACTTCCTCCCAACCCTATAACCGCATCAGGACTTCTCACTGCGGCACACAGGACGGCTGTATTAGGAGCCTAAGGATTCACCAAGGGTACAAACGAACAGTAACAAACATTGCCGTTCCTCTCTTCTCTGAATTCAGAACCGACGAACGCTCCCTCTCACAAAGATCTTAGCCTGTCAGTAAATCCAGACAGCGGATTGGAGGAGACGTACACATCCACTTTCTGTACATCACTGCAGCACACGGACTCAATTTCCGCAGCTCTTACAAAACTCTCCTTCCTTTGCAAACAAGCAGTTTAGTGTTTTGTAGTAAACAAGTCACTCAGCTAGCTTACTCTAAGCTTCACATAACAGGATTGTAAAAGGACATTCTTTATAAGTCTCTAAACAACAGAGACCGTTCTAACCGCATCACTGCTGACTTCACAACCTCTAACAGGGGTCTCCGCTCTCATACTCCTGTAACCAAATATCACAGGACAAATACTCTTGCTCTCCAATTATTCCTCACAATCGCCTAGATTTAGAGTTTGGCGTTAGCCGACAAAACCAGCGTATAGGGCTTCTAACGCTGGTTTTGGCCGCCCGCTGGTATTTAGAGTTTACTTACCGACACTCCAAAATCTCCGAACGCACAAATCTCTACCGACAGCTCACACCCAGGAGTTAACATCTACCGACAAAATAACCATCCACGAATCACAAAACAAATATTACACAAAGTACACTTATACTCATACAAACACTACCCTACAGGGAGTGCAGAATTATTAGGCAAATGAGTATTTTGACCACATCATCCTCTTTATGCATGTTGTCTTACTCCAAGCTGTATAGGCTCGAAAGCCTACTACCAATTAAGCATATTAGGTGATGTGCATCTCTGTAATGAAAAGGGGTGTGGTCTAATGACATCAACACCCTATATCAGGTGTGCATAATTATTAGGCAACTTCCTTTCCTTTGGCAAAATGGGTCAAAAGAAGGACTTGACAGGCTCAGAAAAGTCAAAAATAGTGAGATATCTTGCAGAGGGATGCAGCACTCTTAAAATTGCAAAGCTTCTGAAGCGTGATCATCGAACAATCAAGCGTTTCATTCAAAATAGTCAACAGGGTCGCAAGAAGCGTGTGGAAAAACCAAGGCGCAAAATAACTGCCCATGAACTGAGAAAAGTCAAGCGTGCAGCTGCCAAGATGCCACTTGCCACCAGTTTGGCCATATTTCAGAGCTGCAACATCACTGGAGTGCCCAAAAGCACAAGGTGTGCAATACTCAGAGACATGGCCAAGTTAAGAAAGGCTGAAAGACAACCACCACTGAACAAGACACACAAGCTGAAACGTCAAGACTGGGCCAAGAAATATCTCAAGACTGATTTTTCTAAGGTTTTATGGACTGATGAAATGAGAGTGAGTCTTGATGGGCCAGATGGATGGGCCCGTGGCTGGATTGGTAAAGGGCAGAGAGCTCCAGTCCGACTCAGACGCCAGCAAGGTGGAGGTGGAGTACTGGTTTGGGCTGGTATCATCAAAGATGAGCTTGTGTGGCCTTTTCGGGTTGAGGATGGAGTCAAGCTCAACTCCCAGTCCTACTGCCAGTTTCTGGAAGACACCTTCTTCAAGCAGTGGTACAGGAAGAAGTCTGCATCCTTCAAGAAAAACATGATTTTCATGCAGGACAATGCTCCATCACACGCGTCCAAGTACTCCACAGCGTGGCTGGCAAGAAAGGGTATAAAAGAAGAAAATCTAATGACATGGCCTCCTTGTTCACCTGATCTGAACCCCATTGAGAACCTGTGGTCCATCATCAAATGTGAGATTTACAAGGAGGGAAAACAGTACACCTCTCTGAACAGTGTCTGGGAGGCTGTGGTTGCTGCTGCACGCAATGTTGATGGTGAACAGATCAAAACACTGACAGAATTCATGGATGGCAGGCTTTTGAGTGTCCTTGCAAAGAAAGGTGACTATATTGGTCACTGATTTGTTTTTGTTTTATTTTTGAATGTCAGAAATGTATATTTGTGAATGTTGAGATGTTATATTGGTTTCACTGGTAAAAATAAATAATTGAAATGGGTATATATTTATTTTTTGTTAAGTTGCCTAATAATTATGCACAGTAATAGTCACCTGCACACACAGATATCCCCCTAAAATAGCTATAACTAAAAACAAACTAAAAACTACTTCCAAAACTATTCAGCTTTGATATTAATGAGTTTTTTGGGTTCATTGAGAACATGGTTGTTGTTCAATAATAAAATTAATCCTCAAAAATAGAACTTGCCTAATAATTCTGCACTCCCTGTATATTTATTTTTCTTTTTTTTTTTTTATCAAAATAGAAAGGATCAAAGTTGCGAGATCTCGGGTGTTAGAAAAAAAATCAACACAAATCCATTTTGCCATTGACTTACATTGACAGACGGGAAAAGACACTCATATAGCTACATCTAACTAATAATATTATCACAAACATTCACTCATCGATGCATACAAAAAATATACACCACATTACATACACAAACAAGTTATTTATTACAAAATTAACACGATTTAGCTACTTTTTCACACAAGACCATGACGTCACTCACTTTACTCTCAAAACCAGTCTTGGATTTTATTTACACACACATTTTGAGCCTCCATTGACTTCTATGGGGAAGACGTGCTGGTGCACGCGACAGACAGATTTCCCTAACGCACGCAAAAAGCGTAGACAAAAAAACTCTAAATACCAGCGCTAGAATTCGGAAAATAACTCATGCTTTTCTGCGTTAGCCCCAGCTATGACAAATAGATCAAGAAATGGCTATTTCCCTATGGTGGACTTATGGAGTTTACTTATGGCAAATTCATAACAACATTAAGTTGTATGATACTTTTACATTACATCAACTACAAATCACCATCACTAGTAACAAACATTTTCAACAATTACATCACATTTAAACGGACACAAAAATAATTGAAACATTTCAGGATTCACAAACAGTAGACAATGGGTACACCAATTGATTTACGGAAAGTGCAGGACGCTAGGGTGAGTGTATATATTCATCTCTATCTGCAGCGGAAAAACCGGATTCAACAGTGTGAAGAGTTTAAAGGCACAGTGCGGACCGTCCAAGGATGGGTCAGGTGAGAAAGGAATTATCCCTGATACAGGTATCCGTTTTCCCTCCAAAGTTGTTTTTCTGAAAGTTGCTGCATTAGCCACCCTAGCGATCCGGTAGAACAGATCCATTTACCTGTAACTACAGGACTATACAACTCTATGTTGGACGTTATACCAAGTTTATTGATACAGGGGTTACACAACTCTAGCAGCTCCCTCATATTGTCTAAAGTTTTGCCTCTGCTGATTCAAGTATTATTATTATCATCCAAGGAGAATTTTGTTTTGATGTCCTCTAACAATATGGATTTTATGCACTACAGGAGTTTGATTTGTGCACTTATATGACTTTCTTTGGACATTACTAATATTAATCTGCCTCCCGGGATGGTATTTATACAGAGGTTACATGACTAGGTCATCTGTGTCGACATATTTAGTATCTGTGGTCACTACTTTATCTATGTGTTTATTATTTTAATTTTTACTTTTGTTTGGGGATTTGCAATTTTGATTTGGCAGTTATAATAATAAATGGTGTGAATTAGCACAGGTCTCTGTTTCAGTGTAGTTTTTCCACTTTGCCATCTGTTCCTATATTTTTTGGAGTACTTAATTTGTTTTTTATTAATCAGTGCTGGCTATAGTAGACTTTGTGGTTCTTGAACCACTTTCTCTTTTTCTGCTTTTATACAATATGGAACTACTGTCCAGCACCCCTGGCCTGCTAAATATTTAAATTGCAGACCGGGGTTTATTATCTAGGCCCTTAAGATAAATGGTGCTGTGAGAGCCTCCTCTCATATATATATATATATATATATATATATATATATATATATGTATTTATTTTTATATATATATATATATATATATATACAATAATTTTTACTGAGTGAAGAACAAAACTATTTATATTTTAAAACAATATGAGCCAGATTTCAAGTGAAGCGCTAAATATCACTTTCATGAAATTAATATTTGTGCTCCACTAACACCATCGCATGCTTATGAGCACTGGTATTTGAAGTTGACAGCAATCATTGCTTGCGGTAGCAATAACCAGCCACTTGTAATGGCTGGTTATTTATTGTGAACCCGCAAACAGGCAAATTTGCCTGTTTGTGGACATGTGTTAAATTAGCGCTCCACTTGTAATCTAGCCCTAACTGTGGTGTTGGTATGGTATATGACAAGGTGTTGAACTGGGAAGGGCTCAAATATGTATAAATATATAAATGGTGCTGTGAGAGCCTCCTCTCTTATATATATATATATATATATATATATATATTTATTTTTATTTTTATATATATATATATATATATATATATATATATATACAATAATTTTTACTGAGTGAAGAACAAAACTATTTATATTTTAAAACAATATGAGCCAGATTTCAAGTGAAGCGCTAAATATCACTTTCATGAAATTAATATTTGTGCTCCACTAACACCAGCGCATGCTTATGAGCACTGGTATTTGAAGTTGACAGCAATCATTGCTTGCGGTAGCAATAACCAGCCACTTGTAATGGCTGGT
Organism: Bombina bombina; assembly: GCF_027579735.1. Classification (NCBI taxonomy): domain Eukaryota; kingdom Metazoa; phylum Chordata; class Amphibia; order Anura; family Bombinatoridae; genus Bombina; species Bombina bombina. The sequence goes on from NC_069502.1 coordinate 919,193,188, forward strand.
TATTTATTGTGAACCCGCAAACAGGCAAATTTGCCTGTTTGTGGACATGTGTTAAATTAGCGCTTCACTTGTAATCTAGCCCTAACTGTGGTGTTGGTATGGTATATGACAAGGTGTTGAACTGGGAAGGGCTCAAATATGCATACATACAGTATATATGTGTGGATTTGTATGAATGTATATGTGTGTACAAATACATGTGTACTCAGACATACGTATACATACACATATACATACACACATACAAATCCACATACATACACATTTGAGTCCTTCAAAGTCCAACAAATGCTGTTGGAACCCTCTCATAGAAACATAGAAACATAGATATTGACGGCAGATAAGAGCCATAGGCCCAGCAAGTCTGCCCGACCTTACCTAACAGTATAAACTTATCTAGTTCGTAGGATAGCCCTATGCTTGTCCCATGCATTTTTAAAATCCCCCACAGTGTTTGTTGCTACTACCTCTTGAGGAAGTTTATTCCATAAATCAATCACTCTTTCTGTAAAGAAGTGCTTCCTCAAATTACTCCTGAATCTACTACCCTTTAGCTTGAGCTCATGACCCCTTGTTCTTGAATTTTCCATTTTATGTAAAATACCCACAGCCTCAGTTTTACTAAACCCTTTAATGTACTTGAAAGTTGCTATCATATCACCTCTTTCCCTTCTCTCCTCTAAGCTATACATATTTAGGTCATTGAGCCTATCCTGGTAAGTGTTATTTTTTAGACCATGTACCATTTTGGTAGCCCTCCTTTGCACAGATTCAAGTTTGTTAATATCCTTCTGAAGATATGGCCTCCAGAACTGCACACAATACTCAAGATGAGGCCTAACTAATGATCTATAAAGTGGCATAAGAACCTTACTATTTCTGCTGCAAATACCTCTACCAATACATCCAAGCATTCTACTAGCCTTACTCGCTGCATTACTACATTGTTTACTAAGTTTTAAATCATCTGAAATAATAATTCCCAAGTCCTGTTCCTCGTCTGTAACAGTCAGTAAAGTGTCATTGAGTCTGTAATTAACATTTGGATTTTTCTCCCCTAAATGCATTATTTTACACTTTGCTGTGTTAAACTTTAGATCCCAGTCGTTTGTCCAATCCTCCAATTGTTGTATATCACTTCTCATTTTGTCTACCCCCCCTGGAACATCCACTCTATTGCAAATTTTTGTATCATCTGCAAAGAGACATACTTTCCCCTGTATCCCTTTGCTGATATCGCAGATAAATATGTTAAACAAAACAGGCCCCAGAACTGACCCCTGAGGAACACCACTAGTAACAGCCCCCTCTGCTGAATGAACTCCATTTACTAAGACACTTTGTTTTCTGTCCTTAAGCCAGCATTCCACCCAGTTCACAATTTTTGAATCTAGACCAAGGAGATATAGTTTGTGAATAAGTTTATTGTGTGGGACGGTGTCAAATGCTTTGCTGAAATCTAGATATGCTACATCAACTGCTCCTCCCTTGTCTAATACTTTTGTTACATAATCAAAGAAGTCAATTAGATTAGTCTGACATGATCTCCCTGAAGTAAAACCATGCTGATTTTGGTCCTCTAAATTTTTTGTCTTTATGTAAGTCATAATTCTTTCTTTTAAGAGGCTTTCCATTAATTTCCCTACTACTGAAGTTAAACTAACTGGCCTGTAGTTGCCAGATTCTTCTCTACTGCCCTTTTTATGAAGAGGTATTACATTTGCTATTCTCCAATCATCTGGGACAGCTCCTGTTAATAGTGACTGATTAAACAGATCAGTTAATGGGACAGTTAGCACTGATCGAAGTTCTTTTAAAACCCTTGGATGAATATTATCAGGACCCACTGCCTTTGTAACATTTATTTTTGATAATGCTAACAAAACCTCATCCTCTGTAAAAAGATTACTGTTAAGCTTGTTTCTATTTTGCGTAGCATCCCTTAATGTAGACATTGTATCTTCACAATCTTTAGTGAAAACAGAACAGAAGTAATCATTGAGACAGTCTGCAATCTGCTTATCTCCTTCTATTATTCTACCATCAACTGATTTCAATTTTACTATTCCTACCTTAATTTTTCTTCTTTCACTGATATATCTAAAGAATGTTTTGTCCCCATGTTTTACTGACTGTGCTATCTTCTCTTCTGCATGAGCTTTAACCTTCCTAATTAACTGCTTAGTCTTTTTTTGTTGGAGTCTCCATATTTTCATATCATCATCTGCTTGTGTGTGTCTGTAATTTTTATAAGCTATCTTTTTTGTCTTTACAGCATGTGCTACTTCTTTGGAAAACCAAATTGGTTTCCGCTTTCTTTTACTTTTACAGACATGTCTAATACAGTGTGCGGTTGCATCTAAAATGGCACCTTTCACAAATTCCCACTGTTCTTGAACCCCTGTAATAAGAGTTTTCCCCTTTAAATAGTTTTTTAGGTATTCTCCCATTAATGAAAAATCTGCCGTCCTAAAGTCTAAAACTTTTGTTTTAGTCTGGGTGGACAGTTCCTGAACATGAATACTAAACCAAACAGATTGATGATCACTGGATCCTAAGTTCTCACCTACAGACACATCTGAAACTGTATCACTGTTTGTAAGTATTAGATCTAATATAGCTTCCTTACGAGTTGGTTCCTTGACTAATTGTTCAAGTGATTCCCCTAGCAGAGATTCAAGAATATACCTGCTTCTAGCCGATCTAGCAGAAGGAATCTTCCAGTCTATATCTGGCAAATTAAAGTCCCCCAGTACTATAACCTTAACCTTCATGGTCATTTTGGTTATTTCATCTAATAACAGATTGTCCAGTTTTTCATCCTGCAATGGAGGCCTATATACAACCCCTATTCTAAAAACATTTTTATCTCCAATTTCCAAAGTCACCCAAATACTTTCCACCTCATCATTTGTTCCTACAATTTCAGTAACCTTTATATTTTCATTTACATACCATGCAACTCCTCCACCTTTCTTTCCTACTCTGTTCTTTTTAAATAACCTGTATCCAGGTATGACTATGTCCCAGTCATGCAAATCATTGTACCATGTTTCTGTTATAGCTACTAAATCCAAGTTGTCCCTAGTCATTATTGAAATGAGTTCAGGTAATTTATTTCCTAAGCTGCGAGCATTTGTGCTCATGGAACGAAGAATTTTTCTACTAGAATTTCTAGAATTGTTACTTGGACTAACAGTTTTGGCATGCTGTGGGGGGCAGGTGGATATATTAATGCTACCACCCTTTATTAGTTTAAATGATTTCTAATAAAGTATTTGAACTCCTCTCCCAGATACTCTGTTCCTTTAGCATCCAAATGCAAGCCATCTCTCTTAAATAACCTAGTATCTTTCCAAACAGAGCTATAATGGCCAATAAAACCAAATCCTCATTCCCTGCACCACTTATCTAACCAAGAATTAAATGTTGTTATCCGCTCCATCTTTCCTGCTTCCTGGTCATACACAGGTAAAATAGCAGAAAATGATAGAGTTGATGCCACAGTCTCTAAATGATTACCTAGGTCACAAAACTCTTTCTGAACAGCAGCAACATGATTACTAGCCAGATCATTTGTTCCTAAATGAACAATCACATCTAACTCACTTCTCTTTCCTGCTGCCTTAACAATTCTCAAAATACGATTCTTATCCCTGTGAGCAGTAGCTCCTGGAAGACATCTAACCTCCCTTGTTTCTCCTTTACTTTTACCTAAATACACATTCCTCAAAATAGAGTCACCCACTAATAGTCTTTTTCACAAAAACACATCTGTAGTTCTTTCCTGTGTTATGTTACCTGGAGAATCAGGTGCCAATAGATTTAAATGACCTGTTACAGCTTCAGAGGGCTCAGAAACAGCAATCTCCTCATCACAAGTGTATTCGGCAAGAGCAGCATAGGAGTTTTGCAATGGCAGAGGTTGTGGGCAATGCTTCTGGTCTACTGTTCTAATTCTTCCAGAGCCTACAGTGATCCATCTGCCTCTCCTTGCTGATCTCTGGGGTAGAGGGGCTTCTTTCTGAGGCAGCTTTGTAGAGGTAACAGGTATGTTACTTACCTTAGCTTGAAGTTTAGCTATTTCCTCCCTTAACAGGGAAAACTGCTTACAAACAGGACAGCCCCTAAATCTCCAAAAAGTAGAACGATTAAAAAGTGCAAAACACCCATTGCACTGTATCTGAGACATTTTAAACTATGCAACACTTTAACATTAAGAAAAATATAAGTATTATTTACTACTGAATAAGCCTGAATAACCCTGAATAACTCCTGAAATAACTCAAATATCCTTATGTATTTGATCCTCTTTTAGTTTGATCCCTTTGCTAAGAAGCAGAGCTAAACAGATCTCTTTAAATACCCTCAGAAAGATAGGGTGGGGTCCCTCCTAATTGCTCACCTATGCAAACAATCTAATTGTTATCTAATTGCAATACTAAAAACCAGAATACAAAAGAATGTAAATTAACTCAAACCTTTAACTATTCAATTTCTGTAGTGAAACTAATTCACAGTTCAGGTCTACCACCTTTAACTATTCAATTTCTGTAGTGAAACTAATTCACAGTTCAGGTCTACCACCTTTAACTATTCAATTTCTGTAGTGAAACTAATTCACAGTTCAGGTCTACCACCTTTCTGAAATAACTCAAATATCCTTATGTATTTGATCCTTTTTTAGTTTGATCCCTTTGCTAAGAAGCAGAGCTAAATGTTTAGCAGAGCTAAACAGATCTCTTTAAATACCCTCAGAAAGATAGGGTGGGCTCCCTCCTAATTGCTCACCTATGCAAACAATCTAATTGTTATCTAATTGCAATACTAAAAACCAGAATACAAAAGAATGTAAATTAACTCAAACCTTTAACTATTCAATTTCTGTAGTGAAACTAATTCACAGTTCAGGTCTACCACCTTTAACTATTCAATTTCTGTAGTGAAACTAATTCACAGTTCAGGTCTACCACTTTTAACTATTCAATTTCTGTAGTGAAACTAATTCACAGTTCAGGTCTACCACCTTTCTGAAATAACTCAAATATCCTTATGTATTTGATCCTTTTTTAGTTTGATCCCTTTGCTAAGAAGCAGAGATAAATGTTTAGCAGAGCTAAATAGATCTCTTTAAATACCCTCAGAAAGATAGGGTGGGGTCCCTCCTAATTGCTCACCTATGCAAACAATCTAATTGTTATCTAATTGCAATACTAAAAACCAGAATACAAAAGAATGTAAATTAACTCAAACCTTTAACTATTCAATTTCTGTAGTGAAACTAATTCACAGTTCAGGTCTACCACCTTTCTGAAATAACTCAAATATCCTTATGTATTTGATCCTTTTTTAGTTTGATCCCTTTCCTAAGAAGCAGAGCTTTTTTAGTTTGATCCCTTTGCTAAGAAGCAGAGCTAAGCAGAGCTAAAAAAGAAGCTTCAGTTCCGACTGAAGCAGAAGTTAAAAAGCAGCGGTCCTAAGACCGCTGCTCCTTAACTCATCCACCACCTCTGAGGTGGCAGATAGCAATCAGCCCGATCAAATACGATCGGGTTGATTGACACTGGCCGCGAATCTGCAGGAGGTGGTATTGCACCATCAGTTCACCAGAACTGCTGATGCAATAATAAATGCAGACATCGTATGCTGTCGGAATTTATTGATGTGCGTCGGACATGATTTGGTATAGCGGATTATGTCTGTCTGCATCTACATAAACTGACCCCCATATCTCTTTAAAACTCCTTTTTTCTGTTCTCATTATTTGGAGATAGATTTTACTTTATCTAGAGATATGTTTTAATGTTTTACATCAAAACAGTACTGAAATGTATCAAGGCAACTGTCCTAGCCTCAGGTAATAGAGGGTATGCTTATACCTTTGGTAATTTATAAGTTAAGTATGGAAGACAGATATAAGCACACACAAAATAAGTTTAGTCCTGCAGTAACTAAAAGAAGTAACATGTCATATAAAATGTATTTTTAAGGTCTTTATCACCAGAACACTACCACAATTTGTAATATAAGGACTGAGGACAAAAGTAGAACATTTCACTATACTTCTCTATGACAGTGGTGGAATTTTAAAAGCAGCATCGCCAATAGCATTGACGGTGTATACCTTTTTTTTTTTTTTTTTTTTTTTTAAGTTTTTATTTGAGGTTATATGATATGTACACAGCAATAAGGTTACAATATAATCAGTGACATAAGCATATGTCCAAGTATTAGCATCTCAATGGTACAAACTGTCACCAAAATGTAGCTTATATCTTATAGGTAAAATATAACATTTTAACACGCAAACATAATCATTGTTAGGTAGGTAACTTATAAGCTCTCAGTCAAACCTCTTTCCATTTATTTTTGGTCACACTTTTCAAAATAATATATATCTTATCATTTTCCCCTAATGTAGAATGTAAAGATAAACTAGAAAAAGTTATACCTCATATAGAAGGTAGTGATCGCTCTTGGACCTCTAGTATTATTAAATAATGACTTGAGGGTATGGTAGGGGATATATAACACATAAAGGCATATAGAAGTGAAATTGCTATAGGATATATTTTCCTATGCTTACGATGTAAGCCCAAGGGAGTGGTGGGGGGGGGGGAGGAGAACGTGGTGATGCTGGGGTAAGCAAGTTAACGGAACATTTAACCAGGGTAATGAACAGACTCAATAGATCCTATAGTGTCATAATACCAATTTAACAAAACGAGAAGGAAGATATTATACAAAAAGTTGCCCCTCTTAGAAAAATAACTAGAAATTTTGTAGGTTGGGCATTCTGAGCAAAGACTCTCATCAGCCATTAAAAATGCCCAAGATAGAACCCATGGTGTATTAGGTGTGGAGATATGAGATTTATATTCTATCAATACTCTAACCAGCCAGGTATCACAATCAAATTTGCTCATGATCAGCATAGATACAAGATGATAAAAATTTAGGCTATGGTCACAATAGGTAGCATCAAGTATTACTATGTATATGAATTACTATCAGGTATCACTTAACTTATCAGCATCGGAAAACATGGCTTGTCAATTTCCTAACACTGGGATTATGTTTAAAACATATATAGGAAAGGTTATTAATTTGATCAGAATCTCCATACAATATAAGTCATGTTATGCTGCCTCGGCCGCGACAGCTCAGTAAATCAGTAAGCAGTGATGCATATGTTTGTATTGGTATTATGAGCCCAAACCCAAATAGTTATAGTAGAACAAGTTGTTCCTATATACATAGCCTAAGAAGTAGTTTGTAATCATTGCAGACATGTCTATCCTATTTGGCATACCATTTAAGTGGTCATGCTCAATTCACCCCAAAAGGGGACTTCAACAATATCTATTGAAGAGATGGCAGCCACCAATTTCTCATAGGGACCCCAGGTTGTCCAATATGTTGCGGTCGCCTGTGCCCAGTAATTCTTTCTCAAAGTTTTGTTTAGTAGTGATGGCCCAATAGGCTCCTCCGGTACATGAGGCAGTCTTCTCCTACACTTGGGCTTCCCCTATGTGCCAGACACAGCTTATCCTTCAATTTAATGACTTACTCCGATGTAGGTAGCTTAGTAGGTCAAATGGACCCAAACAGAGAAAATATATTTGTTTATGGTACTTAAAATCTATCACTTATAGTCGGAGCTCTAAAGAGGTACAACTGATCATGTTGGGTGTTAGCTCCGTCCCCGGTGTATACCTTTACATAGTATTGAATGACAATACAATTTACATGTCATAAATACTAAAAGTGTTTTTTTACTTTTGATGTGTGTTTTTTTTTCTTTTGTAGGAAGAAGCTATTGTATACAGGATATTAATATCCCATAGAAGACAGTAACAGCGGCTTTTTCGTTTTACAAAAGTATGTTTTTTTAGCACTATGTAAAAAAAATCTTTTTTTTTAATTGACCGCTTTTATTATATTGTATTGTATTTGTATAGCTGCTATAAGCTTTCACTGTACTGTATGTGCTTTACTTCTAATAATTTGACCCCACTGTACCAAACATGTCCAAATATTAATAACATGTTTGTAACAATATAGCTGCAATATTAGAAGTAAAATAACTCATTATTATTATTATTATTATCATTTATTTGTAGAGCGCCAACAGATTCCAAAACTCATCACTTATAATATGAGCCATGATATTGCACCATGCACTTTCTCGTTAAAGTATAGAGTGTGCAAAAAAAAATTATGACCGTGCTAACAATCTCTAGTAAAACTATTTTACCATTCACTTGCATTGCCAGATTGTGCCCTATTCTTAGTGCAGGGACGCAATATGAATAGCGCACCCCGAGCTTCCCTTTGCTATTAGAAGTGCTTTACTTGTAATCTAGGCCAATATCATATATTGGCTTCATTCAGTGCAGAAAGAAACATTTTGAAAACGGTTTTGATGTTAAGCAACAGCTGAGAAAAGCTATTTTACATGAGCGCTCTGTAATATTTGCAGGAGAGACTCGATGAATAAATATCAACTACTTTATTTGGCAAGTGAGTGATGCTTAGTAGAGAATTGTTACATTGGAATTTGTTACATCAATGAATTATTGCCTGGGACACTTCCTGCCTGAAGAGAACCTTCTACCTTATACTGGGGGAGGTAAAGCCGAAACTTTGTCAGTGACAACCGATATTTCTATATTGTATACAGCTGGATCTCAGAGGGGAGAGTATATTAATAAGTGGCAGACCAGGCTTTCTTCTCTATTTTTAGGAACAAAAAGTTGCTGAGTTCCAATTGACTTTTGGCAAAGGGATTTCACTACTTTCAAATCAGGTGCTTTGGGACATTTTAAGGACATTATTCACTATTTAAGTATATGTTTACATGAAGTTATTTTATTTTTATTACATGGACTTATGACTTTAAAGCATTTTTATTGGACTTTAGGATTTTTATATACCCCTGATGGTCTTATATATGTAAGTTTTGTTTTATATGTAAATAAGGGTATTTAGCAAGTTTGGAGCTGCTTTTCCTTAGCGCACTCCCTTTGACTGTAATAGGTTTGTATAAAGGGGATTGTGAAGGAGAGATCCTCTGAGAGAGTTATTTCCAATGTCTTAAAGATTTTATATACATTTAGTATAATAATACTTGTATAGTATTTTAATACTATTTTGTGTGACAAAGCAAAAAAAAACAAAAAACACAGGCAACATTGCATCAACTGTGAAACAAAAATTGCAATGATAACAATCTGTCCACACCTAAGGTAAAGGAAAAAACTTAAGAATGCAGCTACTTCCCTACCTCATTGCAATCCAATTGTAGATCTGCTCTCACATAATTGGACTTTTTCATCTGGCCTTTGATAAATGGGGCCCCATGTATTTTGAAAATAACCTACAAGGCTACTTTTCTTAGCACAGGTTGGCACAATAGACTCAAACATGGATTTATAGGTTTTAACTAGGGTAACCTCAAGAATCAGTTTTAGATTATTATCTCTGAATCCCTCAGTATTATGTCCTTTAGGGTAACCTTCTCTAAGCAATTGGCATTCTCAGTTACGTGACCTACAACATTTATGAAGATGTTTAAATAGCTTCAGGGCATATTCAGTTCAGGCTCATCTGCCTTAGTAAACCCATGCAAATGAAAATTAAGAAGCATACGTATACTTCTTAAAGGGATATTAAACTGCTGGGCACAACTATTCTAGAATGGTTACTACACACCATGTTATTGTATTCCATCCTGTTCCTGCAGCTCTTTTCAAATCAGTTCTCCTATTTTAATAGCTTAAAGGTGCCAGATACTGAAGCTACGCCTCTTTGCACTGGGGGCTGCCATCTTGGAGCTCAGGTATTCTCACTCACAGATCAGTTAAATTGCCTTCATTTTACAGTTGTATAATGCTAGAGTGCATGATACAAAGCAGGAGCTGTACATTATTGCAGTGGCTGCATTGCTTTATGTTATTGTTAAGTGTTTTTAAAAAAAAATATCATTTGTGTTACTGTAAAACTGTGTAAAAAATGCAAAAATGTAAAGCTCACATGATGAATCATGCACAGTAACCTAAAGCACATTATACAGCTGTAAAAAAAAAGGGACAGTACTACTGATTTGTGAGTGTACACATCTTATGTCACAGGCTGTGAGAATACTTGAGCTCCAAGATGGCGGCCCCCAGTAAAAAGAGGCGGAGCTTGAGTATCTGGCACCTTCAGGCTAATAAAACATGATAACTGATTTGTAAAGCGCTGCAGGAACAGGATGAAACACAATAACATAATGAGTAGTTACTACTATTTTTTGTTGCTGTGCACAGCAGGTTAAAATCCATTTAGTGTGTCCATAACCTCTGATAAGCCCTGCTGCTCCAGAGGCTCCAACGACTTTTTGAGAACCTTGTCTGCATGTTGAATGATAAATGGGCACTTACTTGATAATCCGTAGCTATCTAAAAAGCCTTGTTCTTCTCTTCCTTATAGTATTTATAAATCAGTACTGTTTCAAAAACATACTCTTATTTCACATTGATGTACAGATGCGTTTTAACAAATTTGTATTTAGAGTCCTTTGTCTGCTTCTTTTCTAATGTAAAAAAAAAGTTTGTCTTCACACCTCATTACTGATTTTCCTTAATATCCCTTTTAATCACTGTAATGCCACCAGTTTCTGCTGCTACTCTGATAATTTGAAAGGTATAAAATATATAGTTAACAAGGCAACAATGATTTTACTGCTAAAAAGGTATTATAATTCATTATACATGACCACTGTCTACATTACTGTGCCTTCCCTGCTAAAATGTTTTGATTTCCTATTTTAATCTAAGATCTGTTACCTTCTGCTACAGCAATGGTTTTAACACGTTGCAGCATTAGCCTTTGAAACTGACACAGAAGTGTGAAGAGGCATTTCTTTGATAATCAGCCATTTGGTCTCATTGGGTTTATTTAATTAAATTAGCTAATTAGACATATGTGACTAAAGTCTCTCACAATTGCTAAGCCTGCACTTGTTAATGCTAGTTACAGCAGAGCAAGTTTGATTCTAATTGAACTATTTCAAAATGCCATATAGTTACAATCGAATTGAATTGGAAAACAACACAAGTGACTAATTGGACTACAAACTAATTTCATTTTCTGCAATTTTGTGCTTATTTAATTTGAGTTACTTTCTTCCTCTTTTAATTTACAATTCCTGCTTAGCTCTCTTACTCAGTTCTTCCTGCTTAAAGCAATATTTTTTTTATTTCATGATTCAAACAGGGCATGCAATTATAAATAACTTTCCAATAAACTTCTATTATCAAATTTGCTTAATTGTCTTAGTATTCTTTGTTGAAGGAGCAGCATTGTACTACTGGGAGATAGCTAAACACATCAGGTGAGCCAATGACAACAGTCATATGTGTGCAGCCACCAATTAGCTGCTAGCTCTCTGCAATGCATTGCTGCTTCTGAGCCTACCTTTCGGCTAGATTACGAGTTTTGCGTTATGGGTGAAAAAGCTGCGTTATGGCTCTTTTTCACCACCGCTGGTATTACGAGTCTTGCAGGTATATATGTACCGCACAGTTTTTTGGCCGTAACGCAACGTAACTACCGCAGCTTTCAAAAAGTCCTTTATCAATTGGACTTCCATAGCACCGGTATTATGAGTTTGCCTGGGAGGCCAAAAACTGAGCGGTACAGCCTATACCATCAAGATCCATACTGTAAACTGAAAGTCAGTAGTTATGGGTTTTTACGCTACAAAGTCATAACATAAAACTCATAACTAAACTGCTAAAAAGTACACTAACACCCCTAAACCGAGGCCCTCCAGCATCACAAATAATAAAATAAATGTATTAATCCCTAATCTGCTGCTTCGGACATCGCCGCCACTATAATAAACATATTAACCCCTAAACCGCCGTACTCCCGCATCGCAAACACTAGTTAAATATTATTAACCCCTAATCTGCTGTCCCTAACAATGCCACAACCTACATTACTGTTATTAACCCGTAATCTGCTGCCTCCAAAATCGCCGCCACTATACTAAAGTTATTAACCCCTAAACCTAACCCTAAGTCTAACCCTAACACCCCTAACTTTAATGTAATTAAAATAAATCTAAATAAAATCTTCTTTTAATAACTAAATAATTTCTATTTAAAACTAAATACTTGCCTATAAAATAAAACCTAAGCTAGCTACAATATAAGTCATAGTTACATTGTAGCTATCTTAGGTTTTATTTTTTATTTCACAGGCAAGTTTTGTATTTATTTTAACTAGGTAGACTAGTTAGTAAATAGTTATTAACTATTTACTAACTACCTAGCTAAAATAAATACAAATTTACCTGTAAAATAAAACCTAACCTAAGTTAGACTAACAACTAACATTACACGACAATTAAATAAATTACATTAATTAAATACAATTAACTAAATTACAAAAAAACAAACACTAAATTACACAAAATAAAAAAGAAATGATCAAATATTTAAACTAATTACACCTAATCAAATAGCCCTATCAAAATTATAAAGCCCTCCAAAATAAAAAAAAAAAACCCTAGCCTAAACTACCAATAGCCCTTAAAAGGGCCTTTTGCGGGGCATTGCCCCAAAGAAATCAGATCTTTTAACTGTAAAAAAAAAATACAAACAACCAACAAAAGTAAATCCCACCACCCACACAACCAAACCCCCAAAATAAAAACCTATCTAAAAAAACCTAAGCTCCCCATTGCCCTGAAAAGGGCATTTAGATGGGCATTGCCATTAAAAGGAGCATTTAGCTCTTTTTCAGCCCAAACCCTAAGCTAAAAATAAAACCCACCCAATAAACCCTTAAAAACCTAACACTAAAACTCGAAGATCCACTTACAGTTTTTGAAGACCCGACATCCATTGTCAGCGAAGCCGGCAGAAGTCTTCATCCAAGCGGGCTGAAGTCTTCATCCAAGTCGGCAGAAGTCTTCATCCAGACGGCATCTTCTATCTTCATCCATCCGGCGCGGAGCAGCTCCATCTTCAAGACATCCGGCATGGAGCATCCTCTTCTTCTGACGGCTCATCTCGAATGAAGGTTCCTTTAAGTGACGTCATCCAAGATGGCATCCCTTGAATTTGGATTGGCTAATAGAATTCTATCAGCCAATCGGAATTAAAGGTGAAAAAATCCTATTGGCCGTTCCAATCAGCCAATAGAATGCAAGCTCAATCCTATTGGCTGATTGGATCAGCCAATAGGATTGAAGCTCAATCTTATTGGCTAATTGCATCAGCCAATAGGATTTTTTCCCCTTTAATTTCGATTGGCTGATAGAATTCTATCAGCCAATTGGAATTCAAGGGACGTCATCTTGGATGATGTCACTTAAAGGAACCTTCATTTGAGAAGAGCCGTTGGAAGAAGAGGATGCTCCGCGCCAGATGGATGAAGATAGAAGATGCCGTCTGGATGAAGACTTCTGCCGGCTTGGATGAAGACTTCGGCCCGCTTGGATGAAGACTTCTGCTGGCTTCACTGAGGACTTCTGCCACTTCGTTGAGGATGGATGTCAGGTCTTTAAAAACTGTAAGTGGATCTTCGGGGGTTAGTGTTAGGTTTTTTTAAGGGTTTATTGGGTGGGTTTTAATTTTAGTTTAGGGTTTGGTCTGAAAAAGAGCTAAATGCCCTTTTAAGGGAAATGTCCATCCAAATGCCCTTTTCAGGGCAATGGGGAGCTTAGGTTTTTTTAGATAGAGTTTTATTTGGGGGGTTTGGTTGTGTGGATGGTGGGTTTTACTGTTGGGCGGGTTGTTTGTATTTTTTTTACAGGTAAAAGAGTTGATTTATTTGGGGCAAAGCCCCGCAAAAGGCCTTTTAAAGGCTATTGGTAGTTTATATATTATAAGCTAGGGTGTTTTTTTTTATTGGGGGGGGGGGGGGGGGCTTTTTTATTTTGATAGGGCTATTAGATTAGGTGTAATTAGTTTAAATATTTAATCATTTCTTTTTTATTTTGTGTAATTTAGTGTTTGTTTTTTTCTAATTTAGTTAATTGTATTTAATTAATGTAATTTATTTAATTGTAGTGTAAGGTTAGGTGTTAGTGTAACTCGGGTTAGGTTTTATTTGACAGGTAAATTTGTATTTATTTTAACTAGGTAGTTAGTAAATAGTTAATAACTATTTACTAACTAGTCTACCTAGTTAAAATAAATACAAACTTAGCTGTGAAATAAAACCTAACCTGAGTTACAGTACATAGGAATTATTTAGTTATTAATAGTAGGTTTTATTTAGTTTTTTTTGAATTACATTAAAGTTAGGGGTTGTTCGGGTTAGGGTTAGACTTAGGGTTAGGGATTAATAACTTTAGTATAGCGGCAGCGATGTTGGGGGAAGAAGATTAGGGGTTAATAACTGTAATGTAGGTGGCGGCGACATTGGGGGCGGCAGATTAGTGGTTAATAAATGTAGGTAGGTGGCGGCGATGTTAGGGGCAGCAGATAAGGGGTTAATAAGTGTATGTAGGTGGTGACGACATTGGGGGCGGTAGATTAGCGGTTAATAACTGTAATGTAGGTGGCGGCGACATTGGGGGCGGCAGTTTAGGGGTTAATAACTGTATGTAGGTTGCGGCAATGTCGGTGGCGGAAGATTAGGGGTTAATAAGTGTAATGTAGGTGGCAGCGATGTTGGGGGCAGCAGATTAGGCGTTAATAACTGTAATGTAGGTGTTGGCGATGTCGGGGGCAGCAGATTAGGGGTGTTTAGATTCGAGGTTTATGTTAGGGTGTTAGGTGTAAACATAAATTTTCTATCCCCATAGGAATCAATGGGGCTGCGTTACGGAGCTTTACGTTCCTTTATTGCAGGTGTTAGGCTTTTTTTCAGCCGGCTCTCCCCATTGATGTCTATGGGGAAATCGTGCATGAGCATGTAAAACCAGCTCACAGCAGCACTGGTATTGGAGTGCGGTATGGAGCTCAAATTTGCTCAACGCTGCAATATTGCCTGCTAACGCCGAATTTTTGTAAACCTGTAATAGCAGCGCTAGAGGGAGGTGAGCGGTGGCAATAACTTGCAAGTTAGCACCGAGCCACTCATAACGCAAAACTCGTAATCTAGCTGTATGTTTGATATAGGATATAGAAAACAAAGAGTAGCAAATTAGATAAGTAAATTGGAAAGTTGTTTGCATGCTCCATACCGTAAACTGAAAGCCAGTAGTTATGGGTTTTACGCTACAAAGTCATAACATAAAACTCATAACTAAACTGCTAAAAAGTACACTAACACCCCTAAATCGAGGCCCTCCAGCATCACAAAAATGCAAAAGAGTAGCAAATTAGATAAGTAAATTGGAAAGTTGTTTGCATGCTCCATCTGAATCACAAAACAAAACTTTTGTGTTTCATGTCACTAACCCCTTGAGCCTTTTTGACTTAGCTACTACTTTGCCCAACGTACCATGTTAATGTAGTAGCTACGTCCATTCTTCGCCCTCACGCTGCAGTCCCAGCTGTCAGCTCTGACAGCTAAGGCCACAGCCAGAGGGAGAAGGCCTCTGCTTTCCTATGGTAAGGGAGTGCTGCTAGTACTCCCGTTACCATATGAAGCAGATCACAGATGCATAAAGGGACACTATAGATATTTTTTTTTAATGAATAATGAAAACAATTATACATGAATATATTTCAACTGGGTATTGGCAGAGATAGGGGGGGAGAGTTATAGAGGGATCAGGGAGGTGGGATGGTATGGGGGATCCTACACTGCAGGAAAAAAATGCCCTAAAACTTCATAGTGGCAGACTGTCTGCCAGTACCTAAGATAGTGGTGACCAGTGGGGGTGAGGGGGGGGGATAGCTGTTTGGGAGGGATCAGGTAGGGATCAGGGGGTGGGAGGTGTAAATTGGTAGAGGAATCTCTACACTACAGCTAAACTTAACCTTAGAAGATACCTGATTAACCCCTTTACTGCCGGGAATTTCAGAAGTGTTGTACGCAGCAGCAATTAGCGGCCTTCTAATAACCTAAAGACAATGGCAAAGTCATGCATGTATGCTATTTCTGAACAAAGGAGATCCCAGAGAAGCTTTTATAACTATTTGTGTTATGACTATATTCAAGATATGTAAATAATTTCCCGGTGGGCCGCAACAACTTAGAATAGTTTGCTACAATTTAACAAGGTGCTGCTGCTGGTGAAACAATGGAGCTGTATCCCCACTCTTTGTTTCCCCTCTGAGATATATGTATTAAGGTCACAAATTGCCTTGTAAGTTTTATTTCCTAGACCATGTGTCATTTCTGTAGCCTGCCTTTGAATAGTTTCTATTGTCTAATGAAGTCACATTGTGAGATAGAGTGACAACCTGTTATATGTGCCTTCTTCAGATCACACTATGGATAATCATTCTCACATTGTGAAGTGGGGTCATAGATGATATTGGGTTGCAGGGTGCCTATATAACAACAATCTTGCTTTTTTTTTTTTTCATTGCAAACTAATATAATTTCCAGGGTTGCTTTTGATTCACAATCAAGCTACGATGATGCTGTTATTATTATGTTTGAGGTGCTTGATGTTTTTATCCCCACTCCAAAAAAATATATGTTTTTGTGGAGAAGATTTAGCTCATAGAAAAATAATTTTGTAGACCTCAGTGGTGTACTCTTCACTAAATTCTATAAGAGGATTTAAACCACTGCAGTTTATCAGCCTGGCACCATTCAGAAAGGCCATCCAGGCTTGTACCCCCAAACCCAAAATACTGAGTGAAATGCACAGCTATACGGATAATTTTTAAGGGACTATTTTACAATGGAGCTTTATCAGGGCAAAGCTTTAAGCTAAAAATAGTGGCTAGTGGAACACCATAAATACAAAAAGCCTTTACAAATAATATACAAATATACGGCTAGATTACAAGTCTTGCGTTAGCCTTAAAAAGCAGCGTTGAGAGGTCCCAGCGCTGCTTTTTAACGCCCGCTGGTATTACGAGTCTTGAAATGACAAGCTCACCACTCACCTTTTTGGCCAGACTCAAAAATACTGCAAATCCACTTACGTCAATTGCGTATCCTATTTTTTCAATGGGATTTGCCTAACGCCGGTATTACGAGTCTTCCTCAAAGTGAGCGGTACAGCCTCTCCTGTCAAGACTGATACCGCATTTAAAAGTCAGTAGTTAAGAGTTTTATGGGCTAATGCCGTAGCATAAAACACTTAACTAAAGTGCTAAAAAGTACACTAACACCCATAAACTACCTATTAACCCATAAACCCCCCACATCGCAAACACTAAAATAACATTTTTAACCCCTAATCTGCCGAACCGGACATCGCCGCCACTATAAAAAATGTATTAACCCCTAAACCGCCGCATTAAAACCCATTAAAACCCACCACCCACACACCACACCCTACTCTAAAAGCCCACCCAATCCCCCCTTAACAAAACCTAACACTAACCCCTTGAAGATCACCCTACCTTGAGAAGTCTTCACCCAACCGGGCCGAAGTCCTCAACGAAGCCGGGCGAAGTGGTCCTCCAGACAGGCAGAAGTTTTCATTGAAGCTGGGAAGAAGAGGTCCTCCAGATGGGCAGAAGTCTTCATCCAGGCGGCATCTTCTATCTTTATCCATCTGACGCGGAGCGGCTCCATCTTCAAGACATCTAACGCAGAGCATCCTCTTCAAACGAAGTCCAACTGAAGAATGAAGGTTCCTTTAAATGACGTCATCCAAGATGGCGTCCCTTGAATTCCGATTAGCTGATAGAATTCTATCAGCCAATCGGAATTAAGGTAGAAATAATCCTATTGGCTGATCCAATCAGTCAATAGTATTGAGCTGGCATTCTATTGGCTGATTGGAGCTATCTTAGGGTTTATTTTATAGGTAAGTATTTAGTTTTAAATAGGAATAATTTAGTTAATTGTAGTTATTTTATTTAGATTTATTTAAATTATATTTAAGTTAGGGGGTGTTAGGGTTAGGGTTAGACTTATGTTTAGGGGTTAAGAACTTTATTATAGTGGTGGCGACATTGGGGGCGGCAGATTAGGGGTTAATAAGTGTAGGTAGGTGTCGGCGACATTGGGGGCAGCAGATTAGGGGTTAATAAATATAATGTAGATGTCGGCGATGTTGGAGGAAGCAGATTAGGGGTTCATAAGTATAATGTAGGTGGCGGTGTCCGGAGTGGCAGATTATGGGTTAATAATATTATGCAGGTGTCGGCGATGTTGGGGGCGGCAGATTAGGGATTAATAAGTATAAGATTAGGGGTGTTTAGACTTGGGGTTCATGTTAGGGTGTTAGGTGTAGACATAAAAGTATTTTCCCCATAGGAATCAATGGGGCTGCGTTAAGAGCTGAACGCTGCTTTTTTGCAGGTTAGGTTTTTTTTCAGCCGGCTCTCCCCCATTGATTCCTATGGGAAAATTGTGCACGAACACGTTTTGCCAGCTCACCGCTATCGTAAGCAGCGCTGGTATTGAGGTGAGATGTGGAGCAAAATTTTGCTCTCCGCTCACTTTTCTGCGACTAACGCCGGGTTTGTAAAAACCCGTAATACCAGCGTTGTCTGTAGGTGAGCGGTGAGGGAAAACTGCTCGTTAGCACCACACCCCTATTAACGCAAAACTCATAATCTAGGTGATAGTGAGCATGAGAGTCCATACAGTAGAATGAGAGAACAAAAGACAGACTGCACATACATTTCAGACATCTAATAGGCAACATAAAATATATGAGTGAAGTTCTGCATGAAAATTCCATACGGTAAAAAGGAAAATAGATAATACATAATGGGCTAGATTACGAGTGGAGTGCAAACAGTTACGTGCCAGCAAAAATGGTTTTATCATGGGTGTTTGTGCATGTCAGGTATATCGCTTGTATTACAAGTTGAAAGTAAATGTGAAAGCGTGAGCGCAATCGTGATTTACGCTAGAATGATTACCGTAAAAAAAGTGCTACAAAACACATCAAAAAGCCATTATGAAGTTCAGTTACACTAATTATAACACTGTCTAATAAAAAAATAAAATTTAAAAAAATTGCACAAACAAGTTACAAGGGCTCAAAGATATGAGGTCTCAGGTGTTAGGAAAAAAAAGGGCTTTAACCTAGAGATACATACATATACATGTCTAAAGATGTTTATGTATGGATATATACACATATAAACACATAAATACATATTACAGTATATATTGTATATAGACATATATATAAGTGTAATAGAGCCCTTTGTAATTGAAAACATGAAAAGCATATTTATGCAATATTCATATTTAATAAACTATTATATTGTGTATTTACTGTAAATATTTGACATTACAATGTTTTGCACACAGCAGAATATGTTCTATGTATTTTAAATAGATATTCCTATATATATACGCTAATTAATGCTCCCACTCTAACGTTAATTGTGCTAGAAGTAAGAGATGAAAGCAAACTGTTTTTGCTTGAATGCTAACCCAACGAGCGCAAAAAGCCTAACATAATATCGCATGAGCGTTCACGTACTCCCCCATAGCAGTCAATGTAGAAAAAAACACTCTTGAGCAAACCCGATAGCATATTCTCATGTGTGCTATCTCGACATGTAAATATGAATATTTCACATTCCAATGTTCTTCACATACAAGAATATGTTCTATTTATTAATAAATAAATATTTGTACATATATTTGATGGTATTTTGGTACAATATATATATATATATATATATATATATATATATATATATATATACAGTATCTCTCTCTCTCTCTCTCTCTCTCTCTCTCTATATATATATATATATATATATATAGGTATAGATATATACATATATACATATATATATATATAGATATGATAATCTATTTACAAATACTTAGAACATATTCTGCTATGTGCAGAACATAGGAATGTGAAATATTTGCAGTACATGCACAGTATAACACTTCATTAAATATAAATATTGCATAAATATACTTTTGCATGTTTTCATCTACTTAACTTCAAAGGGTTCCAATGCACTTATATACTAGGTATGTCTATATATGAGTACATATGTATTTATGTGTTTATATGTTCATATATGTCTCTTAATACATATATAAACATATAAATACATCTGTACACACACACACACACATATATCTATATATATATATATATATATATATATATATATCCATACATATCCATCTTTAGACATGCATATGTATGTATCTCAATATTAAAGCCCTTTGCCTGCTTTTTATATCTAATACTTGAGACCTCATATCTTTGAGCCCTTATAACGTTTGTGTGCAATATATATTTGTTTAAATATTTTTTTTTAGATATTATTATTATAAGTGTAACTATACATTGTAATGTATTTTTGATGTGTTTTGTGCAACTTTTTTGTTTCACAAAACAGTTAACCAGAGCTCTAAAGTCACAGTAATCATTCTAGCATAAATTGCAATTGTGCTCAAATGATCATGGGCCCGATCCAACATGCAGCGTCGCCCGCAAAAGCCGGTGACGCCGAATTTTGCGCGGGTTTGGTATCCTATATACGGCGTAACCTAGAAGTTACGCTCGTATATTTCTGCCTTCGCCCGTAGTTTTTTGGGCCATAGACAGGTATACCAAACCCGCGCAGTTTGGTATCCAATATACAGCGTAAGGACTTACGTGGCGAAAATGGAGAAATCTTACTCCATTTTCACCTCGCCACAAAATGCAGCCGTAGTCAGCCTTACGCTGTGTATTGGAGCCCCGTAACTCCCTAAACTACCTGCCAAATAAAACCCAATCAGCCAATAGAATGCGAGCTCAATCTGATTGGCTGAATGGATTAGCCAATCGGATTGAACTTGAATCTGATTGGCTGATTGAATCAGCCAATCAGATTTTCTTACCTTAATTCCGATTGGCTGATAGAATCCTATCAGCCAATGGGAATTCGACGGACGCCATCTTGGATGACGTCATTTAAAGGAAACTTCATTCGTCGTTCAGTCGTCGGGCCAGATGGATGTTCCCGCGTCGGAGGGCCGAAGAAAGAAGATTGACGATGCCGCTTGGAGGAAAACTTCGCCCCGATGGAGGACCTCTTCTTTGCCCCTTGGATGAAGACATCGCCAGAATGGAAGATTTCTTCTTTGCCACTTGGATGAAGACATCGCCCGGATTGGATGAAGAGTTCGGCCCAGCTGGGTGAAGATGACTCAAGGTAGGGAGATCTTCTGGGGCTTAGTGTTAGGTTTTTTTAAGGGGGGTTTGGGTGGGTTTAGAGTAGGGGTGTGTGGGTGGTGGGTTGTAATGTTGGTGTGTGGTATTGTGTTTTTTTTTCAGGCAAAAGAGCTGTTTACTTTGGGGCATGCCCCACAAAAGGTCCTTTTAAGGGCTGGTAATAGAGCTGTTAACTTTTGTAATTTAGAATAGGGTAGGGAAATTTTTTTATTTTGGGGGGCTTTATTATTTTATTAGGGGGCTTAGAATAGGTGTAATTAGCTTAAAATTCTTGTAATCTTTTTTATTTTTTTGTAATTTAGTGGGGTTTTTTTGTAATTTAGTTTAGTGTATTTAATTGTATTTTAGTTTAGAGATTTGTAGTTTATTTAATTTATTGATAGTGTAGGTGTATTTGTAACCTAGGTTAGGATTTATTTTACAGGTAAATTGGTAATTATTTTAACAAGGTAGCTATTAAATAGTTATTAACTATTTAATAGCTATTGTACCTTGTTAAAATAAATACCAAGTTACCTGTAAAATAAATATAAACCCTAAAATAGCTACAATGTAATTATTAATTATATTGTAGCTATCTTAGGGTTTATTTTATAGGTAAGTATTTAGATTTAAATAGGCATATTTTAATGAATAATATTAATATTAATTAGATTTATTTTAATAAGAATTTAGTTAGGGGTGTTAGAGTTAGATAGGGTTATTATACTTAATATATATATAATATAATAACGATATAAACTATATTAACCCTAATATAATTAGGGTTAATATAGTTAATATATATAATATAATAACTATATTAACTATATTAACCATAATATAATTAGGGTTAATATAGTTGATATAGATGGTTTCTTTGTAGGGGGGTCAGATTAGGACTTAATCTATTTAATATAGGTGGTGGCGGTGTAGGGGGATTAGATTAGGGGTTAATGTATTTAATATAGGTGGCGGCGGTGTAGGGGGATTAGATTAGGGGTTAATACATTTATTATAGGTGGCGGCGGTGTAGGGGGATTTAGATTACAGGCAAAAGAGCTGTTTACTTTGTGACAATGCCCCGCCAAAAGCCATTTCAAGGGCTGGTAAAAGAGCTGATTACTTTGGGGCAAAGCCCCGCAAAAAGCCCTTTTAAGGGCTGGCAATAGAGTTTTTTACTTTGGGGCAATGCCACGCAAAAAGCCCTTTTCAGGGCTATTTGTAGGGTTAGACTTAGGTTTAGTGGTAGGGATAGTTTAGTATTTTAGGGGTTAATTAATTTAATATAGGTGGCGGTGGTATAGGGGGATTAGATTAGGGGTTAATAAATGTAATATAGCTGGCGGCGGGGTAGGGGGATTAGATTAGGGGTTAATAATTTTAATATAGCTGGCGGCGGTGTAGGCGCTCACATTAGGGGGTAGGTAATGTAGGTGGTGGCGGTGTAAGGGGCTCACATTAGGGGGTAGTTAATGTAGGTGGCGGCGGGGTCAGGGAGCGGCGGTTTAGGGGGATTAGATTAGGGGTTAATAAATGTAATATAGCTGGCGGCGGGGTAGGGGGATTAGATTAGGGGTTAATAATTTTAATATAGCTGGCGGCGGTGTAGGCGCTCACATTAGGGGGTAGGTAATGTAGGTGGTGGCGGTGTAAGGGGCTCACATTAGGGGGTAGTTAATGTAGGTGGCGGCGGGGTCAGGGAGCGGCGGTTTAGGGGTTAATAACTTTATTAGGTGCGGCGGGGTCCGGGAGCGGCGGTTTAGGGGTTAATACATTTATTATTAGGAGAGTGAGGGGGGATAGCGGATAGAGGGGTATACATGTCGGGCTATGTTTGGGAGGCGTGTTAGACAGTACGGGAGATTTAATAACTTAGTCAGGTTTTGTATGCGCCTGCAGTTTCTAAAGTGCCGTAAGTCACTGGCGACTCCAGAAATTTGTACTTACGCAGATTTCTGGACATCGCTGGTTTGTCAGACTTACAGCACTTTAGCATCTGACGGCGCCGTATATGTGATAGCTCAAGTTGCGAGCTGAAACTACGGGCGGCGGGGGTTCCCTTGCTTGCACCGCAAACTAAGATCTATATCGGATCGCGCCCCTGGTTTACTTTCAACTTGTAATACCCAGTGATAAGCCCAACCAGTGCAAACACCCGGGATAAACCCCTTATCGTTCACGTAAAAGCATAAAACATCAAGATTTAATAAGTATACCAGTATAGTTATTTGCTTCACAATATCCATCTCCCTACCAAACTGTCTAAAGATCAGTGTAGAAATGTTTTAATGTAGCCATGTCTAAATATTTTCACTCTACGTTTAAAAAAAAGTATTTTTCACCCATGAATAACTTTTAAAAGATTAAAACATTGAACCAAGTTGCTGACATTTTAAAATGTTTTACTGACTTGCATGGAATAAGAAATATACTTAATTTCATCTCAATTTGAATTTGCTCATCCATTCAAACGTTTCAAGCGTTCAAAAAGTAAAAAATAATATTTGCATCAAACATTAAAATCTCAACCAAATGCAGGAAAACTCTTGGTTTTATACTCTGAGGGCTTTATTTATTAAGTAGCCTTTGCGGCTTCGGAGTCCCAAAGTTAAGAAGCCGCTGTCATAAGTAGACATGTGCATTTTGTTCTGTCGAATTTTAACCGATTCGGAGATTCAAGTGCATCCGAATTTCCATAACTAAAATCCCGAAAAATTCCGAAAATGAATAAATCATTTTCCGAATTTTTGGATATATTATTCATATTTGGAATTTTTCATTGTTCTAATCTAAACCACAGTTCCACGACATTGCCGAAACTAAGTAAATCACTAAATAAAGCTATTAACCCCTAAACCGACATTCCAAGACATCGCCGACACTAACTAAATTACTAAATAAAGCTATTAACCCCATAACCGCCGTTCCCCGACATCGCTAACACTAACTAAACATATTAACCTCTAAACCTCAATTCCCCAACATTGCCAACACTAACTAAACCTATTAACCCCTAAACCGCCATTCCCCGACATCGCCGACACTAACTAAATTACTAAATAAAGCTATTAACCCCATAACCGCCGTTCCCCGACATCGCTAACACTAACTAAACATATTAACCTCTAAACTGCAGTTCCCCGACATTGCTGACACTAACTACACCTATTAACCCCTAAACCGCGATTCCCAAACATCACCAACACTAATAAACCTATTAACCCCTAAACCACAGTTCCCCAACATCGCCGTCACTAACTGAAACACTAAATAAACCTATTAACCCTAAACCGCCATTCTCAAGTATCGCCAACACTAACTAAACCTATTAACCCCTAAACTGCTGTTCCCAAACATTGCCAACACTAACTAAACCTATTAACCCCTAAACTGCTGTTCCCAAACATTGCCAACACTAACTAAACCTATTAACCCCTTAACCGCCGGCCCCCATATTACAACAACCTAAATTAAACTGTTAACCCCTAAACCTAACTACATAGTTAAAAAAATACAAACTTACCTGTGAAATAAAAATAAAACCTAAGCTTACTAAAAATTAAAAACCTAACATTAATAAAAATAAAAAAACCTAACAGCTAGATTATGAGTTGTGCGTTAAGTTAAAAAAGCTGCATTAACAAGTCCTAACGCTGCTTTTTTACGCCCGCTGCTATTACGAGTCTTGCAGGTATAGGTGTACCGCACACTTATTTGGCCTTACCGCAAACCGACTTACGTAAAGTTCATAAACCCTTTTTCTATGGGACTTCCATAGCGCCGGTATAACGAGTTTGTCCTGGGAGGCCAAAAAGCGAGTGGTACAGCCTCTACCGACAAGATCCGTAACGCATTCTAAAGTCAGTAGTTATGAGTTTTACACTAGAACGCTGTAGCATAAAACTCATAACTAAAGTGCTAAAAAGTACACTAACACCCATAAACTACCTATTAACGCCTAAACCAAGGCCCTCCCTCATCGCAAACACTATAATACATTTTTTAACCCCTAATCTGTCGCTCCGGACATCGCTGCCACTATAAAAAGCATATTAACCTCTGCAGTACCGCCCCGCAAACACTAGTTAAATATTATTAACCCCTAATCTGTCACCCCTAACATCGCCGCCACCTACATTATATTTGTTAACCCCTAATCTGCTGCCCCCAACATCGCCGCCACCTACCTACATTTATTAACCCCTAATCTGCCGTCCCCAATGTCGCTGCCACTATTCTTAATTTATTAATCCTTTAAACTTAAGTATAACCCTAACCCTAACACCCCCTAACTTAAATATAATTTAAATAAATATAAATAAAATTCCTATCATTACCTAAATAATTCCTATTTCAAATTAAATACTTACCTATAAAATAAACCCTAAGATAGCTACAATATAACTAATAGTTAAATGTGTGTGATATTCATTCCGAAGAAGACGTCGTTTGAGGAGGATGCTCTGCCCGGATGTCTTGAAGATGGAGCCCCTCCGCGTCAGAAGGATGAAGATAGAAGATGCCGTCTGGATGAAGACTTCTGCCCATCTGAAGGACCACTTTTGCCTGTCTGGAGGACCACTTCTGCCAGCTTCGTTGAGGACATCTTGCCGCTTGGATGAAGACTTCTCCGGGTAAGTGAATCTCCGGGGGTTAGTGTTAGGATTTTTTAAGGGTGTATTGGATGGGTTTATTTTTTAGGTTAGGGCTTTGGGCAGCAATAGAGCTAAATACCCTTTTAAGCGCAATGCCCATCCAAATGCCCTTTTCTTGGCAATGGGGAGCTTAGGTTTTTAGTTAGGCTTTTATTTGGGGGTTTGGTTGTGTGGGTGGTGGGTTTTACTGTTAGGGGGAGTTTGTATTTTTTTTTACAGATAAAAGAGCTGATTTCTTTGGAGCAATGCCCCGCAAAAGGCCCTCTTATGGGCTATTGGTAGTTTAGTTTAGGCTAGGGTTTTTTTTTTTATTTTGGGGGGCTTTTTTATTTTGATAGGGCTCTCAGATTAGGTGTAATTAGTTTAAAGATCTGTAATTTGTTTTTTATTTTCTGTAATTTAGTTTTTTTTGTGATTTAGCTAATTTAATTTAATTTATTTAATTGTATTTCATTTAGGTAATTTATTTAATTGTAGTATAGTGTTAGGTGTTATTGTAACTTAGGTTAGGTTTTATTTTACAGGTAAATTTGTATTTATTTTAGCTAGGTGGTTGTTAAATAGTTAATAACTATTTAGTAAGTATTCTACCTAGTTAAAAAAAATACAAACTTGCCTCTAAAATTAAAATAAACCCTAAGCTAGCTACAATGTAACTATGAGTTATATTGTAGCTAGCTTAGGGTTTATTTTATAGGTAAGTATTTAGTTTTAAATAGGAATAATTTAGGTAATGATAGTAATTTCATTTAGATTTATTTAAATTATATTTAAGTTAGGGGGTGTTAGGGTTAGGGTTAGACTTGGATTTAGTTAATACATTTAATATAGTGGCGGCGACGTTGGGGGCGGCAGATTAGGAGTTAATAAGTGTAGGTAGTTTGCGGCGACATTAGGGGCAGCAGATTAGGGGTTAATAAATATAATGTAGGTGGCGGCGGTGTCCGGAGCGGCAGATTAGGGGTTAATAAGAATAATGTAGGTGTCGGCGATGTCGGGGCAGCAGATTAGGGGTTAATAAATATAATTTAGGTGTCGCGATGTCGGGGGCGGCAGATTAGGGGTTAATAAGTGTAAGATAAGTGGTGTTTAGACTCAGGGTTCATGTTAGGGTGTTAGGTGTAAACATAACTTTAGTTTCCCCATAGGAATCAATGGGGCTACGTTACGGAGATTTACGCTGCTTTTTTGCAGGTGTTAGACTTTTTCTCAGCTGGCTCTCCCAATTGATGTCAATGGGGAAATCATGCACGAGCACGTACGACCTGCTCACCGTTGACTTAAGCAACGCTGGTATTGGAGTGCGGTATGGAGCACAATTTTGCTCTACCCTCACTTCTTGCCTTTTAACACTGGGTTTGTAAAAACCTGTAATACCAGCGCTGCAGGTAAGTGAGCGGTGAGAAAAAACTGCACGGTAGCACCGCACAGCTCATAATGAAAGACTCGTAATCTAGCCGAAAGATTACTAAAAAATTAAAACTACAATTACATAAATTAATAAACACTAAAGTTACAAAAAATATGAAAACTACCATTACAAAAAAATAACAAACAAAATTATCCATAATAATAAAAAGTATTCCTATTCTAATACCCCGTTTAAAAAAATAAAAAATAAAATAAAAAATCTTAATCTATAACAAACTACCAAGGGCCCTTAAAATGGTCTTTTGTAGGCTAAAGTTAACAGCTCTTTTGCTAAAAAAAATACAACAAACACCCCCTAACATTACAAACCACCACCCCCCAAACCCACAAAATAAAAAAAAACTAACTAAAAAAAAAACCTAATCTACCCATTGCCTTGAAAAAGGCATTTGTATGGGCATTGCCCTTAAAAGGGCATTCAGCTCTTTTACTGCCCTTAAAAAGGCATTCAGTTCTTTTTCAGTCATCAAAATAAAACCCCCCCCCCCCAAAAAAAAATACCTAACACTAACCCCAAAATCAGTACTCACAGTTGCTGAAGTCCGGCAAAAGATTTTCCAGCTGCAAAGCATCTTCATCCAAGTGGCTCCATCCGTATCCATTGCAGAACCGGCATCTTCTATCTTCATCCCAGTGGAGGCGGAGCTGACGGTGGATGTGCGAAGGTGGAGGTCCAGGTGGAGGTCCATCGTTCTGACATGGAGGTCCTCTTCATGCGATCGTCCTTCGCACACTGAGGATTCAATGCAAGGTACCCCTTTTATATTGGGGTACCATTGCATTCCTATTGGCTGAAAAATTAAAATCAGCCAATAGGAATGAGAGCTGCAAAAATCCTATTGGCTGACTAAAACAGCCAATCATATTTAAGCAGCTCACATTCCTATTGGCTATTTTGAATTTAGTTTATGATAGATTATGTTTTTTTTTTTTTATAATTTTGTTTGTTATTTTTTGTAATGGAAGTTTTTTATTTTTTGTTTTAGTGTTTATTATTTTTTGTAATTGTAGTTTAAATTTTGAAGAATTCTTATGTTTTTTATTTTTAATAATGTTAGGTTTTTTAATTTTAGTAATTAAGTAAGGTTTTATTAGTGTAATCTTAGCTTTTATTTTTATTTCACAGGTAAATTTGTATTTATTTTAACTAGGTAGTTAGTAAATAGCTATATTGTAGCTAGCTAAGGCTTTATTTTTATTTCACAGGTAAGTTTGTATTTATTTTTAAATAGGTAGTTAGTTAATAATTGTATCTTTAATTTAGGTCTATTTTAATTATGTTAAAGTTAGGGGGTGTTAGGTTTAGGGGTTAATATAGTTTAATTTAGGTTGTTGCGATATGGGGGCTAGCGGTTTAGGGGTTTATAAATTTAGTTAGTGTTGGCCCTGTGGGTGTACGGCAGTTTAGGGGTTAATAGGTTTAGTTAGTGTTTTAGTTAGTGTTGGTGATGTGGGTGTATGGTGGTTTAGGGGTTAACAGGTTTAGTTAGTGTCGACGATGTCGGGGAACTGTGGTTTAGGGGTTAATAGGTTTAGTTAGTGTTGGCAACATTGGGAACAGCGGTTTAGGGGTTAATAGGTTTAGTTAGTGTCGGCAACCTCAGGGAACTGCGGTTTAGGGGTTAGTAAGTTTAGTTAGTGTTGGCGATGCCGGGGGAACTGCGGTTTAGGGGTTAATAGGTTTAGTTAGTGTCAACTATGTGGGGGGATGGTGATTTAGGGGTTAAAAGCTTTATTTAGTGTTGGCGATGTGGGTGGCATTGGCGGTTTTAGATAATTTTGTTTCGGCAATCGCCGGCATATTAGTTATGTTTAGTTACATTGCTTTTGGTTTTTTTGGATCCATTCTTTATTCATATGCATTATTCTATTCTAAACTTTAGAATAGAATAATTCATATGAATAAAGACTGGATCCAAAAAAATGAACTGATCCAAAATATTTTTTTAACTTAACATAACTAATTTTCCAAAATGATTTTTTTTTAAATTTAACTAAACAAATTTGCTGAAACAAAATTATTTATTTAACTAATGAAAACAAAACAAAACAAATTTTTTAGCGTTGCACATGTCTAGTCATAAGACCGCTGCTCCTTAACCTGTCTGCCACCTAAAAGGTGACAGATCGAAATCATCCAAATCTGATCTGATTGTCTTTTACAGGTTTTATTTTACAGGTAAATTTGTATTTATTTTAGCTAGGTGGTTGTTAAATAGTTAATAACTATTTAGTAAGTATTCTACCTAGTTAAAAAAAATACAAACTTGCCTCTAAAATTAAAATAAACCCTAAGCTAGCTACAATGTAACTATTAGTTATATTGTAGCTAGCTTAGGGTTTATTTTATAGGTAAGTATTTAGTTTTAAATAGGAATAATTTAGGTAATGATAGTAATTTCATTTAGATTTATTTAAATTATATTCAAGTTAGGGGGTGTTAGGGTTAGGGTTAGCCTTGGATTTAGTTAATACATTTAATATAGTGGCGGCGACGTTGGGGGCGGCAGATTAGGAGTTAGTAAGTGTAGGTAGTTTGCGGCGACATTAGGGGCAGCAGATCAGCAGATTAGGGGTTAATAAATATAATATAGGTGGCGGCGGTGTCCGGAGTGGCAGATTAGGGGTTAATAAATATAATTTAGGTGTCGCGATGTCGGGGGCGGCAGATTAGGGGTTAATAAGTGTAAGATTAGTGGTGTTTAGACTCAGGGTTCATGTTAGGGTGTTAGGTGTAAACATAACTTTAGTTTCCCCATAGGAATCAATGGGGCTACGTTACGGAGATTTACGCTGCTTTTTTGCAGGTGTTAGACTTTTTCTCAGCTGGCTCTCCCCATTGATGTCAATGGGGAAATCATGCACGAGCACGTACGACCTGCTCACCGTTGACTTAAGCAACGCTGGTATTGGAGTGCGTTATGGAGCACAATTTTGCTCTACCCTCACTTCTTGCCTTTTAACACTGGGTTTGTAAAAACCTGTAATACCAGCGCTGCAGGTAAGTGAGCGGTGAGAAAAAACTGCACGGTAGCACCGCACAGCTCATAACGAAAGACTCGTAATCTAGCCGAAAGATTACTAAAAAATTAAAACTACAATTACATAAATTAATAAACACTAAAGTTACAAAAAATATGAAAACTACCATTACAAAAAAATAACAAACAAAATTATCCATAATAATAAAAAGTATTCCTATTCTAATACCCCGTTTAAAAAAATAAAAAATAAAATAAAAAATCTTAATCTATAACAAACTACCAAGGGCCCTTAAAATGGCCTTTTGTAGGCTAAAGTTAACAGCTCTTTTGCTAAAAAAAATACAACAAACACCCCCTAACATTA
The DNA here is from genome assembly GCF_027579735.1 of Bombina bombina. Taxonomy (NCBI): domain Eukaryota; kingdom Metazoa; phylum Chordata; class Amphibia; order Anura; family Bombinatoridae; genus Bombina; species Bombina bombina. Next base: position 919,223,833 of record NC_069502.1, read on the forward strand.
CAAACCACCACCCCCCCAAACCCACAAAATAAAAAAAACTAACTAAAAAAAAAACCTAATCTACCCATTGCCTTGAAAAAGGCATTTGTATGGGCATTGCCCTTAAAAGGGCATTCAGCTCTTTTACTGCCCTTAAAAAGGCATTCAGTTCTTTTTCAGTCATCAAAATAAAAAAAACACCCCCCCAAAAAAATACCTAACACTAACCCCAAAATCAGTACTCACAGTTGCTGAAGTCCGGCAAAAGATTTTCCAGCGGCGAAGCATCTTCATCCAAGTGGCTCCATCCGTATCCATTGCAGGACCGGCATCTTCTATCTTCATCCCAGTGGAGGCGGAGCTGTTGGTGGATGTGCGAAGGTGGAGGTCCAGGCGGAGGTCCATCGTTCGGACATGGAGGTCCTCTTCATGCAATCGTCCTTCGCACACTGAGGATTCAATGCAAGGTACCCCTTTTATATTGGGGTACCATTGCATTCCTATTGGCTGAAAAATTAAAATCAGCCAATAGGAATGAGAGCTGCAAAAATCCTATTGGCTGATTAAAACAGCCAATCATATTTAAGCAGCTCACATTCCTATTGGCTAATTTGAATTTAGTTTATGATAGATTATGGTTTTTTTTTTATAATTTCGTTTGTTATTTTTTGTAATGGAAGTTTTTTATTTTTTTGTTTTAGTGTTTATTATTTTTTGTAATTGTAGTTTAAATTTTGTAGTATTCTTATGTTTTTTATTTTTAATAATGTTAGGTTTTTTAATTTTAGTTATTAAGTAAGGTTTTATTAGTGTAATCTTAGCTTTTATTTTTATTTCACAGGTAAATTTGTATTTATTTTAACTAGGTAGTTAGTAAATAGTTATATTGTAGCTAGCTAAGGCTTTATTTTTATTTCACAGGTAAGTTTGTATTTATTTTAAAATAGGTAGTTAGTTAATAATTGTATCTTTAATTTAGGTCTATTTTAATTATGTTAAAGTTAGGGGGTGTTAGGTTTAGGGGTTAATATAGTTTAATTTAGGTTGTTGCGATATGGGGGCTAGCGGTTTAGGGGTTTATAAATTTAGTTAGTGTTGGCCCTGTGGATGTACGGCAGTTTAGGGGTTAATAGGTTTAGTTAGTGTTTTAGTTAGTGTTGGTGATGTGGGTGTACGGGGGTTTAGGGGTTAACAGGTTTAGTTAGTGTCGGCGATGTCGGGGAACTGTGGTTTAGGGGTTAATAGGTTTAGTTAATGTTGGCAACATTGGGAACAGCGGTTTAGGGGTTAGTAAGTTTAGTTAGTGTTGGCGATGCCGGGGGAACTGTGGTTTTGGGGTTAATAGGTTTAGTTAGTGTCAACTATGTGGGTGTATGGGGGTTTAGGGGTTAACAGGTTTAGTTAGTGTCGGCGATATCGGGGAACTGTGGTTTAGGGGTTAATAGGTTTAGTTAGTGTTGGCAACATTGGGAACAGCGGTTTAGGGGTTAATAGGTTTAGTTAGTGTTGGCAACCTCAGGGAACTGCGGTTTAGGGGTTAGTAAGTTTAGTTAGTGTTGGCAATGCCGGGGGAACTGCGGTTTAGGGGTTAATAGGTTTAGTTAGTGTCAACTATGTGGGGGGATGGTGATTTAGGGGTTAAAAGCTTTATTTAGTGTTGGCGATGCGGGTGGCATTGGCGGTTTTAGATCATTTTGTTTCGGCAATCGCCGGCATATTAGTTATGTTTAGTTACATTGCTTTTGTTTTTTTTGGATCCATTCTTTATTCATATGCATTATTCTATTCTAAACTTTAGAATAGAATAATTCATATGAATAAAGAATGGATCCAAAAAAATGAACTGATCCAAAAAATGTTTTTTAACTTAACATAACTAATTTTCCAAAATGTTTTTTTTTTAAATTTAACTAAACTAATTTGCTGAAACAAAATTATTTATTTAACTAATGAAAACAAAACAAAACAAAACAAATTTTTTAGCGTTGCACATGTCTAGTCATAAGACCGCTGCTCCTTAACCTGTCTGCCACCTAAAAGGTGACAGATCGAAATCATCCAAATCTGATCTGATTGTCTTTTACAGGTTTTATTTTACAGGTAAATTTGTATTTATTTTAGCTAGGTGGTTGTTAAATAGTTAATAACTATTTAGTAAGTATTCTACCTAGTTAAAAAAAATACAAACTTGCCTCTAAAATTAAAATAAACCCTAAGCTAGCTACAATGTAACTATTAGTTATATTGTAGCTAGCTTAGGGTTTATTTTATAGGTAAGTATTTAGTTTTAAATAGGAATAATTTAGGTAATGATAGTAATTTCATTTAGATTTATTTAAATGATATTTAAGTTAGGGGGTGTTAGGGTTAGGGTTAGGCTTGGATTTAGTTAATACATTTAATATAGTGGCGGCGACGTTGGGGGCGGCAGATTAGGAGCTAATAAGGTAGGTAGTTTGCGGCGACATTAGGGGCAGCAGATTAGGGGTTAATTAATATAATGTAGGTGGCGGCGGTGTCCGGAGCGGCAGATTAGGGGTTAATAAGAATAATGTAGGTGTCGGCGATGTCGGGGGCAGCAGATTAGGGGTTAATAAATATAATTTAGATGTCGCGATGTCGGGGGCGGCAGATTAGGGGTTAATAAGTGTAAGATTAGTGGTGTTTAGACTCAGGGTTCATGTTAGGGTGTTAGGTGTAAACATAACTTTAGTTTCCCCATAGGAATCAATGGGGCTACGTTACGGAGATTTACGCTGCTTTTTTGCAGGTGTTAGACTTTTTCTCAGCTGGCTCTCCCCATTGATGTCAATGGGGAAATCATGCACGAGCACGTACGACCTGCTCACCGTTGACTTAAGCAACGCTGGTATTGGAGTGCGGTATGGAGCACAATTTTGCTCTACCCTCACTTCTTGCCTTTTAACACTGGGTTTGTAAAAACCTGTAATACCAGCGCTGCAGGTAAGTGAGCGGTGAGAAAAAACTGCACGGTAGCACCGCACAGCTCATAACGAAAGACTCGTAATCTAGCCGAAAGATTACTAAAAAATTAAAACTACAATTACATAAATTAATAAACACTAAAGTTACAAAAAATATGAAAACTACAATTACAAAAAAATAACAAACAAAATTATCCATAATAATAAAAAGTATTCCTATTCTAATACCCCGTTTAAAAAAATAAAAAATAAAATAAAAAATCTTAATCTATAACAAACTACCAAGGGCCCTTAAAATGGCCTTTTGTAGGCTAAAGTTAACAGCTCTTTTGCTAAAAAAAAATACAACAAACACCCCCTAACATTACAAACCACCACCCCCCCCAAACCCACAAAATAAAAAAAACTAACTAAAAAAAAAACCTAATCTACCCATTGCCTTGAAAAAGGCATTTGTATGGGCATTGCCCTTAAAAGGGCATTCAGCTCTTTTACTGCCCTTAAAAAGGCATTCAGTTCTTTTTCAGTCATCAAAATAAAAAAAACACCCCCCCAAAAAAATACCTAACACTAACCCCAAAATCAGTACAGTTGTTGAAGTCCGGCAAAAGATTTTCCAGCGGCGAAGCATCTTCATCCAAGTGGCTCCATCCGTATCCATTGCAGGACCGGCATCTTCTATCTTCATCCCAGTGGAGGCGGAGCTGTCGGTGGATGTGCGAAGGTGGAGGTCCAGGCGGAGGTCCATCGTTCTGACATGGAGGTCCTCTTCATGCGATCGTCCTTCGCACACTAAGGATTCAATGCAAGGTACCCCTTTTATATTGGGGTACCATTGCATTCCTATTGGCTGAAAAATTAAAATCAGCCAATAGGAATGAGAGCTGCAAAAATCCTATTGGCTGATTAAAACAGCCAATCATATTTAAGCAGCTCACATTCCTATTGGCTAATTTGAATTTAGTTTATGATAGATTATGGGGTTTTTTTTGATAATTTCGTTTGTTATTTTTTGTAATGGAAGTTTTTTATTTTTTTGTTTTAGTGTTTATTATTTTTTGTAATTGTAGTTTAAATTTTGTAGTATTCTTATGTTTTTTATTTTTAATAATGTTAGGTTTTTTAATTTTAGTAATTAAGTAAGGTTTTATTAGTGTAATCTTAGCTTTTATTTTTATTTCACAGGTAAATTTGTATTTATTTTAACTAGGTAGTTAGTAAATAGTTATATTGTAGCTAGCTAAGGCTTTATTTTTATTTCACAGGTAAGTTTGTATTTATTTTTAAATAGGTAGTTAGTTAATAATTGTATCTTTAATTTAGGTCTATTTTAATTATGTTAAAGTTAGGGGGTGTTAGGTTTAGGGGTTAATATAGTTTAATTTAGGTTGTTGCGATATGGGGGCTAGCGGTTTAGGGGTTTATAAATTTAGTTAGTGTTGGCCCTGTGGGTGTACGGCAGTTTAGGGGTTAATAGGTTTAGTTAGTGTTTTAGTTAGTGTTGGTGATGTGGGTGTATGGGGGTTTAGGGGTTAACAGGTTTAGTTAGTGTCGGCGATGTCGGGGAACTGTGGTTTAGGGGTTAATAGGTTTAGTTAGTGTTGGCAACATTGGGAACAGCGGTTTAGGGGTTAATAGGTTTAGTTAGTGTTGGCAACCTCAGGGAACTGCGGTTTAGGGGTTAGTAAGTTTAGTTAGTGTTGGCAATGCCGGGGGAACTGCGGTTTAGGGGTTAATAGGTTTAGTTAGTGTCAACTATGTGGGGGGATGGTGATTTAGGGGTTAAAAGCTTTATTTAGTGTTGGCGATGTGGGTGGCATTGGCGGTTTTAGATAATTTTGTTTCGGCAATCGCCGGCATATTAGTTATGTTTAGTTACATTGCTTTTGTTTTTTTTGGATCCATTCTTTATTCATATGCATTATTCTATTCTAAACTTTAGAATAGAATAATTCATATGAATAAAGAATGGATCCAAAAAAATGAACTGATCCAAAAAAATTTTTTAACTTATCATAACTAATTTTCCAAAATGATTTTTTTTAAACTTAACTAAACTAATTTGCTGAAACAAAATTATTTATTTAACTAATGAAAACAAAACAAATCAAAACAAATTTTTTAGCGTTGCACATGTCTAGTCATAAGACCGCTGCTCCTTAACCTGTCTGCCACCTAAAAGGTGACAGATCGAAATCATCCAAATCTGATCTGATTGTCTGCCAGCGACCAGGAGTGGCATTGCACAATTATTACTTTTGAAATGCTTGTCCAATGACAAATGCGGACAGCGTACACTGTCCACTCACAGCGATGTCCCCAAAAATCATTTTCACTCGACCCTTAATAAATGGAACCCTTTTTTATCAGTATGAAAAAAAAACTCTGCACTTCCCTCCAAAAAATGTTTTGAATATTTGTAACGCTCATGGGATACTCCTCTATCAGACCAAACTCGGCCAGTAGTCTTGTTATTACGGCATTCACCACAGACAGGACAGTCCCCAGCGGCAACAGCAGAGCAGTCCAAGGATGAACCACTAGAATGGTCAGGCGGAGGTCCATCGTTCTGACATGGAGGTCCTCTTCATGCGATCGTCCTTCGCACACTGAGGATTCAATGCAAGGTACCCCTTTTATATTGGGGTACCATTGCATTCCTATTGGCTGAAAAATTAAAATCAGCCAATAGGAATGAGAGCTGCAAAAATCCTATTGGCTGATTAAAACAGCCAATCATATTTAAGCAGCTCACATTCCTATTGGCTAATTTGAATTTAGTTTATGAAAGATTATGGGGGTTTTTTTGATAATTTCGTTTGTTATTTTTTGTAATGGAAGTTTTTTATTTTTTTGTTTTAGTGTTTATTATTTTTTGTAATTGTAGTTTAAATTTTGTAGTATTCTTATGTTTTTTATTTTTAATAATGTTAGGTTTTTTAATTTTAGTTATTAAGTAAGGTTTTATTAGTGTAATCTTAGCTTTTATTTTTATTTCACAGGTAAATTTGTATTTATTTTAACTAGGTAGTTAGTAAATAGTTATATTGTAGCTAGCTAAGGCTTTATTTTTATTTCACAGGTAAGTTTGTATTTATTTTTAAATAGGTAGTTAGTTAATAATTGTATCTTTAATTTAGGTCTATTTTAATTATGTTAACGTTAGGGGGTGTTAGGTTTAGGGGTTAATATAGTTTAATTTAGGTTGTTGCGATATGGGGGCTAGCGGTTTAGGGGTTTATAAATTTAGTTAGTGTTGGCCCTGTGGGTGTACGGCAGTTTAGGGGTTAATAGGTTTAGTTAGTGTTTTAGTTAGTGTTGGTGATGTGGGTGTACGGGGGTTTAGGGGTTAACAGGTTTAGTTAGTGTCGGCGATGTCGGGGAACTGTGGTTTAGGGGTTAATAGGTTTAGTTAGTGTTGGCAACATTGGGAACAGCGGTTTAGGAGTTAATAGGTTTAGTTAGTGTCGGCAACCTCAGGGAACTGCGGTTTAGGGGTTAGTAAGTTTAGTTAGTGTTGGCGATGCCGGGGGAACTGCGGTTTAGGGGTTAATAGGTTTAGTTAGTGTTAACTATGTGGGGGGATGGTGATTTAGGGGTTAAAAGCTTTATTTAGTGTTGGCGATGTGGGTGGCATTGGCGGTTTTAGATAATTTTGTTTCGGCAATCGCCGGCATATAAGTTATGTTTAGTTACATTGCTTTTGTTTTTTTTGGATCCATTCTTTATTCATATGCATTATTCTATTCTAAACTTTAGAATAGAATAATTCATATGAATAAAGAATGGATCCAAAAAAATGAACTGATCAAAAAAATTTTTTTAAACTTAACTAAACTAATTTGCTGAAACAAAATTATTTATTTAACTAATGAAAACAAAACAAATCAAAACAATTTTTTTAGCGTTGCACATGTCTAGTCATAAGACCGCTGCTCCTTAACCTGTCTGCCACCTAAAAGGTGACAGATCGAAATCATCCAAATCTGATCTGATTGTCTGCCAGCGACCAGGGGTGGCATTGCACAATTATTACTTTTGAAATGCCTGTCCAATGACAAATGCGGACAGCGTACACTGTCCACTCACAGCGATGTCCCCAAAAATCATTTTCACTCGACCCTTAATAAATGGAACCCTTTTTTATCAGTATGAAAAAAAAACTCTACACTTCCCTCCAAAAAATGTTTTGAATATTTGTAACGCTCATGGGATACTCCTCTATCAGACCAAACTCGGCCAGTATTCTTGTTATTCCGGCATTCACCACAGACAGGACAGTCCCCAGCGGCAACAGCAGAGCAGTCCAATGATGAACCACTAGAATGGTCAGGCAGGCAGGGTTTGGCAACAGCAAAGCAGTCCAAGGATAAATCACTAGAATGGTCAGGCAGGCAGGGTTTTGCAACAGCAAAGCAGTCCAGCGGATTGAGGGTTAAGTCAGGTAGAGTATTCAGATAGGCAGGTTCAGCAACAGTAATCAATCCAGCAGTTTAAGGGTTAAGACAGGTAGAGTAGTCAGACAGGCAGTATTCCGCAAAACAGTAATCAGGCACTTAGAAAGAACGATCTGTCACACCCAGGAGTACACAAATTAACACCTATACTTGGGCAGTGACAGATCGTTTGGGGAAGTTTAAAAAGGCACAGGATTTGTGCCACTGAGGTCTGACCGGCATCAGGAACGTGTGGTGATGACGTCAGTGCCGCATGCATCTGAGCCGACACTGCCCCTGGCAACAAGCAGGGAAGGAGACGCTGCGCCCCTAGCAATGGCTAGAGCAGCACGGCATGACATAGCCCCCCTCTCAAGAGATGAGCAGCATCTGCCATGAGTAACCCTTCCAATAAATCAGATACTGCAGTTGCCTGAGCCTGTATCTGGAGTCCAGGATCTTAGCTACCTCATATTCGGGGTGACCACGAACCAGGAGCGGAGAAGGAGGAGCTTGGAGCCGGGTATATCTATTCTTGATGTAAGGTTTAAGTAGTGAGATGTGGAAGACTGGATATATGCATAGGGTTTTTGGCAAGGCCACTTTGTAGGAGACAGGAGACAGTCTTTTCAGCACCTTGTAAGGACCGATAAACCTAGGCCCCAATTTGTGACAGGGTTGACGTAGACGAATATGTCGAGTAGCGATCCAAACACGTTCATCCACTGGAATGGCACGTACAGAAGCCCTATGACGATCAGCAAATGTCTTATATCTAGAGGGCGAATACCTTTCCAGTGAGTGGTGAGTTCAGGAATGTGTCAGTCTGCGGCAGAGACCCCAGTGGACTGAGCTGAAAGAAGGAAGACACAAGGTTGATACCCTGCAGCAGCTTGAAATGGAGAAGATCAAAGAGATGAATGCCAATGAGTGTTTCTTGCCAGCTCAGCTAGGGGTAGCAAATTAGACCAGTTGGTATGGCGAGCATTGACAAAGTCTCTAAGGTAGACTTCGAGATCCTGGTTTGTTCTCTCAGTTAGTCCATTGGTCTGAGGATGGTAGCCAGACGACAAGGAAACAGTGGTTCCAATCAATTGGACCTCTGTCGGAAACAATATTCACAGGAATGACATGAAGTCATACCACATGCAAGAGAAAAAAAGGCGATAATTCTTGCGCAGAAGGCAGATTGGTTAGGAGTACGAAGTGAGCCAGTCTGGAAAAGCGGTCCACGACAACTCAGATAACTGTAGGTCGGAAGAAGGAAGGTCCACAATGAAGTCTATTGTTATGTGTGTCCATGGTTGTTTGGGAATGGACAATGGTTGGAGCAAGCCAGGAGGCAAAGATCGAGGAGTCTTGTTGGCAGCACAAATTGTGCAGGCTTTCACATAATCCTGAGCATCAGACTTCATAGTAGGCCACCAAATATGTTGAGAAAGATGCTTACATGTCTTAGTCGAACCAGGATGTCCTGAGAGTTTGATATCATGAGCCCAGACTAGCACAGGGATACACAGGTTCAGGGGTACAAATAGGATATCGGAGGCCATGGGGGCACCAGTAGGTTTACTAGATGGAGCATGTTGCAATCTTTGCAGAAGGGTGGTATTGAGTTGAGCAACCACAAAGGAGGGGGGTATGATGTGTTCAATAGGAGCTTCTGAGGAATCACTTGAGTGAGGGAACTGACAGGAAAGGGCGTCTGCCTTCTTGTTCTTGGTCCCAGGAAGATAAGAGACCACAAAGTTAAAACAGGAAAAGAACAAGGCCCACCTGGCCTCTCGAGGATTGAGTCGATGAGCAGTCTCTAGGTAAGTCAGATTCTTGTGGTCGGTGAGAATCAACTGTGAGACAACATACCTCAAACGCGCACTCACATATTTTTAAATCCTGCATGCTGAGTTTTAGTTTATGTTAACAACTTCAACAGTGCCTTGGTAAAACCCCAGAACTCCCTGGAGTGTCCACAATCAGCCCTTTTTCATGTCTGTACTGGCATGGATTAATGGCATGGAATGCCCACTGGTGGCCGGCTAGAAAAGATAGGTGAAATAAGCCTCAATGAATTTTCGACATGGGGGCCAATTTATCAAGCAGTCAATGCTGCTTATTCAACACGAGCCTTCAGGTTCCCGGAATCAGGAGTTAAGAAGCAGCAGTAATAAGATACGATTGGGATGATTAACACCCCTGCTAGCGGCCGATTAGCCGCGGATTAGACATGTGCGATTCAATTAGGTCCGAATCGAAATTCAGACGAATTTGTCGAATTCGGAGATTCGGATCGATTCGAATTTCCGAATTGCGGTAGTGCTGAATCTACCGAATTAATCCGAATCGATTCGAATTTATTCGGTAGATTCGGATGGATTCGGATGGCCATGTATTACACTGGTATTGTACAGTATACTAGTGTAATACACAGCACATCCCACTTAACACTGACCGAAATTCCAAAATTCCGAATCGATTCGAACTGAATCGAACCGAATTTCCCACGAATCCGAAAGAATCCGAATGAATCCGAAACAAATTCATTCGATTTCTTCCGAATTCGAATCGATCCGAACCGAAATTTGTATCGGTCCAAATCGATCCAAACCAAACCGAATTTTTCAAAGCTGCACATATCTACCGCGGATGTGCAGGGGGCAGCATTGCACAAGCATTTCACTAGAAATGCTTGTGCAATGATAAATGCCGACAGTGTATGTTGTCGGCATTTATCGATGTTGGGCGGACAACATCTTTTACAAGTTTAGGGATTATTTTCAATCCTTTATAATCCAAATTATTTAATAATTTTAAAAAGAGCAAAATTATTTCTCCATTTCCTTTAAAAAATATCAGAAAGTGTTCAGGTTTCCGAACCACACAGATAAAATAATTATATCTTTCTGTACGGAATATTGTACTCTTAAATTAATGTTCAATTTCCTTAATACTTGAATTCAGTGTTTTACTTAGATAAAAACAATATGCTGATTTTTGTGTTGGTATAGTTTTTGTAATGAATGCAATTAAAGAGTAAATTAAGAGATTGACAAAAGTCCAAATGGAGGGCTACTAATATAGTAAACAGTCTAAAATATAAAATGTACAAAGAAAGACTCCACCTAAACATGTATAGTTTAAAGGATAGAAATTAAAGAAGAGAGATTATATCATTCATCAAATATATGAAGGGACTTAATAAAGTGGAAGCTTAAAGGGACAGTCAACACCAGAATTTTTGTTGTTTTAAAAGATAGATAATCCCTTAATTACCAATTCCCCAGTTTTGCATAACCAACACAGTATTAATTATACACGTTTTACCTCTATAATTACCTTGTATCTAAGCCTCAGCAGACTGCCCCCTTATTTCAGTTCTTTTGACAGACTTGCATTTTAGCCAATCAGAACTGTCTCCATGGTAAATTCACGTGCATGAGCTCAATGTTATCTATATGAAACACGTAAACTAATTCCCTCTAGTGGAGAAAAATGATCAAAATGCATTTAGATTAGAGGCGGCTTTCAAGGTCTAAGAAATTAGCATATGAACCTCCTAGGTTTAGCTTTCAACTAAGAAATGGAAATTAAAGACCCTTTCTCCTTTTGGTTTAAATGAAAACATTGATATGGTAGCATTTGAGCTTTAAGCCATTCTAAAGGACAAATAGTAACTTACACTATTAGGCACGTAACACCCTTAGATATGAAAAGTATAAGACGCATAGGCCATAAACATGGCTATAGAACACACATTTTTTTATATATTTTTATAATATGTTTATATTCACAAATTTAATATTATTTTACTTAGTAGGATAGCACAGGTTATAATATATAGCATATCAAATAGTGGATATAGGTTAGGTTTTTATGAATATATCTTATTTGGGCACTCTAATTTTCCTTTATACAATGGAGACCACCATTTTTTATAAACCAATAGTTTTAAATATACATTTATTGGAGAAACGAATTATATGGTAGGAATCATTTAGTTTTTTAGATGGCTTATTTGCTGTTTTGACATTTGTTTATGAGGTTAAATATTATTATTTTGTTGTTTATGTGTCCCGTATCTAGGAATGCATTACAATATAGATTTAAAAGATTTATGAATGCCAAATATATGTTTGTTTTTAACGAAGTCTGTACACTGTGGTCTCCCCAGTCAGGTGCATGATGCGTAAACCCACCTCTGACACATTTAACCAATTGTAGATCAGTTTAGGATCAGACATTGAGGAGACGTGTCTTTTGACACACACATGCACACTGACGATTTGAAGATGCCAACGGTCTTTATAAGCTCGATATGTAAAATTGTACATCTATTCACCTGAGGAAACAGTGTATCACTGAGAAACGCGTTGTGATTTTACCAATTGTATGTTTTTAATACATTGCTTTTACAATTATATCTTGTTTATGTGGTATATCTCATTAGGGAGTTTTGGGTTGCGATTATCCCTTGTTCCTATAATTTTGATATATAGGTTTTATTTCTTGGGATGCACCTATATGATTTCTCCTACTAGGACCACATTGAGATTAGTATGCTAGCACTTGAAATTAGTATAATCCTATAGTATTAAGAGGTTTCACATGGACAATATACGACAACTATCTACAACACATATCGAGGAGTGAGCTTACTGGAAAGCTGAGTTAAGGTCCAGACTCATCGCAATTAACCTAATTCATCTATAAACCCCCAAACTGCCAAACCCCACAACTTAAATAACTAAAAATTAACCCCCCTACCCTAACATCCCCTAAATTAACCCCATTACATAAATTTAAATAATACTAAATTACAATTAAAATGAAAAACCTAACATTACTTTAAAAAAAAACTAACCGCTAGATTTAGAGTTTTGTCTGTAAAAATCCGTGTAGCTGACGCTGCTTTTTTTCCCAACGCACCCTTCCAACAACGCTGGTATTTAGAGTTGTCTGAGGGGCTGCGTTAGGCTCAAAAAAGGGTGCGTTGAGCCTAACTTAGCTCCACTTCAACCCTCAATACCAGCGTTGCTTGCGGTAACGGTAAGCTGGGAAAACATGCTCGTGCAGATATTCCCATAGGAAACAATGGGGCAGTTTGGGCTGAAAAAAAACCTAACACCTGCAAAAAAGCAGCGTTCAGCTCCTAACGCAGCCCCATTGTTTCCTATGGGGAAACACTCTCTAAGTCTGCACCTAACACCTAACATGTACCCCGAGTCTAAACACCCCTAACCTTACACTTATTAACCCCTAATCTGCTGCCCCCACTATAGCTGACACCTGCATTATATTATTAACCCCTAATCTGCCGATCCGGACACCGCCGCAAACTACATTATCCCTATGAACCCCTAATATGCTGCCCCTAACACCGCCGACCCCTATATTATATTTATTAACCCCTAATCTGCCCCCCCAACGTTGCTGCTACCTTACCTACACTTATTAACCCCTGCTGACCGGACCTCTCCGCCACTATAATAAATGTATTAACCCCTAAACCGCCACACTCCTGCCTTGCAAACACTATAATAAATAGTATTAACTCCTAATCTGTCCTCCCTAACATCGCCGCCACCTACCTACAATTATTAACCCCTAATGTCCCGCCCGCACTGTCGCCGCTACTATAATAAAGTTATTAACCCCTAAACCTAAATCTAACCCTAACCCTAACACCCCCCTAACATAAATATAATTTAAATTAAAGGAAATAATATTCCTAAAATTAACTAAATTAATCCTATTTAAAACTAAATACTTACCTATAAAATAAACCCTAATATAGCTACAATATAAATAATAATTACATTGTAGCTATTTTAGGATTTATATTTATTTTACAGGCAACTTTTTATTTATTTTAACTAGGTACAATAGCTATTAAATAGTTAATAACTATTTAATAGCTACCTAGTTAAAAATTAGCTGTAAAATAAATCCTTACCTAAGTTACAAATACACCTAACACTACACTATCATTAAATGAATTAAATAAATGAACTACAATTACCTAAAATAAAATACAATAAAATAAACTATACTATAATACAAAGAAAACAAACACTAAATTACAAAAAATAAAAAAGAATTACAAGCAGTTTAAACTAATTACACATAATTTAAGCCCCCTAATAAAATAAAAAAGCCCCCTAAAATAAAAAATTCCCTACCCTATTCTAAAATACAAAAGTAATCAGCTCTTTTACCAGCAGTTAAAAGGGCTTTTTGCGGGGCATTGCCCCAAAGTAATCAGCTCTTTTACCTGAAAATAAAAATACAATATCCCCCCAACATTACAACCCACCACTCACATACCCCTACTCTAACCCACCCAAACCCCCCTTAAATAAACCTATCGCTAACCCCCTGAAGATCATCTTACCTTGAGTCGTCTTCACTCAGCCAAGCCAAATTCTTCATCCAAGGTGCGCAGAGGAGGTCCTTCATCCGGTAGAAGTCTTCATCCAAGCGGGGCAAGAAGAGGTCCTCCATCCGGTAGAAGTGTTCATCCAGGCGGCGTCTTCAATCTTCATCCATCCGGAGCGGAGCAGAGCCATCTTCAATGGAGCCGATGCGGAGCCATCCTCTTCAACCGATGGACTAACGACGAATGAAGGTTCCTTTAAGGGACGTCATCCAAGATGGCATCCCTTCAATTCCAATTGGCTGATAGAAATCTATCAGCCAATCGGAATTAAGGTAGAAAAAATCTGATTGGCTGATGCAATCAGCCAATCAGATTGAAGATCAATCCGATTGGCTGATCCAATCAGCCAATTGTATTGAACTCACATTCTATTGGTTGTTCTGATCAGCCAATAGAATGTGAGTTCAATACGATTGGCTGATCAGATTTTTTCTACCTTAATTCCGATTGGCTGATAGAATTCTATCAGCCAATCGGAATTGAAGGGACGCCATCTTGGATGAGATCCCTTAAAGGAACCTTCATTCGTCGTTAGTCCGTCGGTTGAAGAGGATGGCTCTGCGTCAGCTCATTGAATATGGCTCCGCTCCGGATGGATGAAGATTGAAGACGCCGTCTGGATGAACACTTCTACTGGATGGAGGACCTCTTCTTGCCCCGCTTGAATGAAGACTTCTACCGAATAAAGGACCTCCTCTGCGCACCTTGGATGAAGAATTAGGCTCGGCTAAATGAAGTCGACTCAAAGTAGGATGATCTTCAGGGGGTTAGTGATAGGTTTATTTAAGGGGTTTTGGGTGGGTTAGAGTAGGGGTATGTTTGTGGTGGGTTGTAATGTTGGGGGGTATTGTATTTTTATTTTCAGGTAAAAGAGCTGATTACTTTGGGGCAATGCCCCTGTCAGGACTATCCCTTTAAGCAGTCCCCTCCTACAAAGTCTTTATAAGCCATGCACACCTGCACACAGGTGCTTAGTATTTTGTTTGCAACCTAACATAGAGTTTGATCCATAAACTGAGCTCCAATTGCCTAAACGCAATATTCTACAGATTCTCGTTATTTATCAACTTAGAGAAGACTCTTAACTCAGGATTTCTACCTTGTTCTCCTCAGAGGATTATAATTCAACTTCAGCAAGAGTTACTTTGTATTTCATCTCAACTCTCATCTCACAGAGACCCGCTCATATGCAGCACCTGTCAGCTCTCACTTCCACAGCGAGCGCAACTCCCATACAGCATCAGACACTTTACTACCACCTCAGCCCTCTGGCACACAGACAAGCTCAACACTAGTTCTCAAATTAAACAGACGCCTCCTAACTTGATCCACATTTGCGAGTAAGTTATTTTATCTGTAACGGTAACATACTGAAAGCGTAGACCAGTCACGCCCACACTTGTGACGTAATGGCTTGTAACAAACTCAGTCTGCTGCACACCACAGAGGATCCTGTTACCGCAATAAAGGTACTTTCACTACATATACTAAATAAGGAGAACTATTAATCTTATGACTGTTTATACACGCTGTGCAAAGTGCCAATCAGGCAAACTCACTGTTTACCAATTTGCAATCTGTTTTAGTGCTGCACATAGCTGTACTGATACTGTTCATTCAGTAACCACTTAACAACTCACTACGGTAATACTGTTGCCATTCCACAATACTGGTAATAATTACCTAAGTGAAACAAATCATCAACTTACTATTTACTTACAATCTCAAATAATTCCGCATCTGAGACCAAGACTGACCTTTGACCTAGGGGTTATACAGATCCCTCACATAATACTAAGCCTAAAAAGAATGGATCCAGCGGAATTACCGCAGATTGTATACAACCTTACACAGAAGGTTGACCAGCTTTCTCAGGGACTCAGAGAACTCCAACTGGAAAATCAAACCCTCCGAGGCATACTAAAAGATACCATGACTCATAGCGGTCCTACCTCTGAGTTTTCCCCAGAACCCCAGGTATCCTTGCCAGAAACATTTGCTGGTAATAGGAAACACTACCGACAGTTCAAAAATGCCTGCACTTTGCTCTTTTCCCTCAAACCCAAAACTTATTGTACAGACAGAATAAGAGTTCTCACAATCGTGTCATTCCTCAGGGGTGAACCACGTGTCTGGGCTGACACCTGTTACGAGAATAATGACCCCATTCTGTCATCACTGCAAACTTTTCTCACTAGCATGGATGAATTATATCAGGACACGGATGTCCAACTCACCGCAGAAGCTAAGATGAGGGCTCTTAAGCAAGGCCGCAGGGCCGTAGAAGATTATATCACTGATTTCAAGCAGTACAGTACAGATTCTCAGTGGAACGCTGTTTCGCTTCGAAACCAATTCAGGCTAGGACTGTCCGATCAGATTAAAGATGAGCTTGCAAGAATGGAGATGCCAAATAGTCTTGACTCCATGATTAAACTTGTCATACAAATCGACAGGAGGTTGAGGGAGAGAAAACTTGAACGTTCATATGCTGTCTCACAAACCACTGCTGCCACCTCCTACACTCACCCTTCTCCTCCACGAAAAACTACTGAGGAACCCATGGACCTAGGTATTATCAGAGGCCCTATTTCGACTCAAGAAAGAACATGGAGAAGAAACCTGCAGCTTTGCATGTATTGTGCCTGCCCTTCCCATATCGTCAAGGACTGTCCTGTTCTTCTCAAGTCTAAGAGAAGTAAGTCAATTGCCTTTACTAAACATTCAACAGTCAGCTATAATCCTATTTACTGTCATATTCCTTTGTCTCTACAGTGGCAGCAGCAGAAGATCAACTTTGAAGCAATTGTTGATTCCGGTGCCAGTGGCTGTTATATAGATTTAAATATAGTGAAAACTAATAAAATACCTTATGTGTGCAAGAAAAAACCTGTCTACATTAGAGTCATTGATGGTACACCTATTAAAACTGGTCCAATAATTCATCAAACTAAACCTCTCATGGTACAGACTTCAAATGGTCATTCTGAATATCTAGTGTTTGATATATTGCCTTCTCCTCTCTTTCCAGTTGTTTTAGGATTGTCATGGTTGCAGTTACATCAACCCACCATAAATTGGAAGGATTTACAGGTAACCCTCAATTCTACTTTCTGTCAATCCTCTTGCTATTCTCCCCACATTTGTCTTCTACAACATTCAGATGTCTTAAATAAACTGCCAACTGCTTATTCCGACTACTCCGATGTCTTTAGTAAGAAACATGCTGAAACACTACCTCCTCACAGACAGTACGACTGTCCTATCGAGCTACAACCAGGGGCAACAATTCCTTTCGGTCATTTATATCCGCTCAGCAAACCAGAACTCGACCATTTGAAAGAGTACATCGATGAGAACCTCAAAAAGGGCTTCATACGTCCATCAACATCACCTGCTGGTGCAGGGATTTTTTTTGTCCGGAACAAGGATAAGTCTCTCAGACCTATCATTGATTACCGCGAACTTAATAAGAAGACCATCAAGAATCGCTACCCACTACCCCTCATTCCGGAATTGATCGAGAGAGTCCATCAAGCAACCATCTTCACAAAGCTCGATCTCCGGGGGGCCTATAACCTGGTACGGATTAGAAAGGGTGACGAGTGGTTAACCGCCTTCAGGACCAGATACGGTCATTTTGAGTATCTGGTTATGCCTTTTGGGCTCTGTAATGCCCCCGGAACTTTCCAGCACTTCGTAAATGACATTTTCAGGGATCTGTTAGACACATGTATGATCATTTATCTGGACGATATTCTCATATATTCTAGCAATCCACAGGACCATATACTACATGTACGCCAAGTTTTGGAGAGACTCAGGAAACACCATCTATATGCGAAACTCGAGAAATGTATTTTTCACACAACTGAACTATCTTTTCTCGGTTATCACATCAGTCCACAAGGCATCAATATGGAAGATACAAAGGTGACTGCAGTAACTGAGTGGAAACAGCTTCATAATAGAAAACAACTCCAACAATTTCTAGGATTTTCCAATTATTATAGAAAGTTCATTAGGAACTTCTCTCAAATAGTCAAGCCTCTGACACGTCTAACTGGGACTAATATCCCTTTCTCTTGGAACGAAGATGCCAACAAGGCTTTTGAACTCCTCAAGAAACGATTCACAACAGCTCCCATTCTACACTATCCAGACCCCGCCTTACCCTATATCCTAGAAGTCGATTCCTCCGACTATGGGATTGGTGCTGTTCTCTCTCAACGTCTTACGGACTCTTCACCCATACATCCAATAGCTTTTTACTCTAAAGCATTATCCCCTGCGGAGTCGCACTATCCCATAGGAGAGAAGGAGCTATTGGCGATTAGAAGAGCGCTCGAACATTAGAGACACCTACTAGAAGGCACAGCAATACCCATCCAGATCATAACAGATCATAAAAACTTACAATACTTACAAGATAGTAAGACCCTTTCTTCTCGCCAAGCACGCTGGTGTCTTTATTTCACCCGATTCAACTTTACCATCACTTACAGATCAGCAAAACTGAATGGCAAGGCTGACGCTCTATCTCGAAAAGATAGCGAGCACAGAACTCCGTCTGAACTACAGCATATTATTCCCCCAGAAAGGTTTTTAGGTCTCTCAAGCACCTTTTCCTGTTCTTTAAAGAATTATAAGATTGACAATGACTGTATTAAAGAACATAATTTACAGAAAAACCAGGACGGTCTATACTACCAAGATAATAAACTCTATGTTCCTCCATCTCTACAGCAAGAAATATTATACCATAACCATGACATTCCAACTGCTGGACATCAGGGCATAAGTCGCACCCTTGAAAAGATCGCTAGACACTATTGGTGGCCACACATGAAGAAGTCTGTTTACGAGTACGTTCAGAGTTGTGTGGTCTGTGCATCATCAAAGACTCAGTCCGCTCAACCATACGGATACCTCATGCCAGTTCAAATCCAACAGAGACCCTGGCAACATGTAGGGTTAGACTTCTTTGTCGATCTACCAAGATCCAACAAATACAATACTATCCTCGTCACTGTTGACCTTTTCAGTAAAATGGCACATTTTATACCTTTCACAAAACTACCCACATCTCTGGAGACAGCCCAGCTACTCATACAACATGTTATTAGATTACATGGTATTCCTCCTATTCTCACCTCTGACCGAGGCACTCAATTTACCTCTAGGTTCTGGAGACAACTCTGTCAACAATTACACATCACTCACCGTTATAGCACTTCCTTCCATCCCCAAACTAATGGACAGACTGAAAGGGTAAACCAATGGCTGGAGCAATACATCCGCTGTTTCTGCACACAACATCAAGACAACTGGTCAGACCTACTTCCCTTAGCAGAATATGCTTACAATGATTCAGTTAACTCCAGCACTAACATGACCCCTTTTTATGCCAACTACGGATTCCACCCATCTTTCACTTTCTCTGCACATTCAGTTTCTCCTTCACCACTTGTTGATGATTACACCAATAACTTAAAGGAGACATTCTCAGTCCTTCGTCATAACATCAAACAAGCTCAAGAGACCCAGTCTCATTACTATAATCTCAGACGCCGTCCAACCCCAGAATACAAGGTCAGTGATTCCGTCTGGCTATCAACGAAGAACCTCCGTCTACAGATTCCCTCCAAGAAATTGGGAAAACTATTCATCGGTCCTTTCCGAATTCTTAGGGTGATCAACCCAAATGTTATGTCTCTTGATCTTCCACCTTCTCTACGTGTTCATCCCAGCTTTCATGTCTCCCTGTTAAAACCAGCAGGTCGTTTAAGGGACACTAATCCTGTCCTACCACCTGATCCTATCCAACCATTGTCAGATGAATTCGAAGTACAGAAACTACTTGATTCCCGAATCCGTAATGGTCTCCTTGAATATCTGGTACGTTGGAAGGGTTATTCTGATGAGGAAGATTCATGGGAACCCTCCACCAACCTCCATGCACCCAGGCTTATAAGCCTCTTCCATAGACGTTACCCTGATAGACCCAGACCTCAAGTGTTGGGACCACTTGCTTGAGGAGGGGGTGATGTCAGGACTACCCCTTTAAGCAGTCCCCTCCTACAAAGTCTTTATAAGCCATGCGCACCTGCACATAGGTGCTTAGTATTTTGTTTGCAACCTAACATAGAGTTTGATCCATAAACTGAGCTCCAATTGCCTAAACGCAATATTCTACAGATTCTCGTTATTTCTCAACTTAGAGAAGACTCTTAACTCAGGATTTCTACCTTGTTCTCCTCAGAGGATTATAATTCAACTTCAGCAAGAGTTACTTTGTATTTCATCTCAACTCTCATCTCACAGAGACCCGCTCATATGCAGCACCTGTCAGCTCTCACTTCCACAGCGAGCGCAACTTCCATACAGCATCAGACACCGCCAGGACTTTACTACCACCTCAGCCCTCTGGCACACAGACAAGCTCAACACTAGTTCTCAAATTAAACAGACGCCTCCTAACTTGATCCACATTTGCGAGTAAGTTATTTTATCTGTAACGGTAACATACTGAAAGCGTAGACCAGTCACGCCCACACTTGTGACGTAACGGCTTGTAACAAACTCAGTCTGCTGCACACCACAGAGGATCCTGTTACCGCAATAAAGGTACTTTCACTACATATACTAAATAAGGAGAACTATTAATCTTATGACTGTTTATACACGCTGTGCAAAGTGCCAATCAGGCAAACTCACTGTTTACCAATTTGCAATCTGTTTTAGTGCTGCACATAGCTGTACTGATACTGTTCATTCAGTAACCACTTAACAACTCACTACGGTAATACTGTTGCCATTCCACAATACTGGTAATAATTACCTAAGTGAAACAAATCATCAACTTACTATTTACTTACAATCTCAAATAATTCCGCATCTGAGACCAAGACTGACCTTTGACCTAGGGGTTATACAGATCCCTCACAGCCCCGCAAAAAGCCATTTTAAGGGCTGGTAAAAGAGCTGATTACTTTTGTATTTTAGAATAGGGTAGATAATTTTTTATTTTGGGGGGCTTTTTTATTTTATATGGGGGCTTAGATTAGGTGTAATTTGTTTAAACTGCTTGTAATTCTTTTTTATTTTTTGTAATTTAGTGTTTGTTTTTATGTATTATAGTATAGTTTATTTTATTGTATTTTATTTTAGGTAATTGTATGTAATTTATTTATTTAATTAATTTAATGATAGTGTAGTGTTAGGTGTATTTGTAACTTAGGTTAGGTTTTATTTTACAGCTAATTTTGTATTTATTTGAACAAGGTAGCTATTAAATAGTTATTAACTATTTAATAGCTATTGTACCTAGTTAAAATAAATACAAAGTTGCCTGTAAAATAAATATAAATCCTAAAATGGCTACAATGTAATTATTATTTATATTGTAGCTATATTAGGGTTTATTTTATAGGTAAGTATTTAGTTTTAAATACGATCAATTTAGTTAATTTTAGGAATATTATTTCATTTAATTTAAATTATATTTATGTTAGGGGGATGTTAGGGTTAGAGTTAGGTTTAGGGGTTAATAACGTTATTATAGTAGCAGCGACAGTGCGGGTGGGAGATTAGGGGTTAATAATTGTAGGTAGGTGGCGGCGATGTTATGGAGGGCAGATTAGGGGTTAATACAATTTATTATAGTGTTTGAGAGGCGGTAGTGCGTCGGTTTAGGGGTTAATACATTTATTATAGTGGCGGTGAGGTCCGGTCGGCAGATTAGGGGTTAATAAGTGTAGGTAAGGTAGCAGCGACATTGGGGGGGGCAGATTAGGGGTTAATAAATATAATATAGGGGTCGGCGATGTTAGGGGCAGCAGATCAGGGGTTTATAGGTATAATGTAGGTGGCGGTGGTGTCCGGTCGGCAGATTAGGGGTTAAAAAAAATGATTATAGGGTTTGCGATGTGGGGGGGGCCTCAGTTTAGGGGTACATAGGTAGTTTATGGGTGTTAGTGTACTTTAAAGCACAGTAGTTAAGAGCTTTATATTCACGCGTTAGCCCATAAAGCTCTTAACTACTGACTTTTTTGTCGTTAGGAGTCTTGTCGGTAGAGGGTCTACCGCTCACTTCTCCCAAGACTCCAAATACTGGCGTTAGGCAGATCCCATTGAAAACATAGGATACGCAATTGACATAAGGGGATCTGCGCTATCCTGGAATCGCGGTAGGGAAGTGAGCGGTAGACCCTTTCCTGCCTGACTCTAAATACCAGCGGGCGGTAAAAAGCAGCGTTAGGACCCCTTAACGCTGCTTTTGACGGCTAACGCAGAACTCTAAATATAGGTGTATGTTTAAATTAAGCTAAAATTACAGAAAATAACAAAAGTCTAACATTACATAAAATAATAGACAAACCTATTACTGAAATCTTAATGGATGTTCAAATAAGCCAATGGGATTTCAGAAGCTCTCATCCTATTGGCTGATTTGAATTTGAAGAATCAAATCAGCCAATAGGAATGCAAGGGACACCATATTTAATTGTGTACCTTAAATTCACTATTCAGTGTACAGGTCTCAAAGAGCACCTTTTTCCTGTTTTACACCTAGTTGTGCTGGGTGTTATTTTTGTTAGTGTAACGGCGGCCGTCGACAGTGTATTTACAGTTTGTGCGGGCATTGGAAACCGGGTATAATTTAAAGATTAGCGACTTTCTATACTTTGTATGGGACATGATAATGATTTTAGCAGCCGGAGGCCGGTTGCCGAAATTGAGTTATAACGGGCCGTTGGAAACAGTCGATAAACGATATTGCTTCCGACAGCTTACTTATCGGTTTACAAGTGCACGCAAATGGAATTATGGCTCAATGGAAGCGAGCTCAAAGTATGTAAAGGAATTAAAAAATGCTAGGACATGCATAAGGCTATCCTAAGACGAAAAGTAACATGTAATATGGGTAGAATTGATGGGCCTTTTTGGTTCTTATCTACCATCAAAATCTATGTTTCTATGGTGGACCATGATGCAAAAGCATCAAACATTAAGTTATTTTTCAAGGTGATGACATTGAGCTACTGTTTTTCTTTTTTTTTTCTTATAATTTTGAATACATACTAGCTGTCTTTAGTGAATGACCTTTTGGAAGACCTGCTTAAGCTGTAAGATAAAAAGTTGTTTGCTTAGATCTCATGTTGTTGACCCTGAGGTTAGTCTGCAATAAAAGAGTTCTAGGAATAGCCTCATATTAGTCTGTACTGACCTTATGAGTAGTTTAAAATTAGCTGTGTCAATATTGCATAACTGTGTGCCTGTGTAAATGTGAATTCACCAGCATCACAGTCCAAGATTATGTATTATGTCAGTTTACTTATAACCTTCAATTTCCTTCAACAACTGGCATTCGATAAGTAGCAGGTTCATGTCAAAATGCAGTTAACTAAATTACACTTGACAAAGGCTGATGTTTTCCCCTTATACTGCTCTTAAAGTATAAATGTGACAGAAATTAATAACATTTATATACGTTTTGTATACATGGTTTTATATTTAACTTTTAATTTTTGTTTTTCTAAATAGTACGGATTTGCAGACCACTTTTAGGCAGTAATGTTTTGCATTTTAAGATATTAAGAATATAATTACCCTTTGTCCCTGAAAAAGTATAATCGAATCATAGCTTATGTGTAAGGTGTTTTATTGAACAGTTTAAATTATTTCTTGCATATCTAATTTGTTAGCCTCTACTTAGACGGATAGATTTTTTTTTTTTTTTGTATCAACACATGAAAGAAAACTGTAGTAATGTTAAATATCTAAAAAATATTTTGTATAATCTATTTATAAGGACACCAAACACACACAAATACATGCACACGCTCATTTCATACATTAACCATACTGACAGCTCCAGTTTGTGTATAAGGACATCCTAAATATACAGTATACAACAGAAGTGTGTACACTTCTGTGCAATTTCACTTAATTGTCTAATAATTCAAAATTGAATCACCTTTCAATAATTGCATTATTCCTGAGTTGGCAAGTATAGTATTTCCTCTTATGAACAATCAAAAACAAACATTTAAGAAAGACCGTATTGTAAATACAGCCCCCAAAGTAGAAACTCATTGAAATAAAGTTAAGTACACCTGTGATTTCTAATTAGCCTAATTGCATGAAAATGGTTAGAAAATTATCTGTGGACACCAGAACATTCTCAATGTTTGATCTATAAGCTGTGTCTATCTGCGTGTATGTTCCACATGGAAAGGAATTGCCAGAGGAGTTGAAAAACCTGTTTGTGCTATGTTGTAAAGATGGAAAAGGATTCAGGAATATTGGTGACCAACAGAAAATCAGTTGAAACAGTAGTAATCAGAAGGTATAGAACAAGCCATAGTACCACTGATCAGAGCTGCAGTGGCTATCCTCCTAAAATGATGCCACGGAACAGTGCGCTACATGCACAATATAGCTCTGAAAAACAGATGGACAAGTACTTCAGACTTTGCTCAGGGATTATCAATGGAAATTTCAGTTTCTGTGACCGCTCAGACCGTGTGAAGGACATTGCATAACTTCAACCACTATGGATGGCGTCCAAGAACAAATCCCTTGCTTGCTCTCTAGCACAAAACTGCAAAAAAAAGAAATTTTAAAGAACATGAAAATAATTCTGCTAAATATTATGAGCACATTATCAGAAGAGATCAAAATACATTTGTTCAGTTTATATGGGGTACAGCATGGACCTGGCCAGGCATACCACAGTAAATGCATAGGGGCTGATTTATCAAAACGTCAATCTCTGTGCATTTGCTGGTGTCAATACGCTCGCCAGACATCGCTCCCGCAAATCTACATACGATGCCCTTATTTATTAAAAACTCTGTCAAAAACAAACACGTCAAGTATGGAGCGGTGAGCATCGGACTGTTGATAAATAAGTGTCATCGATGTCACAGATATTCTGTTTTTTCCAACTTTATATATATATATATATATATATATATATATATACTATTTCATTACTGTCCATGAACAAGCACATTTCTTTAAATCTAATCTTTTATTTTTCATCTGTTAATGTCCAAGAAATAGCTAGATGTATACCTGAACAAACAATATCTCATAGATAGTAATTTTCTATGCATTTGTTCTAAAAAAAATCTGATATATGATATTTTCTCATAAATTAATTTAAGAAAAATTATAAATTTATTTGTATTTCTAGAAATCATGATATGCTTAACTCATGTTTTTTTCTTTTTTTAAAAAAAAATGATTATTAATGCTAGAATTTTACATATATCTTGTGTGTTATGTAAGAAATATTTTGCAAACATATTTACATGTCCCTAAATTCCTAAACAATGTTGTCTTTCATATCTCTGTTTAGTTATACCACTATATGTATATAGTGTAAATATATTATTATTCTGAGCAAGAATAATTGTGAATATAACATGTAATCAGGGTATCATATGTATTTATTTGCAATCAATGGATATTTTAAGAGCTGGGTCAGTTTTATCTCTGCATCTGTGTAACCGATCCTGATTGCAGTCCAGTTTTAAACACCACCCTTACACAGGTGTTATAAAATGGGCTGGCATATAACATGACATTTCTTAATGAAAATTAAATTCAAGAGAAGGAAGAAGGATACTGAAAATAGCATGACAGTAAAGAAGTCATTTTAATTTCTGCTGTATCAGATTCATGACAGTTTAAAGCTAGGTAGACTATCCCTTTGAGCTATCAGCGTAAGAATATATTGAATCAAACATCATTCGATTTTTAAAATCATTGTCTAAAATATTACACTGTGTGTCCTAATGTCATCATCAATGTTTAACTTTGATACTAATTTGACATATACATACTTTGAAAGTATAATACACAATGTAACAAATGACACTTACAAGTTCTGATGAGTGATCAATAACACAAGTATCGAGCAATATGATTTGTTAGTGATAGTATAAAATGTATATTTCAATCAGATTGGCTGATGTCATAAATCATGTGATTATGCATATCCCAATCAAAAGTGGTGGAAAACTTCACTAGTTTGTGGGTTAATCATGAGTTTGCATCAAATTTGGTGTGAAAACTGTTGCATCAAATTTGGTGCGAAGTGGAGAGTGGGACTTGTATTACATGCGTTAAACATAGTGCAAATAGATTTATCCAAAAAAGGAAGTTAGCTATATTATGTAATGTATTTATTTGATTTTTATCCCTATATCTTCTAGGGCACCAAATTTGAAGCAATAATATTGTCCCCTTGCTTTGTAATGAGAGACAAAGATGTAACATAATCCATAAGTACTTTTATTATGTAATATGCTTCATTCTCTTGCAACATCAAACATAACCTTTCTGTGTTTTCAGACTCCCATTGATTTCTATGGTATTCATGGCCTCAAGGGTGGCGGTTTGAACGATAGGTACTCTGCAGCAGAATAGACGCAAGCGTACCTGTTGAATGTTTGATAACATGGGAAGAGGGTCAAATAGAGTCGAATGTGAATTCAAAACATCTGGAATGACCCAAACATCGATCTGAGTTGGATTGATATTGATTTAACGATCTTGCCGCTTTGTTAATTAAGGGGGATCAACTTTGTGTCTAATTTGACACGAGATTCCAGTGAATTATCAGTTGAAGCTTTGATAAATCGGCCCCATAGTCCCAACAGTGAAGCTCGGAGGTTGGAGTTTGATAATATGGGGCTGCAGTAGTGCAAAAGGTGTTTGAGAGATGACATTTATAGATGGCACCATAAATATCCGTAGATATACCAAAATAGTGGCTGATAAGATGACTCCCAAACTCCAGAAGCTTGGCAGAAGAGGAATATTCCAGCATGATAACTATCGACACTAACACAATCACAAAAGAGTTTCTAAAGAAGAAAAAGTGAAAACTATGACAAGTGTGTCATTTGACTTGAATCCAATAAAACACCTTTGGGTTATTTTAAAGATAATGGTAGAGCAACGCAACCCTTTCAGCAAGGATCAGCTGAAAAATGTTGTCTCTGAAGTATGGCAGAACATCTCTCTTGTTGCATTGAGTACACAAGTCACATTGCACACAGACAGCCCCAGCCTGCATTTAGGGAGTTCACACACATACACACTGGGCACATTACACACAAATGAACAATCACAGTCTGTTTATAAAGCCATCACACCCATGCCACAATAAGCAAGTTTACAAATAGCAAAAAGGGACAAGATACCCATATGCTAAATACTGTAACTGTATAGAGATACAAAATAGGAAGCTATCTTATCTTAAAACATTTTCAGCTTTTTTCAGCTCATCGGAGTAAGTACTCTGTCATCTGCTTGGTGGAAAAACAGCCAATCAGGATCATCAGTGCTGAATTCACCCTTTGCTGTACTGTGATTTTATGGGATTTTGCATAATCTTGTGGGGATTTCACAATGATCTCACAAGTTTTTATAGTAAGTTTTCTTAACTGAGGAGGAAAATGGCTTTTCACATGCCAGATTCACACTCAGTTGTAAGTGCCAGTATAAATATTCTGAGTCACTTTTTAGGTAAAGTATCTTCCTTTTTTACATAAAGATGTTCATGTGATATTTTCTAGTCAGCTTTGCACAGATATGCTGTACCACTTGAAGTCGTCCAGTGTTTCGGTAACATCTCTGTATCCTATATGCAGCCTAGTGTACACACTACAGTAAGTGACTCTGGGAAATGGAAATGAGTGGAGGGTTAGTGACGTATCTCAATAGGACTACAACTACCATAATACCTTTCTGCACTATCTTTTATCATGTAAGGTAAGTTACTGTGTATGTAGCATGCTGAGTAGTATGCAGCTAAATAAATATATTTTGTAATGAATACAGTATGAGCAAGTATAAGTATATATGAGTAGTATTCTAGAGTCTCTAATAAAAATTGTGTAAAAAGGCATTCTCTGTATCAAACATTGCAGATCAATTCTGATGGATTTCCTCAGGATGTGAGGAATAAACATAATGTTTTTCAAATACCTTAAAAACAGCTAAAAATAGCTTCCAAAATAGTAATAAAAAAAAACACTACCTCAATAACCATGCCAATTTTCATACAAAGTTCTACAAGTGGCTAAAGGTTCCTTTTTATGTCAATTTGAAAAAATGTCTATTTTTCCATGGAGAAGAACCAGTTCACCTGACATTAGGTATTACTACCGAAACTGCCCAGTTAAACATTGCTTACAGATATTTCCAAATACAAAATTGCTTAGTCCATCAAACCTTTGTGGTCTCTCCAGTCATAGTGTGACTTTGATAGAGGGGTAGATTTACCAAGCAGTGGATGCTGCAATCTACCTCCGAAGTTTCCGGCTTTCTGGAAACTTAAGTTAAAGGGCCATAATACCCAAATGTTTAAACACTTGAAAGTAATGCAGTATAGTTTTAAAAAGTTGACAAGAAAATATCACCTGAACATCTCTATGTAAAAAAGAAAGATATTTTACCTCAAAAGTTTCTAAGTAGCCATATCCCATTGTAAAGGACTTCTAAGCAGCATATCAGTATGTCTTTCCCGGACAGCCGAAGGGTTAAGCCTCGTGCACTCTCATGTTATTTCCCTATTCAGTGTAAGGAAGTTTACAATGAAATCTCATGAGAGTTAAGTCAAATCTCATGAGATCACAGTAAAAGAGTTCATGATCTCAGCACTGCTGATGCTGATTGGCTGCTGTTCATTTCTTCATTTTTTTTTTCTACCTGCAGCTGGGCTGCAGCTGAGGTATAAAACATTTTACACAGGACTTACTCTGCTGAGCTAAGGAAATTGTGAGGCAAAATATCTTCCTTTTTCACATAGAGATGCTCAGGTGATATTTTCCTGTCAGATTTTTACAGTTATACTGCATCAGTTTCAAGTGATTTAGCATATGAGTATTATGTCCCTTTAAGAAGCAGCCCTTAACCCCTTAATGACCGAGGACGTGCAGGGTACATCCTCTAAAAAAAGACAGTTAATGCCCGAGGACGTACCCTGCACATCCTCAGTCTAGAAAGCAGCTGGAAGTGATCCTGCTCGCTTCCAGCCACTTTCCTGTTATTGCAGTGATGCCTCGATATCGAGGCATCCTGCAATAACCCTGCATGGCCATCCGATGCAGAGAGGGCCACTCTGTGGCCCTCTCTACACCGGACATCGATGGCCGGTATCGTTGGTGGGTGGGAGCAGACGTGGGAGGCGGGTGGGCAGCCATTGATAGGCCGTGTGATGTGGAGGGCGGCGGGATCGGGGGCGGACCCACGGGGGCGTGCACGGATGCATGCATGCACGGGGGGCGGAGGGAGGGCACGTGCACAGGGCGGGAGCTGGTGGGAACCGCTACACTACAGAAAAATGCAATGTTAATAAGTGGGAGAAAAGGAGGGATTTACAATTTTAAAACAAACTAAGTGACCTGGGAGGAGTGAGGGGTTGGTCTTTGTGTGTGGGGGGAGGCTATACTACACAAAAGGGCATGAAATATAGCAAAATGGGCCTAGATCAATACTTTGGGTTGTCTTCTAAAAAAATATATACATGTCAAGGGATATTCAGGGATTCCTGAAAGATATCAGTGTCCCAATGTAACTAGCGCTAATTTTGAAAAAAAGTGGTTTGGAAATAGCAAAGTGCTATTTGTATTTATTGCCCTATAACTTGCAAAAAAAGCATAGAACATGTTAACATTGGGTATTTCTAAACTCAGGATAACATTTAGAAACTATTTAGCATGGGTGTTTTTTGGTGGTTGTTGATGTGTAACAGATTTTGGGGGTTAAAGTTAGAAAAAGTGTGTTTTTCCATTTTGTCTTCATATTTTATATATTTTTTTATAGTAAATTAAAAGATATGAAAACAATACTGATATCTTTAGAAAAACTGTATATAGTATGTGTGGGTACAGTAAATGAGTAAGAGCAAAATTACAGCTAAACACAAACACAGCAAAAATGTAAAAATAGCCCTGGTCCCTAACGGTAAGAAAATGGAAAAGTGCTGTGGTCATTAAGGGGTTAAAGGGACATGAAACCCAAAATTTTTCTTTAATGATTTAGGTAGAACATACAATTTTAAACAAGTTTCCAGTTTACTTCTATTATCAAATTTGCCTTATTCTCTTGGTATGCTTTGTTGAAGGAACAGCAATGCACTACTTGTTTCTAACTGAACACATGGGTGAGCCAATGACAATCGGTATATATATGCAGCCACCAATCAGCAGCTAGAACCTAAGTTCCTTGCTTCCCCTGAGATTTCATAGATAAACCTTTCCCCAAAGGATAACAAGAGGAGGCAGCAAATAAAATAATAGAAGTAAATTGGAAATTGGTATCTTTATTTTAAAACAGGAATATAAGCCTAGGAGCTGGCCCATTTTTGGCTCAGAACCTGGGTAGCTCTTGCTGATTGGTAGCTACATTTTGCCAAAATATGTATATATGTCTATATGTGTATTTATGTGTTTATATCTGTAAATATGTATGTAAACACATGTATATATATATATATATATAATTCAGAAGAAAAGCGCACACCAAAGGTCTTAACATAAATCACACTTTAATGTGAACGTTTTCAAGCCACAAAAGCTCGTCCTCAAACAGGCAGAAAATATACAGTTGCTCTTACCACCACCGGGGCTATATCCCACGGGGTTTTCGCATAAAAAATGTACCGACTATTGGGAGGAATAATCCAGCATTTTGCGAATGCTGGTGCAGCATAGAAAACAAATGTTCATTAGATCTGCTGCTTTTAGTTATTCAGGAGGTTGCTCGACTATTGGCCTTGATTATAACGAAGATTTATGTATATGAACTGTCCAATCTGTCACGCCTATAGGCTGACACCAATGAGGATTGGCTAAAGAAACTACAAGAAAAAGTATAATGTTATGAGTCTAACCTAATTGATTTTAAAAACAAAAAATTGGAGGCAGTAATTGAGGATTATAGGGAAAAGCGGGTGTACATGTGCCAATTTTTAACTCAGGAAAGACAGAAACAACACTTTTATTGCCAGAGACGCACATGC
Organism: Bombina bombina; assembly: GCF_027579735.1. Lineage (NCBI taxonomy): Eukaryota > Metazoa > Chordata > Amphibia > Anura > Bombinatoridae > Bombina > Bombina bombina. The sequence continues at coordinate 919,254,670 of NC_069502.1, forward strand.
TACCAAAAACCTAAAGACCTAAATACTGTAGAAAGTTCTGCATTGGGCTCAGGATCGGATGGGGATATCCCAGGACATCCAACATCAACCATATAGTACAGTACAGGAGTGACCACACGATCAAAAAACTCTGCAGGAAAAGATCAAGGATGAGGAGAGGAGGGTTTAAAGAAAAAAACACCCCTCATGACCCCGAAATGAGACAAGATAACATTGTGGTTAATTTGAGTGATTATGTCTTAAATGATCTTGAAGTTAAAGGGACACTGTACCCAAATTTTTTCTTTTGTAATTCAGAAAGAGCATGCAATTTTAAGCAACTTTCTAATTTACTCCTATTATCAATTTTTCTTCGTTCTCTTGCTATCATTATTTGAAAAAGAAGGCATCTAAGCCTTTTTTTGGTTTTAGTACTCTGGACAGCACTTTTGTATTGGTGGATGAATTTATCCACGAATCAGCAAGGACAACCCAGGTTGTTCACCAAAAATGGGCCGGCATCTAAACTTACATTCTTGCATTTCAAATAAAGATACCAAGAGAATGAAGAAAATTTGATAATAGGAGTAAATTAGAAAGTTGCTTAAAATTTCATGCTCAATCTGAATCACGAAAGAAAATTTTTCTGTACAGTGTCCCTTTAACATCCTTAACAAGGGCCTGACTTTTATACCGACATGCAAAACTGATCCTTTTGACCTATTCATTGACGTAAAGAAATTTCAGTGCCAGCTATCTTTGAAAGAAAAAGTCCACACAGAAACAGTTTCATAAAAAGTCTACCTACACTCCCCAATTTTCAAATGCCAGCATTAATACCTTTTCTAGATTAATGCTTGATGATCTGAATGAGACCGTTAAACAACACCAATTTGATACTGCTGATCTATAGCGACTACAGGGATGAGATACTATCTCAACTGTATGATAATAGGACTTATAGATTGCTACACCATGATCCAACTATGATATACATATTGATCGATACATTGCATTGACATACGAACAAGGCTTTATTGACAAGGATATAAGCCTATTTCTGACCACTACCCACCCACGTAGTTTTGGCCATTGGATCTTTGCAACAGCCTTTAGCAACATTTGTAGACTCATTTCTACAACCATTTGTTCAGCATACAGCCTCTTTCTTAAAAGACTCAGCTACCTTACTGGGTCTATTGGCAGAGATGGGACCAATAGGTTAGAATATAATTCTTGTTACCTTAGATCTAACTAGTTTGTACACTGTGATCCCCCACTCTGAGGGTTTGCGGGCGATTGCCTTCCATCTGTCTAGGTACCCCTATATAGGTCCACCTCCGGAGATTTTACTCTATCTCCTTGAGATTTGCCTCACTACTAATTATTTCAGATTTTAACAGCTGTTCTATCTTCAACTGACTGGGACGGAGAAGGGGTTCAATGTGGCCCCATCGTACGCCAATTTGTATATGGCCTGGTTTGAAGAGTTTGAAACTGGACTATTGCAAACTGAGAAAATCATTTTTTTCTAGAGGTATATAGATTACCTGTTTTTACTATGGTCAGGTTCCTCTGAAGATTTGGAAAAATGGTTTGAAAACCTATATCGCGCGATCGGAACTTTACAATTCAAGATGCAATACAACAAGGAACAAATAGATTTCCTCGACACCTGTCTCTACAAACACTGAGGTAAACTGCATTCCACATTGTTTCGCAAAGGTACCGATAGGAACTCATTACTACATTTCACCAGTTGCCACCCACCAGCAATAAAAATCGCAATTATTAAGAGTAGTGAAGAATAATACTGAAGAAGAAAATAGAGAAAAATAGCTTGATGAGATGATCCAAAGATTTAGGATGAGAGACTACCCTAAAAAATACTGGAATCCCAGAGCTCAAAACTCCCTGAGGCCTTGGGAGGAGAAGCAAACAGTATAGCTCAACGTATGACATTCGTCACTACATATACTGGAGACAAAAACACCTTTCCTGATGTGGTTAAAAAACATTGGGACACTATTACAACAGATAAGTCCCTTCCACTTACCAAGATGATAGCCCCACAGATCGGTTACCGTCGGTCAAGATCTCTGAGGGATTTTCTTGTTAAAACTGATCCTATTGAATGTTACAAACAATCCACCTGGCTCGATTTAAAAAAACAGTTGTGTTTCAATGCCTTGGCTGTGTCACCTGTGGTGGGCTCATCACGGGTCCTTCTTTCACCCACCCTCATAGCCGTCATTTATATAAACACAAATATCGCCTTACATGTACTACGACCTACATTGTGTATTTATTACACTGCATTTGTGGTCTGTACTATGTGGGCAAGACCTCTGATGACCTCCGGATGAGAATGGCGAATCATCGCTCAGCCATCCGGACAGCTTTAAAACAAGGGTGTTCTGAACAGCCTGTGGCTTGGCACTTTTTGGAATGCCAACATAAAGTCACAGATTTCAAATATACGATTATTGATCACGTCCCCCTATGACTAGGGGGATGATCGGAATAAACTTTTGGTCCAGAGAGAAGCCAGATGGACTTTTAGATTGGAAACCATCACGCCAAAGGGACTCAATGTGTACCTGGACTTGCAGGCTTTTCTCTAAAGAATTAAGTAAAATAACTCTCTGCTTAAATGTTTAGAGTGAGAGCCATTATCCATTCGGCTGATTTCTTTATTTCTTTACACATCCATTGACAAAGAGATGTATTTATACTCTTTTGTGTTTCAATTGCAAACACCCTAAACCCCTTATTATGTTTCCCTATGTTTATACCAGCTTTATGGCCCCATAGTACACAATGATTATTAATTTATCTATTGTGTGCTTTTTTGTGTGCTTAACTTTTAATGCAGTTTCATATAACTCATATATTGTTTTTTTCCAGTAACACATTTACTTGATCGTATAATTGGGGTTAACGTCTTCAACATTGGCTTTATTTACAACATTGTCTCGATACGATCATGATGTTACTTATATCTTCTTCTTTTTTCTGGACATGTAACTCTCTTCAGTTATTCTACTTTCTCCCCTTTCTCCTGCTTGGGTGATACTCTATCATTCATGCGTATGCGCAATACTTGTTCTGTCGGCTTAGATTGTTGACAGTCTCCTTGGCAACCATGTAGCTGCCGGATATTTATAAATTGCTCACACGCACTCTGATAAGATTACACACAAATTCCCAGCTATGACATATTCCTCTTCGGTCATCTTTTACCGCATTTGTGTTTCTTTTGTTTCTACTATAATGCTTTAGTTTGTTTATCATTTTGGTTCACTGTTTTGGACTTACGTTAACAAGGATGAACACTCCCATTTGGGGGAGTGTCTACCTTGTAGAGCGTGTCGTCCCTGTTTGCTGTGTTTACATTTTTGGTGGTGGTAAGAGCAACTGTATATTTTCTGCCTGTCTGAGGATGAGCTTTTGTGGCTCGAAAACGTTCACATTAAAGTGGGATTTATGTTAAGAACTTTGGAGTGTGCTTTCTTCTGAATTATGTTTTGCTTTTTGCTGCACCCAAGGATTTACAAATAATTGTCTGGAGTGCATTTTGCCTTTGGGAGTGATAAATAGTGCTCCAGTTGTAATCTGGCCCTTAATTTGTTTGAATAGAAATACTTTAAATTCCTATGTTCTTCACTTCTATATACATCTGTATATATATATATAAGTATAGCTATATTTTACATAGAATAATCAGATATATTAAGAAATATCTGTTTTAAAATAAAAAGAACATTTTCTTCTATGTGAAGAACATAGGAATGTAAAGTATTCCTAACATACCTTTGGCTTTAAGGGACACTCAATCAAAATTAAACATTTATTATTCAGATAGAGCATGTCATTTTAAACAACTTTCCAATTTACTCCCATTAACTAAATGTGCACAGTCTTTTTATATTTAAACTTTTTGAGTCACCAGCTCCTACTGAGCATGTGCAAGAATAAGTGTGTATGCATTTGTGAATGGCTGATAGCTGTCACATGGTACGTGTATGCACTTGTGATTGGCTGATGGCTGTCACATGGTACAGGGGGTGTGAAAAAAGACATAACTTTTAAAATTGTCAGAAAAAAAATCTACTACTCATTTATAGTTCAGACTAAGTGCTATTGCATTGTCTTGTTATCTTGCATTTGTTGATTATGCAAATCTACTGTGTTGACTGGTACTTTTAGTGTAATTGGTCTAGCATAGTCGGGTTAGCACATGAGCGATAACAAATAAGGATTTCTCCAGCGCACCCCACAGAAGTCTACAGGGAGAAGGAATTAGCACAGACGCGATATCCAAAGTCCGATCAATAGCACACCTGATTCTTTCACTTGTGCACTACATTTTTACTTTCAACTTGTATCACAGGCGTTAACTTGGCCATGCAAATTTTTTACTCTTAGCACAGTTACCACTGGAGAAAAAAAAAAAATCTGGTAATCTGGCCCTAAATATACTGTACATGCAGGCACTACACGGCAGTAATACAGCACAATATTTCTAAAAAAAACCTGCTAACATTTTTGTGTCTATATACTACCTTCTTCAAATTAAAGACAAAATACATGGGACTGAATAACATTCCTTTGTGAAATTAGCAACTAGTAATACACATATTAAACTTAGTAGACATTATTAGAGAGAATTGTTGTTAGTGCAAGTTGTGTACAACAAAAATCTAGCCCTTAACATTATTGAGTTTCTTACAAAATAATCCTCCAGCAGGAGCAGACCATATTCAACTACTAGCAGTATACAATACATCCCCCATAGTGCATGATTGCTAGAAGTGCAAAAATATATAGAAGCAAACAAATGTATAAAACAAGCAACTGAAGAGGTTCTCTCTCCTGTTTTTTATTTTATTAGTATAAACCTGACCAGGAGAGACCCAACTGGATCTAAGAAAGTGAGTACACTGATGGAACATAGGTGATGAAAAGTATTTTGTCTTATAGTTCTATTGCATTTTTACAGTGAATGAGGTTGCTTAATAAAATATAGAGAGACTCGTGTTGGGATGGGCAGTCATTGAGAAACATCATAACAGTCCAGTACTAACTGAATTTCAATTATATCTTTTTTTCTATGTGTTTAATCTCTGAACAGAACAGAAGTACCTGACATATGTTATTAAAAATCATGGAAATAGAAAGAAAATAACACTTTTAACTCCTTTAAAAGTGGGAGATAGGCTTGAGTTTAATTCAGTCCTAGTCCTTAAGTGCTTCTGGTATAAGTAGTTAGTTTGGGGGTTCTCCATTGTATTAATTAAATTGGGACTAGATGCAAAATTCGTGGCAAGGCTACTATTTACTGGGCTTTACATGGACCCTAAACAGTTAATGCAGCTCCCCAGGGGTGGACTGATCAGCTGGATAAATAGGACCTAGACTGAGATAGTGGCCGTTCGTGAACTGCTGTCTTCAAGTCATGCCACAGATATCCAATGGGGTTTAACCCCTTAAGGACCAAGGACGTATAGGGTACGTCCTACAAAAAATGTCAGTTAGTGACCAAGGACGTACCCTGTACGTCCTCATGGGTTTCAAGCAGTGGAATCAATCGTGATTGCTTCCAACCGCTTTTAAGGTGTTACAGTGATGCCTCGGTATTGAGGCATAACTGTAATACCTTTTTTTTTACATCAATGCAGAGAGAGCCACTATGTGTCCCTCTTTGCATTGGGCATTGATGGCGCCGATCATTGGTGGGTGGGAGCAGCAATGTAAATCCGGATCCGATACTCCACAGTTGCGCCGCAGTCGGTGGAAGCGGCCGTGGGGGGCGGGGGTGCGGGTTTTTTAGCATAAAAAATTTGTGCTGACAAAGATGGTGGGGATATCATGGAAATTGGGCAAGGGATCTGGGAGGGGGAGGGGGGAGGATATTGAGGGGGCAGCTATACTACAGAAAATATGTTTTTGGAATAAAAAAAATACAATTTTTTGGGGCAAACTGGGTACTGGCAGGCAGCTACCAGTACCCAAGATGGTGGCATATAGGTAGAGGGGGAGGGTTAGAGAGCTCTATGGGGGGGATCAGGGAGGTTGGGGGCTAAGAGAGGATCCAGCACTGCAGAATCAAATGGGGAAAAACATGCTTTTTTTTTTAGTACTGGCAGACTTTCTGCCAGTACTTAAGATAGTGGTGACAATTGTGAGGTGGGGGGAGGGAAGATAACTGTTTGAGGGGGGTCAGGGAGTGTTCAGGGGGTGGGATGTGTCAGGTGGGAGGCTTATCTCTACACTAAAGCTAAAATTAACCCTACCAAATTAACCCCTTCAATGCTGGGCATAATACAAGTGTGGTGCACATCGGCATTTAGCTTTTCTAATTATCAAAAAGCAACACCAAAGCCATATATGTCTGCTATTTCTGAACAAATGGGATCACAGAGAAGCGTTTACAACCATTTGTGTCATAATTGCACAAGCTGTTTGTAAATAATTTCAGTGAGAAACCTAAAATTGTGAAAAATTTTAAATTTTTTTTTATTTGATCGCATTTGGCGGGGGAAATAGTGGCATGAGAACATACCAAAATGGGCCTAGATCAATACTTTGGGTTGTCTACTACACTACACTAAAATTAACCCTACAAGCTCCCTACAAGCTCCCTACAAGCTCCCTCATTAACCTCTTCACTGCTGGGCATAATACACGTGTGGTGCGCAGCAGCATTTAGCAGACTTTTAATTACCAAAAAGCAACACCAAAGCCATATAAGTCTGCTACTTTTGAACAAAGGGGATCCCAGAGAAGCATTTACAACCATTTGTGCCATAATTGCACAAGTTGTTTGTAAATAATTTCAGTGAGAAACTTAAAATTGTGAAAAATGTAATAATATTTTTTATTTGATCGCATTTGGCAGGGAAATGGTGGCATGAAATATACCAAAATGGACCTAGATCAATACTTTGGGTTGTCTACTACACTAAAGCATTTACAACCATTTGGCCATAATTGCACAAGCTGTTTGTAAATAATTTCAGTGAGAAACCTAAAGTTTGGGAAAAGGTTTGTGAAAAAAGTGAACATTTTTTTATTTGAGCGCATTTGGTGGTGAAATGGTGCCATGAAATATACTAAAATGGGCCTAGCTCAATACTTTGGGTTGTCTACTAAAAAAATATAAATACATGTCAAGGGATATTCAGGGATTCCTGACAGATATCAGTGTTATAGCGTAACTATCACTAATTTTGAAAAAATGGTTTTGAAATAGCAAAGTGCTTCTTGTATTTATTAATTTGCAATTAAAGCAAAGAACATGTAAACATTGGATATATATTTATTTTGGTTGTTTTTTGGTGGTTGTAGATGTGTAAAAGATTTTGGGGTTAGAAAAAGTGTGTTTTTTTCCAGTTTTTCATCATATTTTATAAAACATTTTTATAGTAAATTATAAGATATGATGAAAATAATGGTATTTTTAGAAAGTCCATTTAATGGAGAGTAAAAAAGGTATACAATATGTGTGGGTACAGTAAATGAGTAAGAGGAAAATTACAGCTAAACAGAAACAATGCAAAAATATAAAAATAGCCCTGGTCCCAAACGGTCAGAAAATGGAAAAGTGCTGTGGGCTCTGACTAGGCAATGCAAGGACAGTCACCTTTTTCTCCTTCAACTACTGTGTGGTCATTTTTGCTGTGTGCGTTGGGTCATTGTCATGTTGGAAGGTAAACATTCTTCCTATTGACAACTTACTGGCAGAGGGCAGCAGATTTTCCTCAAGAATTTGACGGTGTTTTGCCCCATCCATTATTCCTTCTATCCTGACAAATGCTCCAGTGCCTGATGCAGAGCAACACCCCCATAAAAGGATATTACCGCATCCATGCTTTACTGTAGGTATGGTGTTATTTGGATGATGAGCTGTATTGTATTTCCTCCAGACATATAATTTGGTGTAGAGGCCAAATAATTCTATTTTAGTCTCATCTGACCATAACACCTTTTTCCATGTGGCCTCATAATCTCCTAAGTGTGTTATAGCAAAGCTCAGTCATGACTGCATGTGGCCTGTCTTGCGGAGTGTTTTTTTTCTTGCAACCCCCCATACAAGCCACATTTGTGGAGAATTTGTGATATTGTTGTCACATGCACACAATGACCACTCTTTGTCATAAATTCCTGCAACTGCTTCCGAGCCCAGGCTTGTCCCATTTGGCCAAATGCGGTAATTAACCCTTCCATTTTTGCTTCTTAGTGAGTGCTGGACTTTCTCTGTGTGCTGTATTAGTTTGTTTTGTAATTTTCCCTATGGTTCTTGCACCCAGACCTGTCTGGGGTTAACTGCCTGTGACTCTGGGGACAGCACAGCTTCCTGTGAGTGCCAGTGAGCACCCAGTGCTGAGCATGTTGCAGGGTCATGGGATATGTACCTGGTCCGGTCTGAGAGTGCATTCCCTTTCCGTGTTTTGTATATGTCTGGGGTGATTACATAAGCCTGTGCACCCTTCACTTGTTCCCAGTTTGTTGGATTGAGAGCTTGCATTGTGTGGCTGTTTTAGGGTCCCAGGTTTTTGGAAGGGACCTTGACGTGGTACCTGGGCTTGTCCCATTTGGCCAAATGTGGTAACTAACCCTTCCATTTTTGCTTTTAATCTTAGCTGAGAGCTTCTGAGTGCTGGACTTTCTCTGCGTGTTGTATTAATTTGTTTTGTAATTTTCCCTATGGTTCTTGCACCAGGACCTGTCTGGAGTTAACTGCCTGTGACTCTGGGGACAGCACAGCTTCCTGTGAGTGCCAGTGAGCATCCAGGGCTGAGCATGTTGCAGGGTCATGGGATGTGTACCCGGTCCGGTCTTAGAGCGCAGTCCCCTTCCGTGTTTTGTATATGTCTGGGGTGATTACATAAGCCTGTGCACCCTTCACTTGTTCCGAGTTTGTTGCATTGTGTGGCTGTTTTAGGGTCCCATGTTTTTGGAAGGGACCTTGACGTGGTACCTGGGCTTGTCCTAATTGGCCAAATGCGGTAACTAACCCTTCCATTGTTGCTTTTAATCTTAGGTGAGAGCTTGTAAGTCAGTGCTGGACTTTCTCTGTGTGTTGTATGTATATATATATATATATATATATATATATATATATATATATACATACAAATACATATTTAGACATGTATATGTATGTTAAAGTCCTTTGCAGCCTTTTTTTTCTAACACCTGAAATCTCATATTTTTGAGCACTTTAAAAAATTAATTGTCATTAGATTGTGTTATTATGAGTGTAACTGTACTTTGTAATGTATTTTTGATGTGTTTTGTGACACTTTTTTGTTTAATGAAACAGTTAACCAGATGCTGTAATCATTTTAGCGTAAATCGTGCTTGCTCTCAAGTGATTGCGTTTACTTTCTAAATTGTAGTACAAGTGGTAAACCCGACGTGTGCAAACACCTGCGATAATCCAATTTTCACTTGTGTGTGCATAATAAAAAGAAAATGATTTAATACCTACTCATTTCAAATAAGCAGTAGATTTTTTTTTCTGACAAACTTATTTTTTCTCACACTTTCTGGCCCCCTGTATCATGTGACTGACATCAGCCAATCACAGACTAGTATACTTATACCCTGTGTCAGGGTCGGCTCCAGAACGAATTAAATGGGGGGGCATTTTTTTTTCTCGAGAGGGCACGCATTTACAAAGCATGTATGAGAGTCAAAATAAGAGCAGACCAAAATATTCTGCAGTAAAGTGTAGTTTCTGGCTGGCTTATCCTGCACTATTAACATTAGGAGAATATGTGCTAAATCACTAGGTAAAATAATGAAGTTTAAATCCTATGCAGTGCACTAAAACAGAGCCATTAAACTTGAGACCCCCAGTGCAATAGCTCCTTAAAAACTATTCACCCCTTAAAAGGACAGTCTAGGCCAAAATAAACTTTCATGATTCAGATAGAGCATGTAATTTTAAGCAATTTTCCAATTTACTTTTATCACCAATTTTGCTTTGTTCTCTTGGTATTCTTAGTTGAAAGCTTAACCTAGGAGGTTCATATGCTAATTTCTTAGACCTTGAAACCCACCTCTTTCAGATTGCATTTTAATAGTTTTTCACCACTAGAGGGTGTTAGTTCACATATTTCATATAGATAACACTGTGCTCATGCACGTGAAGTAATCTGGGAGCAGACACTGATTGGCTAGACTGCAAATCTGTCAAAAGAACTGAAAAAGGGGCAGTTTGCAGAGGCTTAGATACAAGATAATCACAGAGCTTAAAAGTATATTATTATAACTGTGTTGGTTATGCAAAACTGGGAAATGGGTAATAAAGGGATTATCTATCTTTTAAAACAATAAAAATTCTGGTGTAGACTGTCCCTTTAATCACCATGATCCTAACTCCGCCCCCAGCATGCAGTATTACATTAAAATTCATTATTTTATTTATTATTTTTAAAGTGTATGATCATATCAATACTTTTTGAGGGGGCACAGCATTCCATTTGAGTGGGCATTGCCCCCAATGTCCCCCCCTTGGAGCCGACCCTGCCCGGCGAGCTTGTGCACATGCTTAGTAGGATCTTGTTCCCAGAAAATGTGTATATAACAAGACTGCAAAATTTAATAATGGAAGTAAATTGCAAAGTGTCTTAAAACTGCATAATCTATCTGAATTATAAACATTTATTTTGACTTGAGTGTAACTTTAATGTCCTTTTAACTCCCAATAAAGTAAAGAAGGCATTTGTGCTATGCTTATCCTACTGTGGATCCTAAGAATTTGTGCAGTGGGATATTATAATTTGTACCTCACCTTTGTATGAAGGGTTGCCAAAATGAACATCAGTTACTTTGACCACATGCAGTTAATTGGGAATAAATCACTGCCTCTTTTTTAAAAGCTAAGGACCGTATTTTAAAATATTACAAGGCAAGTGGGGCCAAGGATAGACCACGGTATTCCAGTAGTTAAAGCAAGGATATAAACTATACATGTGTATTTGCTTCGTTACAAATGCATATTCGTTAATAAAACATGAATATTTGTCTCATTTCCACAAAACGAATATCTCAATGAATGCAGCATGAAAATAAAAGAAAACTAAGGAATTCTAACAAATTTGTCAGTATTCATTTGTTTCTTTTCAGTAGTTGAAATACCTTTAGCGTGCTAGAGAGTCGTGCTAATTCTGTCCTCTTTTTCACAGAGCCCTGGCTGCGCTTATAGGAGTCTTAGGCCTAGATTTAGAGTTCGGCGGTAAAAGGGCTGTTAACGCTCCGCGGGTTTTTTTCTGGCCGCACCATAAATTTAACTCTGGTATCGAGAGTTCAAACAAATGCTGCGTTAGGCTCCAAAAAAGGAGCGTAGAGCATTTTTACCGCAAATGCAACTCTCGATACCAGAGCTGCTTACGGACGCGGCCGGCATCAAAAACGTGCTCGTGCACGATTCTCCCATAGGAAACAATGGGGCTGTTTGAGCTGAAAAAAAACCTAACACCTGCAAAAAAGCAGCGTTCAGCTCCTAACGCAGCCCCATTGTTTCCTATGGGGAAACACTTCCTACGTCTGCACCTAACACTCTAACATGTACCCCGAGTCTAAACACCCCTAGCCTTACACTTATTAACCCCTAATCTGCCGCCCACGCTATCGCTGACCCCTGCATTACACTTTTAACCCCTAATCTGCCGCTCCGTAAAACGCCGCCACCTACGTTATCCCTATGTACCCCTAATCTGCTGCCCTAACATCGCCGACCCCTATGTTATATTTATTAACCCCTAATCTGCCCCCCACAACGTCGCCGACACCTACCTACACTTATTAACCCCTAATCTGCCGAGCGGACCTGAGCGCTACTATAATAAAGTTATTAACCCCTAATCCGCCTCACTAACCCTATCATAAATAGTATTAACCCCTAATCTGCCCTCCCTAACATCGCCGACACCTACCTTCAATTATTAACCCCTAAACTTCCGATCGGAGCTCACCGCTATTCTAATAAATGGATTAACCCCTAAAGCTAAGTCTAACCCTAACACTAACACCCCCCTAAGTTAAATATAATTTTTATCTAACGAAATAAATTAACTCTTATTAAATAACTTATTCCTATTTAAAGCTAAATACTTACCTGTAAAATAAATCCTAATATAGCTACAATATAAATTATAATTACATTGTAGCTATTTTAGGATTAATATTTATTTTACAGGCAACTTTGTAATTATTTTAACCAGGTACAATAGCTATTAAATAGTTAAGAACTATTTAATAGTTACCTAGTTAAAATAATAACAAATTTACCTGTAAAATAAATCCTAACCTAAGTTATAATTAAACCTAACACTACCCTATCAATAAAATAATTAAATAAACTACCTACAATTACCTACAATTAACCTAACACTACACTATCAATAAATTAATTAAACACAATTGCTACAAATAAATACAATTAAATAAACTAGCTAAAGTACAAAAAATAAAAAAGAACTAAGTTACAGAAAATAAAAAAATATTTACAAACATAAGAAAAATATTACAACAATTTTAAACTAATTACACCTACTCTAAGCCCCCTAATAAAATAACAAAGCCCCCCAAAATAAAAAATTCCCTACCCTATTCTAAATTAAAAAGGTTACAAGCTCTTTTACCTTACCAGCCCTGAACAGGGCCCTTTGCGGGGCATGCCCCAAGAATTTCAGCTCTTTTGCCTGTAAAAGAATAAATACAATACCCCCCCCCCCCAACATTACAACCCACCACCCACATACCCCTAATCTAACCCAAACCCCCCTTAAATAAACCTAACACTAAGCCCCTGAAGATCTTCCTACCTTGTCTTCACCATCCAGGTATCACCGATCCGTCCTGGCTCCAAGATCTTCATCCAACCCAAGCGGGGGTTGGCGATCCATAATCCGGTGCTCCAAAGTCTTCCTCCTATCCGGCAAGAAGAGGACATCCGGACCGGCAAACATCTTCTCCAAGCGGCATCTTCGATCTTCTTCCATCCGGTGCGGAGCGGGTCCATCTTGAAGCAGGCGACGCGGATCCATCCTCTTCTTCCGATGTCTCCCGACTAATGACGGTTCCTTTAAGGGACGTCATCCAAGATGGCGTCCCTCGAATTCCGATTGGCTGATAGGATTCTATCAGCCAATCGGAATTAAGGTAGGAATTTTCTGATTGGCTGATGGAATCAGCCAATCAGAATCAAGTTCAATCCGATTGGCTGATCCAATCAGCCAATCAGATTGAGCTCGCATTCTATTGGCTGTTCCTATCAGCCAATAGAATGCGAGCTCAATCTGATTGGCTGATGGGATCGGCCAATCGGATTGAACTTGATTCTGATTGGCTGATTCCATCAGCCAATCAGAAAATTCCTACCTTAATTCCGATTGGCTGATAGAATCCTATCAGCCAATCGGAATTCGAGGGACGCCATCTTGGATGACGTCCCTTAAAGGAACCGTCATTAGTCGGGAGACAACGGAAGAAGAGGATGGATCCGCGTCGCCTGCTTCAAGATGGACCCGCTCCGCACCGGATGGAAGAAGATCGAAGATGCCGCTTGGAGAAGATGTTTGCCGGTCCGGATGTCCTCTTCTTGCCGGATAGGAGGAAGACTTTGGAGCACCGGATTATGGATCGCCAACCCCCGCTTGGGTTGGATGAAGATCTTGGAGCCAGGACGGATCGGTGATACCTGGATGGTGAAGACAAGGTAGGAAGATCTTCAGGGGCTTAGTGTTAGGTTTATTTAAGGGGGGTTTGGGTTAGATTAGGGGTATGTGGGTGGTGGGTTGTAATGTTGGGAGGGGGGGGGTATTGTATTTATTCTTTTACAGGCAAAAGAGCTGAAATTCTTGGGGCATGCCCCGCAAAGGGCCCTGTTCAGGGCTGGTAAGGTAAAAGAGCTTGTAACCTTTTTAATTTAGAATAGGGTAGGGAATTTTTTATTTTGGGGGGCTTTGTTATTTTATTAGGGGGCTTAGAGTAGGTGTAATTAGTTTAAAATTGTTGTAATATTTTTCTTATGTTTGTAAATATTTTTTTATTTTCTGTAACTTAGTTCTTTTTTATTTTTTGTACTTTAGCTAGTTTATTTAATTGTATTTATTTGTAGCAATTGTGTTTAATTAATTTATTGATAGTGTAGTGTTAGGTTAATTGTAGGTAATTGTAGGTAGTTTATTTAATTATTTTATTGATAGGGTAGTGTTAGGTTTAATTATAACTTAGGTTAGGATTTATTTTACAGGTAAATTTGTTATTATTTTAACTAGGTAACTATTAAATAGTTCTTAACTATTTAATAGCTATTGTACCTGGTTAAAATAATTACAAAGTTGCCTGTAAAATAAATATTAATCCTAAAATAGCTATAATATAATTATAATTTATATTGTAGCTATATTAGGATTTATTTTACAGGTAAGTATTTAGCTTTAAATAGGAATAAGTTATTTAATAAGAGTTAATTTATTTCGTTAGATAAAAATTATATTTAACTTAGGGGGGTGTTAGTGTTAGGGTTAGACTTAGCTTTAGGGGTTAATCCATTTATTAGAATAGCGGTGAGCTCCGATCGGAAGTTTAGGGGTTAATAATTGAAGGTAGGTGTCGGCGATGTTAGGGAGGGCAGATTAGGGGTTAATACTATTTATTATAGGGTTAGTGAGGCGGATTAGGGGTTAATAACTTTATTATAGTAGCGCTCAGGTCCGCTCGGCAGATTAGGGGTTAATAAGTGTAGGTAGCTGGCGGCGACGTTGAGGGGGGCAGATTAGGGGTTAATAAATATAATATAGGGGTCGGCGGTGTTAGGGCAGCAGATTAGGGGTACATAGGGATAACGTAGGTGGCGGCGATTTGCGGTCGGAAGATTAGGGGTTAATTATTTTAAGTAGCTGGCGGCGACGTTGTGGGGGGCAGGTTAGGGGTTAATAAATGTAATACAGGGGTCGGCGGTGTTAGGGGCAGCAGATTAGGGGTACATAAATATAACGTAGGTGGCGGTCGGCAGATTAGGGGTTAAAACTTTTAATCGAGTGGCGGCGGTGTGGGGGGACCTCGGTTTAGGGGTACATAGGTAGTTTATGGGTGTTAGTGTACTTTAGGGTACAGTAGTTAAGAGCTTTATAAACCGACGTTAGCCAGAAAGCTCTTAACTCCTGCTATTTTCAGGCGGCTGGAATCTTGTCGTTAGAGCTCTAACGCTCACTGCAGAAACGACTCTAAATACCGGCGTTAGAAAGATCCCATTGAAAAGATAGGATACGCAAATGGCGTAGGGGGATCTGCGGTATGGAAAAGTCGCGGCTGAAAAGTGAGCGTTAGACCCTTTAATCACTGACTCCAAATACCAGCGGGCGCCCAAAACCAGCGTTAGGAGCCTCTAACGCTGGTTTTGACGGCTACCGCCGAACTCTAAATCTAGGCCTTAGTGTGGCGGCTCCTAGGGCCTGCACTAAAGAAGAAGGTCCTTTATTACAGGCCCTGGGAGCTACCTCGCTAAGACTCCTATTAGCTCGCCCATGGCTCTTTGAAGAAGGATCTGGATTAGTGCGCTACAAGTGACATTTTTTATCTATAGCAAAGGAACAAGCACATTCGTAGGAATTTAAAGCTCCACCAATAGTCGGTATTAGTTTAGATTAAAACAAGCTAAATCCCGAATAGCACGGGCAATGTATATTCGAAAAAGATATTTTTGAATATTTGTAACAAAAGATTAACCCGAAGCTAATTTTTCACCCGTGCACACCTCTAATAGGAACCATAAAACAGCTTGCTTGTAAATTTAAAAAAAGTAAAATGCGTCTGTGCAACATGGAATTTCAAAAAGTATGACAATAAGTTCATGTCATTATGATCTTATAATATTTAAACAGTTCTTTTGATTCATTCTAGCACTAATATTATTATGTAGTTTATTATTTCTATTTAAAAACAAATAAAACAATCAAATAGAAAATTACATTGCAGAAGTGGAGCACTAAACTATAAATTACAAGGCATACTGGTTCATCTTAAAATATCTCTGCATGATGTAGTCAGCTGGTAAGAACAATTTATTACTTAAATATTTATTTTATTCCTAAATATACATTTCTAAATTAACACTGGTGATTAGAAATTCATAAGAACTTTTAAATTATGTTAAATCAAATTATAAGCCCACACATAAATTAAACTTTTAAACATCTCAGTGGTATTTTTTTTTCCATTTTTTGCAGAACATCAACTGCTTTTTCAAAAATCAATGCTTCCTTTTGTTAGAACATCAATTTGTTGTTTAAGTCCCTTGATTCTAATAAGAAACTTGCCTTATTTAGCATTGACATTTAGCAGAATGCCACAGGAACTTACATTATCTCAGTGAAAGATTCTATTAACAAGTACATTTGTTCATCTATCTGAACAGAAAAAAAATGTTAGTTTTCTTTTTTTTCAGTCTACATTTTGTTCTTGGTTTCATTTTCAGGGAAATGTTTGATTGCAGTTACAGTTTCGATTTCTCAAGGGCCGAATGATGCCCCTGTTTCCGCGCGAACCTTCAGGCTCATCGGAAACAGCAGTTATGAAGCAACCGCTGCTCTTTAACTGGTCTGCTGCCTCTGATGCTGCGGACATCAATCCGCCAGATTGTATATGATCGGGTTGATTGACACCCGATTGGCCACGAATCTGCAGGGGGCGCATTGCACCAGAACTGCTTGTGCAATGTTAAATGCCGACAGCGTATGCTGTCGGTATTCAATGATGTCTGTCGGATATAATCCGCTGAACGGTTCATATCGGACAGACATTTGATAAATCTGCCCCTATCTCTTTAGTTTAAATCTCAGTAAACTGTAAACACATAACTAGTTAGCATGGAACAACTTATAGAGCAACATCTCAATAATTTAGGATCTGATTAGCTAAAGATCTGCTCTTAGGAGAAATTATCTAAAAAGATCCATCATAGATAAAAAGAACTTAACAGGATTTTAGAAATACAAATTCTACTTTGACAGCTGCCCATTTTGTTAAGGTATAATTCCCTATATTTCTGTGTGCATACTAGGGATGGGCGAATGTATTTATATTTTTTGTTAGAATGAATGTTATTGTAGAAATTCGATTTACATAATAGAATGTTGATAAGAACGAATATTCTTAAAAATTCTATTATCGAATGTTATTTACAGTTTTTGAATGTCACTTTGGAATTTGAATGTTGGCATCTTGTAAGTATCAAAGTTAGCACATTGTATTTGCAAATTGTTCATTCCTATCGCAGGACTGACAAACACACATATTGGGCTATGTGGTAAAAATACTATCTAAAAGGATATTATATAGCCATCAAAGGGCAAAGATATGTTATTAATCTAGGGCGGTAGGAACCCCATTAGTGTTTGGACTGCTACTTTTGAGAGGGTAAACAGGGCACAGAGAGAGAGATCGGAGAGTAAAAGGGAAAGTGGAGAAGAAGATAGAGTTGAAAGAGAGTGGAGAAAAAAAGTGAGTGAAGAGATATGAGAGAGGGTAAAGAAAGAGCAAATCATGTCCGCCCGACATCGCTAAATGTCAGCATTCGCTGTCAGCATTTATCATTGCACAAGAATTTCTTGTTAAATGCTTCTGCAATGCCGCCTCCTGCACATTCACAGTCAAGTGGCCACTAGCAGGGTGTGTCAATCATCCCTATCGTATCAGGATGATTGCAGTCCGCCACCTAAAAGATGGTGGACAAGTTAAGGAGCAACAGTCTTACGACCGCTGCTTCTTAACTTACGTTTCCGGTGAGCCGGAAACTTCAGGCGTAGAAAGCAACATCCGCTACTTGATAAACCTATCCCATGGGCTGAGAGAGAAGGGAGTGTTTAAAAAAAGAGAGAATGAATAGAGGAGGGAGTGGAGAAAGAGAGTTAATAGAGAAGGGAGAGATGACAAAAAAAAAATCTCCAGGTCTGCTATTACCTTCGATGACTGTTGTCTTCCCCAGAAGCTACTTGATGTTGCTGCTATGCACTTTCTTTTGTTATTGTATTACTGTATGTAGCACTATTTAATTTTAAAACAATATTAAAAATGACTGCACAATAAAGTGTTCCACAATGACTAAACATATGCAAAGAGGGGGTGGAATCAGAAATGGTGAGTAACATTTTGGACTGACAAGCAGCATAGAACTTGAAATTTTAAGCCCTGCATTACAGCATAGCTTTTCAAAAATGTAACCGTTTAAAAAGTGTATAGAAAGTGCAATATCAAAACTGCAATAGTATGCATTAAATTATGTTAAGATAGAACACAAAGAAGAGTGCTCTATAGTAGTGCATTAAGCAACAGACAACTAAAGTCAGAAAGTAAAAATTAACATTCGTCTAGATTACGAGTTTTGCGTTATGAGTGAAAAAGCCTCATAACGCTGCTGTTTCACTACCGCTGCTATTGTGAGTCTTGTAGGAATAGCTGTACCGCATACCTTTTGGGTGTAACGCAACATAACTACCGCACCTTTCAAAAAGTCCTTTTTCAATGGGACTTCCATAGCGCCGGTATTACGAGTTTTGCCTGTCTGGCCAAAAAGTGAGCGGTACAGCCTATACCGACAAGATTCATACCGCCATCTAAAGTCAGTAGTTATGAGTTTTACGTTACAAAGCTGCAGCATAAAATTCATAACTAAAGTGTTACAAAGTACACTAACATCCATAAACTACCTATTAACCCCTAAACCGAGGCCCTCCCAAATCGCAAACACTAAAATAAAATTATTAACCCCTAATTTGCCACTCCGGACATCGCAGCCACTAGAATAAACATATTAACCCCTAAACCGCCACACTCCCGCATCGCAAACACTAGTTAAATATTATTAATGCCTAATCTGCTGCCCCAATGACGCCGCCACCTACATAAATGTATTAACCCCTAATCTGCCGCCCCCCAACGTTGCCGCCACTACCTACACTTATAACCCCTAATCTGCCACCCCCAATGTCGCCGCCGCCACTATACTAAAGTTAATAACCACTAAACCTCTGGCCTCCCCACATCAATAAATAATATATTAACCCCTAAACCTAACCCTAAGTCTAACCCTAACACCTCTAACTTTAATATAATTAAAACAAATCTATCATTTCCTATTCCTATTTAAAACTAAATTTAAAACTAAATATTTACCTGTCAAATAAACCCTAAGTTTGATTGAGCTTTAATCCTATTGGCTGATCGCATCAGCCAATAGGATTTTTTACCCTTTAATTCCGATTCGCTGATAGAATTCTATCAGCCAATCGGATTTCAAGGGATGCCATCTTGGATGACATCATTTAAAGGAAACTTCATTCTTCAAGAGCCATCGAAAGAAGAGGATGCTCCGCGCCAGATGTTTTGAAGATGGAGCCGCTCCGCGTCGGAAGGATGAAGAAGATGCCGTCTGGATGAAGACTTCTGCCTGCCTGGAGGACGGCTTCTTGCCGCTTGGATGAAGACTTCTCCCGGCTTTGTTGAGGACTTCTGCCCGATTGGATGAAGACTTCTCCCGGTTGGATGAGGATGGATGTCCGGTCTTCAAAAACTGTAAGTGGATCTTTGGGATTAGTGTTAGGTTTTGTTAAGGGTTTATTGAGTGGGTTTTATTTTTAGATTAGGGACTTTGGGCAACAAAAAAGAGCTAAATCCCCTTTTAAGGGCAATGCCCATCCAAATGCCCTTTTCAGGGCAATGGGGAGCTTAGATTTATTAGATAGGATTTTATTTGGGGGGGTTTGGTTGTGTGGTTGGTGGGTTTTACTCTTGGGGGATTGTTTGTATTCTTTTTTTTACAGGTAAAAGAGCTGATTTCTTTGGGACAATGCCCCGCAAAATGCCCTTTTAAGGGCTATTGGCAGTTTAGTGTAGGCTAGGTTTTTTTTTTGTATTTTGGGGGAACTTTTTTATTTTGATAGGGCTATTAGCCCTATCAAAGGTGTAATTAGTTTAAATATTAGCTATTAGCCCTATCATTAGGTGTAATTAGTTTAAATATTTGATAATTTCTTTTTTTATTTTGTGTAATTTAGTGTCTATTTTTTGTAATTTAGTGTAATTAGTTTAAATATTTGATAATTTCTTTTTTTATTTTTTGTAATTTTAGTGTCTATTTTTTGTAATTTAGTTAATTGTATTTAATTAATGTAATTTATTTATTTTAGTGTAATGTTAGGTGTTAGTGTAACTCAGGTTAGGTTAATTTTACAGGTAAATTTGTATTTATTTTAACTAGGTAGTAGTAAATAGTTAATAACTACTTACTAACTAGTCTACCTAGTTAAAAATAAATACAAACTGGGGGGGCGGAGCCAGGCCAGGTTAACTAATGGCCCGCACATTGATCGAGCTCTGAAACTCCAAAACCTTTCATTAATCCTAATTATACCAGCAACATACAGGACCCTTGGACTCTCTACAGACATTGCTGATCTGGACCCTGCCTGATGCCGAATACTCACTGCGCAGTTTGGGCCTTCTCCTTCTGGGTGTTCTTTCTAACCATCAAGCAGCACTGACAGCAAGATTAACCATCAGTATGAGAGTGGGCAATACGCTGTGGATGACAACGGGGTGTGTTAAATAAAGCACCGGACTTAGAGCTGATCCGCCTACCATTAGCTGTCCCAATAGAGGGGGACGAGGACTGCGGGCCAGAACGCTAGCCTTACACAGGGTGCGGGACCTGGCTACTGCAGATTCTGATTGAGGCTCACTGGAGAGGTATACGGAAGAACCGGAAAGACGGAAGGAGCACAGTGTGGCCCTATAGCATAAGCACCCAATAACCGGGCTCATATAAACTAACCCTTAGGCCATATCCGCAGTAAGGCCCAGTGGGGGACAGGATGGAGGTTGCCCTAGATCTGCTTTACACACACAGAGGGAAACAGCCCAGGCAATAGCAGATCCTAAAAGTCAGCAGAGACAGTGAATCTGAATCAGGCCTACTCAGTTAAAGAAAACAGGGCGCCCACACTATATACCCTTCAAGCACAAGCTACAGATCTAGTGCTCATGCTAAAACGGGTCTGGGCCCGGCTACTATTAATTATCCAGTACTGATAGGCAGACATGGCCAGCAGGAGAGTTGCCAAACCACCTAGGGGCCCCCAGTTCTCTAACATGGAGAATTACTTAATTGCGCCTGAAAGGCCCAGGGCTTGGCTAAAGATCAATCTAGGCCCTGTGGGCACGATGACTACCTCATTGAAGAGGATATAAGGCACTTATCTTCCGAGCATGACATCAAGGAAGCTATGCTAGACGTGAAACGTATGTTTGGTGAAATTAAACAGGACATTGTTGCAGTAGATCACAGAGTTGCAGTGGTGGAGGAGACACAGGAGTCCCTGCATTCAGACCTCCAGCATCAGTCCAGCTGCCTTCAATCTCAAGAAACAATATGAATGGTGTGTGGGTTAAGCAGGAGTAAGAAGGCTGTATACACTCTGACCACGGGTAATGGTGACATCTAAAACCTACCCCTGGAAATGATGATATCTAACCCCTGTGATAATACTAGCATGCCTTCCGTTTTATACAATGAAGCAGTGCTAATACCAGGGTAACGAACAGTGGCAGCCGCAGACTGCCAGCTAATGTGCCCCCCCGCAGAAATTTTAAATGTGGTGGGTGGGCTTAAAAAATCATAAGACTAAAGTAATAAAAATAAAATTCTAACTAAAGTCATATATTTTAATACACTTAGGCAGCAAATCAAACACAAGCTCAAACCACTGGCTATGTGAGTGCTGTATTTATTTAGCCCCTTGCAAAGACATTGCTAAATATTTTTATCTTAATTGCACATTTATTAATAAATTTCTTTAAAACTACTCTCTGCATTCCCCATTAATATTCTAGATTCTGGCCTTTAAAGTCAGCAAAAAGTGCACAGTAGCATGCTACATAGCATACACTTACACATGCAGATACACACACTACATAGCATACACTTACCATGCAGATACACACACACACTTATACATACAGATACACACACACACTACACAACATACACTTATACATACAGATACACATTCACTACATAGCATACATACATAGCATACACTTATACATGCAGATACACTCTAATACATACAGATACACACACACAAACACACTACATAGCTTTACACTTATACACATGCAGATACTACACACACACACTACATAGCATACACTTATACATGCAGATACACACACTACATAGCATACACTTACACACACAACATAGCATACACTTACACATGCAGATACACACACACTACAACACATACACTTATACATGCAGCATACACTTATACATGCAGATACACAGACACTACATAGTATACACTTATACATGCAGACACACACACTACATAGTATACACTTATACATGCAGATACACACTTATACATGCAGATACACATACACACACTACATAGCTTACATTTATACATGCAGACACACACACACTACATAGCATAAACTTATACATACAGATACACGCACACAGGTTATGGATACAGATAGACACACACTACATCATATATGGGTATCTGTAATTCATTGTATGGGGTCCTGGCGTTTGGCAAGCACATTAGCTGGCAGTCTGCGGCTGCCACTGTTCGTTACCCTGGTATTAGCACTGCTCATTGTATAAAAAACTGAAGGCATGCTAGTATTATCAACCAGGGGTTAGATATCATCATTTCCAGGGGTAGGTTTTAGAGGTCACCATTACCCGTGGTCAGAGTGTATACAGCCTTCTTACTCCTGCTTAACCCACACACCCATTCCTTTTCCACAGGGAATATAACAGGTATCTAACCATGTGAGAGCAAGACAGCTGCTTTCTGAGTATGGGCCCAAAAGAATTTATAAAAAAAATTTTTTTTTTTTTTTTTTTTTTTTAAATGCCTGGGGCAAATCGGGACAGATGGCTAGCAACTCGGGACAGAGGGACAGACCCCTAAAATCGGGACTGTCCCGCAAAAATCGGGACAGTTGAGGGGTATGAAATTTGTAATCTGGCCGATTGACTGTTCCAAAAAAAACTGCTGACTGTTACAAAAGAAGAACAAGATTTTGGCATTATTATTTCACGCTTTAAAATTTTGTAAATAATGTTAGTTTTGAAGGAAGTAAGCCCAGTAGAATGTTAGGTTGCATAGTTTAGAGGCATTTACAACAGAAACAGTGTGAGGCCTAGATTTGGAGGTTCGGGCGGTAAAAGGGCTGTTGAACGCTCCGCGGGTTTTTTTTCCTGGCCGCACCATAAATTTTAACTCTGGTATCGAGGAGTTCAAAGACAAATGCTGCGTTAGGGCTGCCAAAAAAAGGTGAGCGTAGAGCATATTTACCGCAAATGCAACTCTCGATACCAGAGTGGCTTACGACGCGGCCGGCATCAAAAACGTGCTCAAGGCACGATTCTCCCATAGGAAACAATGGGGCAGTTTGAGCTGAAAAAAAACCTAACACCTGCAAAAAAAGCAGCGTTCAGCTTCATAACGCAGCCCCATTTTTTCCTATGGGGAAACTCTTCCTACGTCTGCACCTGAACACTCTAACATGTACCCCGAGTCTAAACACCCCTAACCTTACACTTATTAACCCCTAATCTGCCGCCCCCGCTATCGCTGACCCCTGCATTACACTTTTAACCCCTAATCTGCCGCTCCGTAAACCGCCGCCACCTACGTTATCCCTATGTACCCCTAATCTGCTGCCCTAACATCGCCGACCCCTATGTTATATTTATTAACCCCTAATCTGCCCCCCACAACGTCGCCGACACCTGCCTACACTTATTAACCCCTAATCTGCCGAGCGGACCTGAGCGCTACTATAATAAAGTTATTAACCCCTAATCCGCCTCACTAACCCTATCATAAATAGTATTAACCCCTAATCTGCCCTCCCTAACATCGCCGACACCTACCTTCAATTATTAACCCCTAATCTGCCGACCGGAGCTCACCGCTATTCTAATAAATGTATTAACCCCTAAAGCTAAGTCTAACCCTAACACTAACACCCCCCTAAGTTAAATATAATTTTTATCTAACGAAATAAATTAACTCTTATTAAATAAATGATTCCTATTTAAAGCTAAATACTACCTGTAAAATAAATCCTAAAATAGCTATAATATAAATTATAATTTATATTGTAGCTATATTAGGATGTATTTTACAGGTAACTTTGTAATTATTTTACCAGGTACAATAGCTATTTAATAGATTAAGAAACTATTTATAGTTACCTAGTTAAAATAATAACAAATTACCTGTAAAATAAATCCTAGACCTAAGATATAATTAAACCTAACACTACCCTATCAGATAAAATATTTAAATAAACTACTACAATTACCTACAATTAACCTAACACTACACTATCAATAATTAATTAAACACAATTGCTACAAATAAATACAATTAAATAAACTAGTCTAAATTAACAAAAAATAAAAAAGAACTAAGTTACAGAAAATAATAAAATATTTACGAAACACATAAGAAAAATATTACAACAATTTAAGACTAATTACACCTACTCTAAGCCCCTAATAAAATACAAAGACCCCCAAAAGTAAAAAATTCCCTACCCTGATTCTAAAATACAAATATTACAAGCTCTTTTGACCTTACCATCCCTGAAACAGGGCCCTTTGCGGGCATGCCCCAAGAATTTCAGCTCTTTTGCCTGTAAAAAAAAACATACATACCCCCCCCCCGCCAACATTACAACCCACCACCGCACATACCCCTAATCTAACCCAAACCCCCCCTTAAATAAACCTAACACTAATCCCCTGAGAGAAGTCTTCCTACCTTGTCTTCTCCATACCGCAGGTTCACCGATCCGTCCTGCTCGGCAAGATCTTCATCCGAACCCAAGCGGGGTTGGCGAGTCCATAATCCGGTGCTCCAAAGTCTTCCTCCTATCCGGCAAGAAGAGGACAGTCGGACCGGGCAAACATCTTCTCTCAAGGCGGCATCTTCTATCTTCTCATCCGATGAACGACCGGCTCCATCTTGAAGACCTCCAGGCGCGGATCCATCCTCTTCTTCGCGACGACTAGACGACGAATGACGGTTCCTTTAAGGGACGTCCATCCATGATGGGCGTCCCTCGAATCCGATTGGCGGATAGGATTCTATCAGGCCAATCGGAATTAAGGAGGAATTTTCTGATTGGCTGATGGAATCAGCCAATCAGAATATAGTTCAATCCGATTGGCTGAGTCCAATCAGCCAATCAGATTGAGCTCGCAATTCTATTGGCTGTTCCGATCAGCCAAGTAGAATGCGAGCTCAGATCGATTGGCTGATTGGATCAGCCAATCGGATTGAACTATATTCTGATTGGCTTGTTCCATCAGCCAATCAAGATAATTCCTACCTTTATTTCGATTGGGCTGAGTAGAATCCTATCAGCCGAATCGGAATTCGAGGGGACGCCATCTTGGATGACGTCCCTTTAAGGAACCGTCATTCGTCGTCTAGTCGTCGGAAGAAGAGGAAGGATCCGCGCTGGAGGGTCTTCAAGATGGAGCCGGTCGTCATCGATGGAAGAAGATAGAAGATGCCGCTTGGAGAAGATGTTTGCCGGTCCGGATGTCCTCTTCTTGCCGGATAGGAGGAAGACTTTGGAGCACCGGATTATGGATCGCCAACCCCCGCTTGGGTTGGATGAAGATCTTGGAGCCAGGACGGATCGGTGAACCTGGTATGGTGAAGACAAGGTAGGAAGATCTTCAGGGGATTAGTGTTAGGTTTATTTAAGGGGGGTTTGGGTTAGATTAGGGGTATGTGGGTGGTGGGTTGTAATGTTGGGGGGGGGGTATTGTATGTTTTTTTTTACAGGCAAAAGAGCTGAAATTCTTGGGGCATGCCCCGCAAAGGGCCCTGTTCAGGGCTGGTAAGGTAAAAGAGCTTGTAATATTTGTATTTTAGAATAGGGTAGGGAATTTTTTATTTTGGGGGGCTTTGTTATTTTATTAGGGGGCTTAGAGTAGGTGTAATTAGTTTAAAATTGTTGTAATATTTTTCTTATGTTTGTAAATATTTTATTATTTTCTGTAACTTAGTTCTTTTTTATTTTTTGTACTTTAGATAGTTTATTTAATTGTATTTATTTGTAGCAATTGTGTTTAATTAATTTATTGATAGTGTAGTGTTAGGTTAATTGTAGGTAATTGTAGGTAGTTTATTTAATTATTTTATTGATAGGGTAGTGTTAGGTTTAATTATATCTTAGGTTAGGATTTATTTTACAGGTAAATTTGTTATTATTTTAACTAGGTAACTATTAAATAGTTCTTAACTATTTAATAGCTATTGTACCTGGTTAAAATAATTACAAAGTTGCCTGTAAAATAAATATTAATCCTAAAATAGCTATAATATAATTATAATTTATATTGTAGCTATATTAGGATGTATTTTACAGGTAAGTATTTAGCTTTAAATAGGAATTATTTATTTAATAAGAGTTAATTTATTTCGTTAGATAAAAATTATATTTAACTTAGGGGGGTGTTAGTGTTAGGGTTAGACTTAGCTTTAGGGGTTAATACATTTATTAGAATAGCGGTGAGCTCCGGTCGGCAGATTAGGGGTTAATAATTGAAGGTAGGTGTCGGCGATGTTAGGGAGGGCAGATTAGGGGTTAATACTATTTATGATAGGGTTAGTGAGGCGGATTAGGGGTTAATAACTTTATTATAGTAGCGCTCAGGTCCGCTCGGCAGATTAGGGGTTAATAAGTGTAGGTAGGTGTCGGCGACGTTGAGGGGGGCAGATTAGGGGTTAATAAATATAACATAGGGGTCGGCGATGTTAGGGGTAGCAGATTAGGGGTACATAGGGATAACGTAGGTGGCGGCGATTTGCGGTCGGAAGATTAGGGGTTAATTATTTTAAGTAGCTTGCGGCGACGTTGTGGGGGGCAAGTTAGGGGTTAATAGATATAATACAGGGGTCGGCGGTGTTAGGGGCAGCAGATTAGGGGTACATAAGTATAACGTAGGTGGCGGTCGGCAGATTAGGGGTTAAAAATTTTAATCGAGTGGCGGCGATGTGGGGGGACCTCGGTTTAGGGGTACATAGGTAGTTTATGGGTGTTAGTGTACTTTAGGGTACAGTAGTTAAGAGCTTTATAAACCGGCGTTAGCCAGAAAGCTCTTAACTCCTGCTATTTTCAGGCGGCTGGAATCTTGTCGTTAGAGCTCTAACGCTCACTGCAGAAACGACTCTAAATACCGGCGTTAGGAAGATCCCATTGAAAAGATAGGCTACGCAAATGGCGTAGGGGGATCTGCGGTATGGAAAAGTCGCGGCTGAAAAGTGAGCGTTAGACCCTTTAATCACTGACTCCAAATACCAGCGGGCGGCCAAAACCAGCGTTAGGAGCCTCTAACGCTGGTTTTGACGGCTACCGCCGAACTCTAAATCTAGGCCTAAGGTTCTTGGTGCACTTTGCAGATTGCTAGTTAGGCCTCATTTTGTGTATTGAATGCAGTTCTGGAGGATATAAATAAACAGGACTTTGCTCAAAGGAGGGCTACTAAAATGGTGCATGGACCTATAAATAAAACCTCAAAAAGCCCTAAAGACCTACAGAAAGTATATTAAGGGACATAATAAAGAAATTTTAAAATACTTTCCATTGTGCCTCTAATCTCTAATTTGTTTTGTTCTTTTGGTATTCTTTGTTGAGAAGCAAAGTAGGTTCAGGAGCAGGATTGCTGGCTTCAAGCAGATGTCTCTTGTTATTGTTTCACCCGATGTATGTAACTAGCTCTCAGTAGTGCATTGCTGCTCATTCAACAAAGGATACCAGAAAATGAAGCTGATTTTATAATAAAAGTAAATTAGAAAGCTGTATAAAATTGTATACTCTAAATAAGTATAAGGAATCACTTTGTAAAGAGGTAGATGGATCTTTGACGTATAATAAAATGTCATCTGTGAAAAAGTTATGCCACTAAAAAGTTATTAGTTCCAAAACAAATCCCACAAACCCCTGAATAAGTTTGAAGGTGAGAAGCAAGTGTTTCTATAGATAGAACAAGCAATAGGGGTGACAGGGGCAGCCCTGACATGTGTCATTAGCTATAGAGAAAGGATAGAATAGCATATTGTTAACACTAATTTTAACCAAGGGGAGGTTGTATAAATGAAAGAATCTTATAATAATGACTTCTCCTAGGTCAAAATGTGTCAGCACATGTCACATGATCTACCAGTTTATCCTGTCAAATGTTTTTTAGCATCAACTGATACAAAAATCATTGTGAGTTTTAAAATTTGGCATAATGCATACGTTAAATAACTTGTAGAATTCTGCTTATGTGCTTCCTTGGCAGATCTAAGCTTATCCATTAGCTCCAAATAATGTTCTCTGTATGAAATGCGTAATTTCACTGCAAGTTTGACGAATTTCCCTCTCAGGACTGCTTTGTGTGCTTCCCATACAACGCATGGGTCACTCACAGAATTAACATTACAGATAAAATATTCTGAGAACGTTTTAGTGATTTTCTCTTGAATTTGTGGGTTATACAACAGGTCATCATCTAGTCACCAGATATAGGGTCCAAGAGGTTTGTCACTCCAGGCAATGCCTATCTACACCAGGTATAAGGGATGTTATGGATGTTCGAGTATTTTGTTAGGAGTTGAACAGCAATTGAAGTCCCTCTGCACAGGATGGAACACCCGCCAGGTGTCTACTAAGGTTAAGGTGGGGAGGGAGTCCAATACTGATAAGTGGAGGACATGACACTGTTTAAAAAATGTATCCTATTTTCTGTTTCGGCATTAATATTTACTGAAGTAATGGTGCATTTATACAATAAACTTGATGCTAGGAGGTAGCATCCCTCTGTGTCCTTTCTGGGTTAAGGGGAAAAAATAGAGGGAAAACATTTGTTCCCCTGTAACTTTTGTATCCAGCTGGAAAGAGGAGTGGTGTAACAAATATGGGTGGTGAGTGACTTTTAGTATAGACAAAACACTAACACCTAGATCATGAGTTTTGAGCGATATAGGGAAAGTAAAGAATGCAACAAAAGTTGCGTTATTTAACCCCCTATAGCGCTTCCATTACAAGTTTAAAAAAACCTGGCTTGCGCGAGTGATATGGAGATTTTGAGCTCCAAACCGCACCAAAAACAAGCAGTGTTTTGACGTGTTCATGCACAATTTCCCCATAGACATCAATGGGGAGAGCCGGCAAAAAAAAAGTCTAACACCTGCGATCGCAGAAACAAAAGCTCCGTAACGCAGCCCCATTGATGTCTATGGGGGAAAACAAAATACAGTATAAACCTAACACCCTAACATAAACTCCGAGTCTAAACACCCCTAATCTGCTGCCCCTGACATCTGCCGCTCCCGATATTGCTGCCACATAAATAAAATTATTAACCCCTAATGTGCCACTCCCAATATCGCCGCCACTATACTAAAGTTATTAACCCCTATTCCGCCACATCCCAACATTGCCGCAACTAAATAAAGTTATTAAACCCTAAACCTCTGGCCTCCAACATCACTACCACTAAATAAACCTATTAACCCCTAAACCGCCAGCCCCCCACATCACAACAACCTAAATTAAACTATATTAACCCCTAAACCTAACCCTAATGTAACCCTAACCCTAATCCTAACCCTAACACGCCCTAACTTTAACATAATGAAATTAGATCTAAATTAAATTTACAATTATTGACTAAATAATACCTATTTAAAACTAAATACTTACCTGTGAAATAAAACCTAAGGTAGCTACAATAGAACTAATAGTTACATTGTAGCTAGCTTAGGTTTTATTTTTATTTCACAGGTAAGTTTGTATTTATTTTAGCTAGGTAGACTAGTTAGTAAATATAGAGCACAAAAATAGGACACACTGGTAGCCGGATAGGATAATCGGGAAACTTTATTTGAAGAATTCATTAAAAAGCATTACATATCTGCAATGACATAGCGTATCCCACAGATAAGTGAGTGGTGTGTGTTCCACTCCAAGGACTGCTCGCTGACGCGTTTCGGCTCAAAAGGCTGTAATCATAGCTGCAGTCACTTGTTCTAATGATCCTTATATATCCATTAGAA
Organism: Bombina bombina; assembly: GCF_027579735.1. Classification (NCBI taxonomy): domain Eukaryota; kingdom Metazoa; phylum Chordata; class Amphibia; order Anura; family Bombinatoridae; genus Bombina; species Bombina bombina. The sequence goes on from NC_069502.1 coordinate 919,284,810, forward strand.
CCAGCTAATAGGCTAAAAACAAATCCACCTCTTATTACTTGGGGTGGAACATGAACACACCCTTAGATATTCAATGGTATATGAACTGACAGAAACAGTTTCAGTTCCACCAAATGACTATAACTTCTAAACTCACAATAAGAAGTATAAAGATATCACCACCATTGTATAAATTGGGTCTAACTTAAAACATAAACAATAACATATGTTTAAATGGAGGTAAATGTTAAACACCACAGATACTATAGACATATATATAGATTAGAGAATTAAGTTACCTATTAATGTGAAAACATATATACGTATATCTCATATCTAAATAGTCTAAACAAGAAAAGAAATTGTTTGCAGACACATAGCAGTTTCTTATACATAGACTCATGCATCTCATGGATTCAATTAAAGGATAGTACAAACCATATGACAGTATAGCTCCTCTCAATAGAGGTGCATTTTAAAGGCACATTTTAAGGGCACTTTTCCATGGCATGGCTAGTAAAATTATATCACAAACAGAATCTCAAAAACACTCAGTTATAATAAAACGAATAATTACAAACTGTATTGGAAAAAACTATACCAAAACCAGCCTGTCTGTATTCAAGCCAGTGGTTTAAAAGTTCATAATTAGTGAATTTGTTTTTAGCCTATTAGCTGGTTCTAATGGATATATAAGGATCATTAGAACAAGTGACTGCAGCTACGATTATGGCCTTTTGAGCCAAAACGCGTCAGCGAGCAGTCCTTGGAGTGGAACACACACCACTCACTTATCTGTGGGATACGCTATGTCATTGCAGATATGTAATGCTTTTTAATGAATTCTTCAAATAAAGTTTCCTGATTATCCTATCCGGCTACCAGTGCGTCCTATTTTTGTGCTCTATATGTTCATTGAAACGGAGGCTTGCACAGGGGTTTTCGGGCTGGGATTCCTGCACACATCAGCCCACTCACCTCATACAGTATCAGAAAGACGGGACAACAGGAGGTGCGGTCTGATGACGTCAGACGCCGAGAGAGATTGAGGCTTGGAAGGAGACGGAGCAGTGTAAGTCACTAATGGTCAATTCCTAGGATGGCACCAGTGCAATTTGACCCATAGTGTGAAAAAGCTTTGGAGCCTTTGGGACGGTCAAATGCTTTTCTCAGGCGGAAACAAGCACCCAGAACCGGTCATTTGGCATTGAGGTGAGTGTTGAAGTAGCGGACACTACAAAGTTCACACTGCTTTGAAAGCTCATTTCAGAGTGGTTACATTTATTGTGCCTGTAACCTTTGGTGACTATAAGTGCCGGCATCATTTGTTTATTAGTTAGTAAATAGTTATTAACTATTTGCTAACTACCTAGATAAAATAAATACAAACTTACCTGTGAAAGAAAACCTAACCTGCCTTACACTGAAACCTACCATTACAAAAAATAAAAAAAACCTACCATTACAAAAAAAAAAAATTATCCAAAAAAAATAAAGATTATTCCTATTCTAATGCCATTTAAAAAATAAATAAATAAAAAAGCCTAATCTAGAATAAACTACCAAGGGCCCTTAAAAGGATCATTTGGGGGGCCCTTAAAAGGGCATTTTGTAGGGCACTGCCCTGAGTTAAACAGCTCTTTTGCTCCAAAAAAAAATACAAACACCCCCTAACACTATACAAGCCCCCACCACCCAAACTACCAAGGGCCCTTAAAAGGGCCTTTTGTAGGTCATTACCCTGAGTTAAAAAGCTCTTTTTCTCCTAAAAAATATAAACACCCCCCAACACTATACAAACCCTCACACCCCCAAACCCACAAAATAAAAAAACTATCTAAAAAACCTAAGCTACCCATTGCCCTGAAAAGGGCATTAGTTTGGGCATTGCCCTTAAAAGGGCATTTAGCTCTTTTACTGCCCAGACTTTAAACAAAAAAAACACCCCCAAAAAACCCTTAAAAAGCCTAACACTAACCCCCTGATGATCCACTTACAGTTTTTGAAGTCCCGCTTAAACGATCTTCATCCCGGAGTTGAAGTCCTGATCCAGGCAGCGAGAATTCTTCATCCAGGCAGCCTCTTCAATCTTCATCCCGGCGGCGAAGTTCTGATCCAAGCAGTGAGAAGTCTTCATCTAGGCGGCCTCTTCAATCTTCATCCTGGTGGCATCTTTTATCTTGATCCCGGAGGCGCTGAGCGGGTCCATCCTGAAGACATCCGGCACGGAGCATCCTCTTCATATGGTCGCCGCCGTACACTGAATCTTCAATGCAAGGGACGCAATCCAATAGGATTTAAGCAGCTCTCATTCTATTCGCTAATTCAAATTAGCCAATAAAATGAGAGCTGCTTAAATCCTTTTTGCTGATTTGAACAGCCAATAGGATTTAAGAAGCCCTAATTCCTATTGACTGATTCTAATTTTTCAGCCAATAGGAATGCAAGGGACGCCATCTTGAATCACGTCCCTTGCATTGAAGATTCAGTGTACGTTGGCGACCGTATGAAGAGGATGCTCCGTGCCAGATGTCTTCAGGATGAACCTGCTCTGCGCCTCCAGGATCAAGATAGAAGATGCCGCCTGTATGAAGATTGAAGAGGCCGTCTGGATGAAGACTTCTTGCCACTTGGATCAGGACTTCGCTGCCGGGATGAAGATTGAAGAGGCCACCTGGATGAAGATTTCTCGCCGCCTGGATCAGGACTTCAATTCCGGGATGAAGATTGTTCAAGCAGGTCTTTGTGGGGTTTTTTTTACAGGTAAAAGAGCTGATATCTTTGGGGCAATGCTCCACAAAAGGCCCTTTTAAGGGCCATTGGTAGTTTATTGTAGGCTAGGGTTTTTTTTTTATTTTGGGTGGGCTTTTTTTTTGATAGGGCTATTAGATTAGGTGTAATTCTTTTTTATTTTGGATAATTTTGTTTGTTATTTTCCGCAATTTAGTGTTTATTTTTTTTAACTTAATATTTTTTTGTATTTAGATACTTTGTAATTTTTAGAGTAGTTTTAGGATTTTTTTAATGTGTAGTTTAGTTTAATTTAATTGGTAGTTAGTTTAATTTTAGTTTAGTTATTATATTAGTTTAATTGATAGTTTAAACTTAGTTTTTTTTTTTATTTGACAGGTAAGTTTTAATTTAATTTAAGATAAGGAATTGTAATTTTAATATAAAGTTAGGGGGTTGTTATTTTTAGGGGTAAATAGTTTAATTTAGTTTATTTCGATGTGGGGGCTTTCGGTTTAGGGGTTAATAGTTTAGTTTAGTATATTTCATTGTGGGGAGGCTTGCGGTTTAGGGGTTATTAGGTTTAGTATAGTGGCGGTGGAGTAGGGCTTAATAACATTAGTATAGTGGGGGCGATGTGGGCGGACGGCAGATTAGGGGTTAATAATATTTAAATAGTGTTTCCGATGTGGGAGGGTGGTGGTTTAGGGGTTAATAACTTAAGATAGTAATAAGTATAGTGGTGAGGATGTCTGGGAGCGGCGGAATAGGGGTTAATATTTTTTGAAAGTGGCGGCAATATCGGGAGTGGCAGATTAGGGGTTAAGAAATTTAATATAGTGTTTGTGATGCGGGAGGGCCTCTGTTTAGGAGTTAATAGTTAGTTTATGGGTGTTTAGTGTACTTTTTAACACTGTAGTTATGAGTTTTATATTACAGCTTTGGAGCGTAAAACTCATAACTACTGACTTTAGATGGTGTTACAGATCTTGTCATTTTAGGCTGTAATGCTCGCTTTTTAGCCAGAACGCAAAACTCGTAATACCGGCGCTATGGAAATCCCATTAAAAACGTCATTTTTATGAGTGTGGTATTTACGTTGCGTTACAGGCTAAAAGGCTTGCAATACAGCTATACCGCCAAGACTCGTAATGGCTGCGTTAGGGAAAATGGTGCAGTATGGGCCACAACACTGCTATTTGACTCATAATGCACAACTCGTAATCTAGTGTGTGAGAATAGTTAGAATATTAAAAAATGTAATGAAATTTAATGAAGCAAATGACAGTTTAACCTAACTGCAACATAGTTGAAACAATGTGGGTTTTAAGGGCTATAAATGGCTTTTACTGTAAACAGAGCCCTTTGGAGGGAGTGGGAATATTAAGACATCTAATGTAGCAAATAACTGGTTAACATGTCTACAGGGTAGGTGAACACAGGTAATCAAAAGAGAAAAAACATATAGAGGTATTAAAGGGACACTGAACCTTTTTTTCCCCCCATGATTCAGATAGAGCATGCAATTTTAAGCAACTCTCTAATTTACTCCTGTTATCAAGTTTTCTTCATTCTCTTGGTATCTTTATTTGAAAAGGAAGAATGTAAGTTTAGATGCTGGCCCATTTTTGGTGAACAACCTGGGTTTTTCTTGCTGATTGGTGGATAAATTGACCCACCAATAAACAAGTGCCGTCCGTGTCCTGAAACAAGAAATGTCTGGCTCGTTAGCTTAGATGCCTTCTTTTTCAAATAAAGATAGCAAGAGAACAAATACAATTTGATAAAAGGAGTAAATTAGAAAGTTGCCTAAGATTGCATGCTCTATTTAAATCATGAAAGAAACAGAAATCAAGACATAAGTCTAAATAACCTAAGTAAACCTGAGTAATGTTCCTCTAAAGAGAGAGCAGCTGTAAGAGTCTCATATGGGAGGCTGTGAATGAGGAAGTGTTGCGGGTGGTCCAGGTTTTGGTTGGAGGCACTTGTGGTTATTCAGAAGTTTAGGTCTCTTTCTAGATACTTTCCTCCATGACTGTTTTTGAGGCATTGGAGCTGGTTGATATGAGGAAGGGAGAAGGGAGTGGCAACAAAATTCTCAGAAACAAGGATATTGAAATTCTTACATAAATCATCTTGACCATTGTGTGTCTTGTATACAGCATCTTGTCCTCCCCTTGTGGCTTTCAAGCTGAAAGGGAAAGCACAGTGGCAACAGACTCCCAGCTCTCTAATGTGCTAAGGAAGGTTTTGGACTTATCTCTGTCTCTCCAGTGTACATGGGCTTAGATCTCAAAATATCTGTAAGCTAGCATTTTCAAACGAGAGGTTTGTTTTCTCGCTGTCTTCCATTAAGATTGTCTCTTCATTATTATTGAGTATAAAGTTATTCGGGTACAGAGAACAGAAGACATACACATTGATCATCGGTGTACAGTTATGGAGTATAATAATCAGAAGGCAAATTAACCCACTGTAAGCTGTTAGCCATCTTTACATAAAATTATTGACAGGACAAGTGGAATGGTGAGTTTACATTCTAAAGGAAGTTATCTCTGTAAGATTAAAATGTTATTATTACATCTCATGGAGGAGCGTGTTCACTAGGCTTTTGTCCAAGAGGCCTGTGTGCTCTATCCAATAGGACATCTCAGGGTTCCTGGCTGTCAGTGAGGAAGGCAAATAGCCTTTGCAAGTAGGTTTTCAGGTCTTTCGATAACATTACTTCGGGGGATACCTCTGATCCGTAGTTTTTTTTTCCACCTACTCCTGTTATCTAGGTCTTTGAGCTGGTCCTGCAATTTTTTAATATTAGCATCTTGGCAGGAAACCTGTGTGGACAACTTATTATCTTCTGGTGTCATCACTTAAGATGTTTCTTCCAGGTGTTCCACAGTATATCCCAGCTCATTGAGATCTTTTTTAATTTCAGCAAGGTCATCTTTGATTACTCTATTCACTTGTAGAAAGGGACTGTATATCTGCTATAGCCTGATCTAACAGCAACTCACTTTGAGTGAGAGGGACATCATGAGATTTTGGACAGAATGGGTCAGAGTCTCTCTCCCTTAAATGGGTGTCTATAGTTCTAAAGAAAAAGTGTTCACCTTGTGCATGAGACCTTACCAACTTTGCTTGCTTATCTCCTTTTGTTGATTTCCTGGAAGCCATAGCATTAGACAGAATCTAGGTACAAAAGATATATATTTCACAAGAGTTAGAATTGAGACTATGGTAAGATAAGAGAGGTTTATAGTGTACTGCTGGGAAATATACTGTCTTGAGGGACTACAAGAAAAGTCAGTCACAACACTGTAAGTAGAATCTACCACAACAAAAGTAAGCAGCACACCTCCGTTTCACGTAGTGATTTATTAAAATAAAAGTCACTGCTAATAAAATACACTTACTTAAAAGTGAACTAATATGTGTTCATTATTAAAACCCATATGAGAGTCCTCAGCTCAAGTGCATATCTATAATGTGTTTTGTCTTCTATACTCATGCAGACTTCTTAAGGGGAGTCAAACATATGACTCCCCTGAAGAAGTTTTCATGAGTATAGCAGAAGAAACGTGTTGGGAAACTTTTTGCCCATCGACCCTATGCGGTGATGATCTCCTCACAAGGCTGTAGAATGAACTCTGACTTGGACTGAACCCGTAAACACCTAGAGGGAAACAATATGTAGGGTGGATGGGCAAGAAATTCCCCAACAAGTTTCATCTGCTGTACTCTTGCAGACTTGTTCAGGGGAGTCAAACGTGTGACAGATGAAATGTGTTGGAAAACTTCTTGCCCATCTACCCTACATGATGATGAGCTCCTCAAAAGGCTGTAAAAGGAACTTTGACATGGATGGAACCCTTAAACACCCGGAGGAAAATGATGAATACGGTACCATCAAGTTACAGTTATGCACTTGAGCCCAGGACTCTCATATGGGTTTTAATGATGAGCACATATTAGTTCACTTCTCAAGAAACTGAATATTTAAAAATTCATGAAAGTGGTAACTTTGTGTACTACTTGGGATATCTCACTGCCTCACCATCTACTAAATGTGTATTAATTAACACTTAGTTTATCTTTCTATACACTCATCGACATAGTAGGTTAAAACCTTTTGAACTAACATTTTTTTGTTTTCTATGTTTTATACCACACTGTAAGTAACTCAAGTGTAGGGGACTTTCTCAGTAGCTCATTATGTGCAGTCTCTGAGAGTCCTCAGGTTGTATAGTAAAAGCTCAAAGCCATAAGAATTGGTTCAGGTAATATAGGCATTTCTATCCTGGGGAGCCTAGGTTCAACAACAGAATGGACAGCAGAAAGCAGATGTGAAGGAAAAATCAGTTGAGACTCTCAATTATAAAATGTTGAACCCTGATTAAGCAAATGGAACAGAAGTAGAGGGACTCATCCCATTTATATAATATTTATGAATTAATTAAAGTTTTTTTTCATTCTATTGGCTGATTTGAATTTGAACATGCAAATCAGCCAATAGGAATGCAAGGGTACCACTATATAAAAGGGGTACCTCTCATTAAAAATTGAGTGTTCTGCTGGTGACTGCATGAAGAGGAACTCCATGTTCAAGCTCTTAATATGAAAACCCCAGCTGCAGCTGCCACTGCCGCAGGGATGAAGGGATGAAAAAGGACTCCCACAGGGAAGTAGATGGAGCGCTGCCATAATCATATTTGGTGAGTACCATCTTGGGCTTTAGAAATAGGTTTTGTTTTGTCTTTGGGTGTTTATTTAAGATTAGGGTTTTGGGTTTTTTATTATCTGGGCACCAAAAAGAGCTAAATGCCATTTTAAGGGCAACCACCAGCCAAAAGTTATTTTTTTTTCTTTATTTTTTTTGAGGGGTGGGGGTGGAAGGGATAATGTTAGAAGGAGAATATTTTTATACTTTTTAAGCAAAAGAGCTTGATTACTTTAGGGCAACGCCATAAAAAACAAAATTTATGCTTACCTGATAAATGTCTTTCTTTCTTGACACGGTGAGTCCATAGATCATCATCAATTACTGTTGGGAATATCACCCCTGGCCAGCAGGAGGAGGCAAAGAGCACCACAGCAAAGCTGTTAAATACCCACAATCCCCCAGTCATTTGACCAAAGGGAAAGGAGAAAAAGGAAGTAACACAAGGTGTAGAGGTGCCTGAGGTTTATATAAAAAAAACTGTCTGAATACAGGGCAGGCCATGGACTCACCGTGTCAAGAAATAAATAAATTTAGCAGGTAAGCATAAATTTTGTTTTCTTTCTAATGACACGGTGAGTCCACGGATCATCATCAATTACTGTTGGGAACCAATACCCAAGCCAGAGGACCCAGATGATAAGGGAGTGACAAGACAGGAACCTAAACAGAAGGCACCACTGCTTGAAGAACCATTCTCCCAAAAGAAGTCTCAGTCGAAGCAAAAGTATCAAATTTATAGAATTTGAAAAAAGTGTGCAAAGATGACCAAGTTGCAGCCTTGCAGCCTTGCAAATCTGTTCCACAGAAGCTTCATTTTTGAAGTCCCAGGAAGAAGAAACAGCCCTTGTAGAATGAGCTGTGATTTTCTCAGGAGGTTGCTGTCCAGCAGTCTCATATGCCAAGCGAATAACTCTCTTCAGCCAAAGGGAAAGTGAAGTAGCCGTAGCTTTCAGACCCTTGCATTTCCCAGAAAAGTAAACAAACAATGCAGAAGACTGACGAAAGTCCTTAGCTGCAAATAAAATTTTAGCGCTCGCACAACATCCAGATTATTTAACAAGCGTTCTTTGTGAGAAGAAGGATTAGGACACAAAGAAGGTACAACGATTTCCTGATTAATATTCTTGACCGAAACAACCTTGGGCAGGAAACTAAACTTAGTATGCAGAACCACCTCATCAGAGTTAAATAGAAGATAAGGGGAATCACACTGTAAAGCAGAGAGTTCAGAAACTCTCAGAGCAGAGGAAATAGCAACAAGAAACAAAACTTTCCAAGATAACATCTTAATATCTAAAGAATCCATAGGCTCAAATGGAGCCTGTAGTAAAACTTTAAGAACAAGGTTAAGACTCTATGGAGGAGTAACAGGTTTAAACATAGGCCAAATTCTAACCAAGGCCTGACAAAATGATTGCATGTCTGGCACATCCGCCAAGCGCTTATGTAACAAATAGACAATGCTGAAATCTGACCCTTTAGAGTACTTGCCGACAAACCCTTCTCCAGACCATCCTGGAGAAAGGACAAAATCCTAGGAATCCTTACTCTAATCCAAGAGTATCCTTTGGATTCACACCAATACAATTATTTACGCCAGATCTTATGGTAAATCCTGCGCTTCACAGGCTTACGAGCATGGGCGCGATCCGATATAGATCGCAGTTTGCGGCGCAAGCGAGGGAACCGGCGTCGCCCGCAGTTTCAGCTCGCAACTCGAGCTATCCCATATAGGTCGCCGTCAGATGCTAACGTGCCGTAAGTCTGACAAACCAGCGATGTCCAGAAATCTGCGTAAGTACAAATTTCTGGCGTCGCCAGTGATTTGCGGCACGTTAGAAACTGCCGGCGCCTATAAAACCTGACTAAAGTCTAAAACACCCGCACTGTCTAACACGCCTCCCTAACATAGCCTGCACTGTCTAACACACCTCCCTAACATAGCCCGCACTGTCTAACCCTCTATCCGCTATCCCCCCTCACTAGCCTAACAATAAAAAAGTTATTAACCCCTAAACCGCCGCTCCCGTACCCCGCCGCCAGCTATATTATATCTATAACCCCCTAAAGTGAGCCCCTAACACCGCCGCCATCTATATTAAAATTATTAACCCCTAATGTAAGCCCCTTACACCGCCGCCATCTCTATTAAAATGATTAACCCCTAATTTAATCTACCTACCCCGCCGCCAGCTATATTATCTATATTAACCCTAAGTATATTATAGTTAATATAGTTATTCCATTATATATATTAACTATATTAACCCTAATTATATTAGGGTTAATATAGTTAATATAGTTACTATAGTATTTATATTAACTATATTAACTCTATCTAACCCTAACTAAATTTATATTAAATTAATCTAATTCATTTATAAACTAAAATATTCCTATTTAAATCTAAATACTTACCTATAAAATAAACCCTAAGATAGCTACAATATAATTAATAATTACATTGTAGCTATGTTAGGGTTAATATTTATTTTACAGGTAAATTGTTAATTATTTTAACTAGGTATAATAGATATTAAATAGTTATTAACTATTTAATATCTACCTAGTTAAAATAATTACCCAATTACCTGTAAAATAAATCCTAACCTAAGTTATAAATACACCTACACTATCAATAAATTTAATAAACTACAAACATCTATCTAAAAATACAATTAAATTAACTAAACTAAATTACAAAAAAAAACGAACACTAAATTACAAAAAATAAAAAAAAGATTACAAGATTTTTAAGCTAATTACACCTATTCTAAGCCCCCTAATAAAATAATAAACCCCCAAAATAAAAAAATTCCCTGCCCTATTCTAAATTAAACAAATTTCAAAGCTCTTTACCTTACCAGCCCTTAAAAGGGCCTTTTGTGGGGCATGCCCAAAGAATTCAGCTCTTTTGCATACAACAAATACAATCCCCCCCCCCCCCCATTACAACCCACCACCCACATACCCCTATTCTAAAACCACCCAAACCCCCCTTAAAAAAGCCTAACACTACCCCCCTGAAGATCTCCCTACCTTGTCTTCACCACACCGGGCCGAACTCCTGATCCGATCCGGGCGATGTCTTCCTCCAAGCGGCAAAGAAGAATTCTTCCTCCGGCGATGTCTTCCTCCAAGCGGCAAAGAAGAATTCTTCCTCCGGCGACGTCTTCCTCCAAGCGGCAGCAAAGTCTTCATTCTTCCGGCGGCATCTTCAATCTTCTTTCTTCGCTCCGCCGCCGCGGAGCATCCATCCCGGCCGACTGCTGTACTACGAATGATGTACCTTTAAATGACGTCATCCAAGATGGCGTCCGCCGAATTCCGATTGGCTGATAGGATTCTATCAGCCAATCGGAATTAAGTTAGAAAAATCTGATTGGCTGATTGAATCAGCCAATCAGATTCAAGTTCAATCCGATTGGCTGATCCGAACAGCCAATCAGATTGAGCTCGCATTCTATTGGCTGATCGGAACAGCCAATAGAATGCGAGCTCAATCTGATTGGCTGATTGGATCAGCCAATCGGATTGAACTTGAATCTGATTGGCTGATTCAATCAGCCAATCAGATTTTTCTAACTTAATTCCGATTGGCTGATAGAATCCTATCAGCCAATCGGAATTCGGCGGACGCCATCTTGGATGACGTCATTTAAAGGTACATCATTCGTAGTACAGCAGTCGGCCGGGATGGATGCTCCGCGGCGGCGGAGCGAAGAAAGAAGATTGAAGATGCCGCCGGAAGAATGGAAGACTTTGCTGCCGCTTGGAGGAAGACGTCGCCGGAGGAAGAATTCTTCTTTGCCGCTTGGAGGAAGACATCGCCGGAGGAAGAATTCTTCTTTGCCGCTTGGAGGAAGACATCGCCCGGATCGGATCAGGAGTTTGGCCCGGTGTGGTGAAGACAAGGTAGGGAGATCTTCAGGGGGGTAGTGTTAGGCTTTTTTAAGGGGGGTTTGGGTGGTTTTAGAATAGGGTATGTGGGTGGTGGGTTGTAATGGGGGGGGGGGTGATTGTATTTGTTGTATGCAAAAAGAGCTGAATTCTTTGGGGGCATGCCCCACAAAAGGCCCTTTTAAGGGCTGGTAAGTAAAGAGCTTTGAAATTTGTTTAATTTAGAATAGGGCAGGGAATTTTTTTATTTTGGGGTTTATTATTTTATTACGGGGGCTTAGAATAGGTGTAATTAGCTTAAAAATCTTGTAATCTTTTTTTATTTTTTGTAATTTAGTGTTTGTTTGTTTTTGTAATTTAGTTTAGTAATTTAATTGTATTTTTAGATAGATGTTTGTAGTTTATTAAATTTATTGATAGTGTAGGTGTATTTATAAACTTAGGTTAGGATTATTTTTACAGGTAATTGGGTAATTATTTTAACTAGGTAGATATTAAATAGTTAATAACTATTTAATATCTATCTATACCCTAGTTAAAAATAATTAACAATTTACCGTAAAATAAATATTAACCCTAACATAGCTACAATGTAATTATTAATTATATTGTAGCTATCTTAGGGTTTATTTTATAGGTAAGTATTTAGATTTAAATAGGAATATTTTAGTTTATAAATGAATTAGATTAATTTTAATCTAAATTTAGTTAGGGTTAGATAGAGTTAATATAGTATAATATAAATACTATAGTAACTATATTAACTATATTAACCCTAATATAATTAGGGTTAATATAGTTAATATATATAATGTAATACCTATATTAACTATAATATACCCTAATTATATTAGGGTTAATATAGTTAATATAGCTGGCGGCGGGGTAGGTAGATTAAATTAGGGGTTAATCATTTTAAGAGAGATGGGGGCGGTGTAAGGGGCTTACATTTGGGGTTAATAATATTAATATAGCTGGCGGCGGTATAGGGGGATTAGATTAGGGGTTAATAATTTTTAATATAGGTGGCGGCGGTGTAAGGGGTCAGATTAGGGGATAGATAAGGTAGATGGCGGCGGTTTTAGGGGCTCACAGGTAGGGGGTTAGTTTATGTAGATGGCGGCGGGGTCCGGGAGCGGCGGTTTTAGGGGTTAATAACTTTATTAGGATTTCGGGGGGGGGATCGCGGTTGACAGGTAGATAGACATTGCGCATTGCGTTAGGTGTTAGGTTTATTTTAGAGATCGCGGTTGACAGGGAGATAGACATTGCGCATGCGTTAGGTGTAGGTTTATTTTCTAGTTAGTTTAGGGAGTTACGGGGCTCCAATAGTCAGCGTAAGGCTTCTACGGCTGCTTTTTGTGGCGAGGTGAAAATGGAGTAAGTTTTCTCCATTTTCGCCACGTAAGTCCTTACGCTGCATATGGATACCAAACTGCGCTGTTTGGTTTACCTGCCTATGGCCCAAAAAACTAACGGGCGACGGCGAAAATATACGCGCGTAACTTCTAGGTTACGCCGTATATAGGATACCCAAATCAGCGTAAATATTGGCGTCGCCGGCTTTTGCGGGCGACGCTTTATATCGGATCGACCCCCATGGAATCAAGGTCTCAATGAGCTATGCTTATAATAAAACGCTTAAAATAAAACTAAGCGTTCAATCTCCAAGCAGTCAGCTTCAGAGAAACGAGATTTGGAATGAAGGAAGAGACCCTGAAGTCGAAGGTCCTTCCTCAGAGGCTGTCACCAAGGTGGAAAGGAGACTTTTCACTAGGACTGCATACCAAATCCTGCGAGGCCACGCCAGGGCTATGAGAATTACAGACACCCTCTCCTGCTTGATTCAAGTAATGACTCTTGGAAGGAGAGCGAATGGAGGAAACAGGTAGACTGGAGTTCCAGGACTGCCAGAGCAACGATCAGAAATGCTTGTGGATCTCTTGACCTCGAGCCGTATCTCGGAAGTTTGTGCATTCTGACGAGAAGCCACAATATCCTATCCAGCTGCCCCCACATGAGGGTCAAGCTGGAAAACACATCGAATGAAGTTCCCCCACTCCCCGGGATGAAAATTCTATCTGCTTAGAAAATCTGCTTCCCAATTGTCCACTCCTGGGATGCGAATCACAGAAAGCCACTCTGTCATGGCCAAGGAACTCCTGAGTTCCCCCCCTGGTGGTTGATGTAGGCCCACCAGGTTATGTTTTCCGACTGGAATCTGATAAACTCGGGCTAGGCTAACTGAGGCCTAGGCCAGAAGAACATTGAAGATTGCTCTCAGCTCCAAGATGTTTTATGGGCAGGACTGACTCCTCTGGGTCCATGAACCCTGAGCCTCATTGAGCCCCATACTGTTCCCAACGTAGAAGGCTAGCATCCGTGGTCACAATCACCCAAGAGGTCTGTAGAAGCAAGAACCCTGGGAGAGATGAACCTGAGAAAGCCACCATGGAAGGTGAGTCTATTGATGCCCTGATCTAGATCTACACGTGGAGACAGGGCCGCATAGTCCCCCGTCTCCATTGTCTGTGCATGCATAACTGCAGAGGTCTGAGATGGAACTGAGCAAACAGAATGATGTCCATGGAGCCACCATCAGACCGATTACCTCCATACATTGAGCCACTGACAGCCGTGGAGAGGATGAAGGGCAAACCAAGAGTCAAAAATCTTTCTTTTTCTGACCTCCGTCAGAAATATCTTCATTAAATGGGAGTCTTTTATGGTCCCCCAAAAATATGACCCTTGTAGCTGGAACCAGAGAACTTTTTTCCAGATTCACCTTCCATCCGTGGGATTAAAGAAAAGACAAGCAAGATCTCCGTATGAGATTCTGCTTGTTGAAAAGATGGTGCCTGAACCATAATGTGATCCAGATAAGGTGCCACTGCATGCCCCGAGATCAAAGCACTGCTAAAAGAGCCACCAAAACCTTTGAAAAATTCTGGGCGCTGTGACAAGGCTAAATGGAAGGACCACGAACTGGAAATGATTGTCCAAAAAGGCGATCTCAGAAACTTGGTGATGGTCCCTGTGAATGGGAACATGAAGGTATGCATTCTTTTAGGTCTATGGTTGACAATGAACTGACCCTCTTGTACCAAGTGAAGAATGAAGCGTATTAGTCTCCATCTTGAAGGATTGCACTCTGAGAAAACTTGTTTAAAATTTTAGATCTAGGATTGGTTGAAAAGTTCCCTCCTTTTTGGATGTAAGTAAAAGTAAAATCCCAGACCCTTTCCTGAAAGGAACTGGAACTTTACCCACAGGGTGGCAAGGTGCTTGACACAATGTAAGAATTGCTACTCTTTTTATCTGGTCTACAGATAATCTGGAGAGGAAAAACCTACCTCTGGGAGGAAAAGATTTGTAATTCCTATTTTGTATCCCTGGGAGACAATGTCAACCACCAGGATCCGGTACATCTCTTATCAAGCCTGGGAAAAAGAGAGAGTCTGCCCCCTACAAGATCCTGCTCCGGATTGGGGCCAACCCTTCATGCTGACCTTGGAATCAGCTGAAGGCTTTTTAGATTGCTTTCCCCTTATTCCCAGGACTGGTTGGGCGTTCCAGGAAGGCTTGGCTTGATCTTGCTTGGAGGAAGGGGAGGAAGAATTGCCTTTAAAGTTACGAAAGGAACGAAAATTACTCTGACGTCCCTTCTGCTTATTCTTTTTATTTTGAGGAAGAAAAGAACCCTTCCCTCCAGTAATATCTGAGATAATTTCCGCCAAACCAGGTCCAAACAAGGTCTTACCCTTGTAATGAATAGCCATGAGCTTAGATTTAGATGAAACATCCACAGACCAGGACTTCAACCACAAGGCCCTGAGGGCTAGAACTGAAAAACCAGAAATTTTGGCTCCCAGTTTAATAACCTGTAAGGAAGCATTTGTAATGAAGGAATTGTCTAACTTGAGGGCCTTAATCCTGTCCTGTGTCTCATCAAAAGGGGTATCCATCTAAAGAGATTCAGACAACGCATCAAACCAGTAAGCTGCAGTGCTGGTAACAGTGGCGATACAGACCGCAGGTTGCCATTGTAGACCCTGGTAGACATACATCTTTTTTAGTAAAGCCTCCAATTTTGTATCCATTGGATCAATAAAAGAACAACTATCCTCTATGGGAATAGTAGTCCTCTTGGCTAAAGTGGAGATCGCTCCTTCTACCTTAGGAACTGTCTGCCACGACTCCTTAATAGAATCCCTCAGATGCTACCAACATGTCTTCTTCCTCAGGCTTATGGTAAGGGACACTATGGATAGCCAGAACTTGATCAGAAACCTTACTGTTTCCCTTAAAATTTCCTTTTACCGCATTCTTAAGGCCTTAGATTCTGCAAGTGTAACCTGGGAAGCAATGTCTTGTAGAGAAAATCCTACAAGATTGCAAGAGGAAACACAGGGCACAGTATTGTGGAAAGTTTGGGATGTTTGAGGAGAAAGCTGCGCAAATCTGCACCTGAACAGGCATTTGCATGGGATAATGGTGGCTCATGGTCAAATATTTTATCTCTATAGCTTAAAGTTCTCTCAATGCACGAGGAACAAAAAGGAACTGAGGGTTCCATCTGAGCATCAAAACATAACTGACAAGCAGCCACTTTGCTTGGGGTAATGGTTTGAAAAGCCTCTTGATTCAGCTTATGTAATAAATAAAGTATAAAAATTCTTTATTTGAAAATAAAAAATAAATGTGTACTGTGTCTTTAAATTGAAATGTGTGTTAGCGCAACAAACCAAATAGACCTCAGGCTACCTATACACCTCAGAAGCTTTACTGAGGTGCCTACCTGTCCTGCAGCTCACAGAGTGACTTCCCTCAACAATCCCCTTTCAAATACAGAGCGGTTACAGAGCCCTAACTGCAGAAAAATAACGGCTTGCAACAGTAATCTCCATGACCAAAAGTTAAAGTATAAAAACTACTATAACACATTGAGCCACCATAAATCACCTCACAGTCTCAATGCCCAAACTGCCTAAAAGAATCCCCAAACATGAAGGTTTAATAAAGTCCCATATTAAATAAGACAGCTTTTAGCTGTAACAGGTGCCAGCAATCTCCTTGCAAAAGAAAATTAAAATGGCACTCACCTGAAAGTGCTGTCCGGCAGCAAGACAGCTCACAAGGTTTGAGAGGGTGCAGCACCTCTCATGGACCTGTGAAGATAGAAAAACTAGTTAGGGCAGCAAATTCTTGAGAAAACGCTCTCAAGTGCTCAAAAGCCACCACTGCCCTACTGAAGAGACTGATGTGGACTAGGCTAGACCCTAGTAAGTAACAGAATAAGCTTATTCTGCTAAAAAAAAAATAACTTATTGGTTGAAGAAAACTTCTCAGCAGACACCTAAACTTCACATCCTCCTTGCACTACAGGGAAAGAAATGACTGGGAGATTGTGTGTAGGGGGAGTGATGTTTAACAGCTTTGCTGTGATGCTCTTTGCCTCCTCCTGCTGGCCAGGAGTTATATTCCCAACCGTAATTGATGATGATCCGTGGACTCACCCTGTCATTAGAAAGAAAAGGCCCTATTAAGTGTTATTTGTAGTTTAGTTTTAGAATTTTAGTTTTAGAGTTTTTTTAAGTTTTGGGGTAGGTTTTTATTTTGGGGTATTAGAATAGGCAAAACACTTTATTTTTTATTTTTGGTAATTTGTTATATTTGGTAACTTTACCGTTTGTAATTGTTTGTAATTTTAGTTGTTTTTAGTAATGTTAGAGTTTTTTTTTTTCAGTAATATAATTTTTTGGTAATGGTAGTTTTTTTTTTATTTAATAATAATGTTAAGTTTTTTTAATTTAATAGTAATGGTAATTTAAAAAAATAATAATTTTTTTACTTTCACAGGTAAGTTTTTATTTTTTTAAAGGTAGTTCAGTTTTCTTTGGCAAAGGTTATTCTATTTTGGGTTAAAATAGGTGGTGTTAGAGGGTTATTTTGTGTTGGGAGGCTGTAGGTTAAGGGGTTAAAATCATCTTGTTTATTATGTGTTAGAGGGCTAGCAGTTTAGGGGTTAATAGTGTAGTGTTTTACTATGCATTGGGGGGCTGGTGGTTTAAGGGTTAGTAGTGTAGTGGGTACTTTGTGGTGGGCTATGTAGCAGTTTAGGGATTATTAGAGTAGGGGTTTATGGTGATCGGTTTTGCGCAAGTAGGGTGTTAGTTTTTTTTTTTCTTCACTTTTGACTTCTATGGGGAAATAGGTTATCGTCTGATAGTGTAAGAGTCCACTTGTAGGGTTATCGATTGAGCGATAACTTTTTACTTTCAACTCGTAATACCAGCGCAACCTGACAAGCGTGAAAGGCTTATCGCTAGTGCAGTTAGCGATCTAGTGAAAGTACTAATTAGCGCTCCATTTGCAATGTAGACCTCTGTAAATTCTGTAGGTATCTTTGTATTTTGTGTAAGTTTGTTTCCACTGACCCCTCTGACTAATACAATTTAAATGCCATTTTCTTTTTATTTCCTTACATTGGTTTTAACTTTTTTACATTTATCTCCTGGTGGTATATGTTTAGCAATAAATATTATAAACCTTAAACTTTCATGATTTGGATAGTGCAGGCAATTTTTAAAAATGTTCCAATTTACTTCTATTATCAATTTTGCTTTGTTCTCTTGTTCTCTTTTATTGAAGAGTAAAACTAGGTAGGCTCATAACAGCTCAAGAGTGTGCAGGTGTCTTATTATAACAAAGCTATAAATAATTTTGCAAAACACTGCTGCCATAGTGCCAGTGAGTTCTGCTCCTGTGAAGTCAGCATATTTTTTCCTCAATCTATAGAATGTTTGCTTATCGGGCCCATAGAAATAATGGAGCTCTATGGGAAACTGAAGCTGACAGTATTTCAGTTATATTTTAAATAGAATAAATGCAAAGTGCAATCTAATTTGTAAAAGATACATTAAAATATACAAAGTATGATCCTAATTTGTTAAAATTACACAGAAACTGTGAAAGCATAATCAGAATTTGCAAAATCACAATCCTAAATACACTTCTGTATACAAAATACTGCATTTCTGTAAACAAAATACAGCATTTGTAGGAAAATGCTGGACAAAAATAATGCTTAAAAGAGTTAAAGATCTCACACACGCTGGTTTTAGAAATAAAAGACATGGTACAGTAGTTTGGCTATGATTTCAAAATGAGTTGGCAAGGAAATGTATTTAAATTATCAGCACTGACTGTGAGGATTATAATGACAAATGAATGCTGCCGCAGGATAAACTAGCCCCAAAATAGCAATGCATACTTCTGTTGTATAAAATGCAAAAGAAATGCTATACTCTTATGGGCAATGACTGAGAATATTATATCTGAACAGTAAGTTTTGATCAATAATTTTTTTTCTAAAGCTATGAATGGTCCAGTAGCTACCAGAGCTCTGGTTAACACATCAAAATTACATTTAAAAGTACAGTTACACTCGTAATAACACCAGCTATTAAAAATGATAAAAAAATAATATTGCACAAAAAAGTTATAAAGGTTCAAAGATATGAGGTCTCAGGTGGTAGAAAAAAAAGACAGAAAAAAGGGGCTTTAACATAGACATACATACAAATCCATGTCTAAATATGTATATGTATGTATATACAAATGTCTATATATGTGTACATATGTATTTATGTGTTTATATGTGTATGGGGACCAATCGCAAAATAAGATATTGCAGAACTAGAAAAAGTTCAGAGAAGGGCCACAAAGCTAATAAGGGGATTGGAGAATTTAACCTATGAGGAGAGGCTATCCAAACTGGGTCTGTTTTCTTTAGAAAAAAGGCGCTTGAGAGGTGACATGATTACTTTATATAAATATATTCAAGGCCCATATACAGAGATAGCAGAAGCTCTGTTTATTCCAAGAAAATTGTTTCTGACAAGAGGTCACAATTTAGGGTTGGAGGAAAGGAAATTTAATCTCCAGCAACGGAAACATTTTTTCACTGTAAGAGCAATAAAATTGTGGAACTCATTACCAAAGGAGGTAGTGAATGCCAATACCCTAGATACATTTAAAAATAGTCTGGATACATTTCTGTATATAAAAAAAATTCATGGATATGATTGCTAGTATTAAATGGGTCACCTTTTAGTGGGGTTATTTAAGCTTAACTGGAGCTTTTTGTAAGTATTTTAGATTTGTATAGGTAGGTTGAACTCGATGGACTTCGGTCTTTTTTCAACCTTATCTACTATGTTACTATGTTATATGTATTACAGACATATATACACATATAAACACATAAATACATATGTATGTATATATATATATATATATATATATATATATATATATATATATATATATACACACACACACACACACAGAGAAGTGCACTCACAGGAACGAACAACTGGCTCAATACCATTGTTAGCCTGTTCTATGGTGATTTACCACCTGGGTGCAACTTTTTAGCCCAGCAATGCTTTTCCCAGAGTAGAACTTTCCTGTAGTATATCAGTCTGATCCCATCTATTACGGTCAGTCCAGCGCCGAAATACCAGGGAATTCTTCTCTGAACAAGGAACACAGCAACCCCAGATGATCATTTTTGGCCTTCGTTTGGGCCTCGTCAGTGAGGTGTAGCAGTATTCCTCTAAGCACACTGAGCAAGGAGTCCACTTCTGATTTTGCCCCTTTTTCCCATAGGGAGACTAAAAACACACAGAGAGAAGTGCACTCACAGGAACGAACAACTGGCTCAATACCATTGTTAGCCTCTTCTATGGCGATTTACCACCTGGGTGCAACTTTTTAGCCCAGTAATGCTTTTTACAGAGTAGAATTTTCCTGTAGTGTATCAGTCTGATCCTGAAACAAAGGCTGAAACGATCGTCTGGAGGTTAGTAAAGCTGAAACATTATTTTTAACAAAAAGAGCAATTGCAGATCAAGTGGTCATGATCTCAAGCTGAAGGGTAGTAGTTTCAGGAGTAATTTGCATACGCACTTAATCACAGTATGGGTGGTGGATTCAAGTAATATAACTTGCATTAGATGTGTTTAGGACAAACACTGTGGAGAACTTTGAGAATACCTGGGATAAGCATAAGGCAACTAAGGGCTAGATTACAAGTTGAGCGTAAAATATAGCCTCCACAAAAGCAACATTTGCGCTCAACTTAGTTATACCAGCGCATGTACATGGGCACTGGTATTACAAGTTAGGTGCAATGGGAATGCAACCAATCGGAGCCTCGTTCTCATGCCGTCAGACACGGCATGAGAACTAGAACAATGAAGAGGGTAAGCCGCACAGCGATGGCCAGCAATTTTCAATATATACAAATTAACACATAAATGTATATGTATATAAGCATATACATATATATATATATATATATATTTACAGGAAACACACAGTTCCCATAGTCCGCAATGTAAAGGCACTTTTCACTGCCGTTTTTTTCAAACACCTGACAGCCATCACTTTTAACCCCTTAAAACTGCCTTGTGCTGTTGTATTTTATGATCTCTGGTTAATTGCTACCGCAAGCTGGTTATTTATCGCGCCCGCAAAGGGGGCAAATAAATTAACACACCACTTGAATTCTAGTCCTAAATAAGTTTACACTTTAGGAAATGTTAGGCCTATTGTTCTACTGTCAAAATGTATGTTTTTATGTTCTTTAAAACAATGAGACTTGGGGGCCTATCTATCAAGCTCCGAATGGAGCTTGATGCCCCGTGTTTCTGGCGAGCCTGCAGACTCACCAGAAACAGCAGTTATGAAGCAGCGGTCACAAAGACAGCTGCTCCATAACCTGTCCGCCTGCTCTGAGCAGGCGGACAGACATCGACGGAAATCAACTCGATTGAGTACGATCGGGTTGATTGACACCCCCTGCTGGCGGCCCATTGGCCGCGAGTCTGCAGGGGGCGGCGTTGCACCACCAGCTCTTGTGAGCTGCTGGTGCAATGCTGAATACGGCGAGCGTATTGCTCGCCATATTCAGCGAGGTCTGGTGGACCTGATCCGCACTGTCGGATCAGGTCCGCCAGACTATGATAAATAGAGACCTTTGCGTACATCAAAGTAAATTGAAAAGATTATTTTAAAAATAACTTGCTCTTTCTGGATTGTGAAAATTTTGATTTTGAACTCCATATCCCTTTAAAACTACACCCATGGGCTAGATTACAAGTAGAGTGCAAATTGCACTTCCGTTTGAGCGTTAACTTTGCTAGAAGTAATTTTCGTGTGTCAGATAGCTTGCAAATAGCTGAACTTTGAATATCTCAAACGCTTTAACATATTCCCCATAGACTTCAAAGTAGTGAGAAAAAGGGAAAAAAGAACTAATAACCTACTCGCACACAAATATATATGATTAATATGTACCAACTAGCACAGGATTATAATTGGACTATGATCTTGGGCCCACCTGCCTTAAATACTGAGATGAGACCCCAGGTGCAAGGAGGTTTAAACAATTAATTAAGTTAAATAAAGAATGAAAAAGTAAACCTTGTCCAGCACTACACATAAAGTCAAGAATAAATATAGAGAAGGAACTGTGAGCATCTCAAAACTAAACACACATACACGGTTGTCAACGATAATGCAACAAAGTAATTTATTACTGTGATATTAGAAAATAAGCATATGCAGTTCATTCGTTACCCCTCACACATACAGAAGAGCTCTCTTATCCAAAATGTCAGTGCGTCCACTGTAAAATGCAAAAAAGCTGTGTTAAAGTAATGTTCAGCTAGAATATAAACGGCACACCTCCTGATATGTATGCCTGACTGGATCATATGAAGGAAAGTTCAAAGTGGTACAGAGCGTTTGCAGGTGTTCAAATAACACTGTCGGGGCAGACTTATATATCAAAGTCCCTGTAAGAGGTCCCCTTCACTCACTCTACACAAGAGAGAGCTAAACAAATGCCAAAGGGGCCGAGCGTTTCACTCAGCAGGGATGACAGCGTCCTATTCCATATCAGGTGTAACGCTAAGCCACTGAACGTTACCTATATTACCTGAGTCCTGAATAACAAAAATTCTTCACCCCGTGTTTTCGTTGGAACAGTATAGCCACCGCTCACCACCATTCCAAGGATATTCACAGTGAAGTATGAAAGATCCGGTCAGAGGTAACTGTAAATTCTAACGCTGCAATTCCAAACAGCGTGGAAGTCGGCAGCAAGCCGATACTGACTGTTGCTACACGTGTTTCACCCTACGTCACAGAGGGCTTTCTCAAGCTGAATGAATCAATATCCAGTCTAAAGATTCAGCTCCTATTTAAGCACAGACCCAAACAGGTGAAATAAAACAGTATGTATAATTGCACATATTTAAACAACCCGTAAGAATTATAGCCATCTTGGCAAACACTAAATACATAAATTAAATAATATTACATGTTGCTTCATATAACAACCGTGATGGGCAAAAGTAATTCAAAGTGTATTTGACTTGCCTAATCTTATATATAATAATGGCACGAATATGCTTAAAGGTATATACACAATTAATTTAATGACATCCAAACATAGGGATTATAGCCTATATAAATAGCAATAGAACATCAGTATAGTATTATAGCGAGGGGCTTATAAATCCTAACCAGTTTTAACTCTCTAAAATTAATATGCCATATTTAATTGCTGAGAAAAGGGACAGTCAAGTCCAAAAAAAACTTTCATTAAACAGGGCATGCAATTTTAAACAACTTCCCAATTTACTTTTATTTTGCTTTGTTCTCTTGGTATTCTTAGTTGAAAGCTAAACCTAGGGAGGTTCATATTCTAATTTCTTAGACCTTTGAAGACTGCCTCTAATCTGAATACATTTTGACCACTAGAGGGCATTAGTTCACATATTTCATATAGATAACATTGAGCTCATGCACGTAAAGTGACCTGGGAGTGAGCACTGATTGGCTAAACTGCATGTCTGTCAAAAGAACTGAAATAAGGGGGCAGTCAGCAGAGGCTTAGATGCAAGATAATTACAGAGGTAAAACATGTATTATTATAACTGTGTTGGATATGCAAAACTGGGGAATGGGTAATAAAGGGATTATCTTTCTTTTTAAACAACAAAAATTCTGGTGTTGACTGTCCCTTTAAGACCATTGGGCTTCAGCGAGTGTAGATTATATATCCATTTACACTCGGATTTTAATAAAAGATTATCCCAATCGCCCCCTCTATCATTGATGTCTATTAATTCTAGACCCATAAATTTTAGATCTTGCACATTGCTTTCATGCACCTCAGAGAAATGTCTTGCAACCACCACTGTCTTTAATTTTTTCGTCAAGTATATCTCTCCTGTGTTCCTTCATGCGTTCCCTAAACTCACGATAGGTTTTAAATACGTAGAATCTTGGGCATGAGCAAATGGCAGCATAGACTACCCCCTCACTGCGGGAAGAGATATGGCCTTTAATTTTATGTGGGTGACCCCTAGTTTCAATAATTACCTGGCCCTTAGAAATGTGTTTACAGATTTTACACTTGCCACATTTATATCAACCATCTTTCTTTTGGTATTTGCCTAACCATTCAGTATTGCCTTCATATTGGCTATGAACCAATTTATCTTGAATAGAGGGAGCTCGTCTAGCCGTCATTAAAGGGTAATACCCTACAATTTTATTTATATCAGAGTCTGTGGTGAGAATATTCCAGTGTCTACATAAAAATTTTCTAAGTTCACCCCATTCAGAATTAAAAGTACTGATGAATCTAACTTCGGCACTAGTCTGTTGTCCACTTTATTATACAGTATTTTTTCTTGTGGGGTATCCCTTGCTCTATGATATCCTTTTTTAATAATTTTATTATGGTACCCCCTAGCTTTAAATCTCAATTTTAGATCATCTTCATACTGTTTAAATGATTCATCAGAAGAACAATTTCTCTTTTGTCTCAAGTATTGTCCAATGGGAATAGCATTAATTTGGTGTTGGGGATGATGACTAGAGGCTTCAATAAGTGTATTTGCTGATGTTCTTTTCCTAAATGTTTCAGTTATTAATCTGTTGTCCTTCGTAGATATTTTTAGGTCCAAGAAGGACAAAGACTCATAACTCCATTCATAGGTAAATTCCAAGTTCAATTCATTAATATTTAATTGTTCCATGAATTTAACCACCTTATTAGATGTGCCCTCCCATAATAGGAGGACATCATCGATATAGCGAATCCATAATAGGATCAATTGGTCATATTCTGTGGAAATATCCAAGATTTGTTCATTCTCCGATCTCCCTAAGTACAGACACGCATAAGTAGGGGCACAGCAAGCGCCCATTGCTGTGCCCCTAATTTGTCTGTAAAATTTACCGTCAAATTTAAAATAGTTCCTATTAAGGACAAAACTCAGTAACTCCATTACAAGATTAGTATGATCAATGAATTTAGGACCTCTTTGGTTTAAAATGTCTGATGGTATCAATGCCTTTTGTGTGGGGTATAGAAGAGTGTAGTGCTTCTACGTCAATAGACACCAAAATAGTTTCTGGTGTTTGTATTACATCATCGAGCTTTTTCAAGACTTCAGTGGTGTCTTTGACGTAGGAGGGTAGGGAGGTAAGATAGGGGCGTATTATCAAAATACTGTATGATAACGTGGACAAACAGACTGGTGCTGAAGTTAGATTCATCAGTACTTTTAATTCTGAATGGGGTGAATGCAGACACTGGAATATTCTCACCACAGACTCTGATATAAATAAAATTGCAGGGGATTACCCTTTAATGACAGCTAGACAAGCTCCCTCTATTCAAGATAAATTGGTTCATAGCCATTATAAAGGCAATACTTATTGGTTAGGCAAACACCAGAAGAAAGATGGTTGCTATAAATGTGGCAAGTGTAAAATGTGTAAACACATTTCTAAGGGCCAGGTAATTATTGATACTAGGGGTCACCCACATAAAGTTAAAGGCCATACCACTTGCCGCAGTGAGGTGGTAGTCTATGCTGACATTAGCTCATGCCCAAGATTCTACGTAGGAAAAACCTATCGTGAGTTCAGGGAACACATGAAGGAACACAGGAGAGATATACTTAATGAAAAAATTAAAGACAGTGGTGTTGCAAGACATTTCTCTGAGGTGCATGAAAGCAATGTGCAAGATCTAAAATGTATGGGTTTAGAATTAATAGACATCAGTGATAGAGGGGGCGATTGGGATAATCTTTTATTAAAATCTGAGTGTAAATGGATATATAATCTACACTCGCTGCAACCCAATGGTCTTAATGAAGAATTAAATTTCGCCCCTTTTCTCAGCAATTAAATATGGCATATTAATTTTAGAGAGTAAAAACTGGTTAGGATTTATAAGCCCCTCTCTATAATGCTATACTGATGTTCTATTGCTATTTATATATTCTATTATCCCTATGTTTGGATGTCATTAAATTAATTGTGTATATACCTTTAAGCATATTCTTGCCGTAATTATATATAAGATTAGGCAAGTCAAATTCACTTTGAATTACTTTTGCCCATCACGGTTGTTATATGAAGCAACATGTAATATTATTTAATTTATGTATTTAGATTTTGCCAAGGTGGCTATAATTCTTACGGGTTTGTTTAAAATATGTGCAATTATACATACTGTTTTATTTCACCTGTTTGGGTCTGTGCTTAAATAGGAGCCGAATCTTTAGATCGGATATTGATTCATTCAGTTTGAGAAAGCCCTCTGTGATGTAGGATGAAACATGGGTAGCAACAGTCAGTATCGGCTTGCTGCCGACTTCCACGCTGTTTGGAATTACAGCGTTCGAATTTACAGTTACCTCTGACCGGATCTTTCATACTTCACTGTGGATATCCTTGGAATGGTGGTGAGCGGTGGTTATACTGTTCCAACGAAAACACGAGGGTGAAGAATTTTTGTTATTCAGGACTCAGGTAATATAGGCAACGTTCAGTGGCTTAGCGCTACACCTGATATGGAATAGGACGCTGTCATCCCTGCTGAGTGAAACACTCGGCCCCTTTGGCATTTGTTCAGCTCTCTCTTGTGTAGAGTGAGTGAAGGGGACCTCTTACAGGGACTTTGATATATACGTCTGCCCCGACAGTGTTATTTGAACACCTGCAAACATGCTCTGTACCACTTAGAACTTTCCTTCATAAGATCCAGTCAGGCATACATATCAGGAGGTGTGCCGTTTATATTCTAGCTGAACTTTACTTTAACACTGCTTTTTTGCATTTTACAGTAGACGCACTGAAATTTTGGATAAGAGAGCTCTTCTGTATGTGTGAGGGGTAACGAATGAACTGCATATGCTTGATATGTGATTTTTTGGATGATGAATTGTATCATTTTTTTGTTTCATTTTTGCACATTATTTTCTAATATCACAGTAATAAATTATTTTGTTGTATTATCGTTGACAACCGTGTATGTGTGTTTAGTTTTGAGATGCTCACAGTTCCTTCACTATATTTATTCTTGACTTTATGTGTAGTGCTGGACAAGGTTTACTTTTTCATTCTTTATTTAACTTAATTAATTGTTTAAACCTCCTTGCACCTGGGGTCTCATCTCAGTATTTAAGGCAGGTGGGCCCCAGATCATAGTCCAATTATAATCCTGTGCTAGCTGGTACATATTAATCATACTATTTTCTGGGTAGGAGTACTCTTTCTTTACCGTGCTGCTAAGGGGATTTATTTTGTAGGAACTGTGACCATTCTCATCTACACACTTTTGGCATCTTGACTATGGCATCTATAGATGAAAGTGAATGGGAATTTGATTTAGCTGAAACGTTTGCTTTAGAAGCATCCAAAGATACAGTGGCTGTGGTAGGGAAAAATATTTCTCAAAACTATAAAGCATATAAAAATAATTTGGTTAAACAATTAAAAATTAAATGGGAAATTAGCAGTTTAAAGAGATATATTGAGAATGAAATGATACCACAGGATTTGAGATTAAGAAAGAGACTTGGGGTTAATTTAAATCAACCCATGACATTAGACTTTAAAGAGGAATGGGATAAGTGCATAACTGAATGCTCTTTAAAATTAATGAAATTAATCATTAAGGAGACAGAGGCTAAACAAGATAAAATTGATAAGGAAGTTCAGGAATCTAATAACTTTAATAAATGGCAATCTAATAAACTGAGTGAAGAAATTAGAATTGAACTCAGGAAACTACAAGATGAAATTAAATCTAGAAAAAGGAGAAAGTTTTTGAGGGACTTATTGGATTATAAGGAGGGTGTGTGGTATATGATTATGCTGAACAGAAATCTGGCACATCAGACTGATAAATCAGGTTCAGAAACAGAAACTAGTAAGTCACCTAGACGTAATAGAGGTAGAAGAAGGGGTAATTTTTTAGGCAACAGGAGAGCAATAGACAAAAGAAGAGAAGAAGGGGAGGCAGGAAACACATAAAATACTGGTCAAAAACCAACTACTTATGCCCTGAGAAGTCAACAGAGCAACAAAACCCCAAAGTGATACATTCTAATGAGCAGGGTGTTGAAATAGTTAATCTGTCCAACAAATCTTTAAATTAATCACACATTGAAGTTCTGAGTAAGGGCCTTACGTTTTGCCCCAACAATAATTTGGATAGATTCACTGCCTGTAAAGACCTTAATTTATTTGCCAGAAAGGTAGTTCTAAGTAAACTCAATATGGGTAGAGCAAAGATAACCAGTTTAGATATGCATGATAGAATAGTTTTGGATAATCTTAATACCTTGTCTGATGAAATATTAGGAGAAGATACCATGGGAATAGGCTTTAGTGATCTTAAGCCCAAATCCTCCTATATGCCGTCATTATCTATGGTACCTAGTGTCATGACATTCGTCAAATTAGTGGAGAAAGATCTACAGATATTATCGACCAAGAAAAATAAAAAGATAATTTGACTAAAGAACAACAGATGGCACTGAGTGACCTGATCATGGATCAAAACAAAACATTGTGGTGAAACCGTCAGACAAGGGGGGCAATGTTGTGATCCTCAATAAACAGGATTACAGGTTAGAGTGTATTAGACAACTTAATAATACTACACAATATGAAAAATTAAAAAACAATCCTACATGTGAATATAAAGATGAACTTGACAACATTCTTAATAAAGCCCTATCAGACGGTCTGATCAATAAAAAAGAACTATCCTACATGCAGGTTAAAATCCCAGTGACTCACACTTTTTATACTACACCAAAGATACACAAACAGAAAGTGCCCCCCCCCCAGGAAGACCAATAGTGTCGGGCCTGGGGGGCCTGACTGAAGGTGTAACTAAATACTTAGACTGGTGTCTACACCCCTACCTTACCTCCTTACCCTCCTACGTCAAAGATACCACTGAAGTCTTGAAAAAGCTGGATGATGTAATACTAACACCAGAAACAATTTTGGTGTCTATTGACGTAGAAGCACTATACTCTTCTATACCCCACACAAAAGGCATTGATACCATCAAAGACATTTTAAACCAAAGAGGTCCTAAATTCATTGATCATACTAATCTTGTAGTGGAGTTACTGAGTTTTGTCCTTAATAGGAACTATTTTAAATTTGACTGTAAATTTTACAGACAAATTAGGGGCACAGCAATGGGTGCTTGCTGTGCCCCTACTTATGCGTGTCTGTACTTAAGGAGATGGGAGAATGAAAAAATCTTGGATATTGTCACAGAATATGACCAATTGATCCTATTATGGATTCACTATATCGATGATGTCCTCCTATTATGGGAGGGCACATCTGATAAGCTGGTTAAATTCATGGAACAATTAAATATTAATGAATGGAACTTGAAATTCACCTATGAATGGAGTTATGAGTCTTTGTCCTTCTTGGACCTAAAAATATCTAAGAGGGACAACAGATGAATAACTGAAACATTTAGGAAAAGTACATTAGCCAATAAACTTATTGAAGCCTCTAGTCATCATCCCCAACACCAAATTAATGCTATTCCCATTGGACAATACTTGAGACAAAAGAGAAATTGTTCTTCTG
This sequence comes from Bombina bombina, assembly GCF_027579735.1. Taxonomy (NCBI): domain Eukaryota; kingdom Metazoa; phylum Chordata; class Amphibia; order Anura; family Bombinatoridae; genus Bombina; species Bombina bombina. The sequence goes on from NC_069502.1 coordinate 919,314,145, forward strand.
ATGAATCATTTAAACAGTATGAAGATGATCTAAAATTGAGATTTAAAGCTAGGGGGTACCATAATAAAATTATTAAAAAGGGATATCATAGAGCAAGGGATACCCCACGAGAAAAAATACTGTATGATAAAGTGGACAAACAGACTAGTGCCGAAGTTAGATTCATCAGTACTTTTAATGCTGAATGGGGTGAACTTATAAAAATTTTATGTAGACACTGGAATATCCTCACCACAGACTCTGATATACATAAAATTGTAGGGGATTACCCTTTAATGACGGCTAGACAAGCTCCCTCTATTCAAGATAAATTGTTTCATAGCCATTATAAAGGCAATACTGATTGGTTAGGCAAACACCAAAAGAAAGATGGTTGCTATAAATGTGGCAAGTGTAAAATGTGTAAACACATTTCTAAGGGCCAGGTAATTATTGATACTAGGGGTCACCCACATAAAATTAAAGGCCATATCACTTGCCGCAGTGAGGTGGTAGTCTATGCTGCCATTTGCTCATGCCCAAGATTCTACATAGGCAAAACCTATCCTGAGTTTAGGGAATGTATGAAGGAACACAGGAGAGATATACTTAACGAAAAAATTAAAGACAGTGGTGTTGCAAGACATTTCTCTGAGGTGCATGAAAGCAATGTGCAAGATCTAAAATTTATGGGTCTAGAATTAATAGACATCAGTGATAGAGGGGGCGATTGGGATAATCTTTTATTAAAATCCGAGTGTAAATGGATATATAATCTACACTCGCTACAGCCCAATGGTCTTAATAAAGAATTCAATTTCACCCCTTTTCTCAGCAATTAAATATGGCATATTCATTTTAGAGAGTTAAAACTGGTTAGGATTTGTAAGCCCCTCTCTATAATACTATACTGATGTTCTATTGCTATTTATATAGGCTATTATCCCTATGTTTGGATGTCATTAAATTAATTGTGTATATACCTTTAAGCATATTCTTGCCATTATTATATATAAGATTAGGCAAGTCAAATACACTTTGAGATTACTTTTGCCCTCACGGTTTGTTATATGAAGCAACATGTAATATTATTTAATTTATGTATTTAGTTTTTGCCAAGGTGGCTATAATTCTTACGGATTGTTTAAATATGTGCAATTATACATACTGTTTTATTTCACCTGTTTGGGTCTGTGCTTAAATAGGAGCTGAATCTTTAGACCGGATATTGATTCATTCAGCTTGAGAAAGCCCTCTGTGACGTAGGGTGAAACACGTGTAGCAACAGTCAGTATCAGCTTGCTGCCGACTTCCATGCTGTTTGGAATTACAGCGTTCGAATTTACAGTTACCTCTGACCGGATCTTTCATACTTCACTGTGGATATCCTTGGAATGGTGGTGAGCGTTGGTTATACTGTTCCAACGAAAACATAGGGGTGAAGAATTTTTGTTATTCAGGACTCAGGTAATATAGGTAACGTTCAGTGGCTTAGCGCTACACCTGATATGGAATAGGACGCTGTCATCCCTGCTGAGTGAAACGCTCGGCCCCTTTGGCATTTGTTCAGCTCTCTCTTGTGTAGAGTGAGTGAAGGGGACCTCTTACAGGGACTTTGATATATAAGTCTGCCCCGACAGTGTTATTTGAACACCTGCAAACATGCTCTGTACCACTTTGAACTTTCCTTAATAAGATCCAGTCAGGCATACATATCAGGAAGGGTGCCGTTTATATTCTAGCTGAACTTTACTTTAACACAGCTTTTTTGCATTTTACAGTGGACGCACTGAAATTTTGGATAAGAGAACTCTTCTGTATGTGTGAGAGGTAACGAATGAACTGCATATGCTTGATATGGGATTTTTTGGATGATGAATTGTATAATTTTTTGTTTCATTTTTGCACATTATTTTCTAATATCACAGTAATAAATTATTTTGTATCATTATCATTGACAGCCGTGTATGTGTGTTTAGTTTTGAGATGCTCACAGTTCCTTCACTATATTTATTCTTGACTTTATGTGTAGTGCTGGACCAAGGTTTACTTTTTCATTCTTTTATTTAACTTAATTAATTGTTTAAACCTCCTTGCACCTGGGGTCTCATCTCAGTATTTAAGGCAGGTGGGCCCCAGATCATAGTCCAATTATAATCCTGTGCTAGCTTAGATTAATTTTTGGTAAAACATAACACTGTATATATATATATATTGGAATATCTATTTAAAAATAAAAAGAACATTTGATTCCCCTTTGTGAAGAACAGTGGAATGTGCATATATATACAGTAAATACACAAACAGTTTATTAAATATGAATATTGCAAAAAATGGATTTTTCTGTTATCAACTACTTGACTGCATAGACATATACATATTAGATATTTAGACATAGTGGATTGTATATATGTTAAAATGTTAAAGCCCTTAGCATGCCTTTTTCTAACACCTGAGACCTCATCTTTGAGCCCTTATAACTACAGTGTTATTTATGAGTGTAACTGTACTTTTACATGCATTTTTTATGTGCTTTGTGCCACTTTTGCCACACCTCCTGAAAATCGAGTTAACCATACATGTGTTAAATTCATTGCGCTCATAGCAATCACATTTACTTTTAATGGGTAATACCCGTGCTACTTCTGATGTTCGCAAAGAGCCGCAGGTAAACGTCCTTACCGCTCGCGTGCAACAGTTAGTGGGCCATTTGTAATCTAATTTAAACTAAAACCTCTATTCAGTAAATATAACTTCCTGCGCATTAAAAAAACGTTTTGTGAGAAAACTTGGCACAGCACGATCAAATACGTTTAGCCGTGAATCTGCAGGGGCAGCCATTGGCAACAACAGTTCACAAGAACTGCTGGTGCAATGTATAAATGCAGACAGTGTACGCGGTTGGCATTATCGATGTGCAACAGACATGATACGCTACATCGTTATCATGTCCTTTCGCACTATGATAAATCTACCCCATAAAGATTTGTACATGCCCTTAGTCACAAACCATGTGTTGTAAGTCCCTATAGTCAATAGAGCAACATCTATCTCAATAACAATTCACTTCTCAGCACATACAACAAGTCTCACTGGGAAGGATACTGGCATCCCAAAAATGCCATTAAATAAAAATATCCTCCCTATAAAACAGCGCCACTCTAACATAGGCAAATAGGACCAGGAAACAAGGTACACACAAGAGGCAATATAATCTTTTTTGTGAATGTCATTGATGGCCAAGGTATAGGGGAAGAAAATATGAACCATTTGTTCTATACGGGGTGACTACTTTACCATAATAAAATATGCAAATATTTTACAATTACAAACAATTAAAAACTGTTTTACAATTGTGGTTCTTGTTTGATGAGCGAGATATATAATGGGAACCTTATGCAACTATAGAGGTTAATATCAGGAACGGCCTCTAACGAAATGCTGGAAAAGAAATGCATACAATGAATTTTTGAACATAGGTTTTCCTTTACTATGTGGCCCCCTCAGGAACCTCATGACAAGAGCCTATAAACCTAGCCCTTTTTATGGCAGCCTTTGTTATGTATGTATTTATTTATTTTGGTTGGTCAAATACAAATACAGGTACAAAACTCTTTATCCAAACTGCCTGGGTCCAAAAAAGTTTAAATTTCAGAATACTGTTGTTTTCAGAATATTTGTAGATTTGTTAATGTAAAATGGGACAGCTTGGAGAGGGGATGGGACCAAGTATAAACAGCAATACATAATAATAATATAGCTTTTACATGCATCGTAAAAGGTAGTCATTTTTAATACTTTTGTATATATAGTACCTAAAAAGATAGTATAGTACTGTCGTCAGAATAGTAATAGTTGTTTTAAATAAATATACTTTCTTTCATGTAATTAGCAAGAGTCCATGAGCTAGTGACGTATGGGATATACATTCCCTACCGGAGGGGCAAAGTCTCCCAAACCTCAAAATGCCTACAAAATACAACCCCTCACCACACCCACCAAATCAGTTTTACAAACTTTGCCTCCTATAGAGGTGGTGAAGTAAGTTTGTGCTAGATTCTACGTTGATATGCGCTCCGCAGCAGGTTGGAGCCCGGTTTTCCTCTCAGCATGCAGTGAATGTCAGAGGGATGTGAGGAGAGTATTGCCTATTTGAATGCAGTGATCTGACGTGTAGCAACAGTCAGTATCAGCTTGCTGCCGACTTCCACGCTGTTTGGAATTACAGCGTTCGAATTTACAGTTACCTCTGACCGGATCTTTCATACTTCACTGTGGATATCCTTGGAATGGTGGTGAGCGTTGGTTATACTGTTCCAACGAAAACATAGGGGTGAAGAATTTTTGTTATTCAGGACTCAGGTAATATAGGTAACGTTCAGTGGCTTAGCGCTACACCTGATATGGAATAGGACGCTGTCATCCCTGCTGAGTGAAACGCTCGGCCCCTTTGGCATTTGTTCAGCTCTCTCTTGTGTAGAGTGAGTGAAGGGGACCTCTTACAGGGACTTTGATATATACGTCTGCCCCGACAGTGTTATTTGAACACCTGCAAATATGCTCTGTACCACTTTGAACTTTCCTTAATAAGATCCAGTCAGGCATACATATCAGGAGGAGTGCCGTTTATATTCTAGCTGAACTTTACTTTAACACAGCTTTTTTGCATTTTACAGTGGACGCACTGAAATTTTGGATAAGAGAACTCTTCTGTATGTGTGAGAGGTAACGAATGAACTGCATATGCTTGATATGGGATTTTTTGGATGATGAATTGTATCATTTTTTGTTTCATTTTTGCACATTATTTTCTAATATCACAGTAATAAATTATTTTGTATCATTATCATTGACAACCGTGTATGTGTGTTTAGTTTTGAGATGCTCACAGTTCCTTCTCTATATTTATTCTTGACTTTATGTGTAGTGCTGGACAAGGTTTACTTTTTCATTCTTTATTTAACTTAATTAATTGTTTAAACCTCCTTGCACCTGGGGTCTCATCTCAGTATTTAAGGCAGGTGGGCCCCAGATCATAGTCCAATTATAATCCTGTGCTAGCTGGTACATATTAATCATATATATATGATCATGGATATGATTGCTAGTATTAAATGGGTCACCTTTTAGTGGGGTTTTTTAAGTATTTTAGATTTGTAAAGGATGAACTTGATGGACTTTGGTCTTTTTTCAACCTTATCTACTATGTTACTATGTTATATGTATTACAGACATATATACACATATAAACACATAAATACTGTATATATATATATATATATATATATATATATATATATATATATATATACTGTATATATATATATATATATATATATATATATATGTATAATTTTTGGTAAAACATAACACTATATATATATATATATATATATATATATATATAAATAAATATTATATATATATATATATATATATATATATATATATATATATATATATTATTGGAATATCTATTTAAAAATAAAAAGAACATTTGATTCCCTTTGTGAAGAACAGTGGAATGTGCAATATTTACAGTAAATACACAAACAGTTTATTAAATATGAATATTGCAAAAATATGATTTTTCTGTTATCAGCTACTTGACTGCATTGGGCTCCAATGCACTTATATATAAGTCTATATATATATATATATATATATATATATATACGTATGTATTTATGTTTATGTGTTTATATATGTATATAATATGTATATATATATAAATATAAATATATATACATATACATATTTAGATATTTAGACATGTGCATGTATATATATTAAATGTTAAAGCCCTTAGCATGCCTTTTTCTAACACCTGAGACCTCATCTTTGAGCCCTTATAACTACAGTGTTATTTATGAGTGTAACTGTACTTTTACATGCATTTTTTATGTGCTTTGTGCCACTTTAGCCACACCTCTGAAAATCGAGTTAACCATACATGTGTTAAATTCAATTGCGCTCAAGCAATCACATTTACTTTTAATGGGTAATACCCGTGCTACTTCTGATGTTCGCAAAGAGCCGCAGTAAACGTCTTACCGCTCGCGTGCAACAGTTAGTGGGCCATTTGTAATCTAATTTAAACTAAAACCTCTATTCCAGTAAATATAACTTCCTGCGCATTAAAAAAACGTTTGTGAGAAAACTTGGCACAGCACGATCAAATACGATTAGCCGTGAATCTGCAGGGGGCAGCATTGCAACAACAGTTCACAAGAACTGCTGGTGCAATGATAAATGCAGACAGTGTACGCTGTTGGCATTTATCGATGTGCAACAGACATGATACGCTACATCGTATCATGTCCTTTCGCACTATGATAAATCTACCCCATAAAGATTTGTACATGCCCTTAGTCACAACCATGTGTTGTAAGTCCCTATAGTCAATAGAGCAACATCTATCTCATAACAATTCACTTCTCAGCACATACAACAAGTCTCACTGGGAAGGATACTGGCATCCCAAAAATGCCATTAAAATAAAAATATCTCCCTATAAAACAGGCCACTCTAACATAGGCAAATTAGACCAGGAAACAAGGTACATCACAAGAGGCAATATAATCTTTTTGTGAATGTCATTTGATGGGCCAAGGTATAGGGGAAAAATATGAACCATTTGTTCTATACTGGGTGACTACTTTACCATAATAAAATATGCAAATATTTTACAATTACAAACAATTAAACTGTTTTACAATTGTGGTTCTTGTTTGATGAGCGAGATATATAATGGGAACCTTATGCAACTATAGAGGTTAATATCAGGAACGGCCTCTAACGAAATGCTGGAAAAGAAATGCATACCAATGAATTTTGAACATAGGTTTTCCTTTACTATGTGGCCCCTCAGGAACCTCATGACAAGAGCCTATAAACCTAGCCCTTTTTATGGCAGCCTTTGTTATGTATGTATTTATTTATTTTGGTTGGTCAAATACAAATACAGGTACAAAACTCTTTATCCAAACTGCCTGGGTCCAAAAAGTTTATATTTCAGAATACTGTTGTTTTCAGAATATTTGTAGATTTGTTAATGTAAAATGGGACAGCTTGGAGAGGGGATGGGACCAAGTATAAACAGCAATAACATAATAATAATATAGCTTTTACATGCATCGTAAAGGTAGTCATTTTTAATACTTTTGTATATATAGTACCTAAAAAGATAGTATAGTACTGTTGTCAGAATAGTAATAGTTGTTTTAAATAAATATACTTTCTTTCATGTAATTAGCAAGAGCCCATGAGCTAGTGACGTATGGGATATACATTCCTAGCAGGAGGGGCAAAGTTTCCCAAACCTCAAATGCCTACAAATACACCCCTCACCCACACCCACAAATCAGTTTTACAAACTTTGCCTCCTATGGAGGTGGTGAAGTAAGTTTGTGCTAGATTCTACGTTGATATGCGCTCCGCAGCAGGTTGGAGCCCGGTTTTCCTCTCAGCGTGCAGTGAATGTCAGAGGGATGTGAGGAGAGTATTGCCTATTTGAATGCAGTGATCTCCTTCTACGGGGTCTATTTCATAGGTTCTCTGTTATCGGTCGTAGAGATTCATCTCTTACCTCCCTTTTCAGATCGACGATATACTCTTATATATACCATTTCCTCTACTGATTCTCATTTCAGTACTGGTTTGGCTTTCTAACTACATGTAGATGAGTGTCCTGGGGTAAGTAAGTCTTATTTTCTGTGACACTCTAAGCTATGGTTGGGCACTTTTATATAAAGTTCTAAATATATGTATTCAAAACATTTATTTGCCTTGACTCAGGATGTTCAACGTTCCTTATTTCAGACAGTCAGTTTCATATTTGGGATAATGCATATGAAATAAATCATTTTTTTCTTACCTTAAAAATTTGACTTTTCCCTGTGGGCTGTTAGGCTCGCGGGGGCTGAAAATGCTTCATTTTATTGCGTCATTCTTGGCGCGGACTTTTTTGGCACAAATTTTTTTTCTGTTTCCGGCGTCATACGTGTCGCCGGAAGTTGCGTCATTTTTTGACGTTTTTTTGCGCCAAAGGTGTCGGCGTTCCGGATGTGGCGTCATTTTGGCGCCAAAAGCATTTAGGCGCCAAATAATGTGGGCGTCTTTTTTGGCGCTAAAAAAATATGGGCGTCACTATTGTCTCCACATTATTTAAGTCTCATTATTTTGTGCTTCTGGTTGCTAGAAGCTTATTCACTGGCATTTTTTTCCCATTCCTGAAACTGTCATTTAAGGAATTTGATCAATTTTGCTTTATATGTTGTTTTTTCTATTACATATTGCAAGATGTCCCACGTTGAATCTGAGTCAGAAGATACTTCTGGAAAATCGCTGCCTGGTGCTGGAGCTACCAAAGCTAAGTGTATCTGCTGTAAACTTTTGGTATCTGTTCCTCCAGCTGTTGTTTGTACTGTTTGTCATGAAAAACTTGCTAATGCAGATAATATTTCCTTTAGTACTGTTACATTACCTGTTGCTGTTCCGTCAACATCTAATACACAGAGTGTTCCTGATAACATAAGATATTTTGTTTCTAAATCCATTAAGAAGGCTATGTCTGGACTTCCGGTGGGCGGAGCTAGCGGCTGGCAGCAGGAGTTCAGAGCTCCGGGATTCTGCTTCATATTAATGGTATTATTTGCTGCCAGCCAGCTTTCCCCACGACGCTGCCTTGCTGGGTTGCCCTCTACGGTACCCCATCCGGCCCAAGAACCATCGTGAAGGGCAGAAAATCGCCCTTGCCTCGGAGGTCAAAATCGAACTGCGCCATACGGCGCGAGCGGTAACGCTGACCGGCGCCATATTGGAAGAGCTCCCCCCTTCACCTCAGTGCCAACTTCAACTCAAAACGGACCTTACAAGCGGACCGGCCTCGAATGTGGTAATCGGTGGGATCAGGTGAGAAGCGGTAACACCGCAAACTATTACATAACTGGTTAGAACCGCTCCACCTCAAAGTATAACCGTATGAGGCCCTGATAACGGACTCCCTGGAAAGTATCCCATGCATGCCCATAAGAGATTGCTGCACACTCCGTAAAAGTAATGTAGATGCACTAGTGTAAACTCAGATAAATCAGCTTTAACTTACAACAAGGCACAGCCTCACTTCCCTACAGGGAGACAAACTTGCTATTAAGTGTTCAGCAGAGGGATATCGGCCTTCTCATACCCCTGTAATTGCTAAGGGGAGAGCGCATAAACACCTGCTCTGCTTGAAAACTGAACATTGGGACAATCCCTGCATAAACTGTATATTGATCTAAACAGACTTTTTCTATACAGACTCTTTTCACCTTATAGCTGGTATAGCTCAATTTTTTAGGATTGTATTTCTGATCCATCAGCCCAAAGCCGCTCCACCTCAAACTATAACCGTGTGAGGCCCTGATAACGGACTCCCCGGGAAAGTATTCTATGCATGCCATAAGAGATTGCTGCACACTCCGTAAAAGTAATGTGGATGCACTAATGTAAACTCAGATCAATCAGCTTTATCCTACAACAAGGCACAACCTCACTTCCATACAGGGAGATAAACTTGTTATTAAGTTTTTCAGCAAGGGGATATCGGCCTTCTCACGCCCTAGTAGTTGCTAAGGGGGGAGCGCATAAATACCTGCTCTGCTTGAGAGCTGATCATTGGGACAGTTTCTGCATAAACCGCATATTGATCTATACAGATTTTTTTTTTTTTCCTATACAGACTCTTCTCACCTCATAGCTGGTATAGCTCAATTTTTTAGGATTGTATTTCTGATCCATCAGCCCTGATTAAGCCTGCTACATAAGACAGAAAAGGAAAAGAAAAATCACCTTTGTTTGCATAGTTGGTACAGCTAAATCTTTTATTTCACACCTGCATTTTGCCATGTGATATCTGCAAATTCAAAATCTGTGTCTTCATTTCCTCCATTTTCCCTCCACATATCTACTTTGATTGCTGCAATACACAGTGCAACAGCGCCCTCTGGTGATTTGCACACAGTGTTATACCATTCCTAGTAACTGTCTGTATTTTGTTCTATGAAAGTGGACGAGTACTTTCACAGGCTGCCCTCGCCTTTAGGTGGCACAATGAGTCACAGATCAAAGAATCAGGAAAAAAAACAAAAGCCTCTGATAGAAACGCAGGCAAACCCATCATTTGCAGATGCTGAAGGCAGTATTTCAGGAGCTCACTCTTCACTCCTACAGGAGCTCAAGGCTTTCTTTTTACCAAAAATGGATAGCTTGCAGGCTGGTGTGGACACCTTAACCAGTGAGGTGCGGCTCTTCTTCACTCGCATGTCGGCCGCGGAACAAAGAATTTCAGGGGTTGAAGACAGACAGCAGGAATCTGAGGTTTCTTTAAAACGCCTACTGAAACAAAATCAACAGCTAATAGACAAGGTGGAGGACCTAGAAAACCGCTGCAGGCGAAATAATCTACGAATCATAGGAGTTCCTGAATCCATTAAAGATAAAGAATTACTAGAATTTGCTGCCTTGACTCTCCCGAAAATCCTGGGCCTGCCCCAGGACTGTTTACCTCTGGACATTGAAAGATCTCACCGCATAGGCCCCAACAGATATCTAGAAAATTCCAAGGAGAGGCCACGACAAGTAATCTTTAGATGCTTAAATTTCCAGGATAAGCTTGCACTCCTGCGAGCCTACAGGGCGGCTAAGGAAGTCATCTTTGAAGATCACCGTCTCCTACTTTTCCAAGACTTTTCAGTTGAGGTCACTAAGAGACGTAAGGACTTTGCATCTATCTGCTCTACACTGCATGATCAGGGACGTAAATTTGCACTCATGTTCCCAGCTACCTTGAAAATTCAGAGCCTTTCAGGCCCTAAAACCTTTCATACGCCTGCGGCAGCACAGGCATACCTGGCATCAGAGCGGAGACAGGACAATGGCTGATGAGATTCTCTTAAGTATTATCGTTTAAAAATTTCTTTTCATATGCATCATGTTGATTACATTATGTATCTTGCTCTGGCGGGTCCTGTGGCTCTGGTCATGTTTGCCAATTTTGGCTGTGGCCGGAGGCACGGTTCCGCACATGGCAACTTGTTCTCTCTGTTATTACACTACCTGTTCAGGTTCATGTTTGTATCTATATTGCACTGTTAAGGCTGGGAAATATTATGCAGCATACTTAAACCTTAGTTCTAATATGCATGTTATTAAAACAGTTCACAGCTACCGCTGGTTTCCCCTGGGTCCCCTAGTAGGCTTAATTTTTGGCCTATCCCTCACAAATCCAAGCGGAGACCCTCTGTCCACCACTTGCCTTTTGATCGATGCAGATTATGATATCCCTATTATGTTTAGGCCCCAGGGCATCGACACCGAATATAAAAAACATAGTTCCCTACCTTTAAGCCCATATACATTTCCACCTGACTACCTAAGGCCTATTCATCTGCCCCTGCCAATTGTAGGAATTCCTGGTGGATTTTCTCATTTTAAACTCACACTAAACATTCCAGGGCTCTGTGTGGTTTTGCTGCTTCATGTCCCCTCCCCCAAGAGCAGAACTTTAGTTCTAAGATGTTATGCTCCCTGCTATCATGCTATGTTTTTGTTCATCAAATGGTTCTTTTATAAACAGACTACCTCTGGGATGATATCTATTGACATTACTACTATCATGGGTATTGACCTCTTACTTATACAAATTGTAAACATTGCTGTGTGTTCTTATCTCTTTTGTAGCGATTGCTGGATTGGGACCTGGAGGCCTCCGGACCCCCCTCCTTCATCACGTCATCCTGCCCTGAGGACACACCTATGTTTTTCCATAACTGTAAGTCACCTATTACTACCTACACTCCAGACACCACAGGGGACACTTGCTAGGACACTACCTATTAGGCTGTGCCCTCTCCACCCTTACACTCTGTGGACATGACTCTTCCCCTTAAAATTATAGCGTGGAACGTAGGGGGCATAACATCCCCGGCAAAGAGAAGTAGGATTCTCCACCACTTACACTCACTGAAGGCTGACATTGCTATGCTCCAGGAGACAAAATTGACAGTTGAGGAACATGCGAAGTTAAAAATCAGATGGGTAGGACAGGTCCTCAGCTCCCCTACAGAGGGCAGGAAAAGAGGAGTTGCCATTCTAGTGCGAAAGGGTTTAGCGGCCTCATTATCAGCAGTGAACATTGACAAAAAGGGACGATACATAGTCGCATCACTCCAGACCAATGCACATACATATACTCTCTGTAATGTTTATGGCCCTAATGAGCATGATCCCCCCCTTTTGGACAAATTTACTGGCGATATTGGCCACACAGAGTGCCCCTCTAATAGTAGGAGGGGATTTTAATTTGGCTCAGGCTCTTCCGCTAGATAGGTTTAGAGATCCCTCAGCATATGGTTCTTTCAAAACACACGTAATCCGCTACAAACGTGAAGTATCCTTGATTGGATCCTTCAAGGAGACTCTGGGTTTGCTAGATGTCTGGAGAGCAAGGAACCCGGATGAAAGGGATTTCACTTGCCTCTCAAAAACATACCATACTATGTCGCGTATTGATTATTTCCTAACTGCCTCAAGCATAATGCCACACATCTTATCTACTTATATTGGCCCAGTCACCTTATCAGATCACGCCCCAATCACCCTGATACTGCAACCACATTCCCCCAGACCTCCAAACAGAACTTGGAGATTTCCTCTCCACCTATACAACAACATTGAGTTCCGTAGACACTTAAAGGCATCCTGGACGCATTATGCATCTGACAATGCTTGTCATTTGGGTACGCCAGACCTGTTCTGGCACGCCTCAAAAGCGGTGATGAGAGGTCATATAACCTCTTTTGCAACACACCATAAAAAGCAACTTACGAGGGTAGATGAGACTCTCCTTGCTCAACTTACTACGGCTTACAATAACTACTTACATGCCCCCACGCCAACATCTAGGCAATCTTACTACGATCTCAAACAGACAAGGGATACTTTCTTAGCCCAACACGACAATAAGGTCAATATTCACAGACAGGGTCGCTATTACCGACATGGTAACAGGGCTGGTAAACTGCTGGCCAAACTAGTTCATTCCTATAAACCCAAGTCCCAAATCCTAGCCATTAATTCTAAGGGTACCCTCACCGCCAACGCCAAGGAGATTATGACTGAATTTGTAGACTATTACACTTCCCTGTACTCTAAACAACCTATCCATATAGAAGCCAAGCGTGCCTTTTGGGGACGCAGTAAAACTCCCCTCTCTTACAGAAGAGCAGTCCTCCCTGTTAAATTCTCCTATAAGTCCCCAGGAGGTTCTCAGGGCTATACGACAAAGCAAACTGGTGTAAAGCAGCAGGCCCGGATGGGTTACCTGCAGAATATCTTAAGTTACTAGAGGAGGAATTAGCACCAATTCTCTCATCCTTGTATTCTGCTTACCTGGCGGGCACTGAACAACTAAATGATAGATTCTCTGAGGCTAATATCTGTCTCCTTTTGAAACCTGATAGAGATCCCACTCAGACTTCTTCATATCGTCCAATCTCCCTATTAAATGGAGATTATAAACTCCTAACAAAAATCTTAGCGGACAGGTTGGCAAAGGTTCTCCCACATATAGTTCATGCAGATCAACGGGGTTTTGTAAAGGGCAGATCCTCAGTTATTAACATTAGAAAGACTCTAGGCGTCGTGTCCATTACTGGTACAACACACATACACAATCTCCATCCCAACTACCAGACGCATGCCTTCTAGCACTAGATGCTGAGAAGGCGTTGACCGGATCGAGTGGGATCACTTACATACGTCACTGTCGCGCTTTGGTATGCAGGGTGACTTTCCCAGCTTTTTACAAAGATTATACTCAGCCCCTAAGGCCTCTCTTATAATCAATGGAGGGCTCTCTCCTTCCTTTACATTACAACGGGGTACGAGACAGGGATGTCCCCTCTCCCCTCTCCTTTTCGATTTAGCAATCGAACCCCTGGCGTCCTACATCAGGCAACAATGCGCCGGCTTAGATATATGTGGCCAAAAGCAGCATCTATCACTTTACTCCGATGACCTACTGCTCTTTGTGGGTGATCCTGGTTCCAATTTACACCCTCTTCTGAAAGTTATTGATGATTTTGGCAAGTTTTCGGGGTACAAGATCAACATTGACAAATCGGAGGCCACCTGGTTGCAAAACTCCCGAAACATGACCCTAGCAGATTTTGGTCTTAAGACTACTCAGGGTAGTTTTAAATACTTAGGCATATGGATACATGTTAACCCACATATGTTATACCTCTTTGAATCTTGCTGGGACTATAGGTGACATCAAGCAAATGCTGCTGAGTTGGATGAAACTCCCCCTCTCTCTTTCGGGTAGGGTACACCTTTTTAAAATGGTGGCCCTGCCCAAACTTCTTTATCCATTACAGATGTTGCCTCTTCTCCTCACTCAAAAGGATGCAACATCTTTGCAAACTGCCATTGGAAACTTTGTTTGGCAGGGCAGAAAACATAGAATAGGCAGGACTCCCTTGTCAATGACAGTGGAAGGAGGGGGCTCCGTCTTCCTAATATAATATGGTATAACTGGGCGGCTCTCTCTAGATTTGCATTGGACTGGCTGGTAGGGAAAAACTATTATACTGTCCCTGACCTAGAGTCTAACATCATTAAACCACTGCATTTAGCTTATCTGCCTCATGCACATTTGAAATCTCTATCCCCGTTCATTCAAAACCATATATTGTTTAGGGATCCTCTAAGAGCCTGGACCAAGATTTGTAGACTCTGGGGTATTCAACGTTCAGCTAGTAAATATCTCCCGATCCAGGGTAATTTGGACTTCCTCCCCGGGTACACCACGCAAGCATTTCAGATATGGCAACAATTACAACTCACACGACTGCATCAACTTTTCCGACCCCTGACTCTAGAAATACTGCCCTTCCAAGACCTGAAATCACGTTATAACCTCCCGCACACACACAAGTTTGCATACTTTCAATGCCGACACTACGTATCCACCTTGATTTCAGAGGGACTCCTCTCTGTAGAAGCCTCCAATTTAGATACATTGAGTGCGCTGGCGAAGTTAGGCCCTCTGAGGCTGTCACATACATATAACTTACTGATCCGTCACTCTAAGGATCATGTGCTTCATGGCATGGTATCAAAGTGGTCCCATTATGGGGAGCTAGAGATTGACCCGGTATTGATTACCACAAGTTTCGAGAGGGCACACCAAAGTACTATTTCTGCAAAATTGAGGGAATCACACCTGAAATTCTTACATCAAGCTTACATCACTCCTGGCCTAAGGGCTAAATGGGTTGGAGGAGCACTCAACTCCTGTAGTAAATGCCGCCTTGAATCTCCTGATTGGGTACACCTACTCTGGAGTTGCCCTAAATTACAAAAATGTTGGCAAAAAATTGCGTACTGGCTATCCAAATTAACTAAACAAACTGTGTCCCTCTCGGCACAACATGTGATCTTTCTGACACCTAGAGATCAGACATACAAGCACGACATTTTTTTAAATACCACACTCATGTTAGCTAAACAAATTATCCTGAGAGAGTGGACAGGGGACCGTAACTTACCTTTTCAACACTTACTTAAAACAATTCATGATCAGATGCTGATTGAGCAGGCAGATACTAGGGGGGACCCTGAGAAAAGAGTCAAGAGATTTCTCCTTAAATGGGAGGCTTATTTGCTGCACCTACCTGACATAGTAAGAGATAGGGTTCTGCTTCCTTTTAAAAATAGCCAATATGTTTTAAATGAAAACCTCAGAGGAAATTGGTGTCTATCCACGGATCAGACCCGTGAGTGACCTGCATATCGAGGGAGGGGGGACCCGGAGGTACTCTGGGTAAGTATGGCTGCTATATGTTATTTTTTTTTTTTTTTCTCTTCCTTTCTTCTCTTTCTTTCATTCTTCTTTGTATGTTATTATCTTTCTTCCTTGCTCTTAGCTGATATGTTTCCTTTCTCGATTTCTCCTCTTTTTCTTTGGTTGATTGTAAAAAATGTTCTTAGAAAAAAGTTGAGTCCCAGGACATACATGATGATCACATATACTTATTGTATTCCTTTGCTGGTATGCTTTGATATAACATGCTCTGAAAACTGTTTTGTTCTGCAGGTGACCACTTTGTCACACCTGCATTATTATGACTGCATTTACCATGTATGACTCGGATTCTTTTCTATAAATAAAGTTTAAAAAAAAAAAAAAAAAAAGAAGGCTATGTCTGTTATTCCTCCTTCTAGTAAACGTAAAAAGTCTTTTAAAACTTCTCATTTTTCAGATGAATTTTTAAATGAACATCATCATTCTGATACTGATATTGGTTCTTCTGATTCAGAGGATTCTGTCTCAGAGGTTGATGCTGATAAATCTTCATATTTATTTAAAATGGAATTTATTCGTTCTTTACTTAAAGAAGTCCTAATTGCATTAGAAATTGAGGATTCTAGTCCTCTTGATACTAAATCTAAACGTTTAGATAAGGTTTTTAAATCTCCTGTAGTTATTCCAGAAGTGTTTCCTGTCCCTGGTGCTATTTCTGAAGTAATTTCCAGGGAATGGAATAATTTGGGTAATTCTTTTACTCCTTCTAAACGTTTTTAAGCAATTATATCCTGTGCCATCTGACAGATTAGAATTTTGGGACAAAATCCCTAAGGTTGATGGGGCTGTCTCTACTCTTGCTAAGCGTACTACTATTCCTACGGCAGATGGTACTTCCTTTAAGGATCCTTTAGATAGGAAAATTGAATCCTTTCTAAGAAAAGCTTACTTGTGTTCAGGTAATCTTCTTAGACCTGCTATATCTTTAGCGGATGTTGCTGCAGCTTCAACTTTTTGGTTAGAAGCTTTAGCGCAACAAGTAACAGATCATGATTCTCATAGCATTATTATTCTTCTACAACATGCTAATAATTTTATTTGTGATGCCATCTTTGATATCATTAGAGTTGATGTCAGGTATATGTCTCTAGCTATTTTAGCTAGAAGAGCTTTATGGCTTAAAACTTGGAATGCTGATATGTCTTCTAAGTCTACTCTGCTTTCCCTTTCTTTCCAGGGTAATAAATTATTTGGTTCTCAGTTGGATTCTATTATCTCAACTGTTACTGGAGGGAAGGGAACTTTTTTACCACAGGATAAAAAATCTAAAGGTAAATTTAGGTCTAATAATCGTTTTCGATCCTTTCATCACAACAAGGAACAAAAGCCTGATCCTTCATCCTCAGGAGCGGTATCAGTTTGGAAACCATCTCCAGTCTGGAATAAATCCAAGCCTTTTAGAAAACCAAAGCCAGCTCCCAAGTCCACATGAAGGTGCGGCCCTCATTCCAGCTCAGCTGGTAGGGGGCAGATTACGTTTTTTCAAAGAAATTTGGTTCAATTCCGTTCACAATCTCTGGATTCAGAACATTGTTTCAGAAGGGTATAGAATTGGCTTCAAGATAAGACCTCCTGCAAAGAGATTTTTTCTTTCCCGTGTCCCAGTAAACCTAGCGAAGGCTCAAGCATTTCTGAAATGTGTTTCAGATCTAGAGTTGGCTGGAGTAATTATGCCAGTTCCAGTTCTGGAACAGGGGCTGGGGTTTTATTCAAATCTCTTCATTGTACCAAAGAAGGAGAATTCCTTCAGACCAGTTCTGGATCTAAAAATATTGAATTGTTATGTAAGGATACCAACATTCAAAATGGTAACTGTAAGGACTATCCTGCCTTTTGTTCAGCAAGAGCATTATATGTCCACAATAGATTTACAGGATGCATATCTGCATATTCCGATTCATCCAGATCACTTTCAGTTTCTGAGATTCTCTTTCCTAGACAAGCATTACCAGTTTGTGGCTCTACCGTTTGGCCTAGCTACAGCTCCAAGAATTTTTACAAAGGTTCTCGGTGCCCTTCTGTCTGTAATCAGAGAACAGGGTATTGTGGTATTTCCTTATTTGGACGATTTCTTGGTACTTGCTCAGTCTTCACATTTAGCAGAATCTCATACGAATCGACTTGTGTTGTTTCTTCAAGATCATGGTTGGAGGATCAATTTACCAAAAAGTTCATTGATTCCTCAGACAAGGGTAACCTTTTTAGGTTTCCAGATAGATTTAGTGTCCATGACTCTGTCACTAACGGACAAGAGACGTCTAAAATTGATATCAGCTTGTCGAAACCTTCAGTCACAATCATTCCCTTCGGTAGCTTTATGCATGGAAATTCTAGGTCTTATGACTGCAGCATCGGACGCGATCCCCTTTGCTCGTTTTCACATGCGACCTCTTCAGCTCTGTATGCTGAACCAATGGTGCAGGGATTACACAAAGATATCTCAATTAATATCTTTAACACCGATTGTACGACACTCTCTGATGTGGTGGACAGATCACCATTGTTTAGTTCAGGGGGCTTATTTTGTTCTTCCGACCTGGACTGTAATTTCAACAGATGCAAGTCTGACAGGTTGGGGAGCTGTTTGGGGGTCTCTGACAGCACAAGGGGTATTGAGATTACCGATCAATATTTTGGAACTCCGTGCAATTTTCAGAGCTCTTCAGTCATGGCCTCTTCTAAAGAGAGAATCGTTCATTTGTTTTCAGACAGACAATGTCACAACTGTGGCATACATCAATCATCAAGGAGGGACTCACAGTCCTCTGGCTATGAAGGAAGTATCTCGAATTCTGGTATGGGCGGAATCCAACTCCTGTCTAGTTTCTGCGGTTCATTTCCCAAGTATAGACAATTGGGAAGCGGATTATCTCAGCCGCCAAACGTTACATCCGGGCGAATGGTCTCTTCACCCAGAGGTATTTCTTCAGATTGTTCAAATGTGGGGACTTCCAGAAATAGATCTGATGGCCTCTCATCTAAACAAGAAACTTCCCAGGTATCTGTCCAGATCCAGGGATCCTCAAGCGGAAGCAGTGGATGCATTGTCACTTCCTTGGAAGTATCATCCTGCCTATATCTTTCTGCCTCTAGTTCTTCTTCCAAGAGTAATCTCCAAGATTCTGAAGGAATGCTAGTTTGTTCTGCTGGTAGCTCCAGCATGGCCTCACAGGTTTTGGTATGCGGATCTTGTCCAGATGGTCTCTTGCCAACCGTGGACTCTTCCGTTAAGACCAGACCTTTTGTCGCAAGGTCCTTTTTTCCATCAGAATCTCAAATCCTTAAAATTAAAGGTATGGAGATTGAACGCTTGATTCTTAGTCAAAGAGGTTTCTCTGACTCTGTGATTAATACTATGTTACAGGCTCGTAAATCTGTATCTAGGGAGATATATTATAGAGTCTGGAAGACTTATATTTCTTGGTGTCTTTCTCATCATTTTTCCCTGGCATTCTTTTAGAATTCCGAGAATTTATCAGTTTTCTTCAGGATGGTTTGGATAAAGGTTTGTCTGCAAGTTCCTTGAAAGGACAAATCTCTGCTCTTTCTGTTCTTTTTCACAGAAAGATTGCTAATCTTCCTGATATTCATTGTTTTGTACAAGCTTTGGTTCGTATAAAACCTGTCATTAAGTCAATTTCTCCTCCTTGGAGTTTGAATTTGGTTCTGGGGGCCCTTCAAGCTCCTCCGTTTGAACCTATGCATTCGTTGGACATCAAATTACTTTCTTGGAAAGTTTTTGTTCCTTTTGGCCATCTCTTCTGCCAGACGAGTTTCTGAATTATCTGCTCTTTCTTGTGAGTCTCCTTTTCTGATTTTTCATCAGGATAAGGCGGTGTTGCGAACTTCTTTTAAATTTTTACCTAGGTTGTGAATTCTAACAACATTAGTAGAGAATTGTGGTTCCTTCATTGTGTCCTAATCCTAAGAATTCTAAGGAGAGATCATTGCATTCTTTGGATGTAGTTAGAGCTTTGAAATGTTATGTTGAAGCTACTAAGAATTTCCGAAAGACTTCTAGTCTATTTGTTATCTTTTCCGGTTCTAGGGAAAGGTCAGAAGGCCTCTGCATTTCTTTGGCATCTTGGTTGAATCTTTAATTCATCATGCTTATGTCGAGTTGGGTAAAAACTCCGCCTCAAAGGATTACAGCTCATTCTACTAGGTCAGTTTCTACTTCCTGGGTGTTTAGGAATGAAGCTTCGGTTGATCAGATTTGCAAAGCAGCAACTTGGTCTTCTTTGCATACTTTTACTAAATTCTACCATTTTGATGTGTTTTTCTTCTTCTGAAGCTGTTTTTGGTAGAAAAGTACTTCAGGCAGCTGTTTCAGTTTGAATCTTCTGCTTATATTTTCAGTTTTTTTCATTTTAAACTTTATTTTGGGTGTGGATTATTTTTCAGCGGAATTGGCTGTCTTTATTTTATCCCTCCCTCTCTAGTGACTCTTGCGTGGAAAGATCCACATCTTGGGTAGTCATTATCCCATACGTCACTAGCTCATGGACTCTTGCTAATTACATGAAAGAAAACATAATTTATGTAAGAACTTACCTGATAAATTCATTCTTTCATATTAGCGAGAGTCCATGAGGCCCACCCTTTTTTGTGGTGGTTATGATTTTTTTGTATAAAGCACAATTATTCCAATTCTTATTTTTTATGCTTTCGCACTTTTTTCTTATCACCCCACTTCTTGGCTATTCGTTAAACTGATTTGTGGGTGTGGTGAGGGGTGTATTTGTAGGCATTTTGAGGTTTGGGAAACTTTGCCCCTCCTGGTAGGAATGTATATCCCATACGTCACTAGCTCATGGACTCTTGCTAATATGAAAGAAATGAATTTATCAGGTAAGTTCTTACATAAATTATGTTATCAGTTGTATTTTTTAACTCAAAATCCAAACCAAAGTAATAGTAACTTGAAAATTACTTGCGTGGAATATTGATCATTTTTAATCATTTTAATTTAAAAAAATATTAATGAAAAAGTTTGTATTTTGGAATAATTATGGAATTTGAAATTCCTGATTTGGGGATTTGTACCTGTATATAACAAAAATAGCCTATATTTTCATAAACTTTATTTTCAGCTAATTTACACGTGGTTCTCTTCCTATTTGTCTAACCGTACCTTTAGTGTAGCCTTCTCTGTGGTATCCTCTGCCCCGTTACCACTTTCTTTTGGGGTACCACAAGGCTCTGTCTTTGGTCCCCTTCTCTTCTCAATCTACATGTCATCATTAGGTTCCTTAATAAAGTCCCACAGATTTCAATACCATTTGTTTGCTGATAACACCCAAATCTACCTCGCTGCACCACACCTATCTTCTTCCTTGCAAACCCGTGTCACTAACTGTATTTCTTATATCTCATCTTGGATGTTCTCTCACTACCTTAAGCTAAATCTCTCCAAAACTGAGCTCCTTATTTTCCCCTCTTCTTCAAAAATCTCCACCCCCAACTTCTATATAACTCTCGATAACTCCATCATTACCCCTACCCCACATGCTCGATGTCTTGGGGTCACACTTGACTCAGATCTTTCTTTCACTCCTCACATTCAGTCCTTGGCTAAAGCCTGCCGCTTCCACCTTAAAAGCATCTCTAAAATTAGATATTTCCTTGCACAAGACACAACTAAGATTTTAATCCACTCTCTCATTCTTTCCCGCCTCGACTACTGTACCTCCATCCTCTCTTGTCTCCCCAGCTGCTGCCTAGCTCCTTTACAATCCATAATGAATGCCTCTGCCAGGCTTATCTTCCTTACACGTCGCTCTTTATCTGCTGCACCTCTCTGCCAATCCCTTCACTGGCATCCTCTTGCCTCCAGGCTTAAACACAATATTCTCACTCTGCTCCCCCCTACATCTAAGACCATGAGGCCTATTTATTAAAGGTCTGTTGGACCTGATCCGACAGTGCGGATCAGGTCTGACAGACCTCGCTGAATGCGGAGAGCAATACGCTCTCCGTATTCAGCATTTCACCAGCAGCTCTTGTGAGCTGCTGGTGCAATGCCACCCCCTGCAGATTCGCGGCCAATCAGCCACCAGCCACCAGGGGGTGTCAATCAATCCAATCGTACTCAATCAGGTTGAATTGTGTCGATCTCTGTCCGCCTGCTCAGAGCAGGTGGACAGGTTATGGAGCAGCGTTCTTTAGACAGCTCCTTCATAACTGCCGTTTCTGGCGAGCCTACAGGCTCGCCAGAAACACGGACCCTCAAGCTCCATTCGGAGCTTGATAAATGGGCTTCCTTGTCTCCAGATACTCTCCCTCCTGACCCCTTCGCTCTGCTCACAATCTTCTACACTCCTCCTCTCTTGTTACCTCCTCACATTCCCGTTTACTGGCTACCATCTTGTGGAACTCTCTGCCTCGCTCCACAAGACTCTCCCCTAGTTTTGAAAGCTTCAAACACTCCCTAAAGGCTGTACTATTCAGGGATGGCGCTCTACAAATACCTGATAATAATAATAATTTTTTTCCTTCATGTGACCATCAAGCTTTAGGAAAATTATTGCATATATGGATAATAAAATCCCAATAGTGCAGGCAGAAAATTATAGATGTAATATCCAAACTTACAGATATTTTTGAGAGCTACTAGTTATCTGGATAATCTTCTGTTGAGACCAACAGATGACAGAATTGAAGACTGTAGGGTAGATTTACAAAGCAGCGGATGCTGCTATCTACCCACTGTAGAATGTGCAGGGGGGGGCACTGCACAATTATTTCACTAGAAATGCTTGTGCAATAATAAATTCTGAGAGCGTATGCTGTCGGCATTTATCTATGTGCGGCAGACATGATCTACTACAGCAGATCTGTAATGCTCATGGGATTTTTCCCTATCAGACCAAACTTGTTCAGTAGTCTTCTTAAACCGGCCATCAAGTCTAGGGATAAGGAAATATCCCAGAACAAAGTGAGTGTAAGAAATGAGGTAAACAGTACTCATGGTAGACAGGGTAATCCTTCACAGCAATAAGATTAAAGCTGAAAATGGTCAGAGACAGGCAGAGTTCGGCAACAGAAAGTATTGTAGTTCAATGGTAAACCAATTGAGTGGTCAGGGACAGGCAACAAAAGATAATCCAGCAGATTAGTAGTTTCAGGGGTAAACCAGGCAGAGTGGTCAGACAGGCAGAGTTCAGCAATGATAAGGCAATCCGGCAATTCAAGGGTTAAACAGGCAGAGTAGTCAGACAAGCAGAGTTTAGCAATATTAAGGCAATCCAGCAATTCAGGGGATAAACAGGCAGAGTAGTCAGACAAGCAGAGTTCAGCAATATTAAGGCAATCCAGCAATTCAAGAGTTAAACAGGCAGAGTAGCCAAAGAGCAGAGTTCAGCAATAATAAGGCAATCCAGCAATTTAAGTAATAAAGCACCTAGGAGCACACACAGTAACACCTATACTTGGGCAGTGAATGTAAGTTATGCTGGTACTTACATAGGCGCTGATTCGCGCCAAGGAGTTAAAAGGATCCAGCTTGAAAGGGGAATAGATGTCATCACCGCCGCACGCTCACAGCAACCGCCACGTCCCTGGCAACAGCCAGTGCAGCAACCGCCGCATCCCTGGCAACAGCCAGAGCAGCGCAAGGGAGCAGCGTTACAGGATCATGTCCAGCCGCTCATTGATAAATCTACCCCTTCATGTTCTTGCTTTAAGTATACTTTGCTTCCTGTCATGTAACAGCTTCCAGAATTCCACATCTTTTAATGGATATTAAAACATTTCAATGTCCCACACTCTTAGTAACTGGTTTAGGTAATTTAAAGCATTATGAAAACCAGAGGCTTTGGTTTTTGGATTCTCCAATGATTAGCTGTAAAATGGGCTTATAACTCAAAAATAATCTTAAAAGTCAAAAATAATCTTAAAAATATATACTTTACTTCCTGTTATGTAATAGCTCCCAGAACCCTACCACACCAAACAGATAGCAACTGTAAAATCAACTCAATGAACAAAAACAATCTAAAGTGTGAAGTACATCTTGAAAATGTCTGATATAAGATAAAAATTCAGTTACCTCTTAACAATCAGCTAGAAAGTGCAATGACTCACTGATGGAATGGTAAGAAGGAGAAATGGAAACCATTCTTTACTTTACAAACCTCTTGACACATTTAATATGATTCAAGACAATGAAAGCCAAGTTTAGGAGTCTATTACTATACTTTCTTTCTTTCATATCAAGTCCACTAAGTGATAAATATAGGCCCATTCTTATTTTCACATTTATTAATCACACTTCTTTTTAAAGGGATAGTAAACACCAAAAATGTTATTGTTTAAAAATATAAATAATCCTTTTATTTACCATTCCCCTGTTTTGCATAACCAACACTGTTATATAAATATACTTTCTACCTCTGTAATGACTTTGTATCTAAGCTCCTGCAGACTGCCTTCTTATCTCAGTTCTTTTGACAGACTTGCATTTCAGGCAATTAGTGCGGATTCTTAAATAACTGCATGTCCATGAGCACAATATTTATATGAAACACATGAACTAATAACCTCTAGCTGGGAATAAACTGTCAAATGCATTCAGATAAAAATTAGCATATACGCCTACCTAGGTTTAGCTTTCAACTAAGAATACCAAAGGAACAAAGTAAATTTGATTAAAAGTAAATTAGAAAGTTGTTTAAAATGACATGCCCTATCTGAATTACAAAAGTTTAATTTGGACTTTACTATCCCTTTAAATTTGCTTGTCTTGCATCTTAAAGCAGGTTTGACATCTGGAAAGCATTTCATAATAACATATCTTCATTACCTTGTTTTTGTTTTCTGTAGTACATAAAAATAGATGTGTTTTTGATATAGGGCTTTTTTTACCCCCCAAGGCACAGTATCAGACTTAACAAGATTACTATTAGGTAATAAAGAATAGTTGACCTAGCTTAATGGTATTCAATTTATCAAACTCAGGAGAATAAAAGGTTGAGTTGGCTTTGGCAATAATAGAAACTGTTACCTTGAAGTTTGAACAGAAATTGCAGTTGCCTCATTAGCCAACTGACTGATTGCACCAAACACAAGAATTTACTTAACTAACTGGTATGGTAGGACTCCAATCTAATGCAGAACTAACTTTATTGTAAAATTGTTTTACGTATTCTAAAATTATATATTTGTGTTGTAGATTTTGGGTCAGATTACAAATGGCACACATTTTTTTTCTGCTCTAACGTTAAATGCGCTAAAGTTAAAATCCTAGAGTGGCCGTATTAGGGCACGTATTACAAGTTGAAAGACTTGCAAGTCAACTTTAGGGGGCCGATTTACCAAGCGGGCAATCATCCCCAATGCAGCTGTTTCCACATGAGCCTTCAGGCTCGCTGGAAACAGGAGTTAAAAAGCAGCCTCTGAGACTGCTTTCTGCAATCTGCCCGATCAAATATGATCAAGTTGATTTACACCCCCTGCTAGCGGCCACTTGGCCGCAAATCTGCAGGGGGCAGCATTGCACAAGCAGTTCACCAAAACTATTTGTGCAATGATAAATGCCGCCCGACATATGATAAATTGGCCCTTAAGACTTAAATTATCACTTACTTCCTTCTACTCATAGACTTCTATGGGGTATACAAAAACAACAACACAACTATTAGTTATCGCTGTATTTAATGGTCCTTTAGGTTTGATGTAGAATTTTGCAAATATTGTATTGCCTAGTTTTATAAAGGAATATAATTTAAACCCATAGATAAATTAACACATAAAATGTACTACAAGTTGTTAAGCTATAAATTTATATGCCTATACATTTTGGGAAAAATGACGTTAGAGAAACTGGATTGAAGGGATATAGTGGGGACATTTATCAAACTGGGAACAAGTGATCAAGTAGCAATGTTATCCATGTCCTCCAAAGTGTCTAGATCTATAGATATTTAAAAACAAATGACAATATGTCGTGCCATATCTGATGAAGATCACAGCAATAAAAGTGATTTGTTAAGTGAGAGAGTTTTATAATTCTTCATAGTAAACCGTCTGGTGCAAATGTAACTAACTCTTCAATTTTTGCTTGCAGGAGGGTGCCAGATTTTCTGTATTGTGTTGATAATTTTATTTTGTAATTTTCACCCAGGCTTGACAGGGATTAACCACCTGAGTTGCTGGAAACTTTACAGCTTTAAGTATTCAGGGCTCTAGGTTTTACAGTGACTTAGGATGTGTACCCAGTCCAGTCTGAGAGTGCAGTCCATTTCCTTGTTTTGTATGTCTATCTATCTATCTATCTATCTATCTATCCATCCATCCAATATATATATAAAGTCATGTGAAAAACAAAGTACAACCTCTTTGAATTCTATGGTTTTAAGTATCAGGACATATAACAACCATCTGGTCCTTAGAAGATCTTAAATTAGGTAAATACAAACTAGGATGAACAACAACACATGACATATTACATGACGCGTGTCATGATTTATTTAACAAAAATAAAGCCAAAATGGAGAAGCTATATGTGAAAAACGAAGTACACCTTATAATTCAATAGCTCGTAGAGCCACCTTTAGCAGAAATAACTTGAAGTAATCATTTTCTGTATAACTTTTATCAGTCTCTCACATGGTTGTGGAGGAATTTTGTCCCACTCTTCTTACAATATTGCCTTCAGTTGTTGAAAGGTCTACAAGAATTAATTTATTGCACAGCTCACAGTCCTGCCATAGCATTTAAACCGGGTTGAGATCTTGACTTTGACATTGCAACACCTTGATTCATTTGTTTTTCAGCCGTTCTGTTGTAGATTTGCTGGTGTGGTTGGAAACATTGTCCTGTGGACTCAATGATTGCAAGTTGCACAGGTCCTGTGGCTGCAAAACAAGCCCAAATCATCACCTCTCCACCACCGTGGTGCTGTGCATTATGGCCAAACATCGACACTTTTCTCTTGTCTATCTAATGGACATTGTTCCAGAAGCCCTGTGGTTTGTTCAAATGCAACTTTGCCAACCTAATTAGTGCTGCCATGCTCCTTTATCAGAGAAGAGGCTTTCCCCTGGCAACCCTTCTAATAAACCATACCATTACTCTTTTTCTAATTGTACTGTCATGAACTTTAACATTAAACATGCTAACTGAATCATGTAGAGTCTGAGATGTAACAGTTTTTTTTTTTTTTGCAATTTCTCTGAGCATTGCACGTTCTGGCCTTGGGGCAAATTTGCTGGGATATCCACTCCTGTGAAGATTGTCAACTGTCTTGAATGTTTTCCACTTGTGAATCATCTTCCTAACTGTAGAATGATGTACTTTAAATTGTTTGGAAATGGGCTTATAACCCTTCCTAGATTGATGGGCAGCAACAATTGTTTCTCTAAGATCATTGCTGAAGTATTTCCTCCTTGGTATTGTGTTAACACACACCTGAATGCTCTGGACTAGCAAACTGCTAAAACTTCAGCTTTTATAGAGGTGGTCACACTTGCTGATGATCAATTAATCAAGGGCATTTGATTAGTAGCACATGGCTGCTACTTGGGGGCCCATTTATCAAGCTCTGGATGGAGCTTGAGGGCCCATGTTTCTGGCGAACCTGCAGGCTCACCAGAAACACCAGTTATGAAGCAGCGGTCTAAAGACCATTGCTTCATAACCTGTCCGCCTGCTCTGAGCAGGCGGGCAGACATCGACGCAATTGTAATGCTGTTTATTGAATCTACTTTTACAGAGTTAAGGAATTAGGGGTTAATCTCATTTCTTATGTATTTGTAGCCTGCTTATTATCCTTATACAACCTTTTATATAAGTGTCAGTAAATAGGCAGAGTTAGAAAAAGGTGCATGCCTCTAATTAAAGGGACAGTAGCATGACAGTACCCCCCTCACAAGGAATGCCAAAGGTGTTCACGGAGATAGCCTGTCTGGATTGCGACGATGTAATAGAGATAAGAGACAGTTGGCACAAAGATTAGTCGAGGGCTCCCACAAATCTTCATCATGGGGGTAGCCCTTCCAATGAACGAGATATTCAAGAATTTGTCCACGTTGTTGTGAGTCCAGTAAGGAGACGTGGAAAGTCGGGTGTATACGCATAGTTGATGGGAGGCTTATTATCCTTATACAACCTTTTATATAAGTGTCAGTAAATAGGCAGAGTGAGAAAAAGGTGCATGCCTCTAATTAAAGGACAGTAGCATGACAGTACCCCCTCACAAGGAATGCCAAAGGTGTTCACGGAGATCGCCTGTCTGGATTGCGACGATGGAATAGAGATAAGAGACAGTTGGCACAAAGATTAGTCGAGGGCTCCCACAAATCTTCATCATGGGGGTAGCCCTTCCAATGAACGAGATATTCAAGAATTTGTCCACGTTGTTGTGAGTCCAGTAAGGAGACGTGGAAAGTCGGGTGTATACGCATAGTTGATGGGAGGCTGAGAGTCACAGCATTTTTATTCACTATTTTGCTGATGAATAAGGACCTTTATATAGAGAGGTGAGTTTCTTTGATGGGACATGAAGGTTCAAATGCTTTGTTGACAACCAAACTTTATCACCTATTTTGTAGGTGGGTGGTTCACGTCTCCTGAGATCATAATAAAACTTGTGGGTTGCTTGGGCTTCTTGAATGTTATACTTCATGACCTCATAGATCTTGGCGAGATCCCTCACAAGTTGTTCAGTAGTTAGGGTCTTGGTGGTAGATTCCGTAAGAGGGTGAAAAGTAGGGTTGTATCTGTAGTTCGCATAAAAGGGTGAGTATTTAGTAGAGAAGTTGACAGAATTGTTATAAGCAAACTCTGCATAAGGTAGGTAATCTGCCCATTTACCCTGTTTTTCATTAAAATGAGAGCGTAGGTATTGTTCCAACCATTGGTTGGCTCTCTCAGTTTGTCCATTGGACTGAGGATGGAAGGCAGAACTGAGTCTTTGGTTAATGTGTAGTTGGCTGCAGAGCTCCTTCCAGAATCTGGAGGTAAATTGGCTATATCTATCTGATGTTATGGTATCAGGTAATCCATGAAGTTTTACTAAGTTAGCAAGTAATAGGCGAGCAGTGATGGAAGCAGTTGGAAGTCTTTCTGTAGGGATAAAATGAGCCATCTTTGTGAATAGATCCATGATAACTAGTATGGTTGTATATCCTGAAGAAGATGGTAATTCAACGATATAATCCATAGCTATATCACTCCATGGTCTAGTTGCTATTGGTAGAGAGAGTAGCAAACCATAAGGTTTTTTGTGTTGTGGCTTAGTTTGTATACAGATAGGACAAGTTTTTAAGTAATTACTAATGGTGTCATGTTTGGCCACCAAAAGTTACTCTGTAATAATTATAAGGTTTTTTTCTCACCCGGATGGTTTGAGAGAACTGAATCATGAACTTAAGATAGTACTTCATTTTGAAGTTGTGGAGGTATGTAAAACATCTGGTCATGGTAATACAATCTATCTGGATGTATTGTTAGTTTATGCAGAGGTTTTTCCTTAATCTTGATTTTGTGCTATACGAACTTGTTGTTGTTCATCAGCAATTATATGAGTATTTGGTATAACAGAACCTGGTGTAGTATTTTTAGTTGTTTGGGGTGGTAACCTAGAGAGTGCATCAGGTTTTCCATTATGAGATCCGGGTCTATGCATTATAAGATAGTGGAACCTGGAGAAATAGAGGCTCCAGCGAACCTGACGTGCGGATAAGGTACGAGTGGTTTGTAGGTACTCCAAGTTTTTGTGATCAGTATATATTATGATTGGTTTTGCTGTACCCTCTAGGAGATGCCTCCAATGTTCCAATGAAACTTTGATTGCCAATAGCTCCTTCTCACTTATTGGATAATGAAGTTCTGAGGAGGACATTATCTTGGAATAATAAGCGATAGGATGCATAGGATGTTCCGAAAGATTCCCGTTTGAGATAAAATGGCTCCAATGGCGTAGTCACTTGCATTCCACTTCTAGAATGAACTGTAGATTATGGTCTGGAAATTGGACGATAGGAGCAGTGGTGAACTTAAGTTTTTAGAGGTCCAAATGAGTGTTGTGCCTGGGGAGTCCACTGGAATTTTGTAGCTGTGCTGGTCAATCTGGTTAGTGGTTTTACTATTCCAGAAAAAACCCTGTATAAATTTCCTATAATAATTAGAAAACCCCAGGAATTTTTGCACTTCTTTCCTTGAGTTGGGAACAGGCCAGTTAGTGATTGCTGTGATCTTATTATCTTCCATTTGTATGCCCTGGGGACTGATGTTATAACCAAGAAATGATAACTGAGTGGTATGAAATATACATTTTTCCGGTTTTGCGAATAGGTGATGCTTCCTGAGCCTATCCAGCACTATTTTTACATGTTGTATGTGTTGTTCTAGTGTCTCTGAGTATATCAGTATGTCATCTAGGTAAATAATAATGAATACATCCAATAGATCATGAAATACGTCATTCACAAAAAACTGAAATGTGGCGGGGGCATTACATATAGGCCGTATCGTGTGCGAAAGGTGGTGAGCCACTCATCACCACTTCTGATCCTCACTAAATTATAGGCCCCCCCTTAGGTCTTATTTAGTGTATATCTTGGGTGAGGAAAGTCTTTCTATTAATTCCGGTATCAGCGGTAGCGGATATCTGTTCTTTTTTGTAACCTTGTTTAGTGCTCGGTAATCAATAATAGGGCGTAATGAGTTGTCTTTATTACGGACAAAAAATATTCCGGCACCTGCAGGGGAAGTGGATGGTGTTATAAATCCTTTCCTAACATTCTCATCTATGTATTCCTTGAGGTGTTGTAACTCAGGCTGTGATAAGGGGTATACACTCCTACTGGTATCGGTGAACCAGGAAGCAATTCAATGGGACAGTCGTATGTCCTATGCGGAGGCAGAGTTTCTGCCTCCATTTTACTGAATACGTCGGTGTATTCTGGGTATTGTGTGGGAATCGTGTCACTAGTGGTGGAAGCTAGAATGGGACTGATGTAACAATTATCCTTGCAATAGTCTAAATCTAGTGTGATAGTGAGCGTGTCCCAGTTAATAACTGGTTTGTGGAGTTTAAGCCATGACAGACCTAATACTACAGGGAATAATGGTGAACAGGTAACATCAAATACTATATGTTCTGTATGACCCTCCTTTGTAGTGAGTAGTAAAGGTGTGGTTTGATGTGTGATGGGACCATTTGAGGAAGAAGTGCCATCAAATACATGCAAAACTACTGGATATTGCTTTTTAACAGTGGGTATTTTATTTACAGTGATGAGTTATGTGTCTATGAATACACCTGAGGCGCCAGAGTCCACTATTGCTGTGACTTCAGTCTGATGGTGTCCCTACTGTAAAGTAATAAGTAGGTGACAGTAATTGGAAATAGAGAGGTTACAAACAGTATCATAATGAATGTCATTTTTGTTACCTTTCTTAGTCCTTGCCAGGGCAGGGCAGTCCTTAACCCCATGTCCCTTGGTTCCACAGTATAAGCATAAATTCAAGAGTCGTCTCCTTGCCTTTTCTTCAGGTTTGAGGGGCCCCTAGCCAACCCCACTTCCATAGTTCAGTTGTTGATCTTGATGGGTATGAGGGGGTGTGGTTGTAAGGTTTGTTTTTAATTGGTTCTAAAGTGTCTCTCTCTTTCTTTCTTTCTTTCTCTTAACCTCCTGTCGATATTAATACTTAGTAACATTAATTCATCTAAAATGTCAGGAATCTCTACTCTAGCAAGCTCATCTTTGACGGCCTCAGACAGACCAATTCTGTACTGTTTTTTTAGGGCAATGTTATTCCATTCACTGTCTCTAGCCCATCTTTTAAAATCAGCTATATAGTTCTCTACTGGCCGTCTAAGCTGTTTCAGAGATCTCATGTTGTTTTCTGCTGTTAACTGCTTAAGTGGGTCATCATATAACAATGCCATAGCTCTAAAAAAATGAGTCTAAGGAATTAAGTATGGGGTCATTATTTTCATAAAATGAATTTGCCCATGATCTTGATTCTGCACGGAGATAAGATATTATAGTCAAGACCTTTTGTTTTTCTGTGGCATAAGTTTTTGGCTTAAGGTCAAACATCAAATTACATGAGTTGTAAAAATCTCTGAAAAGGGATCTATCCCCATAGTATTTCTCAGGAGGGCTAACATTAGGTTCATTAGTAGCTTCAGTTAACTGAACTTTTTGTGTTGCTGTGTCTTTAATTACACCCCTTAATGTTTAATTTTGAATTTGTAATTCCCTTAGTCCCTGTGCTAATTGTTCTACCCTTTGGTTTAGGTTGTGCACATGTGAGGACAGCTCTGTAGGATCCATTTTTTTAGGCTTGTTATTTTGTAATGCTGTTTACTGAATCTATTTTTACAGAGTTAAGGAATTAGGGGTTAATCTAATTTCTTATGTATTTGTAGCCTGCTTATGATCCTTATACAACCTTTTATATAAGTGTCAGTAAATAGGCAAAGTGAGAAAAAGGTGCATGCCTCTAATTAAAGGGACAGTAGCATGACAGCAATTCAACCCGATCGAGTACAATCAGGTTGATTGACACTCCCTGCTGGTGGCCGATTGGCCGCGAATCTGCAGGGGGCAGCATTGCACCACCAGCTCACAAGAGCTGCTGATGCAATGCTGAATATAGAGAGCGTATTGCTCTCCGCATTTAGCAATGTCTGTCTGATCTGATCCACACTGTCAGATCAGGTCCGACAGACCTTTGTTAAATAGGCCCCCTAAACTCTTAATTCCTAAGATCTGCATTAAATATATGAAGAAATGTTGGATTTAAATTCTTGCCACTAATATATTGGAATTTATGTAATCATTTCCTTAGCATTTACCCATACATAATGATGAATCTTTAATTTTTTTATCTATAGTCCATTTTCCATACATACTGCTTTCTGCAGGCATTATCTGTCATGCAAGTACATATTCTTATGTAGATATTTAAGATGTGCACATAGTAAACTCAAATAATAGGAACTTCAGGAATATAAAAACATTGTGCTTTCATGCATGCCTTGATAAACTAAGACTGTAAATCTTATTTTTGGAGAAGCTAAAATAAACAAGCAATTCAGTCAATCCAATTTTAATTGAAAAGATAATATATTTACAGAGGAGAGGATTGTGTTCACTGTTATTTGACAGATGAGGCTTGCAGTCAAATTTAATATATTTGAGTGAAATCTTTCTTTAAATCAGCTGTGGTTTTGGACAGGGTGATTGGTTGGAATACACTCAGTAAGCACCAACTGTGAAATTCAGTTTTTCTCGTAAGTGGCTGAATTAATGGTATCTAAGTAACGCTCCACGTGTTTGTAGGAAGGCTACAAGATATACAGTGGAAAATAAATTAGTTTCTGAATATCTGATCTTTTTACAAGGGAAAGATACATAAAATGTATGTATATAATATTAATTTAACATATCTTAATTTTACATTTTAAAACTGAATGATAAATTAGCTATATGAAAGAGCAAAAAAAAAATAATTATATAATAAAACATGTTTTTAATTCATGGCTTTAAATACATTCACAAAGTATCTAGCTTAACATGTATTACATTGTTTATATTATATATATATATATATATATATATATACATATATATATATATATATATATACTAGTCCTAAAGCCCGTTCACACGGGCCATTTTTTGCAGTACAGTGGTCCCACCACTGGCGTTCTCTCCCTCTCACTCTCTTTTGCTTTCTCTCTCTCCCCCCTCTCTTTTGCACTCTCTCCCCCTATCTCTCTCTCTCGCTCCCCTCTCTCTCTCTCGCTCCTCTCTCCCTCTCTCTCCCCCTCTCTCTCTCTCTCTTCTCTCTCTCCCTCTCTCTCTCTCTCCTCTCCCTCTCTCTCTCTCTCTCTCTCTCTCTCCCCTCTATCTCTCTCTCTCTCTCTCCCCTCTATCTCTCTCTCTCTCCCCTCTATCTCTCTCTCTCTCTCTCCCCTCTATCTCTCTCTCTCTCTCCCCTCTATCTCTCTCTCTCTCGCCTCTCTCGCCTCTCTCTCTCTCTCCTCTTTCTCCCCCTCTCTCTCCTCTCTCTCTCCCCCCTCTGTCTCTCCTCTCTCTCTCTTGCCCCTCTATCTCTCCCCCCCTCTCTCTCTCCCCCCTCTCTCTATCTCTCTCCCCTCTCTCTCCCCCCTCCCCCCCTCTCTCTCTCTTCCCCTCTCTCTCTCTCCTCTCTCTCTCCTCCTCTCTCTCCCCCCTCTGCTCTCTCTCTCTCTCTCTCTCTCCCCCCCTCTGTCTCCCTCACTCCCCTCTCTCTCTCCCCCCTCCCCCCTCTCTCTTTTTCTGTCCACATCTCCCCTCTTTCTCTATCCCCTCTCTCTCTATCTCTCTCCTTCTGTCTCTCTCTCCCTCTCCCCTCTCTCTCTCTCCCTCTCCCCTGACTCTCTCTCTCCCCGTCTCTCTCTCTCCCTCTCCCCTGACTCTCTCTGTCCCCGTCTCTCTCTCTCTCTCTCCCCTCTCTCTCTCTCTCACCTCTCTCTCCCCCTGTCTCTCTCTCCCTCTCCCCTTACTCTCTCTCTCCCTGTCTCTCTCCTCTCTCTCTCCTCCCTCTATCTCTCTCTCTCTCTCCCCCCTCCCCACTCTCTCTCTCTCCCCTCTCTCTCTCTCTCTCTCTCTCTCTCTCTCTCTCTCTCTCCTCTTTCTCCCCCTCTCTCTCCTCTCTCTCTCCCCCCCTCTGTCTCTCCTCTCTCTCTCTCTTGCCCCTCTATCTCTCCCCCCCCCTCTCTCTCTCCCCCCTCTCTCTATTTCTCTCCCCTCCCTCTCCCCCCTCCCCCCCCCTCTCTCTCTCCCCTCTCTCTCTCTCTCCCCTGTCTCTCTCTCCTCTCTCTCTCCTCCTCTCTTCTCCCCCCTCTGTCTCTCTCTCTCTCACTCCCCTCTCTCTCTCTCTCTCTCCCCTCTTTCTCTCTCACTCCCTCTCTCTCTCTATCTCCCCCCCTCTCTCTTTTTCTGTCCACATCTCCCCTCTTTCTCTCTCCCCTGTCTCCTCTATCTCTCTCCCTCTGTCTCTTTCTCTCTCTCCCCCCTCTCTTTTGCACTCTCTCCCCCTCTCTCTCTCTCTATCTATCTCTCTCTCTCCCCCCTCTCTCTCTCTCTCTCCCCCCCTCTCTCTCTCTCTCTCCCCCCCTCTCTCTCTCTCTCTCCCCCCTCTCTCTCTCATTCTCTCTCTCCTCTCTCTCTCTCCTCTCTCTCTCTCTCTCCCCCCTCTCTCCACATCTCCCCCCCTCTCTCCACATCTCCCCACATCTCCCCCCTCTCTCCACATCTCCCCCTCACTCCACATCTCCCCCCTCACTCCACATCTCCCCCCTCTCCCCACATCTCCCCACATCTCTCCACATCTCTCCCCTCTCTCCACATCTCTCCACATCTCCCCCTCTCTCCACATCTCCCCCCTTTCCCCACATCTCTCCAACATCTCCCCACATCTCTCCCCTCTCTCCACACCTCCCCCTCTCTCCACATCTCCCCCCTCTCCCCACATCTCTCCACATCTCCGCACATCTCTCCCTTCTCTCCACATCTTCCCCCTCACTCCACATCACCCCCCCTCTCCCCACATCTCTCCACCCTCTCTTGAGCTGTTTGAGCTCTCTCCACGGCCCTTCACGGGCCTTCACGCTAGGCTCCGCCCCCTTCAGGGCCTCCGCGTTAGGCCCCGCCCCCTTCACGCTCGGCCACGCCCACTTCTGCTCGGCGCAGTCGGCAGAACAGTTAGGGACTTAGGCCAGGTGTGTTTGTCCTCGTGCTGTCTCTACTGCGCATGACAGCTTCGGACAAACACACTTGGCCTTTTATAGTATAGGATATATATATATATATATATATATATATATATATACTCTATATATATAATATATATATATATATACAGTGGGGCAAAAAAAGTATTTAGTCAGCACCAATTGTGCAAGTTCTCCCACTTAAGAAGATGAGAGAGGCCTGTAATTTTTCATCATAGGTATACCTCAACTATGAGAGACAAAATGTGGAAACAAATCCAGACAATCACATTGTCTGATTTGGAAAGAATTTATTTGCAAATTATGGTGGAAAATAAGTATTTGGTCAATATCAAAAGTTCATCTCAATACTTTGTTATATATCCTTTGTTGGAAATGACAGAGGTCAAACGTTTTCTGTAAGTCTTCACAAGGTTGTCACACACTGTTGATGGTATGTTGGCCCATTCCTGCATGCAGATCTCCTCTAGAGCAGTGATGTTTTGTGGCTGTCGCTGGGCAACACAGACTTTCAACTCCCTCCAAAGGTTTTCTATGGGGTTGAGATCTGGAGACTAGCTAGGCCACTCCAGGACCTTGGAATGCTTCTTACGAAGCCACTCCTTCGTTGTCCGGGCGGTGTGTTTGGGATCATTGTCATGCTGAAAGATCCAGCCACATTTCATCTTCAATGCCCTTGCTGATGGAAGGAGGTTTGCACTCAAAATCTCACGATACATGGCCCCATTCATTCTTTCATGTACACGGATCAGTCGTCCTGTTCCCTTTGCAGAGAAAAAGTCCCAAAGCATGATGTTGCCACCCCCATGATTCACAGTAGGTATGGTGCTCTTTGGTTGCAACTCAGCATTCTCTCTCCTCTAAACACGACGAGTTGTGTTTCTACCAAACAGTTCTACTTTGGTTTCATCTCACCATATGACATTCTCCCAATCCACTTCTGGATCATCTAAATGCTCTCTAGCATACTTCAGACAGGCCCAGACATGTACTGGCCCGGACACATCTGGCACTGCAGGATCTGAGTCCCTGGCGGCGTAGTGTGTCACTGATGGCAGCCTTTGTTACGTTGGTCCCAGCTCTCTGCAGGGTCATTTCACTAGGTACCCCTGTGTGGTTATGGATGTTTTGCTCACCGTTCTTGTGATCATTTGACCCCATGGGGTGAGATTTTGCGTGGAGCCCCAGATCGAGGGAGATTATCAGTGGTCTTGTATGTCTTCCATTTTCTAATTATTGCTCCCCACAGTTGATTTCTTCACACCAAGCTGCTTGCCTATTGCAGATTCAGTCTTCCAGCCTGGTGCAGGTCTACAATTTTGTTTCTGGTGTCCTTCGACAGCTCTTTGGTCTTCACCATAGTGGAGTTTGGAGTGTGACTGTTTGAGGTTGTGGACAGGTGTCTTTTATACTAATAACAAGTTCAAACAGGTGCCATTAATACAGGTAATGAGTGGAGGACAGAGGAGCCTCTTAAAGAAGAAGATACAGGTCTGTGAGAGCCAGAAATCTTGCTTGTTTGTAGGTGACCAAATACTTATTTTCCACCATAATATGCAAATAAATTCTTTCCAAATCAGACAATGTCATTGTTTGGATTTGTTTCCACATTTTGTCTCTCATAGTTGAGGTATACCTATGATAAAAATTATAGGCATCTCTCATCTTCTTAAGTGGGAGAACTTGCACAATTGGTGGCTGACTAAATACTTTTTTTGCCCCACTGTATAAATATATATATATATATATATATATATATTTTTTATTTTTTATTTTTTTTTAAACATGGAAATGGACTGCACTTTCAAACCGGAGTGGGTACGCATCCATGACCTTGCAAAGCTCACAGCCCTGGGAGCTCACCGGCACAGATAGCTGCACAGCTTTCAGGGACTCATGCAGGGTTTTTGTATGAAAATACAAAGGGCCTGTGTCACCCTTGTTTGTATCTTAGTGTGTATGGTTGAAAGTATGTCTATATATATATATTATCTTAAAAATTCAGTCAAGTCAGCTCTAAGAACAACCTGATTAAATAAAGTAATAGGGAAACCTAAGACAACTAATAGTGTGTGTCTAAGGGTGCTCAGGAGGAATCATATGTATGATATAATCAAAAAATTAGAATATGAAAAATTTATAAAGAAAGAAAAGATCAGAAGATCAAAAAATAGGATTCCTAGCCAGCACTTCCCAAAAATATACTGCAAAATATATAAATGTATTAACTAAACTACCTTAGTCTAAAACATATAAACAAACCTAGTTCCCCTTAACTATATTAAAAATACAAAACCATGGCCATGGTAGAGAGAGATTTAATTAAGACGTCTGTAGCATGCATATGCATTTCATTAATAGGAATCATAACAATATAAAACCTAATGTAGACACAAATAGTAATTCTTATAAAATAGATCTATGATACCAAATAGCAATCATGCATATCAAATGCAGACTTAGAGGTGGTATAAAGTCCAGCAATATTCAGCAATTAGTACTAATGCACATTCCAGACAGAACAATAAACAGGCTCCTATAGCAAGTAGTTGAAGCCGCAAAGTACAGGTAAGAGACGTTATTTAGCAAGCAGTTCTTGCAGGTTAATCACAAGTCATGCAAGTTAGTCGCAGTCATATTATGGCAGCAAAAAGCAGCGGAATCACAGTCCATCAGTAAGGCCATACATATAACACAAATCTGTGCATAGACGGAATCAGAGGCCTTTTTTAGGCAAGACAAAGAACAAGGACAAGGATGGAGGAGAAAAAAAACGCAGAGCAGGGAGAAAACATACAGGGGGGAAATACAGTGAAAAAAGATTTACAACTTGAGAAGTCAGCAATAGACAAATAAAAACATTGTCTTAACAAAACCTGTAATGACTTAAAGATAGTGAACTTATCACAAACATTTTTAAAAGGAGCATGAAGAAATTTTGAGGAATGGCTTATCCTATTCCCCAACTAATAAAATGGATACATTCATGATCATTAAGGATCTGAATCTATTTGCGCGTAAAATAGTTCTGAAAAAATGCATACAGGAAAATTAAAACAGCAAACACTAGATATGAGAGATAGAAAATTTATAGATAATTTGATATCTATGCAGAACAAAACAGAGTGCAAACAACAACAAACTAATACAACTCAGGATTTAAACAATGCACAGCAAGAAGTAGATGGGGAACACATAGGCTATACACTATTAAAAAAGAAATCAAAATACATGCCACCCTTGTCCATAGCTGGACCAGTAAGTAGCTTTGTTAAACTGGTTGAAAATGATATAGCCAATTTAGACATCAATACGGGCTTTGAAGACAATTTAACTAGAAAACAGAGATGGGCTCTCAATGATCTAATAAAGGATAATAGCATTACCATTAAGCCATCGGACAAGGGTGGCAATGTAGTGATAATGAACACTATTGATTACAGAAAGGAATGTTTTAGACAAGTCACAGACGGCATTCACTACAGCTTGCTTAACAGTGATCCAACTATAGAATATCAAATTGAACTGGACTACATTCTCACTCAGGCTATGAAGAATGGAATAATTAATAAAGCAGAATTTGATTTTATGAACATCAAAAAAACAAAAACAGCGACGTTTTATACCATAACCAAATTACATAAAAATCCGCCACCGGGAAGTCCTATTATTTCACGTCAAGGAAGCCTGGGTGAGTATGTATCTCAGTAAATTGATTATTGTTTGCAGCCTTTCCTACAAACATTGCCCTCATTCATAAAAGATACTAGTGATGCTCTGAAGAAATTGGACAGTTTAACCATAGAGGATAATACTATTTTAGTAACCATAGACGTGGAATCTTTGTATTCCTCTATTCCCCATAACTTAGGGATAGAGGCTTGCAAATATTATTTGGCACAGAGGGGATTAAAATAAAAAGAGCACACAAACTTTGTTTTGGAAATTTTGGATTTTGTCCTCAATAATAATTATTTCATCTTTGATGAAAAATATTATTGTCAAACCTTAGGCACTGCCATGGGAGCTAGCTGTGCACCCACTTATGCATGCCTATATTTAGGCAAGTGGGAGACAGATTATGTATTAGACATTGCATCACAGTATGAAGATAACATGAAACTCTGGGTATGCTACATCGATGATATTTTGGTCCTATGGAATGGAAAGGAAGGGGAACTAAAGGAGTTTATGGAGAGATAAAATGTAAACAACTTAAACCTTAAATGTACTTATACCCATAGTATTACCAATATTCCATTTCTGCATTTGATCATTACAGCCAAAAATGTGGTATTAGAAACAGAAATATATAGGAAAGAGACCTCCGTTAATATGATTCTAAAGGCTGATAGTCATCATATAGACTCGGTCATAAAAGGCATTCAGTCATCATATAGACTCGGTCATAAAAGGCATTCCATATGGCCAATATCTGCGGTGTAAGCGAAACTGCTCCACAAAGGAGTCGTTCAAATTTCATGCAGATGACCTGAGAGATAGATTAACAGAAAGAGGGTATTCCAACAAACATCTGAAACAAAGTTATTTGAAAACATTTAAAAAAATACGGGATGAAACTTTATATGATATTAAAGATCATCATGAGGGCAGAACTGATAAAGAAGGAATTAGATTTATAACTGCTTTTAACAATAAGTGGCAATACATTATGGCTATCTTTAATAAACATTGGGATGTATTACATATGGATCCCATTATTAGAGATATAGTGGGAGAGAGACCCACAATGACCCCTAGGAGAGCCCCTAATTTAAGGGACAAACTTACAAAGTACATGGCTTTCTAAATATAAAGAGAAAGATGGTAATTTTGCATGTGTTAAGTGTAGAATATGCAAAAATATGCAAAAAGGTGATACAGTGTTAGATAATTATAACAATAAGTATAGAATAAAAGGACATATAATGTGTCACAGTGAGGGAGTAATATTCTGTACATGATTTCATGTTCATGTCCAATGTTTCACATAGGAAAAACATATAAAGAGCTCAGAGATAGAGTTAAGGAACACAAGAGAGGCATTAAAAACAAAAATCTGAAGGATAGCAGTGTAGCTAGACATTATTTTACTCATCATGACATCTCGCTGATAGACCTTTATAGTAGAGGTGGGGGCTTAGATAAATAGCTATTGCAGGCTGAATGTAAGTGGATTTACAACATGAACACCCTGACCCCAAAAGGTCCTAATGAAGAGATTAATTTTGCCCCCTTACTGTAGATAGTAATATAAGAAAAATATCTGCTTTTTAAATTAAATTTACTAATTCTTTTAAAAATGGCTGCAGTATATGTCATTAGGGTGTATGCATATTTCCTGAGTAGATGGTATGACCAAAATACAAATATATATCTCTCATTACTTGCCTTTGCCTATACTGGATAAATCAGAGTGCACATCTTTGTAATTGATTTTATATGGATATTAAAAGGTTTAAAAATGAATACCAATATCTATGTATTAAATTAACAAACATGTAAAGATCATTGGAAAATGAAATAAGATTGTATGTTTCCGCCTTAAAATAATGATATCACAGATACAGATAAACTGAATAGAGGATAAAGAAAGAGAGAAAAAACACCCAGACCTCTAATTTAGGGTATAAATTTCTGGAGGGGAAGAAGACACAGTAGCACTGATACGCTGTGAAGAAGTCGCACCCGGAAGTTCCTAGCGGGCGAAACACGTGTTGCGTGTTTAATATGACTCGGGTTGGACCACCCAAGTAAAAGTGGAGTCTGCTGTGATACAAACCGCCTAGAGAGAGGGCAAGGATAGCCTGCATCCCAGGTCGTATGGAGACTACTTTAGCAGGATCACGCACATACTAACACAGTACATTTGGGAAGTGGTGAGATCTAACACGGGACCCTTAGGCGAGAGTAGGAGTTCCCTAGAATATCCACAATAACTGCACAGATTTGTGTTATATGTATGGCCTTACTGATGGACTGTGATTCTGCTGCTTTTTGCTGCCATAATATGACTGCGACTAAATTGCATGACTTGTGATTAACCTGCATGACCTGCTTGCAAAATAACGTCTCTTACCTGTACTTTGCAGCTTCAACTACTTGCTATAGGAGCCTGTTTATTGCTCTGTCTGGAATGTGCATTAGTACTAATTGCTGAATATTGCTGGACTTTATACCACCTCTAAGTCTGCATTTGATATGCATGATTGCTATTTGGTATCATAGATCTATTTTATAAGAATTACTATCTGTGTCTACATTAGGTTTTATATTGTTACGATTCCTATTAATGAAATGCATATGCATGCTACAGATGTCTTAATTAAATCTCTCTCTACCATGGCCATAGTTTTGTATTTTTAATATAGTTAAGGGGAACTAGGTTTGTTTATATGTTTTAGACTAAGGTAGTTAATAAATTTATATATTATGTATTACAATTGTGCATTTTGATTCTTTGTATTAGCTGTGCCTTTGGCTATCCCTTAGTAGTTACATTTCTGTTTTAACAATACTGTAAGGATATGGGAAGTGCTGGCTAGGGAATCCTATTTTTTCTACTTCTGATCTCTTCTTTCTTTCTAAATTTTTCATATTCTAATTTTTTATATATATATACAGTAGTATATATACATACACATACAGGGGTGGAAATAAATATCACTTTAAATTACTAGTCAGTTAAAATCTACTAGCCAAAGGGAAAAAGATACTGGTTCATTCAGTGTTAAAGATAGGAAAAAGGGGGTGGTGGGGTTTGCGAGCTCCGACCAAACTTATTTGTTTTTCATCTAGCACTGCTCACCTCCCACAAAAGATAGCCTAAGTCCACTTGCCAATCGTATCCTAGACATCTAGCCTTGGACGTAGTGGGCTGCTGCACATCTCTGAGGAGAATGAGGCTTGAGGAGATCGAACAGAGACCGAGTGCAGCCGGCGGCCATCTTGGTTGCCGGGTGAAGTTCACAAGGCCTTCATCTAATCGACCCTGCAAAGAGCTGAAAAGCCAGCCCGAACAGTTCAAAACAGGTCAGTGAACATTTCAGCAGCGACCCATTCTACCATGCATACCAGATCAAGATATAGCGGTACTTAGAGAGGATAGATACTCCTGAACCATTAATTTTTATACACAGCACAACAGCTTAAAATCAGATCACCCACATGTGGTTTATACCCGGCTCAAGGCCCTCACTGGATAATACCTACAGAAGAAAGTGCTAATATGGAGGGGGCTATCGATTTCTATAGCAAGCTAAGCTGCCTACTTCAGGACCATTTTGCCACAGTGGTACACTCCTACCTCAGCAGTCAACTCTACCTGCATACTAGAAATTTAGACCCCCTTAAGGTACCTTGTTCTTCTCTCTTTCTTTCAGCCATATATCTTTAACCAGTATATTTCCCCCTTGAGATTTGTATGTATTGACAATCTGCAAGGGTCTGCGCCTTTTTTAAGTACTTTAATTACTTAGTAAATCTCTCTTTTATGTACAACTGCTAAAAAGAGAACTGACAAGGCTAAGGATAAATGATGTTGTTTATCATAGTGCCAGACAGCTGGTAATCTGCTAGTATATAGCCTGCTCTGTTTCTAGTTTAACCCTGTAACTACTTCCTGGTTCTGTGTAGTCGCAGTGCCAGCGGCCAAGGCGGTGTGCTGCACATACCATACATAGCTATATTTTACTATACGTGGTTAACTATTCTGTTTACAGATCATAAGCTGTGTTTGGTTATCTATATGTTTTTCTCTTGTCTTTGCCATACAACTATTCATTCCTGATAGATGGGAGTTAAAAATAGACAAGCAATTTTTAGTTTTGCAGTGTTGCTTTGCTACTCGGCATACCCGGCTGGCTCCGGATACATTCTTCCGGATACATTCCTTTCTCCCTCCATTCCTAATGTACTCTGGCAATTCTTGTAATTTGATCCAGAGGCTTAATTTGCGGTGTTTCCTGCAAATACCCCTAAAACAATTATATTTTCATATATGCAACTCAAGACATGTGAGTGACCCTTGCTTCTACTTTAGACAATGCCCCCTACTTTATAACTACATATTGTAAGGCCCAAAAGTGGTTGTTTGTTTAATTGGGGTATCCATTATTGCCTTCAGTAATCTTAATGCAAGCTAATTCGGCACTTCTAAAAAAGATCTAAATGCCTGGGCTCCCTGCTATGTTTTTTTTTTTATTTAAACAGTAAGACCCAAGAGTGGCCTATAATATATGAGAGGGAAGCTTAGGTCCTTAGTATCATAAGCTCGTGTTGAATAAATCACCTATTTATAGTCCTTACTTTAGTTAGCCTGTGGAGTTGCCATAAGACCTTTATTATATTTCTATGTATCTGGGGCTTGCTTAGCTTTGCATTTAGTCACTTTCCATGGTCTATCTAGTCTGCAGAATTAAAGTTAATTTGTCTAGTTACCATTAGGGATGGGCGAATGTGTTTGTATCCGAATTCGAATGTTAGAACGAATGTTATTGTAGAAATTCGATTTACATAATAGAATGTTGATAAGAACGAATATTCTTAAAAATTCAATTTTCGAATGTTATTTACAGTTTTCGAATGTCACATTCGAATTCGAATGTCACATTCGAATTTGAATGTTACATTCGAATATCACTTTTGAATTCGAATATTACATTTATAAAACACAATTGTAGACTAGAAACACTATTTCGAATGTCACATTCGAATCAAATATCACATTTGAATCGAATGTCACATTCAAATTTTACATTTATAAAACACAGTATTAGACTAGAAATACTATTTCAAATTTGAATGTCACATTCGAATCGAATATCAGATTCAAATCAAATATCACATTTAAAACACAGTATTAGACTAGAAATACTATTTCAAATTCGAATGTGACATTTATTAAACATAGTTGTAGACTAGAAATACTATTTCAAATTTGAATGTCACATTCGAATTCGA
The DNA here is from genome assembly GCF_027579735.1 of Bombina bombina. Classification (NCBI taxonomy): domain Eukaryota; kingdom Metazoa; phylum Chordata; class Amphibia; order Anura; family Bombinatoridae; genus Bombina; species Bombina bombina. Next base: position 919,358,730 of record NC_069502.1, read on the forward strand.
ATGTCACATTCAAATTCGAATATTACATTTCGAAATTGAATGACTACATAGCTAAACATTCTATTATTTGAACGAATATTTTCGAATTTTATTGAAAAATTGGAAAACGAAAATTCAAAAACAGAATGTTAGAATGTTATATAAACATTCGAAATTCGATTCGAACGAACGGATGTATCAAAATTCGTTTTAAATTTCAACGTTTTAGAAACATTCGCCCATCCCTAGTTACCATATAAGAGCAAAATTGTAATCCGTAAAATCTTTGTGGTGTTCAGTGTGCACTATGGTTCTATTGTACATGAAACATTACATGTTATAGTATTCATATCTTGCTGGTTTGATATGCCTTTAGAATGCCATACCTTGAACCATCTGTATGTATTGGCATGTAATTCGGTTGCACAGATTAACTGTAACTCTTGATATACTGTCTACTGATGCCTGTTTATATTGTGTAATATTTGTCTAAACACCTCAATAAAAATTATTTAAATAATAAAATATAAAAGATAGGAAAAAGTAAAATTGTTTACTTGTCTGGTAAATGTAGAACTTTCAAGCCTTATATATTATAGATGCCTATAGGGCAGCTATGGTTGTTTTGAACAAAAGTTCTATTTACAGTTTCAATCAAATAATTTGCATAACTTTGAAACAAAAAATGTAATTGTGCTGAAATATGAACTATGACAAATGACTTAAAACTACAAAATTTCAATATAATTGATCAGCCTGCTTTTAAAGGGACATACAACAAGTTGGAATGGAGACAAATATAATATGTACTTTAATTACTTTACCAGCAAATGTATTCTGCAGTGCCACATAATTAACCCTTTTTTTAAGTTTCCGAATTGTGCAGCTCTAAATCTTCCCACACAATTCCTTCTATGTCTATATCCACCTTTGATTTGGTAGAATGCAAGCCTTCAACACTCATTATCTGCTGGAGCATGCCTAGAATCAAATAGGCTCCTGGGAACTTAGTTGAAATGCAATGCCTGTGTTTCTGATGCTAAACACTGATAAGGGGGAATGGATCAGACTACTCCAGACAGCATGGCTATGTTACTAACTTTGCTTATTTTTGAAAATTATTTTAAAATACTTGCCAGGTATTTTTAAACATTTTTTTAATGCAAACTATTTTTAATTAATTAGCCCTTTAAGGATATGCACAGATCTCAACATGGCACTTTAAGTTATTTAGTGCTAGATTACAAGTGGAATGCTAATTAGTGCTTTCGCTAGAGTGGTAACTGTCATAGCAGTAAACTTTTGTGCTCCTCGGGTTGCGCTGGTATTACGAGTTAAAAGTAAAAACATATCGCTCCAGCGCTAACCGACAAGCGCAGAAAGCCGAACTTACACTGTTGCGCTCGCGATAAACCTATTCCCCTATAGAAGTCAAAAGAGGAAAAAAACACCTTACTTGTGCGCTAACCTAAATCACCATATGACCCCCACTTTAATAACCCTTAAACTGCCACATAACCCACTGCAAATTCCCCACTATACTATTAACCCCTAACCTGCCAGCCCCCCATACAACGTAACCCACTACACTGTTATAACCTAAACTGCCAGCCCCCAATGCAAAGTAACCCACTAAACTATTAATCCCTAAACTGCCAGCCCTACAATGCAAAATAACCACTAACATCTAAACCCACTAAACTAACACCCTCTAAATTAACCCAAAATAGACTAACCTTACCTATAGCAAAAAAAGTAACTGCCTTTAAAAAATAAAAACTTACCCGTGAAAGTAAATAAAAATGCTAACATTACAAAAAATAACAAACCCTATCATTGCAAAAGATAACAAATTACCAAAAAATTAGTTATGCCTATTCTAAAACCCAAAATAAAAACCCACCCTAAAAATAAAAATAAACTATTCTAAAACTAAAATTTGTAGGACATTGACATAAAGAGATCAAGCTCTTTTTTTAAAAATAAATAAAAACTTACATCTTCTAACATTAACCCCCTCATCACCCCCCCCAAAAAAATCTAAAAAACCTAATCTTAAAAATAACAAAATAACAGCTGACACTAAACCCATAGATGCTGCGCTCCATCTTCCTCCCGGCAGCGTCTTTCGTCTTCTTCATCCTGGTGGCGGTCTATCTTCTTATCTTCATCCCGGCGGCAGCAGTAGTCTTCATCCATCTTCAGAAATTCAACACAAAGTTTCTCTTCATGCCGAAACCAGCTGCACACTGAATTTTGAATATGAGGTACCCCATTTATATTGGTTTGCATTCCTATTGGCTGATTTTCATGTTCAAATTCAAATCAACCAATAGAAAAAGCTTTCATATATAATGAACATGCAACATGTTCGGCTATCATTACATTTTTCTCCAGTAAGTTGCGTTTATCTTAATATCTTCTCTGTAAAAGATGAATTCTTATTGTTAACTCTTCAAAAACGCATCTTTGGGGTTTATGCGATACCGCGGTTAACATCTCTAGATGTCTGTATTATCAGGATTCAAAATTATCTATTATCCAATGAACTATTTGTCCTTTGTGTCATAAACATAACATCTGGTTGAATTTCTACCTCCTCTCTCTGATGTGGATAGTTTCTACTTCTTAGACTCCATGGTTTTTAGTTTATGGTTTACCTGCAGTTAAAGAAATAATGTTCTGAAGGAAAACTATTTATAAATCTAATCTAATATATTATAATAAATATATACCCTATTATTGCCCATTCCTATAAAATAAAAGTGTGTGTTATTAATTTACATTTTATAAGAAAATTAAAAAAATAGAAAATACTTATATTTGTTCGGTTCTTTTTTTTCTTGAATTTTCTATGTCTATGTAGATTATATTATATTTGTTTAAATTCCAAAGAGAAAATAAGGCAAGGACTGGCAAAAATGTTAAAAGAGTTTGTTTTCTATCAAATGTGTAAAATTAAGAAATTACTGCTCCCACCCCCCCATTGGGAGACATGACATCATTAATGGCATTACTGATGATATCACACATGACATTGTTGATGACATCATCATTGACATCACTATTAAAAATGATATAAGTGTGTTTGTGTATATATACAGTGTGTTCAAAAATATATATTTTAAATAATACCCAGAGATAACTTTCGTAACAGTATAGGTGATGACACTAGTGTCAGGGTTTTTTCCCTGTTGTGTTTGACATGTGCTGTGGCAGCCATTTTACTCACCTCTCTTCCTGACTTGGTGCATTGTGGGGGATGCTGCTCAATTCCTGCACTTCCTTTTATGGCCAGACTGGTGTGCATCATCCATGTGAGACAGGATGCAGTCTCAGAATTGTGATGTCATCACTTATTATTTAAAGGGACTCTGTTCAGTATGCTTTGCCTTTGCGTTGTCTCAGACCTGTTTGTGAGAGTTCCTGTGTATTACCTGGCTGCCTGATTTCCTTCCTGGTTCCAGATCCCTGGCTTGTTCCTGACTCTGCTGTTTTCCTTGTATGTATAATATAAATACTCATGATGAACAGTCCATCATACGCATGAACAGAAAAATATGTATTGGGTATGTATATGCAGTTTATTACATTTTTGTTTTAATCTTACTACAGTTTAAATTTCATATGTTTTTTTTTATTAAGGATATGACCTTTCTTTGGATAATATGTACATGAAACAAAATCTAAAAAAAGATGAATTCAAATGTTTTAACTTGGTTATAACTGGTTGAAAGGAAATGTAGATTCCTATGTTCACCATTGATCTGTCATCCAATGCCATCTCCTATCTTATTAGTGATCTTTAGCAATTAAACAGAAGAGCAGTTCAGACTATATTGATTCCACTATAGTATGTGACAAGATTCTGTGCAATATGCTTTCTGGCTTTTAATTCTTTAATGTACAAACACTATGTATTTCAAATGACTTCTTATTAGATTTAGATTCCTATTACATTCAGATTATTATATATTTTTCATTCCCCTTCTGCTATTGGCAAATCAAATATGCACTGTTGACTTTTGTCTGGCAACGTGTTCTGCTATCATTAAATTTTCTTCCAGTAAGTTGCATTTTATCTTAATATATTCTCTGTAAATGAAAAATTCTTATTGTTAACTCTTCAAAAATGCACTTTTGGAATTTATTAGATACTGCAGTTAACATCTTTAGATGTCTGTATTATCAGGATTCAAAATGATCTATTATCCAAAATGATCTATTATACTATTTGTCCTTTGTGTCATAAACATAACATCTGGATGAATTTCTAACCCCTCTCTCTGATGTATATATATATATATATATATATATATATATATACATATTTGTAGTTTATGTTTTACCTGCAGTTAAAGAAATAAGGTAAACTATCTATAAATATAATCCAATACATTATAAAATAATATATACTGTATTATTGTTCTTACTCTAAAATAAAAGTGTTTTGTCTAGATTACGAGTTTTGCGTTACAGTTTTAATGCTGAAAAAATGGCCATTTCAGAGTAAAAACAGTAACGCAGCCATTACGGGTTGTGTCGGTATAGCTATACCGCAAGCATTTTAGTCTGTAACGCAACGTCAATCCTGCACTCAAAAAAATTACGTTTTTGTGTGGGATTTTCATAGTGCCGACACAATCCATACCGTAATTTCTGTAGCTCTCATCCTATTGACTGATTTGAACAGCCAATAGGATTTCAGTAGCTCTCATCCTATTGGCTGATTTGAATTTCAAGAATCAAATCAGCCAATAGGGATGCAAGGGATGCCATTTTGAAAAGGCTCCCTTGCATTGAAGATCCAGTGTTCAGCGGTGACCGCATAAAGAGGATGCTCTGCGCTGGATGTCTTCAAGGATGCATCCGCTCCATGCCGCCCGGATGAAGATAGAAGATTCCGCCGGGATGGAGATAGAAGATGCCGTCTGGATGAAGACTTCTCGCTGCCTGGATGAAAACCTCTCGCTGCCTGGATGGGTATGGATGTCTGGACTTCAGAAACTGTAAGTGGATCTTCGGGGGTTAGTGTTAGTTTTTTTTTTTTTTTTTTTACTTTTTTGAGGTGTTTTCTTTTTAGATTAGGGTTTGGGCTTTTTTAAAAGAGCTAAATGTCCTTTTCAGGGCAATGTAAAAGAGCTTAATGCCCTTTTAAGGGCAAAGCCCATACAAATGCCCTTTTCATGGCAATGGGTAGCTTAGGTTTTTGTTAGAGTTAGGTTTTTTATTTTGGGGGGTTGGTTGGGTGGTGGGTTTTACTGTTAGGGGGTCTTTGTATTTTTCCAAGGTAAAAGAGCTGATTTCTTTAGAGTTATGCTCTAAAAAAGGCCATTTTAAGGACTATTAGTAGTTTATTGTACACTAGGGGGTGTTTTTATTTTTATAGGTTTATTAGATTAGGTGTAATTGGTTTATTTTTTTTAGAATTTTGTTTATTTTTGTAATCTAGTGCTTGTTATTTTTTATAATTTAGTATTTTTTATTTTTTGTAATTTTAGACTTAATTTTTTAGTAGTGTTAGAGATTTTTTTATATCTTTTTATTGAGGATTTTGCATATAACAAAAGGAATCAAAAATACATTGTCCATGCTTTCAAGAGGAATATATATATATATAAAACAGTACAGACAAATTAAACAAATTGGTGCTTACACTATGGAATTACTGTGTGATATTATATCTTGACAAAGCGTGGAAATTATATATTGTTAAAATAAAGTACTCCTAAAAGATTTGCATAATACTCACTCTCAATTAAAGCACAGATCTAGTTTAGTACAGTCACATGAAACATATTGGAGCTTGCACATTTCTGTCCTCATTTCTTAATATATAGGCCCTAACAAAATGCAAACTGCATTCTTTGAAACATAAATGTACAATAAGAAAAAAATATATAGAATATTTTAATATAAAATATAGAAAAAAGTGTTAAGGTCTGGACAACCAATCACCGAGATTACGAGTTTTGCGGTAACAGGGGTGCGTTGCTAACGAGCATTTTTTTTCAACGCTCCCTTAAGACAAGGCTGGTATTACAGGTTTTTTAAACTCGGCGTTAGCCTCAAAAAAGTGAGCGGAGAGCAAAATTTAGCTCCACATCTCACTGTAATACCAGCGCTGCTTACGGTAGCGGTAAGCTGGCTAAACGTGCTCGTGCACGATTTCCCCATAGGAAACAATGGGGCTGAGCCGGCTGAAAAAAAAACTAACACCTGCAAAAAAGCATCGTTCAGCTCCTAACAGAGCCCGATTGATTCCTATGGGGAAAGGAATTTTATGTGTACACCTAACACCCTAACATGAACCCCGAGTATAAACACCACTAATCTTACACTTATTAACCCCTAATCTGCCGTCCCGACATCGTCACCGCCTACATTATAATTATTAACCCCTACTCTGCCGCTCCGGACACCGCCACCACCTACATTATTCCTATGAACCCCTAATCTGCTGCCCCCAACATTGCTGAACCCTACATTATATTTATTAACCCCTAATCTGCCCCCCAACGTCGCCGCAACCTACCTACACTTATTAACCCCTAATCTGCCACCGCCAACGTCGTCGCCACTATAATAAAGTTATTAACCCCTAAACCTAAGTCTAACCCTAACCCTAACACCCCCTAATTTAAATATAATTTAAATAAATCTAAATAAAATAGCTACAATTAAATAAATTATTCCTATTTAAAACTAAATTTTTACCTATACAATAAACCGTAAGATAGCTACAATATAACTAATAGTTACATTGTAGCTATCTTAGGATTTATATTTATTTTACAGGCATCTTTGTATTTATTTTAACTAGGTACAATAGTTATTAAATAGTTATTAACTATTTAATAGCTACCTAGTTAAAATAAGTACAAATGTACCTGTAAAATAAACCCTAACCTAAATTACAATTACACCTAACACTATACTATAATTAAATTAATTAATTAGCTAAATTACCTACAATTAAATACAATTAAATTAAATAAACTAAAGTACAAAAAAAACATTAAATTGCAGAAAATAAAAAAAATTAAAATTTTTTTAAACTAATTACACCTACTCTAATCCCCCTAATAAAATTAAAAAGCCCCCCAAAATAATAAAATTCCCTACCCTATACTAAATTACAAATAGCCCTTAAAAGGGCCTTTTACGGGGCATTGCCCCAAAGTAATCAACTCCTTTACCTGTAAAACAAAAATCTCCCCAACATTAAAACCCCCAACATTAAAACCCATCCCCCACACACTCAACCCTACTGTAAAACCCACCCAATACCCCCTTAATAAAACCTTCACCCAGCCGGGCACAAGTGGACCTCCAGAGGGGCAGAAGTCTTCATCCGATCCATCCAGAAGAGGACATCCAGACCGGCAGAAGTCTTCATCCCAGCGGCATCTTCTATCTTCTTCCATCCGGAGCAGAGCGGGTCCATCTTGAAAAAATCCGACACGGAGCATCCTCTTCCATCCGACGGCGACTGCAGAATGAAGGTTCCTTTAAGTGACATCATCCAAGATGGCGTCCCTTCAATTCTGATTGGCTGATAGAATCCTATCAGCCAATCGGAATTAAGTTAGGAAAAATCCTATTGGCTGATGCAATCAGCCAATAGAATTGAAGTGCAATCCTATTGGCTGATGCAATCAGCCAATAGGATTGAACTTGCATTCTATTGGCTGTTCCAATCAGCCAATAGAATGCAAGCTCAATTCTATTGGCTGATTGCATCAGCCAATAGGATTTTTCCTACCTTAATTCCGATTGGCTGATAGGATTCTATCAGCCAATCGGCATTGAAGGGACGCCATCTTGGATGATGTCACTTAAAGGAACCTTCATTCTTCAGTTGCCATTGGATGGAAGAGGATGCTCCGCGTTGGATGTCTTCAAGATGGACCCGCTCCAGATGGAAGAAGATAGAAGATGCCGCCTGGATGTCCTCTTCTGGCCAGATTGGATGAAGACTTCTGCCCCTCTGGAGGTCCACTTGTGCCTGGCTGGGTGAAGACGGCTCAAGGTAGGGTGATCTTCAAGGGGGTAGTGTTAGGTTTTATTAAGGGGGGATTGAGTGGGTTTTAGAGTAGGGTTGGGTGTGTGGTTGGTGGGGGGGTTGTATTTTTTTTTACAGGTAAAAGAGCTGATTACTTTGGGGCAATGCCCCGCAAAAGGCCCTTTTAAGGGCTATTTGTAATTTAGTATAGGGTAGGGAATTTAATTATTTTGGGGGGATTTTTTATTTTATTAGGGGGATTAGATTAGGTGTAATTAGTTTAAAAAAATTCGAATTTCTTTTTTATTTTCTGTAATTTAGTGTTTTTTTTTCGTAATTTAGTTTATTTAATTTAATTGTAATTAATTGTAGGTAGTTTAGGTAATTAATTTAATTATACTGTATTGTTAGGTGTAATTGTAACTTAGGTTAGGGTTTATTTTACAGTTAAATTTGTACTTATTGTAACTAGGTAGTTATTAAATAGTTAATAACTATTTAATAACTATTGTACCTAGTTAAAATAAATACAAAGTTGCCTGTAAAATAAATATAAACCCTAAGCTAGCTACAATGTGACTATTAGTTATATTGTAGCTATCTTATGGTTTATTTTATAGGTAAGTATTTAGTTTTAAATAGGAATAATTTAGTTAATGATAGTAATTTTATCTCGTTTTATTTAAATTATATTTAAGTTAGGGGGGTTAGACTTAGGTTTAGGGGTGAATAAATTTAATATAGTAGCGGCGACGTTGGGGGTGGCAGATTAGGGGTTAATAAATGTAGGTAGGTGTCGGCAATGTTAGGGCAGGCAGATTAGGGTTTAATAAAATGTAACTAGTGTTTGCGAGGCGGGAGTGCAGCGGTTTAGGGGTTAATATATTTATTAAAGTGGCGGCGATGTGCGGTCGGCAGATTAGGGGTTAAACATTTTAGTTAAGTGTTTGTGATGTGGGGGGGGGCTCAGTTTAGGGGTTAATAGGTAGTTTATGGGTGTTAGTGTACTTTGTAGCACTTTAGTTAAGAGTTTTATGTTACGGCGTTAGCCCATAAAACTCTTAACTGCTGACTTTTAAATGCGGTAGGAGTCTGGATAGGAGAGGGTCTACCGCTCACTTTTTCAAGCAATCGTAATACTGGCATTAGGAAAATCCCATTAAAAAGATAGGATACGCAATTGACGTAAGGGGATTTGCGGTATGCGAAAATCTCAGAAAAAAAGTGAGCGGTACACCTAGACCTGCCTGACTCGTAATAACAGCGGGCGTTAAAAAGCAGCGTTGGGACCCCTCAACGCTGCTTTTTAAGGCTAACGCAAGACTCGTAATCTAGCCGAGTTTTTCTTAAAATTAAGCATGACATTGAAAAATGGTCGAAATTCAATCTATCATTAACGGGCAAAGTAAATTCAATTTTTTTTATTATTCCGGAAACTATTATATTTTATGCAAAATCTACCAATCATTATTAGAAAAAAAGGATTTAATGGCATATATTCAAATGGTGACTCAATTTTTATGGGGGAGAAAAAGAAAAGCCATTTCTTACAAAAAATTATGTTTTTCTAGAATGAACGGGGGGTTTGCAATGCCAGACATTGAATTATATAATCTAGTATGTATCAGCAAGATTGCTATGGATTGGACAGCTAGAGCAGATGATTATACAATAGCAGAGTAACACACATCAGCGTTCGCTACTTAGAACTAATGCTGTCAGGTTAGCTCACATGAAGCATTGCTATCTGCACTTTGTTGAAATATTAAATATAAAGTATAAAAAAATAAAATAAAAATTATTTTAAATAATCTAAATAATCCATATCCGGACACTTTATTAGGAACACCTTGCTAGTACTGGGTTGGACCCCCTTTTGCCTTCAGAACTGCCTTAATTCTTTGAGGCATAGGGGTTGAATTATCAAGCTCCGAATGTTTGTCTAAAGATCACTGCTCCTTAACTTGTAAGCCTGCTCTGAGGCGGCGGACAGAAATCAACACAATCAATTAAGATTGGCCGCGAATCTGCAGGAGGTGGTATTGCACAAGCAGTTCTGGTGAACTGCTTGTGCAATGATAAATGCAGACAGCGTATGCTGTCAGCATTTATCGATGTGCAGTGGAAATTATATGCTACATCGTATCATGTCTGCTCACACTTTGATAAATATGCCCCATAGATTCAACAAGGTATTGGAAACATTCCTCAGACATTTTGGTCCATATTGTCATGATAGCATCACGCAGTTGCTGCAGATTTGTCGGCTGCACATCCATGATGCAAATCTCCAGTTCCACCACATCCCAAAGGTGCTCTATTGGATGAAGACCTGGTGACTATGGAGGCCATTGGAGTACAGTGAACTCACTTTCATGTTCAAGAAACCCATTTGAGATAATTTGAGCTTTGTGACATGGTGCATTATCCTGCTGGAAGTAGCCATCAGAAGATGGGTACACAGTAGACATAAAAGGATGGACATGGTCAGCAACAATACTCAGGTAGGCTGTGGGATTTAATCCAAGCTCAATTGGTACAATGGGGCCCAAAGTGTGCGAACAAAATATCCACCACACCATTACACCACCAGCCTGAACCATTAAAACAATGCAAGATGGATCCATGCTTTCATGTTGTTTACGCCACATTCTGACACTACCATCTGAAGGTCAAAGCTAAAATCGAGACTCATCAGGCCAGGCAAAGTTTTTCCAATCTTCTATTGTCCAATTTTGGTGAGCCTGTGTGAATTGAAGCCTCAGTTTCCTGACAGGAGTGGCACCCAGTGTGGTCTTCTGCTGCTTTAGCCCATCTGCTTCAAAGTTTGAGGTGCTTTGTGTTCAGAGATTGTATTCTGCATACCGTGGTTGTAACGAGTGGTTATTACAGTTACTTTTGCCTTTCTATCATCTCAAACCAGTCTGCTCATTCTCCTCTGACCTCTGACATCAACAAGGCATTGTCATCCACACAAATGCCGCTCACTGGATGTTTGCTCTTTTCCGGACCATTCTCTGCAAACCCTAGAGATGGTTGTGCATTAAAATCCCAGTAGATCAACAGTTTTTGAAATACAGCCCATCTGGCACCAACAACCATTCCACGTTCAAAGTCACTTAAATACCCTTTCTTCCCCATTCTGATGCTCGGTTTAATCTTCAGCAAGTTGTCTTCACCACATCTAGATGCCTAAATGCATTGAGTTGCTGCCATGTGATTGGTTGATTAGCAATTTGTGTTACCAAGCAATTGAACAGGTGTACCTAATAAAGTGGCCAGTGAGTGTGTGTGTGTATATATATATATATATATATATATATATATATATATATATATGTATATATATTACAGTATTTATAACATTTGATTGTGTTCAAGCGAAATGGTTTATTTTGAACTTATAATACGCAACTATTCCGTCAAGTGCAGAACAGCAAAACACCCTATATTGCTCACACACGCTAGTTAGGGCGCTACTCTTAATCTAGCCCTCAACTGTTGCCTTGGAAACTCCTCTTTCTCATTGCCAGTTCCTTGACCAGAAGGTTTTTGAAAGTTTCTGCTCTCTCTCTTGTGGTTTTCAGGAAAGAGCAATATTGAGAATCAACTACTCTTTCTTGTCTAAGGCTGTTTCTTTGAATAACATCAATCAGGAAATTGTGGTTCCATCACCTAAGAATGCTAAAGAGAGATTGTTCAATAACTTGGATGTAAGCCTGTACATGTACACCATTGGCAACATTAGCAACCATTAAACGCATTTGGGGCTCTGAAATGTTGCTAATGTTTTAAGTTTAATAAAGAAGTTTTTTTCACTTTAATGAGAGTGCCACTTTTATAGGTATATCACATAACATGGATGTAGTAAGGACATTGAAATTGTATCTTCAAGCCACAAAAGAATTTAGAAATTCTTCATCCTTGTTTATACATTTTTCTTGTCCACATAAAGGACAAAAAGCTACAGTAATTACATTGGGAGCTTGGCTTAGAGCTTTGATTCACAAAGTCTCCCTCTGCATGAATTACTGTTCATTCTACTGGAGCAGTTGCTATCTCTTTGGCTTTTAGGAATGAAGCCTCCATTGAACAGATTTGTAAAGGCAGCTACTTTGTCATCTTTTCATACATTACTGAATTTTACCATGTGTGTCTCTTCTGAGGCTGCTTTTGGTAGGAACGTTTTCAGGCCACAGTGCCTGTTTAGAGCCTTTACTGCCTTAAATGCTTTTTCTCACATTATTTCATGTTAACTTTGTGGACCTCAAGCTTGAATCCCACATGTGATGGCTAGTGGGCCCTCACCATCTTTTGAAAGAAAACACAATTTACCTGATAAAATAATTTATTTCATGATGGTGGACGTCCACGAGACCCAGCCTTTATCTCTTCATTAGAGTTGGCAGCAGTACCAGTTTGCACTTTACATTCCCTGATTTATTTTTGCCACTTTTCTAAAAAGAAAAAAAGAAATTCTCCTTTATCTTGGCCATATGTATGACTGAGGGATCATAGGAAAATGGAAGGGATTAAAAGCTCTATTATGTTGGACTTTAATCCCCCATTTGATGACTTGTAGACTCTTACCATCAGGTAAAAATGAATTTATCAGGTACTCAAAGATTTATTTATTTATTAGACATTTTACTGAAACATTGTCAATCCCACAAGCACTGTCATACACTTATACTTCAACCAAATAGTTCCCTACCTTCACTCCTTATCTAGCAGTTGTAATGTATTTAAAGGGACACTGAACCCAAATTTTTTCTTTCATGATTCAGATAGAGCATGCCATGTTAAGCAACTTTCTAATTTACTCCTATTATCATTTTTTCTTCATTCTCTTGCTATCTTTATTTGAAAAAGAAGGCATCTAAGCTTTTTTCTTGGTTCAGACTCTGGACAGCACTTTTTTATTGGTGGATGAATTTATCCACCAATCAGCAAGGACAAACCAGGTTGTTCACCAAAAATTGGCCGGCATCTAAACTTACATTCTTGCATTTCAAATAAGGATACCAAGAGAATAAAATGTGATAATAGGAGTAAATTAGAAAGTTGCTTAAAATGTCATGCTCTATCTGAATCACAAAAGAAAAAATTGGGTTCAGTGTCCCTTTAAATATAAGGAACAATATAGTTTGCCAAATTATTTGTATTCTGGTTGATATTACTGTCAGTCATTCATAAAGTTATCCATTATACAGCACATATTTGTGTGTTCCTCTAACTTGTTGTCTATTGTCTAGATTTTAAAGGAATAGGAATGCATGTTTGTTTCTAAGGATCTGAGCTTCCAACAATCAATCACTCCAAAATTCAGCCTCTTTTTCTTTTTATTGATGTAACTGTAAGTCAGAAGATAAGAGAGGCTTGTGAATTTCATTTTTGAAAACCATACAGATTTCATTGAACCATATTATTCAATACAAACATGGGAATGTGGGAAAGCATTGTTAAATTATTGTTTGGATGTTAGCAATGGGATCCTTAAAAGGAAGTTAGCAAATAATTTGGTGGAAATGACATAATATTTAAGAATATTTTAAAAACATGTTTTTAAAGAGCTTAAGGATATAAGCAAATTATTTTGCAATTAAAGCTTAAATAGAATGTTCAAGTATTAGAGGAAAAACTGTAATGTGCAAGTATGTTCGTAATTCCCATGATTTTTAGTTAATGCAGCAAATGGAAAAACTGTTCTAGCAAAATGACAAAATTTGTGTTAAATTATTTTAAAACAATTCTTTAGCATACAGAGCTTTTGTAATCCTGTGTTTAATTGGAAATATATATGTTATACATATTCAGATAACTCACTATATTGTCTATTTTTTTACTCAAATGTGCAAGAATTTGTTCCTTTGGTTTTTCCTTTCCTTTCTTATTTTGCCCAATACATCATAGTACCTTTGTGCGGATCCTGCTTTATAGATAGAATACTAGTTGGGCTTCATTCTTTGTTCCTGTCGCATTAAATAAAATAATACCCAATGTAGAACTGAGCACTCAGCATGCATTTGTAACATTTCTGTTTATATTAACGGAAACTTTCTGGAGAGATTCACAATAGCAGCGCCTGTTCTTGTTTTTGTTTCTGTCAATTAACATTGTGTACCGATAACAATGCTTTAATCTTTTAAAAGATGTTCAGTTATTTTATTCACTATATCTTTGGATACACCTTTGAATTGTTGCTATTTTTACGTAAGCAACAAATTGGAAAATGCTGAGAAAAATAATAGTTTGAAGACTATTAAAAAACTTATTTGGACAAAATAAAAACAATCTATAAAATTTGGTATTGTGAAAACCAATACATCTTTATTATAGATTTCATTGCTTTCAAAGCAATGTTTCATCACCATAAAGGGACCTCTGTTTGGGTTGAAAGAGTCACTGTCTGAGCCTAAAACATTGTTTTTGGCAGCTCTTGTGTTTCATAATAAAAATGTATTCAACATCTTCGCAGCATGTGTGTTGGACTTCATTTTATCCTTACTGTGAAACAAATGTACCCTTTGTATTATACTAAACTATCTGGACCAAGGATTTGTTTTGCAGTAATCTATAAGTGCAGTGAGTGATTATTACTACTTGCCATAGATTTTGTTAACATATTTATGGCACAAACACCTGATTCTGCCTATAGTGTTCGCTTAAAGGGACAGTCTACACCAGAATTGTTATAGTTTTAAAAGATAGATAATCCCTTGTTTACCCAATCCATAGTTTTGCATAACTAACACAGTTATATTTATATATTTTTTACCTCTGTGATTATCTTGTATCTAAGCCTTTGCAGACTGCCCCTTTATTTGTTCTTTTGACAGACTTGCAGTTTAGCCAATCAGTGATGGCTCCCAGGTAACTTCACGTGCACGAACACAGTGTTATCTATATGAAAAACATGAACTAACACCCTCTAGTGGTGAAAAACCTGTTAAAATGCATTATTAAGAGGTGGCCTTCAAGGTCTAAGAAATTAGCATATGGACCTCCTAAGTTAAGCTTTCAACTAAGAATACCAAGAGAACAAAGAAAAATTGGTGATAAAATTAAATTGGAAAATTGTTTAAAATTACATGCCCTATCTGAATCATGAAAGTTTTTTTTGGACTAGACTGTCCCTTTAAGTTTAACAAATTATATTACTCATAAATGAACATGAACTAGACATATATTTTAGCAGCATAATTAACTAATAATTTAAAGGGACACTAAAGTCAAAATTTCAACTTTTATTATTTAGATAGAGCATGAAGTTTTTAGAGACTTTGTGCCACATTACTAGCATTAATAGTTACGTGCAAGCAATAAGGGTTTTATCCTGGCTAATTGCGCACCTCAAGTTTTCCACTCATTTTACAAGTTGAAATTAAAGATTTTTGCTAGAATGATTACCGCGTTCTCAGAGCTCTGGTTAACTGTTTCACAAAAACAAAAAAGTGTAACAAAACACAACAAAAATACATTAAAAGGTACAGTTACACTCATAATAAAACCATCTTACACAATAGTAATAAGGGCTCGAAGATATGAGATCTCAGGAGTTAGAAAAAAGCAGACAAAGGGCTTTAATTGTGATATACATACATATATATGTCTAAAGATTATCCTTTGTTATACTGTGTATTTACTGTAAATACTTCCCATTCCAATGTTCTTCACATAAGGGAATATGTTATATGTATTTGTAAATAGATATTGCTATATATATATATATATATATATATATATATATATATATATATATAGGTATAAATATATATGTGTGCAAAAAAACATATACTGTATATATTTATGAATAAATAGAGCATATTCTTCTATGTGAAAAACATTGGAGTGTGAAATATTCATATTTCATGTTGGGTTAGCGCACTTAAGAATATGGGATTGTTTTTGTCAGTGAGCAAGTTTTTTGCCACTTCTGTGCATCATTGACTTCTATGAGGGAATAGGTTATCGTGCACGTAGTATTCTAAGTTTGGCTTTTTTACGCGTTTCAGGTTAGTGTGCAAGCAAAATTATTATACTTTCAACTCATAATATGAGCACAACCCAACACGCACAAAAAGTTTACTTCTAGCCAGGGCCGGCTCTTGACATTGTGTTGCCTGGGTCCGATAATGAAATTACGCCCCCCTCTCCACTTAAAGGGATATGAAACCCAATTTTTTTGCTTTCATGATTCAGGTGTGATTTAAAAAAAAAAAATCTTTCCATTATACTTCTATTATCTAATTTTCTTGTTCTCTTGGTATCCTTTGTTCAAAAGGATACCTAGGTAGGCCAGGGAGCTGCTTATTGGTGCTTGCACATATATACTTCATGTTATTTGCTCAACTGGTGTTCAGCTAGTTCCCAGTAGTGCATAGCTTCTTCAACAAAGGATACCAAAAAATGAAGTAAATTAGACAAAATAAATAAATTGGAAAGTTGCATAAAATAGTATTCCCTATTTGAATTGTGAGAGAAATAAATTTGGGTTTAATATCCTTTTAAAAAGCCTGTTTGGTGTCTCCATGCAACCTGACCCTGAACCAATTCTTATGCAGTGTCTGGTGTAGGAGAGACGCAGGAGAGGAATGGCACCTTTTGGCCCAGGTGGCAAGTACAACCACATGGTCATACAAAATAAAGAAATATGTACAATGTATATGTAAACAGTGGTCCCCTCTGCCTCACACACAACCCCTTCCCCAGTACCATATATACAGTATATTATAGAGAGGTATTATAATTATAGAGTGCATTGCAACTCCTGAGCAGAACTTGGCCAGTTAGACCAGGAGCAGCAGATGCACATAGCTGACAATCACAAGCATATCAGCATCACATTAGCTGCAGCTTTCTTTGTTCCACAGTTGCAGGTTCTATTTTACTATTAGACTGGCATGTCCTTTTAATGACATCAAATAATCACCTAGATTATGAGTTATGCGCGCTATAGGGAATTTAACGAAAGCAACAAAAGTTTTGTTATTTCACCCTCTATAGCGCAGTCATTACAAGTTTTGAAACAGCCGGCTTGTGCGTGCGATATGGTTGCGTTGAGCTCCATACCGCACAAAATACAATCGCTGTGTTGATGTGCTTGTGCACGCTTCCCCCATAGAAATCAATGGGGAGAGTGGGTCAGAAAAAAACATAACACCTGCGATCGTGGAATGAAAAGCTCCGTAATGCAGCCCCATTGATATCTATGGGGAAAAAAAGTTATGTTTAAACCTAACACTCTAACATAAACCCCACGTCTAAACATCCCTAATCTGCTGCCTCCTACATTGCCGACACCTACATAATGTTATTAACCCTTAATCTGCTGCTCCCGATATCGCCGCCACAAAAATAAATCTATTAACCCCTAATCTGCCGCTCCGAATATCGCTGCCGCTATACTAAAGTTATTAACCCCTATTCCCTCGCACCCCAACATCGCCTACACTATAATAAATCTATTAACCTCTATTCCGTCGCTCCCCGACATCGCTGCCACGAAATAAAGTTATTAACCCCTAAACCTCTGGCCTTCCACATTATAACAACCTAAATTAAACTATACAAACCCCTCAACCTAACCCTAAACCTAACCCTAACACCCCCTAACTTTAACATAATTAAAATAGAGCTAAATTAAAGTTACAATTATTAACTAAATAATACCTATTTAAAACTAAATACTTACCTGTGAAATAAAAACTAAGCTAGCTACAATATAACTAATAGTTATATTGTAGCTATCTTAGGTTTTATTTATTTTTTCACAGGTAACTTTGTATTTTTGTTTTAACTAGGTAGACTAGTTAGTAAATAGTTATTAACTATTTACTAACAGCTAGATTTGGAGTTTTGTCGGTAACGACCCGAAAAGCTAACGCCGGCTTTTTTCTGGCCGCACCATAACAATAACTCTGGTATTGAGAGTCCACATAAAGGCTGCGTTAGGCTCCAAAAAAGGAGCGTAGAGCATATTTAACGCAGCTTCAACTCTCGATACCAGAGTTGCTTACGCAAGCGGCCAGCCTCAAAAACGTGCTCGTGCACGATTCCCCCATAGGAAACAATGGGGCTGTTTGAGCTGAAAAAAAACCTAACACCTGCAAAAAAGCCGCGTTCAGCTCCTAACGCAGCCCCATTGTTTGCTATGCGTAAACACTTTCTACGTCTGCACCTAACACTCTAACATGTACCCCGAGTCTAAACACCCCTAGCCTTACACTTATTAACCCCTATTCTGCCGCCCCCGCTATCGCTGACCCCTGCATATTATTATTAACCCCTAATCTGCCGCTCCGTAAACCGCCGCTACTTACATTATCCCTATGTTCCCCTAATCTGCTGCCCTAACATCGCCGACCCCTATATTATATTTATTAACCCCTAATCTGCCCCCCACAACGTCGCCTCCACCTGCCTACACTTATTAAACCCTAATCTTCCGAGCGGACCTGAGCGCTACTATAATAAAGTTATTAACCCCTAATCCACCTCACTAACCCTATAATAAATAGTATTAACCCCTAATCTGCCCTCCCTAACATCGCCGACACCTAACTTCAATTATTAACCCCTAATCTGCCGACTGGAGCTCACCGCTATTCTAATAAATGTATTAACCCCTAAAGCTAAG
This sequence comes from Bombina bombina, assembly GCF_027579735.1. Taxonomy (NCBI): domain Eukaryota; kingdom Metazoa; phylum Chordata; class Amphibia; order Anura; family Bombinatoridae; genus Bombina; species Bombina bombina. Next base: position 919,377,353 of record NC_069502.1, read on the forward strand.
TCTAACCCTAACACTAACACCCCCCTAAACTAAATATAATTTACATCTAACGAAATTAATTATCTCTTATTAAATAAATTATTCCAATTTAAAGCTAAATACTTACCTGTAAAATAAATCCTAATATAGCTACAATATAAATTATAATTACATTGTAGCTATTTTAGGATTAATATTTATTTTACAGGCAACTTTGTAATTATTTTAACCATGTACAATAGCTATTAAATAGTTAAGAACTATTTAATAGTTACCTAGTTAAAATAATTACAAAATTACCTGTAAAATAAATCCTAACCTAAGTTAGAATTAAACCTAACACTATACTATCATTAAATTAATTAAATAAAATACCTACAATTACCTACAATTAAACCTAACACTACATTATCAATAAATAAATTAAATACAATTCCTACAAATAACTACAATGAAATAAACTAACTAAAGTACAAAAAATAAAAAAGAACTAAGTTACAAAAAATAAAAAAATATTTACAAACATAAGAAAAATATTACAACAATTTTAAACTAATTACACCTACTCTAAGCCCCCTAATAAAATAACAAAGACCCCCAAAATAAAAAATGCCCTACCCTATTCTAAATTACTAAAGTTCAAAGCTCTTTTACCTTACCAGCCCTGAATAGGGCCCTTTGCGGGGCATGCCCCAAGAAGTTCAGCTCTTTTGCCTGTAAATAAAAACATACAATACCCCCCCCAACATTACAACCCACCACCCACATACCCCTAATCTAACCCAAACCCCCCTTAAATAAACCTAACACTAAGCCCCTGAAGATCATCCTACCTTGTCTTCACCTCACCAGGTATCACCGATCCGTCCTGGCTCCAAAATCTTCATCCAACCCAAGCGGGGGCTGGCGATCCATCATCCGGTGGCTGAAGAGGTCCAGAAGAGGCTCCAAAGTCTTCATCCTATCCGGGAAGAAGAGGCGATCTGGACCGGCAACCATCTTGATCCAAGCGGCATCTTCTATCTTCATCCGATGACGACCGGCTCCATCCTGAAGACCTTCACCGCGGACCCATCTTCTTCCGGCGATGTCCAACTGAAGAATGACGGTTCCTTTAAGGGACGTCATCCAAGATGGCGTCCCTCGAATTCCGATTGGCTGATAGGATTCTATCAGCCAATCGGAATTAAGGTAGGAATATTCTGATTGGCTGATGGAATCAGCCAATCAGAATCAAGTTCAATCCGATTGGCTGATCCAATCAGCCAATCAGATTGAGCTCGCATTCTATTGGCTAATAGCCCTATCAAAATAAAAAAGCCCCCCCCCCCCAAATAAAAAAACTCTAGCCTAAACTAAACTACCAATAGCCCTTAAAAGGGCCTTTTGCGGGGCATTGCCCCAATGAAATCAGCTCTTTTACCTGTAAAAAAGATACAAACAACCCCCAACAGTAAAACCAACCAGCCACACAACCAACCCTCCCAAATAAAACCCTAACTAAAAAAACCTAAGATCCCCATTGCCCTGAAAAGGGCATTTGGATGGGCATTGACTTAAAAGGGCATTTAGCTCTATTGCTGCCCAAACCTAATCTAAAACTAAAACCCACCCAATAAACCATTAAAAAAAAGACCGGACATCCATCGTCAACAAAGCTGGGAGAAGTCCTCAATGAAGTGACAAGAAGTCCTCAACGAAGCCGGAAGAAGTCTTCATCCAAGCTGGGAGAAGTGGTCCTCCAAACGGGCAGAAGTCTTCATCCAGATGGCATCTTCAATCTTCATCCATCTGGCGCGGAGCAGGTCCATCTTCAAGACATACGGCGCGGAGCATCCTTTTCTTACGACGACTCCTGACGAATGAAGGTTCCTTTAAATGACATCATCCAAGATGGCATCCCTTAGATTCCAATCAGAATGAAGGTTGAAAAAATCCTATTGGCTAATGCAATCAGCCAATAGGATTGAACTTCTATCCTATTGGCTGATCCAATCAGCCAATAGGATTGAGCTTGCATTCTATTGGCTGATTGGAATTTTTTCAACCTTAAAGGGACATTAAACACTTTGAGATGGTAATATAAAATGATAAATTGTATATATACTCTGCAATATACTTTCATTATTTATTTTGTCCTCTTTGCCTGTAATTCCATTCTGAAATTGTGAGCTTTTCAGTTCCTGTTAGAAATGGAAGTGCAGAACACTGTTAAATCCAGCACAACTATTGGCTGCATACTCTAGTGACCTATTTATAACGATCCCTAATTGGCCACAGCAGAGAAGGTAACACAAGTTACAACATGGCAGCTCCCAGTGTTTTATAGACACTAATACTTTACACTAAACTTTACACATGGACTAATCTTTTCTTTGAATGCATCATTCTATTTAGCATGTATTTAGTGTTTAATGTCCCTTTAATTCCGATTGGCTGATAGAATTCTATCAGCCAATGGGAATCTAAGGGACGCCATCTTGGATGACGTCACTTAAAGGAACCTTTATTCATCTGGAGTCTTCATAAGAAGAGGATGCTCTGCGCCGGATGTCTTAAAGATGGACCCGCTCCACGCCGGATGGATGAAGATAGAAAATGACATCTGGATGAAGACTTCTGCCCTTCTGAAGGACAACTTCTCTCGGCTTGGATCAATACTTCTCCCGGATTTGTTGAGGACTTCTTGCCACTTCGTTGAGGACTTCTCCCGGCTTCGTTGATGATGGATGTCCGGTCTTCAAAACTGTAAGTGGATCTTCGGGGCTTAGTGTTTTTTTTAAGGGTTTATTGGGTGGGTTTTAGTTTTAGATAGGGTTTGGGCAGCAATAGAGCTAATTGCCCTTTTAAGGGCAATGTCCATCCAAATGCCCTTTTCAGCGCAATGGGGAGCTTAGGTTTTTTTAGTTAGGGTTTTATTTGGGGGGTTGGTTGTGTGGGTGGTGGGTTTTACTGTTGGGGGGTTGTTTGTATTTTTTTTTACAGGTAAAAGAGCTGATTATTTTGGGACAATGCCCAGCAAAAGGCCCTTTTAAGGGCTATGGCAGTTTAGTTTAGGCTAGGGTTTTTTTTTATTTTGGGGGTGCTTTTTTATTTTGAGAGGGCTATTAGATTAGGTGTCATTAGTTTAAATATCTTGTAATTTGTTTTTTATTTTGTGTAATTTAGTGTTTGTTTGTTTTTGTAATTTAGGTATTTGTATTTAATTTAGTTAATTGCATTTAATTTAGGTAATTTATTTAATTGTAGTGTAAGGTTCAGTGTTTGCCTTAGGGCATTGACGTAAAGATAACAGCTCTTTTGCTCCAAAGAAAAATAAACATTGCCTAACAGTGTACAAACCCCTACCCCACAAACCCACAAAATAAAAAATAAAGTAAAACCAAATCTACCCATTGCCCTGAAAAGGGCATTTGTATGGGCGTTGCCCTTAAAGGGGCATTCAGCTCTTTTTTTAAATGCTTAACCTCTAATCTAAAAATAAAATCCCACCCCAAAACAAACATTTTTTTACACAAAATAACAAACAAATTATCCAAAATAACAATTATTCATATTTTAATACCCATTTAAAAAAAAAAAACACCCCAAAATAAAAAACCTAATCTAGAATGAACTACCAATAGCCCTTAAAAGGGCCTTTTGTAGGGCATTGCCTTAAGTTAAACAGCTCTTTTATCTGAAAAAAAAATACAAATACCCACTAACATTACAACCCCGCACCCCCCAAACCCCCAAAATAAAAAAAACAAAAAAAAAAAAAACCTAATCTACCTATTGCCCTGAAAAGGGCATTTGTATGGGCATTGCCCTTAAAAGGGGATTTAGCTCTTTTGCATTGCCCTGAAAAGGGCATTTAGCTCTTTTAAGAAATGCCCAACCCCTAATCTAAAAAAACACACCCCAAAAAACCTTAAAAAACCTAACACTAACCCCTCTTTAGGTACTCACAGTTGCTGAAGTCCTGCTTGAACGATCTTCATCCCGGCGGCCTCATCTTCACCCAGATGGCTCCATCTTCATCCAGGCGGCATCTTCTATCTTCATCCCAGTGGCGTCTTCTATCTTCATCCCAGCGGCGCGGAGCGGGTCCATCCTAAAGACATCCGGCATGGAGCATCCTCTTCATACGGTCGCCACCGTTTACTGAATCTTCAATGCAAGGGACGTGATTCAAAATGGCGTCCCTTACATTCCTATTGGCTGATTTGATTTTGGAAATTCAAATCAGCCAATAGGATGAGAGCTACGGAAATCCTATTGGCTGTTCAAAACAGCCAATAGGATGAGAGCTTCTGAAATTCTATTGGCTGTTCAAATCAATATTGCCCTAACACAAAGCAGCTGAGAGGGGGTCACACCGTTAAAAACAAACTCTCAGAAGAGGTCTGAAAATATGGACACATTTTTAAGTGTTTACTTATTGTAAGATTTTAATAGTGTAGATTAATCACTTTAAAATGTTTGTTAATAACTTAAAGGGACAGGAAACCCCAAAATGTTCTTTCATGATTTGAATAGAACATACAATTTTAAATAACTTTCCAATTTACTCCCATTATCAAATTTGCTTTGATCTTGTGTTATCCTTTGCTGAAGGAACAGCATTGCACTACTGGCTTCAAGATGAACACATCTAATTAGCCAATCACAAAAGACAAATATGTGCAAGCACCAATTAACAGCAGCTCCAACTAGTGTAGGATATGTGCATATTCTTTATCAACAAGGGATACCAATAGAACAAAGCACATTTGAAAATAAAAGTGAATTTAAAAGTGTCTTAAAATTACATGCTCTATCGGAATCATGCAAATTTAATTTTTACTTTCCTATCCCTTTAAAAATGTACATGTTTGGGGTTACATGCATATAATTAATGGTTAAAACAACAATTTAAAATGTTAGATTAAATTTCAGAGGACAAAAAAAAAATATAAAAAGTAACATAGTCCCTCTCTAGAACAGTATAATGGGCAACCCTGCAAATGTAAAGCTGACCCTAGGTCTGACCTCCTGTCCTGACACTGTTAAGGTAATGTCTGTGCTTTCAATCAGAATCAAAGGATGTAATCTGACACACAGAAAAAGAGGCAGACTAACACTTCACTCACCTCAAAACTAGATCTGCCACATGATCGTACAGGAATGTGTGTGTGTAGTTGTAACAGAGAGAGGGGTTCGATTCAATTTTTTTTTATTTTATTATAATTATTGTCCAGTAGCAGCAGCTTAGCCCTACATGATATAGCTCTCCATTAGGACGTCACCCTTACACTATCACCCCCTCCCTCCTCCATCCTCCCCTGCAAATAGCTTACACTCACATGGTGTGTGAAAGGAGAGACTGAGCACAGATTAATTACATCTCTCTGTATTATTTCCAGGACTGTTAGCCTCCCTGCACTATATATGCAGTGCTCCGAATGTGGCTCTCAGTTACTTGAGTGACACTCCCCTCTCCCTCCCGATGCAGTCATGTTGATAACACAACCTGTTGCTGCTACTGCAAGGGCAGGAGGAGGGACAGAGATAGCACAGTAGGAGTGGTATGGCCAGATCTGACAGTGACACACTCAGTCAATAAAGGGCCACCCCCTCTTAAGGGCCACCTGGGTCCGATGGACCCACTTGGTCCAATCATTAAGCCGGCCCTGCTTCTAGCACAGTTAAAGCTTGAGCTGGAGCGTTAAATACTGATCCACTTGTAATCTAGCCCTTTATGTTTACTTCTATTATTAAATTGTGCAAAGCTGTGGAAAATGCTCTTTTACTTTCTTAGCTAAGTGAAGAAGTTAATTTTTAATTAAAGCAAGCAATTGAAGATTGAAGATACCAGTTGAGAGTCTTCAATAAAATCTTCTGAACTCATTGTGACTTCCTAGTGAGTACATTCCTTTTGAAGCAGGCTTTGTGTAAAAATTGTGTAAAATTGCACCATTGTTTCTACTTTTTCCTCAAGGTACATTGGAGAGTGTGCTGTGATTACTCGCCTGCTAAGGCCAGCGCCTTCATTAAATACCTTCTTACTTAAACATCCCTAGTGATCTAGTGGCACAGCATTGCCTGGTGAATCCAGGGATGCAAGTGATGTCACCATACTCTTGAGTGGTGATGTCATCAGGCCAGAAAACACAGAAGTGCTGGGTTGCTTCAGAGGGCTAAAGGGTGCTGGATGGAGTTGTTAGATATTTAAACCCCTCAATCAAAGCTTCCTTAAGCCCTAGAACCTCCAAAGACCTATCCTTTGACAAACTTTTATATGGTTAGGTAACTTGGGGGTATAAATTTCAAAAACATTTTACCAAAAAATAAAAAAGACACATATTTAGTAGTTATGGGGTCTCTATGGGCCTGTAACAGCTCATCAAAAAGGCCTAGAGAGCCCCAAATCCTCTATATTTAAAGCTAATGAGTCCCTTTTAAAAACATGCCAAAATAAAGATTTTAATATCAAGGTGATCACTGTGGTAATAGTGATCACCTGGTGTAAATCTTTGTGCATTTATTTGAGTGAAGGCTCATGGGAACCCCTGTGTGCAAAGTTATATACATATACCCAAAGGGACTTTTTATATGTGGATTAAATCACATTAGTTGTTTAATCCTTGTTTATTAAAACTTTAATAAAATATAAATTTTTAGCACATTGTGTTGCAGAATTCTAATGTGTCATAATATATATGTAAAATAATGGTATAGTTTAAATATTCTGGGTCTGCTGGAAAAAAAACAATATATAATCTGTGTGGGTTTCTCACTAAAAACAGTGGGCTTAAATGTGAGCAGCACATAAAAATGCAAAACAACTCAGCACAGGGGGGGGGGGTTAAAGGCTCAGCAGTTAAAGGAGTTACAATTCAGAATATTTCTATTACATTTTAATAACAGTGAACCTATCTTCCAACCATTGCAGCGAATGGATAGGATTTGCTATCAAAAAATTCCAATTGAGTGAAAAATTAATCGTGCAACACCACCTCTTGCACAACCAATTGAGTGAGAACAGGATTTGTCAGTCACCCAGGCTGGATTAGTCCAAGGTAAATTTAATCCACATCTGAGGTGGCAGAGAGTTTAAGAAAAACAGGTCGTAAGATTGCTGCTTCCTAAACTATTGGCTGCAGACTTGCATAATTTCGCTGCCTCTCCAACTTGGCAAACAGATTGCTCTTTTTGATGACTACTCACAGGTAAAAAAAAAACAACAAAAAAACAGTAATGTGTTTAATTTGTGCATTTTCTAGACTTAGAATATGCTAAGGGCTAGATGACAACTGGAGCTCTAAAGTTGCCCATTTGCGGGAGCACGATAATTGACCAGCGATTACAAGTGGCTGTTTATTGCGAGCTCATGGTAGCAATTAGCGCTCCGAAAATTAACCAGAGATTAGATCTCTGGTTAATTTTCTAAAAGTGCCCCAAATGCCCTAAAAATAGAGGGCATTGTATTTTTTTTTATTTAAAAAAATATCTAGCATTTTTTTTATTTACAAAAACTGCACTAAGCAATTTTGGGACTTGGTGGGAGTGGGGTGTTAGAAAAAAAAACGGCACTAGAAAGTGCCTTTACATTGAGGTCTATGGGAATTGTGTTTTCCCATAGACCTCAATGTAAATATATATGTATATGATTATATACATATATATTTGTGTTAGTATGTATATCTATACATATTAACACATAAATATATATGTATATATATGTCTTCTAAGTCTAGAAAAACACAAAACTCATTACTTTTTTTTTTTTTCATCTCATGTTATGGAAACCTGTTTCTCCAGATCATCCATAATCTTTCAAATTGAAAGTCAGAAGGTAAAAGAAGAATTCAAATTTCACACTGCACTAGGGTACAATGCTGCTAATTAGTAATTATCACACTCAACACAGAAATAGTCACACTCAAATGCCTTTAAATTTTAAAATATAACTAAACAGTTTATTAAGACATTTTAAAACAATGATACTTCCAAAAAAGTAATTACTCATTTCAATTCAAAAATTGGTTCTCAATCATAGCTTTATTAATCACTAACATACATTTGGGACCTCATACTGTATGTAATAGTTCTACTACTTTTTGCAGAACTACCTTGCCCAGTAGTTGGTTTCCCATCAGTGCTATGAGGACATGAATCAGATGTGCAGCAACAGTTTGCAACAACTAGTAACTAGGAGACATTAAGATAAAGGCCTCCATTTATTATCACTCCTTTTTTGAACACCAGTGGTTTGGCTTGCCCATTTGCAAATAATATAGTCATAGCAGTGCAAGAGTCCGCTGATAATACAATTGGACATTAAAGCTGCATTTAGTGCATCAAGCAACTCGCATTGTGTGTCTAGAAATAACCATGCAACATATAAATTTAAATGTAATTGTGCCCACTAAAATAAATATTGCGCTGCATGCTGCAACAACCTCTCTACAGGAATGTTTAATTCCCTATCATGTGAGCACAAAAAACACCTTTGACTATGCAGACAGTTTGATATATCCACGTATCTACATCTAGACTGGCTACTATTTTATTAATCATCCAACTCTTATCACATTCAAATTGACACGCATACATCCGGCTCTATTTTTAGTGTCGGGCTGTAATTTTGGGCACTTAAAGGGATGCGGACATCCTTACATAGGTTCTCTTTTAGATACTTTAAGAAATCAACATAGCAATCATATACATTGACTGTCACTACTATGTGGCTGCCTGCATAACTGCCATTTTAAACATCTACTACATATTCCTCGGGGATTAACAACCTCAGAATGTTGAATGAGAATTTATATTCAAAACAGCATTTCGGTAGCATACGTGATTTACAATGTATGAAACAAAAAACAGTACAAATCCAGTTCAAAGGTACTATCTAATAAAGATTAAAAAAGCACTAAAACACACTTACAAGACCACTTAAAATCAAAAGATCACACAGCTAAAGTCTCAAAGTGTCCCTGTAAATGACATGATACTTCCGGTTCCCGCACTCCCATTCACTGGTGTGTTCCTACAAATTATCTTCCCTGTTGACTGGGTAAACAATAACGTTCACTTGGATTTCAATCTGCGCATTTCATCTGGTAGGGAAATGGTGGCATGAAATATACCAAAATGGGCCTAGCTCAATACCTTGGCTTGTTTACTAAATATATATATATATATATATATATATATATATATATATATATATATATATATATATATATATAGGTTTGCTAGGTAAATAAAAAAAAATGAAGGCTCTATTTCTGTTTAAATGGAGTGATAGCAAAAATGCTAAAAATTCTCCAGTACTTTGAACAAGGTTTTCTCTGCTTGTGTATAAATGTGAGTTTAACCATTTTAAAAGGATAAAACACATAATTAAAGTCAGTGATACACTACTAAATGCTAGCTGAAAACATCTGGTGAGCCAATGACATGACAAAAATTTGTGTAACCACGAATTACTAGCTAGCTCTTATTAGTAAAGGATATTTACATACATATTCTTTTCCAGCAAATGATACCAAGAAAGCAAAGTAGATTTGGAAATAGAAGTTCATTTTAAAGTGTCTTAAAATTCCTATTCCTATGCCAGACTTTTTTTGAATGATAAAAATGTCAGTATGTGTCTTTCATAGTCTGCTAAAATTAATCTTTTTCTAAAATTCTGTGCCAATTTTCAATTCCTTAATTATATAATATAGTTAACTATATCTGAACCACCTTACACATATGTGAAATGAGTTCACAAACAAATTCTATATGCAAATGATCTTCCCTAGAGAACTATTCCAATACATGTTCTTAATTCTAACGTACTGATAATTAATATATTCTATATTTTCATTAAATGAAAAATATACATTAGACTTTTTTTTTAATCTGTCCTTCTCCGGGATTAGATGATCGGTGTGTATAACATATAATGCAGACACAAAAAGGCCCCTCCTGACGCACAGAACAAAACCCTGAAAAAAAAATCCTGATGCTTCTGCTACAATACACTGTCAGACCACCAGCAGTTTGCGCCTCCCCTGTTGGGATGCCCTAAGGCGGCTGCCTAAATGGCTTTACAGAAGCGCCAGCCCTGATGGTGACAGCTTTAGGATCAAACTGAGGCATACACACCTCACAGCTCAAACAGCAGACCATCTCAGCAAGCCAAGGAACCAATGTGACAAACAATATGATGCTTACACCATCCAGTGTGTCTCCCTCCTATAAAACAACTCTGTGGCAGAATACAAAGCACACACTTATATAACAATGTCACAAAGAATAATAAGAGCTAATAGATTGGATTAATTACTTTTCAACCTTAAAGCTGAATTACTAAATATTTGTATTAAATCAGCTTTAAGGCAGATGAATTTGCAATCCAATCTATTAGGGCTTTTAAAATAATAGCCACACTAGCAACACTGCAACAGCTCTCTCCTTTACAGTCAGCTCCCGGATCTCCCTCTCTGTCTCTCTCAATAACCATTAATTACTTTCTTTCCTCAGATGGTCCATGCGGGAAATGTGGAAAATGAAGATAGAGGCTAGAGGAGGTGTTGGCTGCATGATAGAAAGCCCAGCAGTGCATTATGCGTGACCTCAGTGTTGGAACACAGGCAGAACAGCAATAGTAGCAGCTTTTATCAAATGAGCCCAGTCCTGTTGCTGTATGTTGTCTGTTGGCTTTGTTTGTAGATGCTGCATTGGACTAGTGCCAGGATAGGAGGAGGTTATTAAGTGAGGTGCAAGATAAGCAGGTGACATGGCCACAACACCTGGCCCGGGCATGTTCTAAGTGATTGCCTTAGTCACAGAGAGTGGGTACAAGGCCTGTACTTAATCGAGGCCTCAGGCAACACCTATTTGGCCTAATGCTAGAGCCATCTCTGCATCTAAGGAGAAGCATGTTTTCTCAATAAAAAAGTGAAGTGTTTAATGAATAAATTGATTAGATCTAGCCAATGTGAAAATGCAGAACTTGATATTGCCATCCACCAACTAATTCCATTATTTATTTTGCCTACTTTTCCTGTAATATAACTTTGAAAATTAAGAGTTTTCCAATTCTAAAGAGTAAAAGCACACCTATCCACATATCTGTTTGTAATTAGCTTCAGCAGGGATGATCAGATATGACTATAGAATATCAATTGCAGGCGCAATTGGAAGAATGTACTTAAATAGCACTCAACAGCACAAGGTCAAATAATCACTACTGGTACCATAGGTAATGGAGCCCAAAGAATGGGGGATTTTTAAAACTTAACTTTTAATGTTGATGTTAAAATTGGAGTGTACAAATTAAAAAGTCACAGACAGCGTGACAGTGAATGAATGGAACCCTGAGGAAAAATTTCTCTCAGGGGTCCGAGGTACGTGTTTTCGGAAAAACCTTGGTGTGTTCTCAAGAGGATACAACATAAATCATATAGAGGCAAAATAAGCCTAATATATAACTCTGGTCATTTTCTGACATATGTCACAATCGGTGGTATACTTGCCCCTATTAATGCTATGTGTGTGAATAGAGGGTATCAATAATAGTAAAATACCACAGTATTGTATATATTTCTATCCAGGCTCCCAGCTCCACTGATAACAAGCATACTATCAAATGAGTGACCGTAGAAATATCGGGTCCTCTCACTGGCTTGGATACCTAATTATCAGGTTCCTTGCTTATTTGAATCACAACTGCAGAGTTTAAATAAATTATATATGTTTCACAACTGGAGTACAGGCTATTATATCAGCATAGACTATATTTACTCAGAGTGATTTTTATAAGGAAATGCAGTAAGACTTTATATGGTTATATATTATTGTTATACCATATAAGTAATAAGAGACTGAAAATAAGTATTATTATTAATAACAACTTTTGTCATTAGTATAGTTCAAGCCCATATAGGAGAGATAGAGTTCATTGTAATAAGCACTGAAGCGTGAGAGACATGAGACAGACAGACTGCAGGTGCTGACAGGGGCGTGACCTGCTGCGAGACACAACACACTGAATAATGTTTGCAGCGTGGATAACTGAACACAGACCAGTGAGTGTATTGAGAGCTGTGAGACACGCTGAGTTGCGAGGAGCTGTCTGACACGCTGAGATATGTGAAGCTGTGTGACGTCACAGAAAGTCTGTTACTGTCCGGTATGGGAATGAATCAAAGAATGGTTATAACATTATCAGGAAACATACGTTGCAAATGTTAGTAGTATTTCAGAGACAAAGTCAGTTTAGAAATGTTCAAGAGAAAACATGACATTTGAAATTAGCCGTTAGTTTAGGCTTCCAAAGCAAAGTAGAAGTGATACAATTACCGTAGCTGTAGTAAGTAGAATCCTTCTGTTGGTATTAAAGTAGCAATTCCTGTAGAGATGTAGAGTTGAAATAGATTAATACTTCTTGGAATAGTAAGCTTCAGGATGAAATGAGACTAGTTGTTATCAGTCCTTAATGAGACCAAACTGCAGCTGGTATTTGTAATCCAAAAGTTGAAGTAGTAAAAGTAAATCTTCTCTTGATATGAATATAGCTTATAAGAAACAGATCACTGGGTTTAGCAAACAATACTCAACAACTAAGCACTTGTTTGGGGCGTGGTGATGCCTTAAGTACAGGTGAGGGAAGTGAGTTGAAGCCAAAGGTAAAAGCAGGACTGGAATCCTTACAGATCCCCCCCATCAAGCAAGCCGACCACGGGTTGGAATTTAGGTCTACTTGGATATCGTCTATGGAAACGAGCAATAAGCTTCGGAGCATTGATGTGTGCATGAGGTTCCCAAGTGTCATCCTCTGGGGCGAACCCCTTCCAACAGACCAGATACTGTAATTCTCCATTATAATATCTTGAGTCCAAGAGATCATAAACTTCATAGACATCAGTGCCTAATTGTATAGGAGAAGGGGGTAAAAGAGGTGCATCAGGCTTATCTCCTAAGTAGGGTTTCAATAATGATACATGGAAAGTTGGGTGGATGGGTAAAGAATCAGGTAGGTCAAGCTGGACGGCATTTTCATTGATGATGTGTAGAATTTTGAATGGGCCAAGGAACAACCCAACCAATTTTTTACTTGGTAAGTGCATTTTAATATTTTTGGAAGATAACCAAACATAGTCCCCAATGGAATATTTCGGAAAAGCTCTACGTCGTAGATCATAAAAAAATTTCTGAGAAGCCTGAGCATGTTTGATGTTATCACGTAAGTGTAGGAAATTTTCAGCTATGTTTTGTGTTAACACATCGACAGATGGTGAATCATGTGCAGAAGTCATTTGAATAGTGAATCTTGGGTTAAAACCATAGTTGGCAAAAAAGGGAGAGTAATTTGTAGTGCTGTTGATGGTATTATTATAGGCAAATTCAGCCATAGAGAGGAAAGAAGTCCATTTATTTTGATGATATGAGCAATAGCAACGTAGATATTGCTCAAGCCACTGATTGAGTCTTTCAGTTTGGCCATTTGTCTGAGGGTGGAAGGCTGTGCTTAACCTTTGATCAATTTGGAGTGCTTTAGTGAGTGCTTTCCAGAAGCGAGAAGTGAACTGGGTTCCTCTATCGGTAGTTAAAATGGAGGGTAACCCATGGTATCGTACAATGTGGTTTAGAAATAAGTATGCTGTTTCTATGGAAGTGGGTAACTTGTGATATGGAATAAAATGTGCCATTTTAGTAAAATGATCTGTAACAACTAAAATGGTAGTTTGTCCTGAACTAGGTGGTAAATCAACTATAAAATCCATTCCCAAATGAGACCAAGGAGATTCTGGTACTTCCAGAGGAATCAAATACCTGTAGGGTGGTCTCCTTTCTGGTTTCGATACTGTACAAGTTGTACAATGTTGTATATATTCTTTTATAGTGGTTTTCATCGATGGCCACCAATAACTTCTGGCGATAAGCTCATAAGTATGTTTGATACCTGGATGACCAATTAGTGGAGGGTCATGATGTTCTTTGATTATTTTGTGTCTGAAATGTTCTGGAATATATAGTCTAGAACCATGAAAGTAAAAACCATTCTGGAGGCTTAGACTATCTAATAAGGTTTGGTCTTCTGATGATAAATCAGATTGGTATTCCTTATCCTGTTGAGATAGGATAGCAAGGAATCGAGTAGGGGGAAGAATGCTAGTAGGAGAGTCTTCTTGTACAGGTCTTGAATCTCGTCAAGAGGGTGCATTTGCCTTCTCATTTTTTGATGCCGGCCTATACATGATTTGAAAATTGAAACAACTGAAGTAGAGACTCCATCTCACTTGACGTCCAGAGAAAGTTTTGTTATTTTGTAAATATTCCAAATTCCGGTGATCTGTGTAAATCACTATAGGTAGGGAGGTACCTTCAAGAAGATGTCTCCAGAATTCAAAGGCTCTTTTAATGGCTAAAAGTTCCTTGTCCCCAATGGAATAGTTGATCTCTGCTGAAGTCGTGATTTTTTTAATAGAACCCAACTGGGCGTAGAGATTCTTTAGGAGACTGTCTTTGGGAGAGGACAGCGCCAAGAGCATAATCTGAAGAGTCCACCTCTAGGATATATTGAAGGTTTGGATCAGGATATTTCAGAATGGGAGCAGATGAAAAAGAATTCTTCAGAAAGCTGAAAGCATCATCCTGTTCTTTGGTCCACTGGAAAGTGCAGTTAGCACTAGCTAATTTAGTCAGGGGTTTCGCTATTTTTGAGAAATTGCGAATGAACTTTCTGTAATAGTTACTGAACCCAAGAAATTTTTGTAGTTCTTTCCTTGTTAAAGGTGTGGGCCAGGATTTTACTGCTTCCACTTTGTTATCTTGCATTTGAATCCCATTCGGGCTGATGGAGTAGCTGAGGAACTCTATTTTATTGGTGTGAAAAATGCATTTTTCCAATTTGGCGTAGAGCCGATGGACTTGGAGTCTTGCTAAAACCCAACTAACATGTTTGATGTGTTCTTCTAAATTTGTGGAGTAGATTAGAATGTCATCTAGGTAGACAACAACACAGGTGTCAAAAAGATCATGGAAAATGTCATTAATAAAGAACTGGAAAGTTGCGGGTGCGTTGGTTAAGCCAAAGGGCATAACTAGATATTCAAACAACCCATACCTAGTTCTGAAAGCGGTAAGCCACTCATCCCCCTCTCGAATACGTACTAGATTGTATGCCCCTCTCAAATCTAATTTAGTAAAAATCTGAGCATGCCTCAGTCTCTCTATGAGTTCAGGAATGAGGGGGAGGGGGTATCGGTTTTATATGGTGATTTTGTTCAATTGTCTGAAGTCAATGATAGGCCGAAGAGATTGGTCTTTGTTCCGCACAAAAAACATTCCTGCACCAGCAGGAGACGGATAAACCCTTTCTTTAGATTTTCATCTAGGTAAGTCTTCAGATGATCCAATTCTGGTTGGCAGAGTGGGTATAAATGCCCAATGGGTGGTGTGGTTCCAGGTTTCAATTCGATAGGGCAGTCGTAGATTTTGCGTGGGGGAAGGGTGTCTGCCTCCTTTTTACTGAAGACTTCAGAGAACTGCTTGCACACTTCTGGTATCTGAGTCTCAGATGTGGAAGATATACTGTGAAAAAAGGTTCTATGACAAGTCTGTTGGCAAAATTCAGAATTTAATTGAACATTTAAAGATTTCCAGTTGATATCTGGTTTGTGTAGCAGTAACCAAGCTAGCCCAAGTACTATAGTGAATAATGGAGAAGTGATTACATCAAAGATGAGACGGTCATGATGTGTTTTTAATGTGGTGACAGAGAGCGGGATGGTGTGATGTGTTATGGGCCCTGATGATATCTCAGACCCATCAACCACACAAAGTAAAATGGGAGACAACTTTTTTATCAATGGTATTTTATTTTTTGAAACCAGAGAACTGTCAATGTAGTTTCCTTGTGCTCCTGAATCCAAGATGGCTGGAATGGTCACTTGCTTATTTGCCCACTGTAGAGAGAGAAGTAGAGAACAATGAAGAGGGTTGTTATGCTTTAACTGGATAGAAAGATTGGTATGGTACTTACTCTTCTTGTTCTGTGGCAAAGAGGGGCAATCCTTTAAAGTATGAGATGAGGATGCACAATACATGCAGAGGCCTCTAGTCTTCCTTCTGATGCATTCTTCGGGAGTTAGAGGTCCTCTGATAAAACGTATATCCATTGCTTCAGCACCAGTTGAACCAGTATGAAAACTGTTAGAAGTGGGATGGTTTAGAACCTTATCCTTCTTGTACACAATTTCAGGGGATTGACGTTCAAATCTTCTTTCACGTAATCTCCTATCAATTTGCCTGCTGAGCTTCATGAGGCCTTCTAATGTTTCAGGTAACTCAGTTCGGGCTAATTCATCTTTTACTGCATCAGAGAGTCCAAGCCTGAACTGTTTTTTAGGGCAATGGCGTTCCATTGAGAGTCAATCGAATATTGCTTGAATTCTGTTATGTAACTTTCAACAGGTTTGATACCTTGTTTTAGGTTCCTCATCTTTTTCTTAGCAGTATACTGTAGGTTAGAATCATAGTATAATTCATCCATGATATCCATAAAAGATGAAAAAGATGAGAGAACTGGATTATTTGTCTCAAAGAGAGTGTCTGCCCAAATGCGAGTTTCACCTCTTAAATAACTTATCATTGTAAGAACTTTAACCCTGTCATTTGGGTATGTTCTAGGTTTAAGGGTGAAATTAAGCAGACAAGCATTTTTAAATTGACGATTTAAATTCCTATCTCCATTGAAAAAATCGGGGGGAGCAATGAATGGTTCTGACAGATTATCAGGGAGGCTCTGTTTAGTAGCGACAGTATCTTTTAAGACTTTTCTTAAAGTTTCATTTTCTAATTGTAACTCTCTAAAGGCTTGAATAAGTTGATCAACTCTTTGTGTTAAATTATTAACAATTTGAGGAAGCTCTGCTGGATCCATTATATATGGCTTATTTGTTATATCAGGTTCCTTGCTTATTTGAATCACAACTGCAGAGTTTAAATAAATTATATATGTTTCACAACTGGAGTACAGGCTATTATATCAGCATAGACTGTATTTACTCAGAGTGATTTTTATAAGGAAATGCAGTAAGACTTTATATGGTTATATATTATTGTTATACCATATAAGTAATAAGAGACTGAAAATAAGTATTATTATTAATAACAACTTTTGTCATTAGTATAGTTCAAGCCCATATAGGAGAGATAGAGTTCATTGTAATAAGCACTGAAGCGTGAGAGACATGAGACAGACAGACTGCAGGTGCTGACAGGGGCGTGACCTGCTGCGAGACACAGCACACTGAATAATGTTTGCAGCGTGGATAACTGAACACAGACCAGTGAGTGTATTGAGAGCTGTGAGACACGCTGAGTTGCGAGGAGCTGTCTGACACGCTGAGATATGTGAAGCTGTGTGACGTCACAGAAAGTCCGTTACTGTCCGGTATGGGAATGAATCAAAGGATGGTTATAACATTATCATGAAACATACGTTGCAAATGTTAGTAGTATTTCAGAGACAAAGTCAGTTTAGAAATGTTCAAGAGAAAACATGACATTTGAAATTAGCCGTTAGTTTAAGCTTCCAAAGCAAAGTAGAAGTGATACAAATACGTAGCATTAGTAAGTAGAAAACTTCTATTGGTAATAAAGTAGCAATTCCTGTAGAGATGTAGAGTTGAAATAGATTAATACTTCTTGGAATAGTAAGCTTCAGGATGAAATGAGACTAGTTGTTATCAGTCCTTAATGAGACCAAACTGCAGCTGGTATTTGTAATCCAAAAGTTGAAGTAGTAAAAGTAAATCTTCTCTTGATATGAATATAGCTTATAAGAAACAGAGCACTGGGTTTAGCAAACAATACTCAACAACTAAGCACTTGTTTGGGGCGTGGTGATGCCTTAAGTACAGGTGAGGGAGGTGAGTTGAAGCAAAAGGTAAAAGCAGGACTGGAATCCTTACACTAATTCTGTTGTAAATATTATTCAAAGATAGTAGTTCAGGGGGTGTTCATCCTAGTCTCAGTGGTGATAGCGATATACTGTTCAGATGAGCAAAGGGTCTTATAATCACACGCACCCTGGTTTTTAAATTACAATTAATAGTAATTAAAAAGTACTCGAATATGAGATAATTTACAGAATAATGGAGTAATATAATACCACTGTATGGTGGGTTTAGACAATTACAGGCGATTAAATTCCTATTG
Source organism: Bombina bombina (assembly GCF_027579735.1). Classification (NCBI taxonomy): domain Eukaryota; kingdom Metazoa; phylum Chordata; class Amphibia; order Anura; family Bombinatoridae; genus Bombina; species Bombina bombina. Next base: position 919,395,518 of record NC_069502.1, read on the forward strand.
TAAGGTGGCTAGTATATATTTTCCTATAACTTATATGCACTGAGAGACCACCGTTTATATGGTACGATGGGTTTACTTATCTGTGTCAGGTTTGATGCACATAGCCGTGTTATATTATAACCGCCGGGTAAGCGGCATCAATATTGAACCGGTACTCGGTCAGCTGGTTTGTTTATGAGTATCATATACACCCCTTTGTACATGTATATACAACATCAATGGAAGGTGAGTGTGGAGTATTTAGAAAAAAAGGATTAGGCAGCTGCTCAAAAAGAGTGAATAAATATAAGGGCTGTTTTTAACCTTGTTTTTGCCAGCCCTTATATTTATTCACTCTTTTTGAGCAGCTGCCTAATCCTTTTTTTCTGTTCACATTTGCGGTTACACCGGCCGCTTACCCGGCAGCTTGCACCCCTGCAGCCTGAGCACTTGGTATGCTCTGTTCTCCCCCGGACTTGGCAGTCACTTCCGCGTCTGTAGCGGCTTGGATCTTGGGATGTCTGTGGAGTATTTACCATGAGATCTATGTTTTGTGCTGGTTTTACTGTTGATTCGAGTATAGCATTATTGTAGGAGTAGCGTTGCTGTACTTGGGGCCTTGGTAGTTAAATAAGTATGCTGGATTGACCAAAGTTTCTATCCTGGCTCCCCGCTCCACTTATAGCAAGCAGAACAACAGTTAAGTAACCGTAGAGGAATCAACTCCCCACTCTTACCAGGGTATCTGATCTTAGTACAACTGATAATGGGAATGGTAGTTCCGGGGGTACTCCTATTAATTATGGTGTTGATTACGGTACACGGCTCTGGTAAGCCCAAATTCTTGCATTCACACACGCATACAGGTTTTTAAATTAAATTCTAATAAGCCATTCATTCTACAAATCACACTGCTGTTATGTTTAAAAATGAGAAAAAGACTCCGGTTGCCCTCATGAAACTGCAAAACATTTAAATGTTTGCAAACAAAATGACAGTGGTAGGGACAATTGCACCAAATACGGTGTTAATGGTTTCATTTTTTTTTCACACTCATCTAGTATGTTCATTTATCGCAAGGCGACAGAAAGCTATTGCAATTGCAATTTGTTTACTGTCCCTTTATATTAGGAACCTTGAACACAAATTAAATATGATCATATAAAGATGAATTTATTTTTACAATAAAGGGAATCAGGAAAACTATGTAATTACATATTGTACACTTAATAAATTAATAATTATGGTTAACTGACAAAAGCTGCATTCAAATGCATTAGACAGTCATGGGAACTGAATTCATTAGCCTTGATTGTCTATATTTTGCTTCCATGAAGGTCTATGAAAATCTTGTGAATTCTGCTTTACATATATACAGTGGTGTACTTATTTTTAATATTTTCCATCTGGCTTTTCTTACATTTGATTAAATCTGGTTAGTCCTTTCCATACACTACAGAAAACATGCCATACATGTATACTGGTGTAGTAACTGGATATGTTTTATTGAAATTTTCTGATGCATTATTTTTCGCTTGGATTTTATTTTTTTATATTTAGATACATGTTTATGTGGCAAAATTTGCTTGTAAATACATTTTCATCTGAATGGTTAACCTAAGTATGACATTGGAATCTTTCATCTTAATCATGCTTCAAAAGAGTTTTCTATCAAAATCCTTTAAAAACAAAAACAAAAAATATTAAAAATTACCGTTCACTGTTATTAAAATTATTACTTGGAGGGATGCTTTAAATATCAGAGGTGTTCACTATATTTACATAACAATGAAAGGCTCAGTTGCTTTTTTCATTCAAATAGGACTGACAATAAGCACTATATTTTGTCTTGTGTATAATTTTCCAGACACTTTTAAAAGTGGAACAAGTATTGTTGCAATATACTTTCTCTAATTTTTCCATAAAATAAACGTTATAGTAATGGTAAACTTGGAATAATAACTATTTCATATCAAAAAGAGCATATTATAATTAAGGTAATCCTTTTACTAATTTTGTTCAGAGTTACCTGTAAAATGGTAAAGTACAGTTTAAAGTCTCGGCAACCAATAGAAAACTTTGCTGTATGGTTCACTATTTTTAATGCTGATTCGGGTTTGGCACTACACGCATGTGCTCCAGTGTTGAGCCATTCAGAATTCATCATCCAATATGATTCCTTTTGAGACAGATGTCAATATGCGCTTGCATGAGAGGAACTCATAAGTGCAATAATGGAAATGGGGAGTTCCCATGATGCAATGGTATCAGAAAATATACTCATATTCATTGTTTACCTGGAATAGTGCCTGAAACTTTGTAACTTGGAATATGCTCTATTCTGTATTACACTTTTGAGTTTTACAATTCATAAAACTTACTTTGTAGCAATTAATGGTTTTATGAATTTTTACTAAAATAAATTCAGAATTTGTAACAAATATTATATTATAATTAATTATTAACTATTGGCCAGATTACGAGTTTTGCATTATGAGCGGCTCAGCGGCAAATTATTTCCACCGCTCACCTTTAATAGCGCTGCTATTACAGGTTTTCCAAAAACCTGCGTTTGTGAGCAATATGGCTGCATTGAGCTCCATACCGCACACAAATACCAGCGCTGCTTTGAGCTGGTTTTACGTGCTCGTGCACAATTTCCCCATAGACATCAATGGGGAGAGCCGGCTAAAAAAAGCCTAACACCTGCAATAAAGGAGCGTAAAGCTCCATAACGCAGCCCCATTGACTCCTATGGGGAAAGAAAATTTAAGTTTAAACCTAGCACCCAAACATAAACCCCGAGTCTAAACACCCCTAATCTGCCACCCCCGACATCGCCGACACCTACATTACACTTATTAACCCCTAATCTGCTGCCCCCAATGTCACCGCCGCCACTATACTAAAGTTATTAAGCCCTAAACTTCTGGCCTCCCACATCACTAACACTAAATAAATATATTAACCCCTAAACCTAATCCTAAATCTAACCCTCACCCTAACTTTAATATAACAAATCTAAATGAAACGTACTATCATTACTTAACTAATTCCAATTAAAAAATGAAATACTTAACTGTAAAATAAACCCTAAGCTAGCTACAATATAACTAATAGTTACATTGTAATTATCTTAGGTTTTATTTTTATTTCACAGCTAAGTTTGTATTTATTTTAACTAGGTAGACTAGTTAGTAAATAGTTATTAACTATTTACTAACTATCTAGTTAAAATAAATACAAATTTACCTGTAAAATAAAACCTATCCTGAGTTACAATAACACCTAACATTACACTAAAATTAAATAAATTACATTAATGAAATACAATTCACTAAATTACACAAAATTAAACAGAAATTATCAAATATTTAAACTAATTACACCTAATCTAATAGTCCTATAAAAATAAAAAAGCCCCCTCAAAATAAAAAAAAATTACTAGTCTAAACCAAACTGCCAATAGCCCTTAAAAGGGCCTTTTGCGGGGCATTGCCCCAAAGAAATCAGCTCTTTTACCTGTAAAAAAAATACAAACAACCCCCCAACAGTAAAACCCACCACCCACACAACAAATAAAATCCTGTCTAAAAAACCTAAGCTCCCCATTGCCCTGAAAAGGGCATTTGGATGGGCATTGCCCTTAAAATGGCATTTAGCTCTTTTTCTGTGCCCAAAACCCTAATCTAAAAATAAAACCCACCCAATAAACCCTTAATAAAACCTAACACTATCCCCCGAAGATCCACTAACAGTTTTTGAAGACCGGACATATATTCTCATCAAGCCAGGAGTAGTCTTCATCCAAGCGGGCAGAAGTCCTCAACAAAGCTGGAAGAAGTCTTCATCCAAGCGGCATGAAGTCATCCTCCAGGCGGGCAGAAGTGATCATTCAGATGGCATCTTCTATCTTCATCCTTCCGATGCGGAGCGGATCCATCTTCAAGACATCCGGCGCAGAGCATCCTCTTTTTTCGCTGGACCTTGAAGAATGAAGGTTCCTTTAAATGACGTCATCCAAGATGGCATCCCTTGAATTCCAACCGGACATCCATCCTCATCAAGCCTGGAGAAGTCTTCATCCAAGCGGCAAGAAGTCATCCATCCAGATGGCATCTTCTATCTTCATCCTTCCGACACGGAGTGGCTTTTTATAGTTTGATAGGGCTGTTAGCTGTAATTAGTTTAAATATTTGATCATTTTTTTTTTATTTTGTGTAATTTAGTGTTTATTTTTTTTGTAATTAAGTTAATTGTATTTAATTAATGTACTTTATTTAATTTTAGTATAATGTTAGGTGATAGTGTGAGGCAGGTAAGGTTTTATTTTACAGGTACATTTGTATTTATTTTAACTAGATATTTAGTAAATAGTTAATAACTATTTACTAACTAGTCTACCTAGTTAAAATAAATACAAACTTAGCTGTGAAATAAAAATAAAACCTAAGATAGTTACAATGTAACTATTAGTTATATTGTAGCTAACTTAGGGTTTATTTTATAGGTAAGTATTTAGTTTTAAAAAGGAATTATTTAGTTAATGATAGCAATTTTTATTTAGATTTATTTTAATTATATTAAAGTTAGGGGTGTTAGGGTTAGACTTAGGGTTAGGGTTAGGTTTAGGGGTAACTTTAGTATAGTGGCGGCGGTGATGTTGGGGGCGGCAGATTAGGGGTAAATAATATTTAACTAGTGTTTGCAATGCGGGAGTGTGGCGGTTTAGGGGTTAATATGTTTATCATAGTGGCGGCGATGTCCAGGGCGGCAGATTATGGTTTAATCATTTTATTATAATGTTTGCGATGCGGGAGGGCCTCGGTTTAGGGGTTAATAGGTAGTTTATGGGTGTTAGTGTTCTTTGTAACACTTTAGTTATGAGTTTCATGCTACAGCTTTGTAGCACAAAACCCATAACTGCTGACTTTAGATGGCGGTACAAATATTGTCGGTATAGGCTGTACCGCTCACTTTTAGGCCTCCCAAGCAAAACTCATAATATCGGATCTATGGAAGACCCATTGAAAAAGGTGCGGTAGTTACGTTGCGTTACGGCCAAAAAAGTGTGCGGTACAGCTATACCTACAAGACTCGCAATAGCAGCGGTAGTGAAAAAGCAGCGTTATGAGCCATAACGCAAAACTCGTAATCTAGCCGTGAAAAATTAAATATACGTCTATTTATATATTATAAATGTTACATTTTATAATTCAAATAGAGCCACACCTTTAGATTTTTATTGTGGTGATATTTTAAGCTCATTATCGACTTACTAATAATAAAGCTCATTTTATCCTAGGGGAATGAGAGCTCGCTTCCTGTTTCTTTCATCCAATTTTACCAAGTAAACAGTGAGTCTTGTGATTCACTGTATACTTGGGTGATGTATTTGGAGCCGCTCATGCTCTAAAGTGCACATCAGATAAAATGATTTTATTTCTGATGTCCGTCATTACCTACTCTACGCCCACATTTGTTTTTCTCTTCAACTCAGTAACGTGTCAAACAGTCCCACCTGCTCTATACATCACGTAAATAAGGACCGGAAAAATTAAAGGGGCGGAGAGAATGTACATGACGGACACATTATAATAACAAATTTATTTAAAAAAGAAGAAGAATGCATTTTACATTTCAAAAACATTATTAAACAAAAATATTTGAACTTATATGCATAATATTAAACATCACCATTTCCCCCAGTATTAGAAAAGGGGATTACTTTTTCTTGGCATAAATATACCCTTCACATATATATTTATTACATTTTTAAAAATTAAAATGTAACATTCGAATCGATCAGAAGTATTATGCAAAAGCATTGCTTGCAAACTGTGTTGATTTTCTGTTGCACTTTTCTTATCCTTTGCAATTAATTTGAATAGTGATCATTTGCTTTAGTAAAACCTTCTGAATTACATGCACAGTATATCACATTATAATCTGGATAAATATATGAAAGACTATAAGAAAGAGGTGTCATGTGCTTTTTGAAGATGATTTTGACAAGAGTAATTATAGACCTTCACAAGAGCAAAAAATAACATGATGGTTAAATAATTAATTGCCTAGCTTCAATAAAAAAAATCTGTAAAACTATTATCTATCTGAAAAAAAAAACAACACAAGTTTTTCTCTTGGAAATTGTAAAATGCATAAAGATTTGTGAAATAAATGTGATAACAAAAATCATAAAAGGAAAACCAAATAAAGTTCTGAATCAAGGATATGTCTGTGTCCTCTGGATGAGTTTTTCAGCTTGTTAGCATTCCTCAGTGAGATCCCATAAAAAAGGAAACAGAAAATTGCAACATAGTGTGAATCTGTAATGGCACTTTGAGGAAGTAGTTGTTTTGTAACAAATGACTACTCACATTTGTTGGAGCTTTCCACTAAGCTCAAGGATATGCACACTCCCACTTTATACTGATGGGAAAACAGTACACTAGGCAAAACTTGGATACAAATTTATTTTAAAATATATAAAAGCGTCACATAAGCCTTGATAACACCACAATGTAAGGGTACAAAAGCAGATATGCTGTAATAAATGCTTCAAATCGCCAAACTTGCAAAGAGGTAAATGGATCAGCAGGAGTGTGACCGCTGAAACCAAAACCTTTTTAGTAGCAAGACAATAGCGCTAAGCCCCCAGGTGTCCTGGCTAGTGTAGAGACGCAATAAAACTCAATATAGAACAGTTCAGTTCCGACGTACGTTTCGCTGGTATGCTTTGTCAAGGAACATTGTGGTGTTATCAAGGCTTATGTGACGCTTTTATATATTTTAAAATAAATTTGTATCCAAGTTTTGCCTAGTGTACTGTTTTCCCATCAGTATAAAGTGGGAGTGTGCATATCCTTGAGCTTAGTGGAAAGCTCCAACAAATGTGAGTAGTCATTTGTTACAAAACAACTACTTCCTCAAAGTGCCATTACAGATTCACACTATGTTGCAATTTTCTGTTTCCTTTTTTATGGGATCTCACTGAGGAATGCTAACAAGCTGAAAAACTCATCCAGAGGACACAGACATATCCTTGATTCAGAACTTTATTTGGTTTTCCTTTTATGATTTTTGTTATCACATTTATTTCACATTTTTTTCTTTGTGATATTCGGTATATTTATTGTAATAAAGATTTGTTGTACCCATCCAATCATCAGAGCATTGAGTGGCGAGTTCAGCTCCATTTAAATCACTAGAACCTCTTCCAACTCGCATTAACTTTTTGCTGCATAGAATGAGTTTTACTGTCAATGATACTGGCATCACAAAAAAGTATTCAAATCCTTACAGAAAATAAAAAAAAATTAAAATAAAAAATAAAGCTAAATCTATAAAACAGCCCACTTTAACTATAATATGCACACAAAAAAAATAATAATTAAAAAGCTCAAGAGAAATAAAAGAAAAAGACAAATGAAACAACCTTGTCAGCTTTGAGGATTAGGTGAAAAATCTAGACCATGTTTTGAGAATTCCCAGGAACACACAGTTAGTCCCTTCTCTTGGAATTTTGTTTTGTCTGCTATATTAAATATATGTAAAAATCCTTAGTAAAATTATCTAAAATAGGTGGCACTCTTCTTCATTGTAACTATAAAACACAAAGCACAGTCTCCTAAGTAGGAGTGTACAAAACAATAAAAATATAATTATAATCATCCAGAGGCTCAAATAAATCAGCAAATAAATTTAAAAATAGCAGGAAAGTGCTTGGAGTTAAGTTGCAGGACAATACTCGGGCTGCTCCCTGGGTTGAGCCAAGCAGACCACTTGAATTATTTATCACTCTAAAAAGCAACAAATACAATATGGGTGCCACATATTATATAATACAAGCTGTTTCTTTTTTTAATGATTACCAAGATATTATATAAACCTAATTTGAACATACAAATACAAAAGTGTAATATATCAATCCTGCCTACACCTCTTCTTTAGTAACAGGGCCAGAACAAATATGTATATAAATGTTTTACCTGGTAAAATAGTGGACAATAAATATCGGGTCAAATAATCTAAGCCCTCCTACATGTGTCCTAAAATCAATAAAAGCTGTCCAATCATATGACGAAACAAATAAGGCTGTACCTAAAGAAAACTAAGCAATTAATAAATAGGAAGTAAAAGCCTCTACTTGTATGATAAAAATAAATACATCAAAAGCAAAAAGGTGTTATTCCAAGACCCAGTTTGTTAGTATTGTTGAATATATATTTATGTATTTTTAAGGAGGAAGTTATGGTTTATAAGGCATTAACAACCTCTTGCTATTTTTCTCTCCTATTTTTAAGCACATTTATATATTTTTCCCTATATATTTTGTCCTATTTCATTATTTTATAGAGTTTATATTGGTAGGTAAGCACTCAGGGCATTGGAGCCCTTTGCAGTTAAGTAGATGAAAACATGTAAAAGCATAGTAATGCAATATTCATTTTTAATAGTGTTGTACTGTGTATTTACTGTAAATATTTTGCATTCCAATGTTTTGCATGTACAGGAGTATTTTCTATTTATTTCTAACTAGATTTTCATATAGATATATATCAAACTATACATACAAATGTATCTATATCTATCTATCTATCTATCTATCTATCGGTGGGAGGCGCATGGTGAGAAGCTGTGAGGAGTGAGGAGGCTCGCTGTGTGAAATCACCCGCCGACATTGCACTTACAAACGTGCAGAGCACCTGCTATCCTTTGGCTGTGAAGTTACACCACAACCTGGATCTGTGAATGGTGGAATCTATCTGCCGTGGATGCTGAAGAAGTGCCCCTGAATCCTTTTTGACTGCCTGGCTACAGTCACACTGGTAGAACACCGCAGGAGGAGGAGGAGATTACAACTTAGCGGTACAAGACCTGTAGAACCTAATACAGCTGGGGCGGCTCGGGACGGACCTCCGATTGTGAAACGGGGTGTTACCAGGGAAGTTCCCACCGTTAGTGCTGTGGAGTCGCCGGCGAGCTGTGCAAATCTAGACCCCCCACCTGGCTGGGGGATAGTGACGGCAACACTCGAACTCACCTGCCTGTTTGATCCAGACTCATATGGTATGACTGGGCTGTATTCTACGATGTAAAAGTCCCGGGGAGCGACCGGGTGAAGGTAAGAAGAAGAGGAGAAGAGGTTGCATACTACATTTTATAACCACCTTGAGTTTCATAAGCCCATAAGCTAACGTGATACAAACACTAACCCACCACACATATAGCGGGGCCTGAACTATCACATATAAGCGTGGAATATTGGGGCTGTGAGATAATAACAGTTGCAAATAGTGTGATAGCGCTACTGCTGTTTTTTAAAGTTTCTTAGCTCTGCCCCAGATACTTTTTATTAAGAGCAAGCTTAAGTCTGTACTTAGACTACTTCACATTATGGAATCGGCTTGAACTTATTGGCGAATTGCAGATCTGATTTGCTTGAAAAACTCAGGATTACTAAAGTTCTGAGGCTGAAGCTGAGAAAAAGAAGCACAGCTGACTTTCCTTAACGAGAGACTTGAGAAATCTCTGTGCTGGCTAACCTACTTGCCTACTGGCGATTTATTTCAGCTATCCTTTGGCTTTCAGTAGGCATCAAACACATAAACTGACTCTATAACGAAAGATTTAAGTCAGAAAATGCCCTCTTAATTAAGGGCACTGGTTGTAACATCTATTAAAATTGTTTGCATGAAATAATACATATAACACTGTCAGGTGGAATATATGCTGATTCAGTATTGCTAGGCACAAGGTATATAGAAAACGACATGTAAATATCTTATAAGTGTCTACAGTAGTAAATGAATCATGTCTTTCCAACTTTGCATATGGCTAGCAAATGACTGATGTCTTCTTAAACCTGTATATTATCTCTAATTAACAACAGATGTACTGTTAGAAATTCTTTTTCTTGTGCACTATAGTTAATGTTGGCTTAGTATTCTGTGGTTACTGTTTAAAACTTGATTGTGACTTCACTCATATGGTTTTTTGTCTGCAGTAGCAATTGTAAAGTGCCTTTTAAAATTGCATATGGTTAACAAAAGAATGGTGCCCTCTTAAACTTGCATAAGAATATTAATTGACAATAACTGCCTGATAGGACTACCCATACTAGAAGAGTTTCTGGACAGTTTCTATTGTAAATAATATGTTTTATACCTAATGGTGGCACATTACTCTATGACCATTACTAAAATGATAGCTGCGATACCACTCCTATGACCCCTGAACAACATTTACTGATATAAGTAACATATTTTTCAGAATTATAGAGGTAAGATATATCCCTTTGTGAGGGACTGTTATAGGCAGGGAATACAGGATAACATTTTCTGATCTAATTACTGCATAAGGTAGTTCTGCAAATTGTAACATGGACCAACATTAGGGACTGCCCCTTTTTTTTTTTCTCTCTTCTTTTTCTCCTTTGCTGGCGATTGCTTTACTCACCATCACTAGGGGCTTTTCCCAAATACTAGATTTAAATAGAACTCACTCTTCCTGCACTCCCCAGGCCACTCACCTCACATCACTTGCCATCCCCCCTCTCACCTCTTTCCCACCCCCTTTTTTTTTTTTTTTCCCCTTATCACACTCGGCACATGTCGACAAATTAATTTATGGATACGTTTTTATCACCTAATGTGCACGCAATGCCAGCAAAGATGAGAGACAGGAAACCCAGGAGCAGCCTGGAACCTAACTCTGAACTCAGATCAGATACAAGTAATCTAAATATAAACAAAGTAGACATCGAGGAAATATCCAAACAAGTAGCTCATTTGCTACTGCCACAATTTGAATTTATCAAATTGGAGATTTCCACGTTGTCTTCTGAAATGAAAAACTTCACCGCAAGATTAGCAGATGTTGAAACTAGAGTATCAGATACTGAGGATTCCACATATAAATTAGAACAACTTAGTCAACACCATAGTACACAAATTGAGGAGCTATCTGAGAAACTTGAAGATCTTGAGGATAGATCACGTAGAAATAACTTAAAAATAATTGGTCTCCCAGAAAGTCCCGCGTACCAGGACCTTACTCATTTTGCAGCTATAAAACTACCACAGCTTTTGGGGCTCAATCATCAAACACAGCCTATCCAGGTGGAAAGAGCCAACCGGATGGGAAGCCTTAGACAACTAGCAGAGGGTATCACACAGAAGCGCCCTATCATGGTGAAATACCTAAATTTTCAAGATAAAATCAATATCTTAAGGGCCTATAGAAAGACTCAAAATTTGGAAATAGATCAGAATAGAATTCTTTTATTTCAGGACTATTCGCTGCAGACATCCAATAAGCGGAAGGCAATGGCCCCATTTTGTACCACCCTAATCAACCAAGGTCTTTCAGCCAGGCTAATTTATCCTGCTAAAATTAAGCTTTTCATTAATAATGAAACAATTATGTTAAATACACCTACTGAGGCCAAGGCCTACCTAGACCAACACAAGCAGGGCAACAGCTAAAGGAATAGGGAGCTGAGGTATGTGCTAAAAGCGCAACTCACAAACATGCTTACACACTTTATCTGTATGATAAGGCGGAATAGGAATTTAAGGTACTTAAATAGTTTTTTTTTTGTAAGCAAACATACATAGCTAGACACTGCGAGGGGGGGGGGGAGGGGGGAGATCTGATTTTATTTTTTTTATCTTTTTTGTGTTGCTGTCTTTTGTTGCCGACAAGTACATGACCAAAATTGATTAAAATGACCACTCTAAAGGTTATGTCATGGAATGTGGGCGGCATTACAAACCCGATTAAACGTAAAAGAACTTTAACACACTTAAATAAATGCAGAGCAGATATAAATTTATTACAAGAAACACATCTATCCGAACAAGAACATAAAAAGCTAAAAGTTAACTGGGTTCAGGAGATTATTTTTACCCCGTGTGTCTCCCGAAAACGTGGAGTAGCTATACTATTCAGGAAAAACTTGGATTACGAAATCATTTCTCAGGAGTTAGATCCAGGGGAACGTTATATTATTATGAAGATAAAAATCGGATCAGTCGCCTATACGATATGTAACGTGTATGGTCCTAATAATTATGATGAGTTATTCTGGGCAAAACTGAAGGCTAAATTATTTAATTACATGGACACTACTATGATAGTGACAGGGGACTTTAATCTTACTTCTAATAACATAGATCGATTGAAAACCAACAAAGTAAAGCCAACTAGAATCCCTCAAAAAATAACTAGAACTTTAAGAACCTTTTGTAACGCCCTTCAATTACAGGATATCTGGCGCCATCAGAACCCCAATATAAGAGCATACACATGTGAATCTAAACACCATAGAACGTTCTCACGTATTGATTTCTTCTTGGGATCAGACAGGGTGCTAGGGAACTGCACGAAGGCGCAGATAGGTGATATTATCATCTCTGACCACGCTCCTATACTTTTAGAAATGAAGCTTACTAGTACTACTTTCGAACCCGTTAGAGGCTATACTTTCCCTCGTTATCTAACCAGTAATAAGGAGTTTCAGAAACACATTCAAGCAACCTGGCGAGAATATAGGTTATAGAATAGCTCCTATAATCATAAGGCAGAAATCTATTGGGAAACAGCCAAAGCAGTGATAAGGGGCGAGATCAAAAAATATACATGCAGGATTAGGGCCAAAGTGCGCCTAAGAGAGAGGGAGTTATCAAACTACCTTAGAAACACATACAATCTATATATTACTGAACCCAACCATCTGAATTGGCAGAAATACCGTAAAGCCAAACAAGAATGGGACAATGTATCTTTTCAAAAAGCCATGACTCAGGAAAGCCAACAAAGAGCTAAGTTTTATAGATTTGGTAGTAAGGTCGGTAAATTATTGGCGAATTGTGTTAGGATGTACCAAGCACACAAAACTATAAAAGCTATTAAGATTGGGGGGAAAAGACTAATTAAGTCGGAGGATATTAAGACTGGGTTCCACGAATTTTTCAAGAGATTATACGACGAACCACATATAGACACCCAGAATAAAGAGAAGTTTTGGGGAAAAATCCAGGTCCCAGTTTTACCTCGACAAGATGCAGAAAATCTTAACCAACCCATAACCGATACAGAAGTAATGCAAGCTATAGATAGACTTAGATTGGGTAAAGCTGCTGGTCCGGACTTACTCCCGGCTGAAATGTACAAAATCTTGAGGGAAGAGGTCACAACAGCCTTAGTGAATCTTTTTAATGATTATCTATGCAAGGGTAAGGTACCTTCTAAATACTTTACTGCATCAAAAATTATATTAATCCCAAAGAAGGGAAAGGACCCAGAAATAGCTGATTCATATCGCCCTATATCGCTCCTAAACGCGGATTATAAAATATTTACCGCAATTTTGGCATATAGGCTTAAATCTATTCTTGGATCTCTAGTACATGTGGATCAGGTCGGCTTTATGGCACAGCGGAACTCAATGACCAGAACTAGAAAAAAAATTTTGTTAATAGACTTTTTGCACGCCAACAAGACCCACTACCAGGCCAACTCAGCTATTCTATCTCTTGATGCTCAAAAAGCATTCGATTTGATCACTTGGTACCATTTATTCTATACGATGAATCAATTCGGGTTTAGAGGGCATTTCCCTACTTGTATTAGGGCACTATATTCAAACGCATCGTCTACGTTATTGGTAAATGGCTCACTCACAGATCCCTTCAATATTAGGACTGGCACTCGCCAAGGGTGTCCGATCTCACCACTTTTATTTAATTTGGCACTAGAACCCATAGCACTAATGCTAAAAACACAACTAGCGGGGGTTAGCTTAGGTGACAAACCTCTCAAAATATTGCTTTACGCATCCTTTCTTAAGGACCCACAAGCGGAGATTCCCTATATTCTGGATATCATAGAACTTTTCGGCTAATTTTTGGGTTATAACATTAATATTAATAAGTCCGACCTACTCTTAAATCCAACCCCGCAACCAAACTATATGCCCCCATTTAATGTAGCAGCTCACTACATTACTTATCTTGGCATTAGAATTAGTAGAAATCAATTGGAATGGTACGAACTGAATTTTGCTCCACTATTAAACAAAATTGAAACTGACTTGTTGAACTGGGCGAAAATACCTCTTTCATTAACGGCGAAAATCAATTTAGTTAAGATGACTATCCTACCAAAACTACTATATACTATGCAAAATACTCCTCTTATATTAGCAAAAAAAGATATTAAGCTCTTAGATAAGCGTCTTAGGACGTTTCTATGGGGTACCAGTAGGAGCAGGATCTCACTTGACAAATTGGCACATCTTAGACAATACGGCGGGCTTACATTCCCAATATTTGCACTATATAATAATATTTGCGTGGCAAAGGTTGCTATGGATTGGATCATGGATAGATCTTATGTAGCTTCACTCGAAGTTGAACAAAAACTAGCTTTGCCCTTTTCGTTAACAGCTTTATTACATTGTCCCATTAAGGCGCTCCCAATTAAGTTTAAGAACAAATGCACCATAGTAAACATCATTAAAGCATGGCAATATATTCGATCGTGCATGAATGATAATCCTCAGATTTCGGACTTAGTTCCTATCACTAAGAATCCTTGCTTTAGTCCTGGCTTAAATAATAAAGTATTCAATAGATGGGCGGCACAAGGTCTTACCCATTTAATCCATCTCCGAGATACGGAGAATTTAAATATACATACTTTTGCTTTTCTCAAATCCAAGTATCAACTTGTGAATAGAGATTTCTATGCGTATTTGCAAGCTCGGCACTGGTATAACGAAATAGCTCAAAACCAAATTGGTCAGTGGCTACATCCTGGTATAAGAATGGGCATATCCTTATATAAAGCAGGAAAACATTCCATCAGTTATTGGTATAGAATGATATTAACACAGGCAGGAGAAGCCAATCTGGTAAGAATGCATGCTAAATGGCTACATGATATCCCAACAATAGATACAGACCAGATGAAATTTAGTACAACAGCGCTCGAACGCGCTACCCTATCGGCGACCTGGCGTGAATCACATTTCAAAATTTTAAATCGTATATATACATCCCTCGCAGATATAAACAAATGGTATGGCCAATCAATAAAGCTGTGTCCAAGATGTAGCTCTTCGGTGGCCGACCTGGCCCACATGTTTTGGACTTGTCCAAGAATCCTGCAATTTTGGAGACAGGTACAGTTTTGGCTGAATCGATTGTTAAACGTGCAACTTAACTTATCTCCAGTTAATATATTTTTTTTAATAAATCCTACTCCCTATATACGCAATGTTAACTTCATTAATACTGTAATATTGGGCGCCAGATATCTTATATTAAAAAATTGGCAGGCAAATCAACCACCAACAATTAATAATCTAACATATTTACTCCACTCACAATATATAATAGAACAGATGGATAACGTTAACAATGGACCCCAGCAACAATTTAGTTTTGCCAAAAAATGGCTAGATTTTAGTCAGAGTTACAGGCACACTTTATAACTTGTGTTTTTTTTTTTTTTTTTTTTTGTCCCTCTCCCCCCCCCCCCCTCGCCCTATCAATCAATTTAATTAATTATTTTTCTCCCCTTTTATTTTCTTCTATAAGCTCTTCTGAAATTATGTCAGGTCATATGTATATTGATAATTTGAGGGCAAGTAACTACAGGAAATTTCAACTAAATTTGGAATATATGTTAGTTCATTAGGAGACGCCTTAGTAACATTATTGATGATGTAAAATATGTTGTATTGAAATAAGGATAGTTCCAAATAAGTACAACACAGGATTATGTTATGATGAAATAGAGAACAGTTGGTAGGAATTTTGTTTATTGATGTGTTCTGCAATTTTTGAGGTAATAATTAATCAATTTTTTGTTATTGTCAATGAACACGCTGTACTAAATTGTAATAGATTGTTATTTTGTCTGTTGATTATCCCTCAATAAAAAATGATTATTAAAAAAAACAAAAAAACAACCTCTTGCTATTTTTCTCTCCTATTTTTAAGCACATTTATATATTTGTCCCTATATATTTTGTCCTATTTCATTATTTTATGGAGTTTATATTGGTAGGTAAGCACTCAGGGCATTGGAGCCCTTTGCAGTTAAGTAGATGAAAACATGTAAAAGCATAGTAATGCAATATTCATTTTTAATAGTGTTGTACTGTGTATTTACTGTAAATATTTTGCATTCCAATGTTTTGCATGTACAGGAGTATTTTCTATCTATTTCTAACTAGATTTTCATATATATATATATATATATATATATATATATATATATATATATATCAAGAAATAAATACGGGAGAGAAGCAATTGCTATAGACTAGTAATACAAAGGATGCCGTAATCAGCTCTACCTTAGCTTATAAATAAATGTGGTGCAGGCCCTTATATAGTAATGTAATGTAAGACACAACAAGAGAACTCATCCGGGAAAGTAGCCGGGATGAAAAAAGACAGGGATTTCAGCACTCTTTTGAAAATAATCAAT
Organism: Bombina bombina; assembly: GCF_027579735.1. NCBI lineage: Eukaryota > Metazoa > Chordata > Amphibia > Anura > Bombinatoridae > Bombina > Bombina bombina. Next base: position 919,412,003 of record NC_069502.1, read on the forward strand.
ATTTTACTAGTACAGTATTATATACATAGATTACAAAGGAGATGGCATTTGGGGCCCCCCCTCCGCCCTTGCACTATAAAGAAAGGCAACATTTATAATGTGAAAAAATTCAAAGTCAAATTGCAACAAAAATATATTACAAAAGAAATTATTGGACCTTTCGAGTCCAATAGACTGAACCTGACCAGTCAGGGGATATGCGGTACAATTTGCCCAGAAACATTGATACAGCAAAATGCAGAGTTGGCCATAGTAAGACCAGTCACACTTTCTACACCCTGCTGCACACAGCACCCCTGTGGAGAGGTTCTCGCTGGGCAGGTTAAACGGTATATGGGATCTAAGAAAGTGGTGACATCCTTACAATAGGCGGTATAGAATAATCAGGCATACCTTGCAAAATGTACAATATATAAAGTATATACAGAGGGAAAGTGTGTTACAAAGATCAGCTACACCCTGCTGCATCCGACACCTCACCCGTGGGTATGCACAGTCGGGCAGGTAATAGAAGTGGGATCTAAGTGATCAATGGCGACACGCCCTCAGGATATGTACATAAGTTTGTGAGCCAAACATTTAAATCATCATGTAAAAATGGCATTGATAAACTTAATATCAAGGCATAGGTTAATGCCTGGAATCAAAAGTAGACACATTAAAGCAATAACGTAGGCACATGCTATGCCGGTAAGCAAAGGAATATGTTAGTGCTAAGCATGCATCCATCCATATGTTATTAGATAAGCTGTGATCCTTGAAAGTTCCTAAGGAAAGCTGTACACCCTCTCGACAGAGCAGCGTTTGCCAAAGTGCAAAGTTAATGCACAATATCCAGAGCTGATTAGTACAGTTAGTGGCAAGGAATCTAATGACAATATGGAACCATACAACCTGAGTGATTCAGTAAGTTGTAGGCCGTGCCAGATAGCTGTAAGTCCATGACAGATACTGCCAAATGTTGGTCCGGACTTTGCTTTAAAGATATCTGTAAAGTAACCGCGAAGGCTTGTTGAGAGTTATTTTCTCCGAGATCCTCACACGCACATCACGTGATCCGGTCGGCTGGACCTATGCCGACGCGCGTTTCACCCGTGCGTCCAAATTGCTTAACGGGCTTCGTCAGGGCGTAATATCCAAGGTATCATTGTCTCCATATTTATACAGAGTATAGTTAGCGCCTCTACTGACGGGTGAAAATGTTGCAAGTAGATACAAAGTGTCAAAACTTAAAAACAAAATGTCTATGCTTAAATTTAAGTAACAAGAAAGCTTACTTTACTATATGTAACATGTTTACAAACACAAATGAAAATTAACTATATTAATGTTGCAACCTTAAATTTGACGTTAGTTTGCTTAGTTTAATTATATAATAAACAAGACCCTAAGAATATGTATTTACAAAAAACAGGCCATATCCAATTTATCGTTAAGGCCTGCAGGAAGCTGTGTACCCAAAATAGAGATCCATCTGCATTCCTTCTGGAGGAGTATTTTGTCGTTGTCCCCTCCTCTATTATTGGTGATGCCCCTATCTATTCCAATAAAAGAGAGGGAGTCAGGATTACTAGCATGCATAAGTTCATAGTGTCTAGCAACATTGCTTTTCTGGTTTTTATATTTTACATCATCCCGGTGCTCTGTTATCCGGTCTTTTATGGCCCTTCTTGTTTTTCCCACGTAATAACGCGGCAATTACACGAAAGGAGGTAAACCACCCCTTCCGTATTGCAATTCACAAAGTGTTTTAGAGTGTAGGTTTTTTCTGTATGTGTTGCAAAATGTTTAGTCTTGACCATAAACTTGCATGCAACACATTTGCCACAGGGATGGTTGCCATAGGATCTGTGTTTTGAAAGCCAGTTTGGTTGTTTTGAGATTGACACATATTGGCTTTTTACCAATTTATCTTTTAAATTCGGTGCCCTTTTGGCTGTGATGTTTGGAAAATCCCCAACATCACAAGATACTGCTTCATCACTAAGTAAAGTGTGCCAATTTTGTGCCAAGATTTGTTTCAGTGATGTCCAATGGCAATTGTATTCAGTGACCAATCTAATTTTTGATTCACCGACCTTATCCTTGGGCACAAGGAGCCTGTCTCTATTCGAATGAGCCGCACCATTCAGAGCTTGTTTAACTATTCTCTTCGAATATCCTCTACTTAGGAATCGTTTTTCCATTTCAGCCGCGTGTTGATAGTATTTCCCTTTCGTGGAACAATTCCGGCGTAGCCTGAGGAATTGGCCCTTGGGAATGCCTCTTTTGAGGTGATTCGGATGATGGCTTGAAGCGTGGAGTAGGCTATTGGTGGCAGTGCCTTTGCGAAAGTTCTCTGTCACCAAGTAGCCATTGTTAATCTTCACATTGATATCCAAAAAGGATATTTCTTCCTTACTGTACTGTAAGGTAAGTGAGATGTTACTCTTATTATTGTTTAAACAATTTACGAATTCTTTCAAATCATGCTCCGAGCCTTCCCAGACAAGGAAGACATCATCCACATACCGTAACCATATGTGGATGTTCTCCTCAAAGAGGGGGTTCTGGTACACTTCTTCCATCTCCCAGATGCCTAGATGGAGGCACGCGTAAGTGGGAGCACATGTTGCTCCCATTGCTGTTCCCTGTTGTTGGGTATATATTTTGTTATCGAACATGAATACATTATTAGTGAGTGTAAATTTTAACAGTTCGATTACAAAATCTGTATGTTGCATTGCGCTCGTACCTCTCATCGATAGAAAGTGCTTGCAGGCCCTAAGGTCCACCTCGTGGGGATTGATGAATACAATCCCTCCACGTCGAGAGTGACCAGAATGGCGTTTTCTGGAATCACCAGTCTATCAATCTTTCTTAGGAAGTCCGAGGTATCCATGATGAAGGATGGTAGAGTATTGAGGGATGGTCTTAGAAAGGAGTCCACATAATTGCCCAGGTTCTCAGTGAGGCTACCAATGCCTGCGACAATTGGTCTGCCTGGTGGATGGTTGGCATTTTTGTGGATCTTTGGAATGCAGTAAAATACAGGCATCACCGGATGTTCTGGATACAAGTATTTAAATTCAGTAGAGGTTATGATGTCTTTACTCTTTGCCTCTTTTAAAATATTAAAGAGTGCAAATTGTAGTGCAGGAATAGGGTTAAACGTCAAACTCTTGTAAAATGTTTTATCCAAGAGTTGGCGTTTGACCTCCAATACATACATGTTCTCATCCCAGAGAACCAGGTTCCCACCCTTATCCGTGGGTTTTATCACAAAACCCTTGGCATTCATGAGTTGATTTAGTGCCTTTCTTTCAGATTTTGTTAGATTGTCATTGACCAATCCTGTAAAGGGTAGTCCTGATATTTGTTTTTCAACTTCTCTGACAAAGATGTTCACAGCAGGTACCATGGATAGCTGTGGCATGTATTTGGATTTTGCCTTGAAACTCGAATGAAACCTCTCATACTGAATAGAATCCTCCATCTGTGAGGGGACATATTGACTGCCCTCACTATCTGCCAATAGACTCTGAAGGTTATGTATACTGGATGAGTCTTCTCTACTCAGAGAAACGTCTTCCACTAAGTGTCTGCTTTTGCCTTTCATAATCTGTGACAGTACGACTCGACGTGCAAATAGATGTAGGTCTTTAATAAACTTAAACTTATTAAGTGAATTAGTAGGACAAAATGTTAGTCCTTTCTTTAGAACCTCTATATGCATTAGGTTCAACTTGAAGGAGGATAAATTAATTATCTGAAGACCCTCTTCAGATGTATTTAGTAGCCCCTTCGACCCGAAACCTTCGCGATCTGCCCCGAGGGTAGTTCGCTTGGTTCTGATCGTAGCTCCGCTGCCGTCGTTGTCTGGAGGGATACCTCCTCTCTTCTGAGTGTGTACCTGCTGTCTTCCCTCCTCCTTTTTCTTCCCCCTCTCCTCCTTCTCCTAAAAAAGATTGTGAGTTCCTGCGGGTAGATCTACGATGCTCAGATTCTATATCTGACCCATCAGTACCCGAATCATAGGTACTTCTCACTGGCAGATAGTTATACACTTTTTTATTTTTGTAATCATCATTATCTCTCGAGATCTTCCTACCTTTTCTAAGTTTGATGTCATTTTGTAACCTTGATATCTGTTCCTTTATTTCCTCATTTAGTTTTGCAAAGTTCGTATTGGTTGAAAAGGTGTTAACCAGTTTTAATGATTCCTCAGCCTGTGTAATGGTTTTCTCTAACCTCTCTTTATTGCGGGTTACCATTTTTTTCATCAGAATGATGGAACAGTCTGAGAGGCTGGAATTCCAGCCTTCCATAAATTCTTCACCTCCTTCATCCTCTCTCAAATTAGTCCCAGGGTCAAGTCGAAGACGTAAACCCCTCGGGATGATGTTCATTTTAATATAGTTCTCAAGGCTGGATGTTTCAGCCCTGAGTTTAACTTGTTTAACAAGTTGTTTTTTATAGCTTTTAAATGCACCATAAATGTTAACTGGTACTGAATTGAAATACTTGTATCCAGAACATCCGGTGATGCCTGTATTTTACTGCATTCCAAAGATCCACAAAAATGCCAACCATCCACCAGGCAGACCAATTGTCGCAGGCATTGGTAGCCTCACTGAGAACCTGGGCAATTATGTGGACTCCTTTCTAAGACCATCCCTCAATACTCTACCATCCTTCATCATGGATACCTCGGACTTCCTAAGAAAGATTGATAGACTGGTGATTCCAGAAAACGCCATTCTGGTCACTCTCAACGTGGAGGGATTGTATTCATCAATCCCCCACGAGGTGGGCCTTAGGGCCTGCAAGCACTTTCTATCGATGAGAGGTACAAGCGCAATGCAACATACAGATTTTGTAATCGAACTGTTAAAATTTACACTCACTAATAATGTATTCATGTTCGATAACAAAATATATACCCAACAACAGGGAACAGCAATGGGAGCAACATGTGCTCCCACTTACGCGTGCCTCCATCTAGGCATCTGGGAGATGGAAGAAGTGTACCAGAACCCCCTCTTTGAGGAGAACATCCACATATGGTTACGGTATGTGGATGATGTCTTCCTTGTCTGGGAAGGCTCGGAGCATGATTTGAAAGAATTCGTAAATTGTTTAAACAATAATAAGAGTAACATCTCACTTACCTTACAGTACAGTAAGGAAGAAATATCCTTTTTGGATATCAATGTGAAGATTAACAATGGCTACTTGGTGACAGAGAACTTTCGCAAAGGCACTGCCACCAATAGCCTACTCCACGCTTCAAGCCATCATCCGAGTCACCTCAAAAGAGGCATTCCCAAGGGCCAATTCCTCAGGCTACGCCGGAATTGTTCCACGAAAGGGAAATACTATCAACACGCGGCTGAAATGGAAAAACGATTCCTAAGTAGAGGATATTCGAAGAGAATAGTTAAACAAGCTCTGAATGGTGCGGCTCATTCGAATAGAGACAGGCTCCTTGTGCCCAAGGATAAGGTCGGTGAATCAAAAATTAGATTGGTCACTGAATACAATTGCCATTGGACATCACTGAAACAAATCTTGGCACAAAATTGGCACACTTTACTTAGTGATGAAGCAGTATCTCGTGATGTTGGGGATTTTCCAAACATCACAGCCAAAAGGGCACCGAATTTAAAAGATAAATTGGTAAAAAGCCAATATGTGTCAATCTCAAAACAACCAAACTGGCTTTCAAAACACAGATCCTATGGCAACCATCCCTGTGGCAAATGTGTTGCATGCAAGTTTATGGTCAAGACTAAACATTTTGCAACACATACAGGAAAAACCTACACTCTAAAACACTTTGTGAATTTCAATACGGAAGGGATGGTTTACCTCCTTTTGTGTAATTGCCCACGTTATTACGTGGGAAAAACAAGAAGGGCCATAAAAGACCGGATAACAGAGCACCGGGATGATGTAAAATATAAAAACCAGAAAAGCAATGTTGCTAGACACTATGAACTTATGCATGCTTGTAATCCTAACTCCCTCTCTTTTATTGGAATAGATAGGGGCATCACCAATAATAGAGGAGGGGACAACGACAAAATACTCCTCCAGAAGGAATGCAGATGGATCTCTATTTTGGGTACACAGCTTCCTGCAGGCCTTAACGATAAATTGGATATGGCCTGTTTTTTGTAAATACATATTCTTAGGGTCTTGTTTATTATATAATTAAACTAAGCAAACTAACGTCAAATTTAAGGTTGCAACATTAATATAGTTAATTTTCATTTGTGTTTGTAAACATGTTACATATAGTAAAGTAAGCTTTCTTGTTACTTAAATTTAAGCATAGACATTTTGTTTTTAAGTTTTGACACTTTGTATCTACTTGCAACATTTTCACCCGTCAGTAGAGGCGCTAACTATACTCTGTATAAATATGGAGACAATGATACCTTGGATATTACGCCCTGACGAAGCCCGTTAAGCAATTTGGACGCACGGGTGAAACGCGCGTCGGCATAGGTCCAGCCGACCGGATCACGTGATGTGCGTGTGAGGATCTCGGAGAAAATAACTCTCAACAAGCCTTCGCGGTTACTTTACAGACATCTTTAAAGCAAAGTCCGGACCAACATTTGGCAGTATCTGTCATGGACTTACAGCTACCTGGCACGGCCTACAACTTACTGAATCACTCAGGTCGTATGGTTCCATATTGTCATTAGATTCCTTGCTACTAACTGTACTAATCAGCTCTGGATATTGTGCATTAACTTTGCACTTTGGCAAACGCTGCTCTGTCGAGAGGGTGTACAGCTTTACTTAGGAACTTTCAAGGATCACAGCTTATCTAATAACATATGGATGGATGCATGCTTAGCACTAACATATTCCTTTGCTTACCGGCATAGCATGTGCCTACGTTATTGCTTTAATGTGTCTACTTTTGTTTCCAGGCATTAACCTATGCCTTGATATTAAGTTTATCAATGCCATTTTTACATGATGATTTAAATGTTTGGCTCACAAACTTATGTACATATCCTGAGGGCATGTCGCCATTGATCACTTAGATCCCACTTCTATTACCTGCCCGACTGTGCATACCTCCCGGGTGAGGTGTCGGATGCAGCAGGGTGTAGCTGATCTTTGTAGCACACTTTCCCTCTGTATATACTTTATATATTGTACATTTTGCAAGGTATGCCTGATTATTCTATACCGCCTATTGTAAGGATGTCACCACTTTCTTAGATCCCATATACCGTTTAACCTGCCCAGCGAGAACCTCTCCACAGGGGTGCTGTGTGCAGCAGGGTGTAGAAAGTGTGACTGGTCTTACTATGGCCAACTCTGCATTTTGCTGTATCAATGTTTCTGGGCAAATTGTACTGCACATCCCCTGACCAGTCAGGTTCAGTCTATTGGACTCGAAAGGTCCAATAATTTCTTTTGTAATATATTTTTGTTGCAATTTGACTTTGAATTTTTTCACATTATGAATGTTGCCTTTCTTTATAGTGCAAGGGCGGAGGGGGGGCCCCAAATGCCATCTCCTTTGTAATATATGTATATAATACTGTGCTAGTAAAATATTGATTATTTTCAAAAGAGTGCTGAAATCCCTGTCTTTTTTCATCCCGGGTACTTTCCCGGATGAGTTCTCTTGTTGTGTCTTACATTACATATATATATATATATATATATATATATATATATATATATATATATATATATATATACAGTATATATATATATATATATATATATATATATATATATCTCAAACTATACATACAAATGTATCTCTATCTATCTATCTATCTATCTATCTATCTCTCTATCTATATATGTATATATATATTGTATATGAGGTATTTCTGGGAGAAAAGCAAGCAGGGAATCTTGCCTTGATGTGCTAATTTCCTATGCAAATATTTACATTGATATATATATATATATATATATATATATATATATATATATATATATATATGATCCAGAATACACACTTGGCACATTGTAAATGAAGTATCCGGAAAAAAGCAGGCAACACAGGAGATTAGGATAACAAGCCTTTTAATCCAATAAAGGTGAAACAGCAGTCCCTTAACCCATTGGGTTAAGGCCCTGCTGTTTCACCTTTATTGGATTAAAAGGCTTGTTATCCTAATTTCCTGTGTTGCCTGCTTTTTTCCGGATACTTCATATACACTGTGCCGAGTGTGTATTCTGGATCATATTCATATGCTACATTGTTCTGCAGTGCACCAGGTGGCTGTTGTGTTGGTGCGTGCCACTTCACTTTCATCTGTATATATACATATATATATACACACAAATTAACACATGCTACATGTTCCCAGTGCGCCCACAGCCAAATAATGTGCCTGTTTAAAGATTTGGCAGTGCCCTGATCATATATTATGTCAGCAAGGACTCAAAAAACAAAAATGGCTCTCTGAGTAGGTATCAGGTTTTAAAATAGGTGCCTTAAGCATTTGCAATATATGTATATGTGCCCGTGAAATGGTAATACCTTTTACTAGAAGCATTTTTGTGAATACAATTTTACTGAAAAACATATATTTAAAAATGAAATGCACTCAAGTTTGTTTCAATTTTTCTATTATTTCCTTTCCTTTCAAATGCATAATTTTGTTGTTTTGAAAGTCAATTATCACAATAAATGATGATTATATTTTTCAATATAATAATCCTTTTACAAATATTTAAATTAGTTTAAAAGGAAAGAATGTTCTGAAAAATATTCAAATCAAATTATATTGTAACTATTATTTTACTGTCAATAATCTAATTTGAATTAACAAGGAAATATATATTTTTTTCTTCATTATTTCATAACATTCCTTGTGGAAATCAATGAGTTTATTCAGAACACATTTTCAGTTTCAAAACCTAATGCTGCTTATGCATATTTTCTAATAGAAATTCATGTTCACTTTGTAACAAAACTAATTTAAATAGCCATTGTTTTTAAACAATGCCATTTTAATGTAAATTGCATGAGTTCATCATTTCACTGGATCTTATCAGTTATAAAGCATAGATTTCATATGAGCAGGAAACAATTGTTCACAAAATGAATATTTATGAAATGTAAGTCTAATATATGCACAACCCGTAATTCTATTTATTTCACTTTTAAAGGGACATTAAATAATGAATGCATGCTATATTTAATGATGTATTCACAGCAATGATTAGCCGTGGAATAATATGTAGATGCATCTTTTTAATAAATTGCGTTAGTCGTTTAACCCTTTCTCTCACCACTGTGCTAAGCAAATTTTGAGCGTTTTTTTTCTAGTTACATTTAAATACTATTGTAACTCAAATTTTAGTACACGACCCATACAAATTATATATAGTTTTTTTCCAGCAGATTTATAATATACCATTATTATATTCATATATCATAGCATGTGACAAAGCTGAAACTATAACTTGTATTTTAAAAAAAAAAAAAAAGTATATTTTTCTTGAGATTTTAGTAAATAATAATGAAAAGGGCAGAGTGACCACCATTTTTACTGCAATAAAATTATAGTCTCATGTTTTTTATTAACCCTATAATGTCCCGTTCCACAGCAAAACCCATTGTGTTATGTTTTTATTTGTGGCTTTCCATGTCCATTTGGAAGACCAGATGATTCTCTTTCAAACAGAAGATCTTGGAGGTCTGTGGCTAGTAAGGGAGCTGAGATCTAGGGGTTTGAATAAATTCCCCCTATCCTGCCTCTCAGTTCATGGTCTGGGCTCCTCTGTGATGTCGCCATGCATGTTCGTGGTGACATCACCAGCACTCCTATGTAGCTCTAAGAGTGCCGCCCACTATTACTACCACAGATCGGGCCTGCAGTGTGAGGTATCACCGATCACAGCATTGGATCAGCGATTTCCCTTCATGATGAGAACAGATCATCATGCACGCTCAGGCAGAGATCTCATTATTTGCATGGAAGTGGAAGTTTCTATAAAATACTCTAATTTACTTAAAGGGACAGTCTAGGCCAAAATAAACTTTCATGATTCAGATAGAGCATGTAATTTAATTTTTTTTTCCAATTTACTTTTATCACCAATTTTGCTTTCTTCTCTTGGTATTCTTAGTTGAAAGCTTAACCTAGGAGGTTCATATGCTAATTTCTTAGACCTTGAAGGCCACCTCTTTTCAGAATGCATTTTAACAGTTTTTCACCACTAGAGGGTGTTAGTTCACGTATTTCATATAGATAACACTGTGCTCGTGCACGTGAAGTTATCTGGGAGCAGGCACTGATTGGCTAGACTGCAAGTCTGTCAAAAGAACTGAAATAAAGGGGCAGTTTGCAGATGCTTGGATACAAGATACTTACAGAGGTTAAAAGTATATTATTATAACTGTGCAAAACTGGGGAATAGGTAATAAAGAGATTATCTATCTTTTAAAACAATAAATATTCTGGTGTAGACTGTCCCTTTAAAGTAATGAGCAACTGCCATGTTGAAACCTAAGTTTCTCCTTATCTAATCTTTTTTGGATGAGGACAATTAGGGACAGATATAAAATAGGCAATAATGTATCCAAACTCTGCAAACAATGACTGTGACAATGTTAAATTTCCCATCAACAATTGTTTGCACAGTTCAGTATTTAATTGTTTTATGGGGTCGATTTATCAAGCTGTGGCAGACAGAGGCGCACATACGAGCCCCTGTCCGCCACAGCTTGCCCCTGGTAGGCTGAATTCCGCTGTGGGAATTCAGCATTTCCAAATAACTCAATTTTGCACCCTTGTGCAATGCTGCCCCCTGCCTGCGCACAGCCACAGGAGCTGTCAATCTCTACGTTTGGACAAAAATCGAAATTTGCCACCTAAGAGCAGGTGAAAGGTTAGGGAAGCAGCAGCAGTCTCATGCCCGCTGCTTGTTAAATACAGACTGCAGGTTCTCTTGTGAGAACCTGCACTCATAGGGGGTCGAAGGCTGGCAAAAGCCTTTCATAAATCAACCCCTATAATTGTCCTCAGCAACACAGAGAGAAAAGGGGAATCCTGAACTAAATAACTTTATAGAAACCTAATGGAATTCGAAAGCCCACAATTTTAAAATACAGGAAAATAGTACAAAATTAATAAAGTACTTTGCAAACTATTTTTTTAGTATACATAATTAAAGAAAATGAATGAGAATGTATTTCATTCTGAAAATATTTTTTTAGCAAATTATCCATTTCATACAAAGTTTCAGAAAAATAAATATGTAACATTACACTTGCTGGAAATAGTGACCTAAATTCATTGAAAAATCTAAAGACAATCCATTTTAGAGAACATAATAATTCCAGAAACTTCTCTCTAATTCCTATATTACCTGAGGGGACTGAGGCACTAAAATAAAAGGAAATTTTACAAGTTTTAAAGGGACACTTAAGTCAAAATAAACTTTTATGATTCAGATAGAACATGCAGTTTTAAGACACTTTCCAATTTACTTCCATTATCCAATTTTGCACAGTCTTTTTATATTGACACTTTTTGGGAACAAGATCCTACTGAGCATTTACAGCAGTTAACAGGGTATACGTATACTAGTCTGTGATAGGCTGATCTCTGTCACATGATACAGGGGGCCGGAAAATGGGAGAAAAAAATTAATTTGTCAGAAAAAAATCTACTGCTTATTTGATGTTCAGAGTAGGTGTTAAATCATTGTCTTTTTATTATGCACTTGTTAATTATGTAATTCTAATGCATTGAGTGGTTCTTTAAGTGAAACAAAGGTAGATATATCTCTCTGAAAACGTACTAAATCTAAACCTTTGTATTAGTGATAGATAGATAAGAGAGAAATCAGCTTGTTCATATTTCCCTTCATGCTAACATTATACATTTAACACATTAAATCATCAGGATATAACCTTAAGATATACATTATAATTGTGCCACTTCACTGCAATTTCACAACATTACCAAGTGAAACTAAAGTTTCCTTTTTATCTCCATTATGGGTTTATATGGCCAGTCGTGAACAGTGTAATCACAGTTCATGAGCAGGCAGATAAAAATTTACATTGCACAGTAGCAAGCTTTGAAGATACAAATATCGTAGCAGAAACATAAGGACGGTAATATAGGTCCTATTCCAGTCTATTAGCGTTTGCCGTGTGAAAACATCAAACATCAAATGCATCTCATTAGCTCTGAAATGAATTGTAAAACACTTTAGATATAACTGTTAGCATTTTCTAGAACTGAAATAATATTTATTTGCATGTATATATTTCTAATTGTAATACATAAGCAGAACAAAGTAGTCGCTGAAGAAAATGTTTGGGAATAATTTGTTGTAACTGAACCAAAAACAATAAAAAAAAGCCATACTAAATATTTGTTTTCTTATGTAATATTTCTAAATTCCATATTTGAATATAAACGTCATTTAAAATATAAAAATTACATTTAGAGTGGTAGATAAATTGACTTTACTTAAAGGGACACTGAACCCATTTTTTTTCTTTTGTGATTCAGATAGAGCATGACATTTTAAGCAACTTTCTAATTTACTCCTATAATCAAATATTCTTCATTCTCTTGGTATCTTTATTTGAAATGCAAGAATGTAAATTTAGATGCCCATTTTTGGTGAACAACCTGGGTTGTTCTTGCTGATTGGTGGATAAATTCATCCACCAATAAAAAAGTGCTGTCCAGAGGTCTGAACTAAAAAAAAAGCTTAGATGGCTTATTTTTCAAATAAAGATAGCAAGAGAACAAAGAACAATTGATAATAGGAATAAATTAAAAAGTTGCTTAAATTTCATGCTCTATCTGAATCACAAAAGAAAAAAATTGGGTTCAGTGTCCCTTTAACTTAAAATGGATGTCAGAGCACCACCTAATTCCAGTATAAAAAATAATAAATAATTTGATAGAACATTTTAGTTTTTATACAAATTTCTTTCTTAATATTTTTATAACCCTTGCAAAATCCAGATTTGGTTCCTTTGCCAATTTTCAGTTCTTGAGCCAATCAGAAGCAGGCATGCATGTATATGCTCCAATTACTGTCCATATTCTTATCTTAATGTAGGTGTTCTGGGAATGCTTGTACATTGACTACATGTTTTACCGTTTTGAAAAAGTTCTTAACACATAAGGCTAGATTACAAATGTGCCCGTTTGTGGGACCACGATCATTAACCAGCCGTTATAAGTGGCTGGTTATTGCTACTGTGAGCTTGTGGTAGCAATTACCACTCCAAAAATTCATCTCTGGTTAATTTTCTAAAATTGCCCCGAATGCTCTCAAAATAGAGCGCATTATAGTTTTTTATTAAAAAAAAAACCTCACTAGGCAGTTTTGGGGCTTTAAAGTTGGATGGAAGTGTCATAGACCGCAATGTAAATATATATGTATATGCTTATATACATATATATTTATGTGTTAATATGTGTAAATACACATATTAACACATAAATATATATGTATATATTCATAAACATATACTTTTAAAAATGCTGCCCATCGGTGCGCTACTTGCCCCCATTCGTTACGTGAGGTTCTGATGCCGTCTGTGACAGCATCAGAACGAGGCTCCCATAGGAGCCTAAGGAAGCGCGCTCTCGTGAGCACAATGCTTCCTCGCAATGTGAGCCTGAGCTTGTGATCGCATTGGAATTTACTTGTAATACCAGTGCACATTACTGTTCGCTGGTATTACAAAGTGAAACTCTAAAATCGCTTGCACGCAAGCTATATTTAGTGCTCCACTTGCATGCTAGGCCATAGTAAAAGAATGGAAATTGTTAAAAAAAAAATCCTAGCAAAATAGAACTCTTTATTTTGTGACTAGAACTTCCATTTAGTGCATTGGTTTGTTAATTTGCATTATCATATCATTTTATATGTGTTTATTTGTAAGTGTGAACTGTGTCATAATTATTAGACATGTGCACGGGCAAAATTTTCAGTTTGGCCGAATCTTTTTATTTTGAATATTGAATATTCAAAATACTTCATATTTTGAATATATGGCACCCATGATGTTTGGTATTTGTCTCATTTTAAACTAAACAAATACCAGTCATTTGTGGAACATATGCATTCGTTCCACTGCTACAGGTGAAAACGTTAACCTGTATTGACTAAAATACTTACATATGTGAGCTGGAGAGCCGCGCTAACCCGCTCTTCTTCTTCACAAGCCCCAGCTGCTCTAGCAGGAGGCCGCAGGGCCTGCACTAAAGGACATAGGCTTAGGTAAGTATTTTTAACTGTTTAAAGAAAATGAATGAATAATGCCTAATTCTGTATTATTCATTCATTTTCTTTAATATTCATGCTACATTTGTTCACATATTTGTGCAGTTATAACTAAAGGAAAGGGCATGTCTACTAATTGTTGAATTTATATACCAATGGTGTTTATAACCTATATAAAAACACCATATAAAAACAGTTCACTTTTTGTATTGGCAAAATGACTGTAAGATGAAGATATTTCACCCAGAGACAGTATTTTGTCACAAGTTCCATACTTCTTTAAAAATTTAACCCCTTAAACACCTTAAAGGGACATGAAATTCACAATTTTTCTTTCATGATTCAGATAGAACACTTTTCCATGTTACTTCTATTTTCAAATTTTCTTAATTCTCTTTGTATTTTTTGTTGAACAAGCAGTAATGCACTACTAAGTGCTAGCTGAAAGCACAGGTTGAACCAATAACAAAAGTCATTTATGTGCAGCCACCAATCAGCAGTTAGCTTGCTTCCAGTTAGCTTCCACTAGGGCCTTGCTACTCCTGAGTTTACCATGGTGTGCTTTTTTTTAACAAAGGCAGTATTCTGGGAAGTTGTTTAAAATGATGTGCTCTATCAGACTCATGCAAGACAAATTTTGATTTTACTGCCCCTTTAAAGCCATAAGAAGACCTGACAATGCGTATGGGTATGAGCTTTACCTTACTGCTGGGATTCAATAATAAGGATTTTTAATTTAAAGGGGCAGTCTAGGCCAAAATAAACTTTCATGATTCAGATAGAGCATGTCATTTTAAACAATTTTCCAATTTACTTTTATCACCAATTTTACTTTGTTCTCTTGGTATTCTTAGTTGAAAGCTTAACCTAGGAGGTTCATATGCTAATTTCTTAGACCTTGAAGGCCACCTCTTTTCAGAATGCATTTTAACAGTTTTTCACCACTAGAGGGTGTAAGTTCACGTATTTCATATAGATAACACTGTGCTCGTGCACGTGAAGTTATCTGGGAGCAGGCACTGATTGGCTAAACTGCAAGTCTGTCAAAAGAACTGAAATAAAGGGGCAGTTTACAGAGGCTTAGATACAAGATAATCACAGAAGTTAAAAGTATATTATTATAACTGTGTTGGTTATGCAAAACTGGGGAATGGGTAATAAAGGTATTATCTATCTTTTAAAACAATAAAAATTCTGGTGTAGACTGTCCCTTTAATTTAAATCTTGATTATCCCTGGTTTTGAGTACTAGCAAGTGGGAGGACCATTAGTACAATCCATTATAATTTATAAGTTGTTTGCAGTCCTTGATAAGCTTGGGAATAAAGTCTGATGGTTAGCCCAGTGATCATTGGGGTGTAGACAAATACAAGCAGAGGATTGCACTTTTGAGGTTTGGTGAGCTGCAAACACCTTGATTGTCACATACATATTTACAATACTGCAGATGCTAACATTTGCCAGTCATCAACCACTAACACTTGGTAACATATCAGTATAACATGCAGACCAGACCTGAATGCTTTAACTCTTTTAGGAAGCTAATATGATCAAAGGCACATCATTCATTCTAAATACATAACCCCAGTTAACGAGGTCCTTTTGTACAAAGTTCCCAGTTAGGCAACCTGTCCTAACACATTAGGAGCCTCTAAAGCAGATTCTGCTGCAGGAATTTATAGTATTTAGTGCACATTTTTTTAACAGTTTAAGCAAGCCCTTTAGTCGTGCTAATCTGAAGAGTATAAAATTAGTTTGCACTTGAGTGGTCGCTTTCAATTACATTGGTTTGATTACCTTATTGTATTAATATTTTATTCATCAGTTTATAATTTGCAATGGTTTTAAATTAGATACTCGAACAGCTCATACAAGGAATTGACCACTGGAGTCCAAGTGGGGGATTATGGTTATATGTATTATTGATGACTACTAAAGTGATTTTATGTAGTAAGTTTATATTAACTATCCATTGGTGTAAATAAACTGTTTTGTAATACTATGGGAATCAGGGAAGTATTTTTATAATTAGAATTTTTTTAAAATATTCTAGGTGTGAACAAAATGTATTACATCATATGATAAAGTTTTTTGCACTTAGAATCTTTTTTTTAATGATTTATATCAATCTAGAAGATTTTATAGGGAATGTTAATTTTAACTAAATTTAATTTTACATTTCAAAAAATACTTTTAATGATAATTTGAACTTAAACTATGGATGTACTGCAGTCTTGGTGAAATAATTACTAAGCATTGATGTTTTACTACATATCACTACTACTTTTATTTTGTTTATTATCTCTTGTGACTTTTTTATGTTATACAGTACATAATTACTGGAAAGACATTTAAAAATGCTAAAACGTAGATACATTAGATTTAAGCTCACTGCTAAGAGGAAGGATGAAACAAAATATTGATCTGCCTTATTATCATTAAATATAAAGCAACATTAAATGTTGTTGGTTATAAATTAACACAGTGTTAAGATCATTTATATTTTTATAGATTGCCCTTAGACTGTTTTTAATTACAATTAATCATAAACAAAAAAAATGTGGCTAAAAGTAGCATATTTATTGTGTTCTATAAAAAATGCATTAATCTTCTAGTAATATATATTAGTAAAATGTCCTTGCAGTTTTCTTGTTACATAAAATGATTAAGTAAAAGCAAATATGACTTCTCAAAATGAAGTAAAAATATAAGCACTGAACTGCCAGGATACCCCTGTAACACCCATGCCCAGGATTGAACCTGGGATTCTTAGCTAGTAACATTTTCCCTTGTATTTGAGCCACTGAGGGGCTCTGGCTAATGATCAGCATCTTTTGTGACTTCCAGTCTGCACTGGCTGTGCTCTTTTGCTCCACCTGCCTGTCAGCTGCTGGTAGTTCTTTAATTAGTCTGCTATAAAAGGCTGATTCACAGTCTCCTCCCTAACATTGGTTAATTATTTGTCTGAACTTCTGTTTGTTGGTAGCCTGTTTTCCTGCTCTGAAGTCTTGCCTTATTTTTGACCCAGCTTGTTTCATGACCTTGCCTTGCGATTATTCTTGTAATTGTTATTTGTTTGGACTGCTACCTGGTTTCCTGAACATTGGCTTTGCCCTTGATTATGTTTAGGACCATACAAGAAAAAAACAATTATGCGCTACGTCTGCTAAACATTAACATAGACTCCTGAATAGTCTGTGTATATATCAATTGACAAATATCTGGCAGGATATCAACTGAGAGGCAACAGAGGCAACAAAGGGAGAAGAGGACAGCAGAAATACAAATGACTGACAATGTTGTAAATTTATCTAGCTATGTATTAACTCCTGATCAATTATCAGTATTGAGGTTTGGTTTGAATTTTTCCCCTGCAAATAATTTTGATATTTTTAAAACACTTTTGGATGTTAATAAATTGATTAGAAATATCACCTTGAAGAAATTTTTTCAAGATAATTCCAATCTGTCAGACACAAATACAACCCCTCTTAGTGAAGAAATAATACCCACTTTTAGTAATGTAAGAGAAAAACAAACATTCAGAGAAGAATGTGATACTCTCACTTTAGAACATTTACTAAGAGAGAGTTGCTCTGACACTAAAATCTATAACATTAACTCCTGTGGTAAGTTTAAGAACCCATCGGATTTTTATCCTATACACACTAGAGGCCAAGTTTTAGAGACTTTTTTCAAAAGGGTTGAACGTGATCTAACTGCTCTGAAAACAACAGGAAGTAAGATCACATCGAATTTAACCAAACAACAGAAACTGGCCTTAGAGGATCTTAGAAGTAGGGAGGATATTGTTGTGCGCTCAGCAGATAAGGGTGGCTCAATAGTGGTTCTTGACAGAACAGATTATGTTCAGGAAGCACTTCGCCAATTACAGAACACTGAGCATTATACCCTTTTGCACGGTGATCCTACAATCAAGTACAAACGTGAACTTTTGGCAATTCTGGATGATGGTTTGGAGGATGGGCACTTTGACATAGATACCTTTGAGTTCTTGTGTGTTGATCACCCTATAGTGCCCATCTTCCACCATCTTCCTAAAATACATAAGTCTTTAACTGATGTTAAAGGACGCCCCATTGTCAGTGGGATCGGCTCTTTAACAGAGCATGTGTCCCAGTGGATGGATGGCATCCTTCAACCGTTTGTACTATCACTATATAGTCATCTTAGTGATACTAAACATGTGATCAAACTGTTGGAACCGATGGAGTGGAATTTTGATTTATACCAATGGGCAACCATTGATGTAGTTTCACTCTATTCCTCAATCCCTCACCAGAAAGGTTTGGAAGCAGTGGCATTTTTTCTTAAAAATTATTCAGATTTTAGTGAAAACTTCCAAGAGTACATTCTGAGAGTTCTGCGTTTCCTGCTCACCCATAACTATTTCAAATTTGAGGGGGAGTTCTATCTCCAGAGGTGTGGGACAGCTATGGGGGCTAAGTTTGCCCCCTCCTATGCCAACCTTTTTATGGGTTGGTGGGAGCTGTCCCACATCTATGGAGATAGTAACTCCTACAGACATATGATCCATTTTTATGGACGGTACATTGATGACCTCCTCCTCATCTGGTGTGGCGGGGACTCAGAATTCTCGGAATTCGTTGACTCTCTGAATAATAACAATGTTGGTATTAAATTTACCTCTGAGTTAAGTAAGAATACCACTAACTTCCTGGATATCACATTGGAGGGTACTGAACAAGGTAGAATCATTAGTAGAATCTATCGTAAGCCCACAGCGGGCAATGCATTGCTACATGCCCACAGCTGTCATCCTCAGCATGTTCCTTTTGCTGTTGCAAAGGGACAATTTGTAAGGGTCAAACGCAATTGCACTTTAGATCACACTTACCAGGAACAATCGTTTGAACTCAGCAATCGATTAAAGAAAAGAGGATATCCTAACCATGTTGTTCATAGAGCTCAACAAGAAGTTCAGAAGCTCAATAGGAACAGCTTAGTCGAGGGACACTTAAAAACATCTCCCAGCACTGACACATCTTTCCAAGGTGTAACCTTTGTCACCGATTACAGTTCGCAATATACTGAAATATGTAAGATAATTAAGAAACATTTTGCATTTCTCTCTGCGGATGACAAATTGGAGACATGTGTCAGAGCTGGCGTAAGATGCTCCTATAGAAGAGCCAAGACTTTGGCTAATGCATTATCTCCTTCATCCTTGCCTGAATTGAACAGACCGACGAGTGCTTGGTTAACCCATAAGGGTCTGTTCAAATGCAGACAGAAATGTCGGGTATGTGAGTACATTTTGGCATCTAACATTTTTAAATCTGAAGTTACGGGTGAAACTTTTCCCATCACTAGTTGCCTGAAATGTACCTCAACTTATGTTGTATATGTACTGACCTGCATTTCCTGTCACCTACAGTATGTAGGTTTAACAACAAATGAAGTAAAGGTACGCATTCACAACCATTTGTCCACAATTCAAGCAGGAGAAGCTAGTACACCTCTGGTGAAACACTTTTCACGATGCCACAATAAGGACATTAAAAGTCTTAGATGGCAGGCTATTGAAAGAGTATGTTGTCCACCTAGAGGAGGTGATCGTGATCGGTTACTACAAAAGAGAGAGATGTATTGGATCTTTAGACTTCAGACCCGAGTACCTTCGGGTCTGAACTCTGAATATGATCTAATTAATTTCTGGAAATAATCATGTGGTCCTCTCATCTCCCTCTCTTGTATTGGCCTGATGTATAGGAATATTATAAATTACAAGAGTAATATTTACACTAAATACTAATATTAATATACAATAATATAGTAAGCCTACCATTTAGGATGAGTCTATAACTCTAACTTTTCCCACTAGAACCATTGCAATTTTAGAATAACTAATATCTTAGATAAAATGTTCTCAAAACATATTTGTAAACATTTATAAAATATTCATAAAATCTCCTCAGTTGTCTTTGTAATTCAGAAACCACTTATTCTTAACTCTTTGTATAAATCTGCATCTAGTTAGAATGGCTTTAAGTTATTCTTATAAGCCAAATTTGTGTGATATGTTTCACCAAAATTATGTGGTTACGAATCCCCATTGTGTAATAATGGGCATCATAAATATACCTCATGTTAAATGTGAACACTGGGTTAATAATTCCCATCCTTCTATTTTTCCAGGTAATCTGGTGTAAACTATAATACTTTCATTTTTCTCAAATGGATAACTAGACCATTTGTTATGAATTACTCGCTTTGCATTTAATCAGGGTTTAAAATTAAATTTCTTTAGCAGTTTGCAAAAGTAAAAACAAACCCATATAATGAAATGAAATATAAATATAAAGATATTTCCTCTCTAAGTGTTCACAGTTCACATGGGGTTAAGTATTTATTCCAGCTTAAACTTGCCAATTAAATTTTAACCAATTGGATTTTCCCAGCCACCTTAAATAGGTGAGCAGGGATTTTACCTGTAGCTATGATTACGCCGTGAGCGGCGAAACATGTCAGCAGCAGTTTTTTCACAAGTTTTGTTGGAGTTGTGAGACATGCCGATTTCTGATCATGTATTCATGGATTTTTATTTTTAAACTGAAATAAATCGAGTTTTGGATCTGCAAAAAGTCTCTGCAATTTGTTTCTTATTGCTATATATATATATATATATATATATATATGTATATATATATAAACAATTAACAAAATATGATGTTATAGATACAACTTGTCAATGGTGCAAGTAGATAGACTATTGGACATTTTAACTGGCTTACTTTTAGTAAGTGCAATTTTATGTTTGCAAGTTATTTTAATTAATAAATTACACCTGAATCGGACTGTGCACTCTGTTTTTTCTTCTTTTCATTTATGTTTAAGACCATGTTTGCCAGTATTTTTGTCAATATCCTGTCTCAGACACAGAGCCTGACTGGTATTCAGATCCAGTCTCAGTCACAAAGCCTACCTTCATATCCTGCTGGTCACTACTGTCTCTGGTACCTGCTGACCTTTGCTACCTGTGTATCCTGATGGCCACTACTGTCTGGGGTAACTGCTTACCTTTGCTACCTGTGTATCCTGCTGGTCGTTACTGCCTGTGGTTCCAGCTGACTTTTTCTACCTGTGTATCCTGCTGGTCATTAGTGCCTGTGTTTCATGCTGACCATTGCTACCTAGGTATCTTGCTGGTCACTACTGCCTGTGGTTCCTGCTGACCTTTGCTTCCTGTGTATCCTGCTGCTCACTACTGCCTGTGGATCCGACTGACCTTTGCTGCCTGTGTATCCTGCTTGTGCTGTGGGACCGCATGAAGAGTGAATGCAAGAAGAATAGGAGCCATCAAGGAGTTGTTACTGCCGAGAAGTTGCTACCACCGCCACCAGATCTCTTGTGGGTTACATCTGATGAAGAGAAGACTTCAGATTGTGAATAATAAATACAGTAGTTGTTGTTATTTCTCTATTGTTGATATTTTTGTTCATGTGTTGTGTGTTTTGTTGTTTAATGATGTTAGGTTTTTGTTAATTTATTGCGTTTTGTTTACTTATAAAAGGACATTGTTTTTAATTATGGGAGATTATAGATAGTCTAGTGCAAACAAGAAGACATTGCTATGGATCAAGCAAATCTTTCTGGGTGCATTGAAGATAAAGTTACAGACATAGAAAACCACTCACCTTGAAACAACTTGCACCTATGGGGAATTCCGGAGAGAGTTCCTCTGTTACTGAATTATTAGCGTGCCTTTTCAAAGAATACTGTTACTCTCAGATCTCACAACATCCAGAACAGATGGAGCTTTCCTGCTAAGCTACTTGTAATCAAGAATAACTAATTATTTTTAATTTCTAACATTATGCAGGGTGAAAGCCATCTAAAGTTTTGGAACTTTGAAGTCACATCTCTCCCTACACAAGTGGAGAGTTTACTTTAAAAATAGATTCAGCTCATAGAGTTGTAGATAAATCTTAACCTATTACTGGCTAGCACCCCCCACAAATAAAATGTGCTCTCTTGTAAACACTTTTTTCAAGTGACTCATTATGCAGTTCATCTCACAAATACCATGTGATCAGTCTTAATTTGTGGACATACCCTACTTGTATACCTATCTTTTACTACTTTATTTTAAATACATACATATGTTTCTCACAACGCCATCACAAAATATAGCCTAGTAATTAGTTAATTATATTGAGCTCAAGCAAAAATAGCATTTTTACACAAGACTAATTAGGAGGCTCAGGCTCTATCCCCACCTGCTCTAAACTACAGTATATGTTATAGTTGTAGTGGCCTCTTTTTCATAGAAGTCAAAAGATAGTAATTTTTATTCATCAAGAGATCTTCTTTGAAAATGAAGCAACTGACGTTAGTCCACAAGGATGCTTCCTTATCTTAGTCTGCAAACTAGACAATGAGGCCTATTTATCATATGTCTGTCGGACCTGATCCGACAGTGTGGATCAGGTCCGATAGACATCGCTAAATGCGGAGAGCAATACGCTCTCCTTATTCAGCATTGCACCAGCAGCTCTTGTGAGCTGCTGGTGCAATGCCGCCCCCTGCAGATTCGCGGCCAATCGACTGCCAGCAGGGGGGTGTCAATCAACCCGATCGTACTCGATTGGGTTGAATTCTGGCGATTTATGTCCGCCTCATCAGAGCAGGCGGACAGGGTTATGGAGCAGTGGTCTTTAGACCGCTGCTTCATAATTGGTGTTTCTGGCGAGCCTGTAGGCTCACCAGAAACACAGGCCCTCAAGCTCCATACGGAGCTTGATAGATAGGCCCCAATGTCCCATACACACTGGCATCTTACTATGGATTTATTAAAGGCCAAATTAGGACACTTAGAAAAGCCCTTCATGCCTGAATTAACAGAAGCAAAGTCATGTATTTATTGCTACAACCTTAAAGGGATAATCTTGTCAAAATTAAACTTTCATGATTCAGATAGGGCATGCAATTTTAAAAAGCTTTCCAATTTACTTTCATCATAAGATTTGCTTTCTTCTCTTGGTATTCTTTGTTAAAAGCTAAAAATAGGTAGGTAGTCATGAACTGATTTCTAAGCCGTTGAAGGCTGCCACTTATCACAGTGCATTTTGACAATTTTCCATTATTAGACAATTCTAGTTAATGTGTGTTATATAGATAACAATGTGCTCACTCCTGTGGAGTTATATATGAGTCAGCACTGATTGGCTATAATGCAAGTCTGTCAAAAGAACTGAAATAAGGGGTAGTCTGGTTATCACAGAGGTAAAAAGTATTAATGTGTTAGTTATGCACAACTAGGGTTTGGGTAATAATGGGATTATCTATCTTTTTAAACATTAAAAATGTTCAAGTAGACTGTGCCTTTCAAAGTGTTAAAACCACCACTTATTTTGTGTGGTCAATCCAGAAGACTGAATACTAAATGGTCTTCTTCTCTCATAGCATTTTTTCACTTATTTTAGTTCATTTTACCCCCTCCTGCATGTTTTTCAAGACAGTGTAATCAATTATAACCCAATTGCAAAAACTATGTAACAAATTTGTTTGGAGAAACTAAAACCCAGATTAGCTGAGAGAATTTTGCAAAATCCAATTTCATGTGGGAGAGCTGTAGCTCCTAATCTGTTCCATATACTAGCATGGAGAAATACTGGGTCTACCTGCAGATGAAAGAAAATAGAACATGCTTTCATACCTAATGCTGCACTCTTAGAAGACCTGATATGAATACTTGTCCTGTTCTTAGGCTAATTTAATCTAATCTAATTTTATAAAGTCTGGGAAAATGTATGGTCTCTCTGAGTAGCTCTCCTTATCCATCTCCGATTCACTCTGTCAAGAGGTTACTCAAAGCCCTACAAGATTCCCACCTGTTGGATTGATTTGTGGATGGAAAAAATGCACTCTCTGCATTTTTGCAGCGATGCACTATTAGTTATCATAATTATATTGCTAAATCCCTTTGCAATTATTGTTGCCCAAAGGAGCTACCAAATAATAGTATTATATTTAACCAAATCTCTATGGTGCACCAACATATGGCTGCTTGGAGCGTGGTTCAATAAAGTAATAGTGCAAGACTCCCAAAATAGGACAGATATACTGCCTCAAATACTTGTGCCAAACTAATTTAAAAAAAGCAGAAATTAGTTCCCATAAAATCCAATAACCCTCCTGATGCGTTTCGTCCCTCCAGGATTTTTCAAAGGCAGCAAGCCACCACTCTAACGGGGTTATATTTTAATTCTGAACCGGAGGTTCCTCATCTATGTATTTCCATTGGTTTGTGAGGTCTGTCCATCAGATTGACATGTTACCGCTATTGGATGGCAGAAATGATCTTGTGTCAATTATTTTTAAGGTAGATTAGTTCCTAATCTCCAGATTGAATATTTTAAAGGTTGATTCATATCCATTGCATTAAAGAAAAGTTGGAGGATTTATAAAATATAATTGAAAGAGTATTGTATTTTCAATAACCATTTTGGCAGATCATTGGTAGGAATCTGTATATATATTAAAAATATTAACCAAAGATATTTATTATAGTGACAATTGTCAACATGTGTCAAAAATAATAATAAAACTTGTGATATATTAAAGTTAAAATTCCAGTGAAAATAAATAAAAAGGTGTTTGTAGAACAATATTAATATACTAATAATAATAATAGTACTCACAGGTCAAATTCTGCGTTGACCATAAGTATGAGGTTAATTCATCTTATTTTTTAATAAAATGTAACTATTGTGTGTGAACAACTAATAAGTGCATATCATTAAGTGAAATGGTTCTAAACACCAAAATAAAATAGATATAGAGTGCTTTTCAATATGAAGTATAAATGACTAGAAAAGTGATAAAAATGTGACATTAAGTGATGTATTATCATACTTATAGGATCAATATGTTTATATGACCTCGGTAAATGACGAGGAGGGTTGTGACGCATGGGGGGGAAAAATGTGCTAAATCAAGTGAAAAAGTGATAAACTAGAAACACAAAATATGCGCAAAGTTAGGAAAAAGGGGGGGGGAGTGGTGTCAAGTGTAAAATTAGAGGGAACAAGAGTTAAAGCAAGTTCATGCAATAGCCATTGTGGTACCCAAATGACTAATGTACACTTGAGATCATATTCCTTGCTACAGATTGTACAAGTTATATATCTTTGGATTAACATTATATATTGTTAAATAATGATTCCAAAACTATAAGAATACATGATAATTGATATGTTCATTCATGCCAAATGGTTGCACAGAATTCAGTTGGTAAATACATCGACTTTCAGCTTTCAATAATTCTGTTTGAAGATCACCTCCTCTGATGCCTAAACTCACTTTTTCAATACCCTAGCAGCATAATTCATCAGAATTGGATTTGTGAAATCTCAGAAAATGTGATGCTACACTAGTTATGGTTTTACCATCTTCTGTGTCTTAAGATGCATTTTTTAATATTTCTCAAGTGTTCCATCAATCTTAATCTTAATTTTCTAGTCATCATTCCCACATAGAACATATTACGTTTGCATTGAAGTACATACATGACTTCCTCTGTATTACAGCTGATGTATCTTTGGATTTTATGGATCTGTTCAAATCTGTCCACAATTGTGGTAGTCTTGCGTATATATTTACAAGTGCTGCAAGTACCTCATTTAAATGACCCAGGTGTTTTCTTTCTTTGAAAATGACTGCTAGTGATCATATCTCTGAGGTTTTTTGTTTGTCTCCCAGTTTGGTTTTAAGGACTGGGTCAGTCATTAGGATATCCCAGTATTTATTCACTATATTGACTATTTGTGGTGTTTGTGAGTTGTATGTGAATATCAATCTAGGAATATCCCTACTGATTTTAGTTTTCTTGTATAGTAATTCATCACTCCTTGCTTTTAAAGCTCTGTATTGTCACAGGTCAGGAAGTCGATCCTGATCTGACTGGCCTTATATGTTAACTTGATATTCAAGTTATTGTTAACTTGATATTCAAGTTATTGTTGTTTTAAAAACTAAGAGATTCACAAAATTATATGTATGTTCCCTCCCAGATGAAGAAGATGTAATCTATGAACCAAAGCCACATAGGTAACTTATCGGTGTAATACATATTTTCATTTGTGAAAACATATTCCCCTTCCCACCAGCACAGAAATAAGTTGGCGTAGGTGGGAGCGCATGTGGTCCCCATGGTTGTCCCACGGGTTTGTAGATAGAATTGGTTGTCAAATAAAAAAAAGTTATATTCTATAAAAAACCTAAGTAATTTGACAATAAATTCATTATGCGCCTTATCCTCTTTTTGTTGTAAGAAACATTCTACTGCTTTTACATCTGTTTCATGATTTATAGAGGTGTAAATGGATTCCACGTCTGTGGTAACAAACCACGTCGTTTGATTTATATTTATGCTATCCAGTCTTTGCAGTACTTGCATGGTGTCTTGTACATATGAGGGTAATTCATACACATACTGCGGCTTCCTCAATCTATAGTCCATGTTTTGACTTGCTTTCTCAGTTAAGTAACCAATTCCTTAAACAATAAGTCTTCCCGGTGGTTCCTATTGGTTTTTATGTATTTTGGGTATTAGGTAAAATGTTGCTATTTTTGGATTTGGTGTACTTAGGTACCTCAATTCTTTTTCTGTTATTACACATTCATTAAATGCTTTTCTTATAATGTGGTTGTATATTTTTTTGGTACCCTACTGTTGGATTGTGCAATAGTTTTATATAACAACTTTGATCTTTCAGTTGTTTCTGTACCTCTTTCAAATACATCTCAAGGGGCCATATTATGATATTTCCCCCTTATTTAAAGATAGTTCTTTTTTTAAATCAACTGTTTTTATTAAAGTTTTCAACAATTTTTCAAACATGGATACAGAGAAAAAAGACCAAATAAACAAAAGAAAGGATAGGAAAATAAAGAAAATCAAAAATTATAAATGCAAATAAATACAAACATGTCATGTCTCATTATACATCATGTTGGTGACACAAAAGAACAGGGAGAAAGAGCAATTACCACCACTAATATCGAACTCTAATTCAGCAAGTGTTCGTCTCTAATGTATGATGTATGTAATCTATGGCTTTCCGTCACTTCTTATCTAATATGACGGGGGTTATTCCCTTTATGATTTAGTCTATTTCAAGTAAGCACAGTTTTCCTGTGTTAGTCCTGTATTTTATAATGAACGTTTACCCTGATCCCAAATGTACATAATGTCTGCTATAAAATCCTGTCTACCCACAAAAGTGAAATGTGTCTGCTCCATTGCTAAAATATGCTCTACCTCCCTAAGCCACATCGGAAGGGTAGGGACCACTGAAAACTTCCAATATCTGGGTATAAGACGCTTAGCGCAATTGAGTAGACAACGAAAAAGGTGTTTACAGTATAAGCAGTGGATAGGGGGGGGTGTCTTGTAGTAGGACTATCCGGGGGGAAAGTACTATGTCCAGTCCCAAGACCGTGTTTATACATTTTGCAATGTCTATCCAGAATGACTTAATGTGGGGGCATAGCCACCAAATATGGGATAGGGTTCCTGGTCCTCCACAATGCCTCCAACAATTAGGGGAAGAATTTGGAAAGATACCATGTAGTCACTGCGGGGTCATGTACCATCTTGATAACAGCTTATAGTTCATTTCAGCGAACACCAGGGAGAGGGACGATTTTTTGGTTTCTACAAATATGTGACTCCATTGCGTCTCAGAGAGGGTGATATCTAATTCTCTCTCCCATTTTGATATATAAGAGGGTTTCTTAGCTGGAAAGGAGCCCCTAAGTAATTTGTATATAATGGAGATGTGGGATCTAGTCATTGAGGGTGATGTGCATAGTGTCTCAAAGGGAGTGATGGGTCTGGTAAGGTCTTTAGAGATGGGGCTGTGTGTGATAGCATGCCTCAGTTGCAGGTAGGTGGAAAGGGGGGCCCAGAAGTTGAGAGAGTTCTAGTTGTGTATGAATTTGACCTTTGTTGAGTACCATGTGTGCTGGGACATTAGAGGGGGCGTCTGCGACTATTGGTGTTTGTATAAGATGTGGTTGAAGTAGGAGAGGGTTATTAAGGAGAGGGGTGAGGGGAGAGGGGATAGTTGAGAGTGATTTATCTTGAGCTAACGTTTTATCCCACACTCTCAGTGTGGCTGCTACATAATGATTTGTGTATACTTCTGGGTGTCTGTGGATAGGTAGGGTCCAACATTGATCTCCCAGATTGTAACCTCCAACCAGGGAGGATTCTAATTGAACCCAAGGTTTCTCTTGCGGGGAATGTTGCCACGCAACGATCCGGGCTAGGTGGACTGCCCTGTAATATGCAATTAAATTTGGAACCCCCAGTCCGCCGTGTTCTCTATCTAAATATAGGGTATTTTTAGTTACTCTGGTGCGTTTCTGGGCCCAGATAAATGAGTCAAACATTTTCTGTTGCTTTACTAGATATGTGGTAGGAACATCTATCGGGAGTACCTGGAATAAGTATAGGAATTTGGGGAGAAGGTTCATTTTAAGCGCATTTACGCGACCCATCCAAGAAAGATGACCTCTCCTGTGCCATGTCTCAAGAGAGTTTTGAGCTTCCTTCTGAAGGGGGATATAATTAAGGTCAAATAAATCAGTGTGCTTAAGCGAGATATCTATTCCCAGGTAGCATATTTTATTTGTGATATTGAAAGAAGTTTGCGTTTTAATAAAGTTGACCTCATTCTCCGAAATATGGAGGGGCAACAAGTTAGACTTTTCCATGTTAATCAAAAAGTTTGAGACCTGTTTGTACGCCTCCAACTCCCCAAGCAACAGAGGGAGAGAGGTGTATATAGAGGAGATCGAAAATATGATATCATCCGCGTACAAAAGGCACTTTTGCTGGGAAGAGTTCAAGGACATACTCTCAATCTGATCATTGCATCTAACCTTGTTGGCTAGCACATCCACTGTTAGGGCAAACAAAAGGGGGGAAAGGGGGCATCCTTGCCTCGTACCGTTCCTAATGGGAATCTTTTGGGATAATGTACCATTAGTGCAGATTCTAGCAACCGGTTCTGAATAAAGTGCTTTGACACAGGAAACAAAAGTTTCTGAGAATCTGAACCTCGACAGGGTGGCCCACAGAAAATCCCAGTCCACCCTGTCGAAGGCTTTCTCTGCATCTGTTGAGAGTAAAATAACCGGAGTCTTATTGGCGTTGGCTGTAAATATAGTTTGAAGGACCCGAATTGTGTTATCTTTAGCCTCTCTTTTAAAAATAAAACCCACCTGATCTGTATGGACTAGGCTGGGGAGAATTTTATTAAATCTGGAGGCTATCAATTTAGCGTATAATTTGACGTCGATGTTGAGCAGGGATATGGGACGATAATTGGAAACCCATTCTGTATCCTTTCCCGGTTTAGGTATAACCGTAATTGTGGCTTCTAAGAGGGATTGGGGAAGGGGGCAGTCTTTTCCTAACGAGTTAAACAATGTGAGAAGGTGTGGGCTCAGTGTGGTTTTGAATAGGTGATAAAATTTGGGTGTGAACCCATCTGGACCAGGGGCTTTACCTTGGGGAAGATTTTTAATTGCAGTAAGTATTTCCTGCAGGGTGAACTGCGAATCCAGGGACTCACAGTCTTCTTCAGAAAGGGTGGGAAGCTGAACCCGTGCAAGGTAGTTGTTAATCCTATCTAGTTTAGAGTCTGGGTGGGAGGTTGACAGGTTGTATAAGGAGGAATAGTAGTTTGCGAACTGGTTGGCAATCTCGGTATTTTGGGAATGTGAGGAACCTGAGGGTTCTACTATCTTAGAGATAAAGGTTTTATATCTTTTCTTTTTGAGAGACCTGGCCAGCAAATGACCCGATTTATTGCTTTTGATGTAAAATTTAGTCTTGGAAGTCAGTGCGCGCAGCTGGGCATATTTAATTAAGTATTGACTGAGAGCCTCTCTATCTAGTTGTGACTGTGTTAGAAGTTGAGGGCAACGGGGGTTCCTCTTTAGCGCAGATTCGCTGTTTTGGGAATTAGTCGCTAGAAGTGTGTATTGTGCTGCCTTCTGTTTACGGAGTTTATGTGTATGACCCATCACCACTCCTCTTATATATGCATAGGCCTCCCAGTTATTGGTAACGGAGGTGGAGGCAGGGTCATTAAAAGTGAAAAATTCAGTGGTCTTTTCCATTATATCTGTAGTGATTACCAGGTCGGCAAGTGTGTGATAATTTAACCTCCAATTTTGTTGGTGATGTGGTCTGGAAGACCTAGAGAAAGTGGAGCTAACCATGCTGTGGTCAGACCAAGATGTGTGATGTATTCTAGACACCCGCAGTGTAGTGAGTGTGTTCTGGTCTCATAAAATGTAGTCGATCCGAGAGTGTTGGGGATGGGAAAAAAAAGGTGAAATCTTTGGTAGTGGGGTGGGTAATTCTCCAAGTATCAAAGAAGGGAATTGTCCTAATTACTTGCCAATTAGCTTTTATTTGGGTGTGACGCATGTATGATCTGCCTATGGATGTGTCTAGAGCTGGATTGATTGGGAAGTTTAGGTCCCCCCCTAGTAGTATTGGGTCTTTTGAAATGTCCATTAACTTATTGATTACCCCCCCGGAAGAAGGAGGAGAGCGGGCGGTTAGGGGCATATATATTGACCAAGGTCAGGGGTCTACCGTAGTACAGGCCGACTAAAATTAGTATTCTACCCTCCTGGTCCTGATATTTATCCAGTAAGGCAAAAGGTATCCCCTTCTAAATGAGATACACACGCCATTATGTTTCGACGATCCTGAGTTCAGGAAGTGTTGGTCATAATACAAATGTGATAGGGCAGGTTCGCTGGTTTTTTTAAAATGTGTTTCCTGGATCATTATAATGTCAATCTGTTTTTTGAAGAAGTCATGAAACGCTATAGAACGTTTCTGAGGGGACAGGAAACCTTTGACATTTTGTGTTGCAATTCTAATTTGGTTTGTTGTGGGTTGGTGCGCCATATGGTTTCAAGGCAGGCAGCAGCTTTAGTGTAGGGAGCACGCTTCGTGTGTGGTTGACAAAGGCAAATACTATTGCTACTGTTTCTATCTCTGTGTCAATTTAGACTTTGTTTGTAAATGGGAAATTACAAAGGGGGAAGCAAACTAAATAGGGAGAGAAAAGGGGAATACAGAATATGGAATGAGAGAAATAAAGAGCTGGTTAAAAAAATAGGTGAGAAAAAAAAAAAAATTGGTGGTACAAAGACCGGTAAGAGAATGAGAAAAGTGGAAAATAAAGTTAGAATGGGGAAGTTCAGCTTAACAGAACCCTCCCCAA
This sequence comes from Bombina bombina, assembly GCF_027579735.1. Taxonomy (NCBI): domain Eukaryota; kingdom Metazoa; phylum Chordata; class Amphibia; order Anura; family Bombinatoridae; genus Bombina; species Bombina bombina. The sequence continues at coordinate 919,443,543 of NC_069502.1, forward strand.
CATGTACAGTTTAACAACTATGCAGCTGACACGTATTAACCTAAACTAAATTCCCCTGGGGGTAACAGTCATTCTACAACATTTAAATCCTAACACTTTGCATGTTTAAAGCTTCAAACGAGTATCTTGGGATAAAGAGTTAGTGTTATTACATTGGCTTCACTTAGGCCTAGATTTGGAGTTTGGCGGTAGCCGTGAAAACCAGCGTTAGAGGCTCCTAACACTGGTTTTAGGCTACCTCCGGTATTTGGAGTCACTCAAAATAGGGTCTAACGCTCACTTTTCAGCCGCGACTTTTCCATACCGCAGATCCCCTTACGTCAATTGCGTATCCTATCTTTTCAATGGGATTTTTCCAACTCCGGTATTTAGAGTCGTGGCTGAAGTGAGCGTTAGAATTCTAACGACAAAACTCCAGCCGCAGAAAAAAGTCAGTAGTTAAGAGCTTTCTGGGCTAACGCCGGTTCATAAAGCTCTTAACTACTGTACTCTAAAGTACACTAACACCCATAAACTACCTATGTACCCCTAAACCGAGGTCCCACCACATCGCCGCCACTCGATTAAATTTTTTTAACCCCTAATCTGCCGACCGCCACCTACGTTATACTTATGTACCCCTAATCTGCTGCCCCTAACACCGCCGACCCCTATATTATATTTATTAACCCCTAACCTGCCCCCACAATGTCGCCGCCAGCTACCTACAATAATTAACCCCTAATCTGCCGTCCGCACGCCGCCGCCACCTACATTATAGCTATGTACCCCTAATCTGCTGCCCCTAACACCGCCGACCCCCATATTATATTTATTAACCCCTAATCTGCCCCCCACAACGTCGCCTCCACCTGCCTACACTTATTAACCCCTAATCTGCCGAGCGGACTGCACCGCTATCATAATAAAGTTATTAACCCCTAATCCGCCTCACTAACCCTATAATAAATAGTATTAACCCCTAATCTGCCCTCCCTAACATCGCCGACACCTAACTTCAAACATTAACCCCTAATCTGCCGAACGGAGCTCACCGCTATTCTAATAAATGTATTAACCCCTAAAGCTAAGTCTAACCCTAACACTAACACCCCCCTAACTTAAATATAATTTAAATCTAATGAAATAAATTAACTCTTATTAAATAAATTATTCCTATTTAAAGCTAAATACTTACCTGTAAAATAAATCCTAATATAGCTACAATATAAATTATAATTATATTATAGCTATTTTAGGATTAATATTTATTTTACAGGTAACTTTGTATTTATTTTAACCAGGTACATTAGCTATTAAATAGTTAAGAACTATTTAATAGCTAAAATAGTTAAAATAATTACAAAATTACCTGTAAAATAAATCCTAACCTAAGTTACAATTAAACATAACACTATACTATCATTAAATTAATTAAATAAAATACCTACAATTACCTACAATTAAACCTAACACTACACTATCAATACATTAATTAAATACAATACCTAAAAATAACTACAATGAAATAAACTAACTAAAGTACAAAAAATAAAAAAGAACTAAGTTACAAAAAATAAAAAATATTTACAAACATAAGAAAAATATTACAACAATTTTAAACTAATTACACCTACTCTAAGCCCCCTAATAAAATAACAAAGCCCCCCAAAATAAAAAATGCCCTACCCTATTCTAAATTACTAAAGTTCAAAGCTCTTTTACCTTACCAGCCATGAACAGGGCCCTTTGCGGGGCATGCCCCAAAGAATTCAGCTCTTTTGCCTGTAAAAAAAACATACAATACCCCCCCCCAACATTACAACCCACCACCCACATACCCCTAATCTAACCCAAACCCCCCTTAAATAAACCTAACACTAAGCCCCTGAAGATCTTCCTACCTTGTCTTCACCTCACCGGGTATCACACCGATCCGTCCTGGCTCCGATATCTTCATCCAACCCAAGAGGGGGCTAGACATCCATCATCCGATGGCTGAAGAAGTCCAGAAGAGGGTCCAAAGTCTTCATCCTATCCGGGAAGAAGAGTAGATCCGGACCGGCAACCATCTTCTTCCAAGCGGCTTCTTCTATCTTCATCCGATGAGGACCGGCTCCATCCTGAAGACCTCCACCGCGGACCCATCTTCATCCGGCGACGTCCAACTGAAGAATGACGGTTCCTTTAAGGGACGTCATCCAAGATGGCGTCCCTCGAATTCCGATTGGCTGATAGGATTCTATCAGCCAATCGGAATTAAGGTAGGAATATTCTGATTGGCTGATGGAATCAGCCAATCAGATTGAGCTCGCATTCTATTGGCTGATCGGAACAGCCAATAGAATGCGAGCTCAATCTTATTGGCTGATTGGATCAGCCAATCGGATTGAACTTGATTCTGATTGGCTGATTCCATCAGCCAATCAGAATATTCCTACCTTAATTCCGATTGGCTGATAGAATCCTATCAGCCAATCGGAATTCGAGGGACGCCATCTTGGATGACGTCCCTTAAAGGAACCATCATTCTTCAGTTGGACGTCGCCGGATGAAGATGGGTCCGCGGTGGAGGTCTTCAGGATGGAGCCGGTCCTCATCGGATGAAGATAGAAGATGCCGCTTTGAGGATGATGGTTGCCGGTCCGGATCTACTCTTCTTCCGGGATAGGATGAAGACTTTGGAGCCTCTTCTGGACCTCTTCAGCCACCGGATGATGGATCGCCAGCCCCCGCTTGGGTTGGATGAAGATTTTGGAGCCAGGACCGATCGGTGATACCCGGTGAGGTGAAGACAAGGTAGGATGATCTTCAGGGGCTTAGTGTTAGGTTTATTTAAGGGGGTTTGGGTTAGATTAGGGGTATGTGGGTGGTGGGTTGTAATGTTGGGGGGGTATTGTATGTGTTTTTTTTTACAGGCAAAAGAGCTGAACTTCTTGGGGCATGCCCCGCAAAGGGCCCTGTTCAGGGCTGGTAAGGTAAAAGAGCTTTGAACTTTAGTAATTTAGAATAGGGTAGGGCATTTTTTATTTTGGGGGTCTTTGTTATTTTATTAGGGGGCTTAGAGTAGGTGTAATTAGTTTAAAATTGTTGTAAAATTTTTCTTATGTTTGTAAATATTTTTTTATTTTTTGTAACTTAGTTCTTTTTTATTTTTTGTACTTTAGTTAGTTTATTTAAATGTATTTATTTGTAGGTATTGTATTTAATTAATGTATTGATAGTGTAGTGTTAGGTTTAATTGTAGGTAATTGTAGGTATTTTATTTAATTAATTTAATGATAGTATAGTGTTAGGTTTAATTGTAACTTAGGTTAGGATTTATTTTACAGGTAATTTTGTAATTATTTTAACTATTTTAGCTATTAAATAGTTCTTAACTATTTAATAGCTATTGTACCTGGTTAAAATAATTACAAAGTTACCTGTAAAATAAATATTAATCCTAAAATAGCTATAATATAATTATAATTTATAGTGTAGCTATATTAGGATTTATTTTACAGGTAAGTATTTAGCTTTAAATAGGAATAATTTATTTAATAAGAGATAATTAATTTCGTTAGATGTAAATTATATTTAACTTAGGGGGGTGTTAGTGTTAGGGTTAGACTTAGCTTTAGGGGTTAATACATTTATTAGAATAGCTGTGAGCTCCAGTCAGCAGATTAGGGGTTAAAAATTGAAGTTAGGTGTCGGCGATGTTAGGGAGGGCAGATTAGGGGTTAATACTATTTATTATAGGGTTAGTGAGGCGGATTAGGGGTTAATAACTTTATTATAGTAGCGCTCAGGTCCGCAGATTAGGGGTTAATAAATATAATATAGGGGTCGGCGATGTTAGGGCAGCAGATTAGGGGTACATAGGGATAATGTAAGTAGCGGCGGTTTACGGAGCGGGAGATTAGGGTTTAATAATAATATGCAGGGGTCAGCGATAGCGGGGGCGGCAGATTAGGGGTTAATAAGTGTAAGGTTAGGGGTGTTTAGACTCGGGGTATATGTTAGAGTGTTAGGTGCAGACGTAGGAAGTGTTTCCGCATAGCAAACAATGGGGCTGCGTTAGGAGCTGAACGCAGCTTTTTTGCAGGTGTTAGGTTTTTTTTCAGCTCAAACAGCCCCATTGTTTCCTATGGGGGAATCGTGCACAAGCACGTTTTTGAGGCTGGCCGCTTGCGTAAGCAACTCTGGTATCGAGAGTTGAAGCTGCGTTAAATATGCTCTACGCTCCTTTTTTGGAGCCTAACGCAGCCTTTATGTGGACTCTCAATATCAGAGTTATTTTTATGGTGCGGCCAGAAAAAAGCCAGCGTTAGCTTTTCGGGTCCTTACCGACAAAACTCTAAATCTAGCCGTTAGTTAACAACCTGAGGAAAAAAAACAGCATACAGGCCACAAAATAAATTCTCCAAAAGGAGCTCAACCCTAAGGGTGTATTGACTATATAGCCATTTTGCAACCACTCTTAACTAAGATATTCGGGTTTGTCTCAAACATTATGTTCTTAAGTACACTTAGGCATGTCCTAAATTTTTCTAACATAATGTTCTTAAGTACCCCTGGGTTACCTCTTGTTTCTTGGCATATTCAAAATTTTACAAGAAGCATTAGTTCTAAGAATTATAACACAGAGCGAGCAATAGTCTCTTGGTATGAGAGTCAATTTTTAGAGCTGACAGAGAAATTTATATGTCTAAACATCTCTTGAGTTTACTCACTAAGTCCCAGAATCACAGCTCTCTATGTCTGAAGCTCAGATAGGTCTCGCTGGACAGATGGGTCTGGACTGTGTCTCTTTCTAGCCTGAGGGCCAGCAATCTCCGACCATAACTTTCTTTGAGGTTTCCCAGGCTGCAGTGTATTCTTTAGAACAGTTGACTCCATTATCTCAGGAAGTGGAATGTCCAGCTGTTTACGAAAGGCCGGAACATTCACCAGGTTTGAACATTCCAGATGATTTCCATCTTTAATCACCTGTAGAGACACCGGGAATCCCCATCGATATGGTATTTTTAATGTACGAAGGTGTTGCGTGAGATGTATGAATTCTCTTCGGTGCTTTAGCGTACGTGTTGAGAGATCCTGGAAGATCTGGATTTTAGCACCCAAGAAGGAGAAGGATGGCTGTGCTCTAGCCAATTGAAAGATCTTTTCTCTATCCTGGAAGCTCCGAAAACAGACAATGATGTCTATAGGTGGTTGGTTGTCTTTGGGCTTAGGCCGAAGGGCTCGATGGGCTCTCTCAAGTGGGATCTCATCAATAACTCTTTGGTTAGCTATCGCCAATGATTGGAATAGATTTTGCAGGTGATCAGGTATGTCCTCTCTGCCTATTGATTCAGGAACCCCTCTGAACCAAAGGTTGTTCCTCCTTGTTCTATTTTCTATGTCATCTAGCTTGTTTTCAAGCTCGGCAATCTGTGTTTGTTGTGTTTCTATTGAGAGGGCCATGTCTGTCATCTCCTTAGATTTTACCTCCTTATCTTCCTCCAGGATCTCTACCCTGTGACCCAGTTCATTTAAATCTTTTTTTAAGTCTGCACATTCTGATTTGATGCAGGCCTTTACCTGGTTTATAAGAGCTTCCATCGCTTTTAGAGTCATCGGTTCTTCGGTGCATCTCCTTATAGGAGATGCTGGGCATGTTTGAGAGACATCAGGTTGATCCGACAGGGGCTCTTTATCGCTATCTGTGGGCATCACTTCAGCTTTCTTTGCCCGGTCTGTATTTTTAAAAAAGGTGCTCATTGAATTGCTAGCACTCCCAGTTTTTAAGGCCTTGTCTGTTTTAGTGTTTCTTCAGAGTGCCATGGTGTTACACTATGTCTTTATATCTAGTTTGGTGTCAGTAGGGCAAGGCCCAGGAGCAGGGATAAATGCAGAAGTCCTGAGGGGTTAATGAAACCTTGTTAATAAGGAGCTATTAAAGTTGGTACTTTTCCTCATATATAACACCAGATCTCTGGCGGCAGGTCCGGGGCCTCTCAAAAGCAAAGCTGGTTAAATCACATTTTCAAAATGATGGGACAGAGAGCCTTAGGCTGTGTACCTGTGGGCTGATTACAACCCGGGTCTGTAAGTTATGTAGTGTCACGGACAACAGTGACCATCATGCTGTAATTTATTTTGCTGCGTCACTTGGCGATAGTTGTTTGTAGCGGTATTCAAAGGGGAGAAGTGAAAAGTCTATCAATTTAGTGTCAATTCATTCAGGTTGCTGTCATAGTCCTGTATATGTTGCAGCTTATTAAAGAGAATGCTGCTAGGAATAGGGCCAGTATATTGCAGAAAAAATAAACGTTGCGGTTTCTCTTACCCCCAAAGCAGCCTTTTATAGCGAAGGTGTATAGCGTCTGTGCCTATATTGCAGTTGTTCCCAGCAGGCACTGTCTAATAGTGTTCCAGAGTGCTCCGGTTGCCATCTGTTGTTATCTGTATCGAGCACCACAGTCACTACGATCTGGCCTACGGGCCCAAAAATGGAGGAGCGCCTGAGACGCGGCCTACGCCGCGGTTCACATCTATGTGAATTGATGCTATTTTACTGGCCCCAACCCAGCTCTCGACAGGTCCGGAGATATACAGGAGTGTTGTCACCCCCCTTCCAGTACTTTATTGCCACTTTCGGTGCTTTCAGGAGAGGGTTCCGTAACTGCTGAGACAGGAGCTTTAGTGTTGTGCGGCCATTCCGTACACCCGCACGCTCAGCCCCTCTAAAGATAGTTCTTTATGTTCTTTTGAGCATTTTCAAGCACATCTTAGCCCACTTACCCCTTGTTTGTCGAGTTATGGGATTTGTTAGATAGCACACATAGACAACAGCCTGGAAACAGTTATGGGAATTCAATAAAACCAATAAAAAAATTGTAAGGTTATGTTGTAAGGACATTTTGAAATTATATGAATGGTTTGTGTAAAGCAGTTCTACACACTGAATCTATGCTTCATTGAGTCACAGTGTATACTACCCAGGGGAAGTCCTAGCTGTATTTCCTCTTTTTTGAAAGAGACCTTTAAGTATTTAATTCCTTCCCCACTACAATTACATTAACAGAAATATTACAGAGTATTTATACATGCATGCTCCTCTTTTACACATCCCCCCCATTTACCTTCCTAAAAAGCAATATTACAAAATCTCTATTCTCTGGTTTATATTATGTATTTGCTTATTCTATGTATAATATATGGTGATGATCTATCAAATGTCTACCGTGATAAGGAAATGCATTCTCCTTTTATCTTCTTTTATGGGCAGTCAATGATATTGGAATTGGAATTGCTTTGGTAGGATGATAAATAAAATTAATTTAAAAAAGAAAGACACTATACAAAAAAGGTCTATAAAAAGAGGTATTTTAAGAAGGTTTTGAAGGGATTTTCAGACACTTTCACTGAAGGAAAAGATACAGAACCAAAGCAAAGTAAAACATGACAGCTAATTAATTAAATGTCGGTGATAACTGTTTGATATGTTTGAATGCAGATTTTTCACTTAACCATTAATATAAATTCATAATTTGTACAGTAATTATTTTCATATCATTTTAAATAATTTTATAAGAACGTTTTGAAATGCCCAGCAATTAATTGCAATAAGCATCCTGATTATTAAAGGTGTGTTATAGGACAGAGTGCATTTTGCACATTACTTGGGAAAGACTACAAAAGATAAACTTTTTATCATTAACCAATACATTGGCCAGTACTATTCAGCAAATACTATATATGTTTAAAAACAAGTGGTGACGCCATCAAAATGCATTGTTTTTATAATTAGATATTACTTCACTTTCTTTTATGTATTGGAAAAGGAAAAATATTGTTTATTTTTGGACTTCTTGGTTTGCACAAGTGTGGAGGATATAGTAATAAATAAATATATTTATATTTTTTCAGCAACTAATTTGTGAGTGCCATTTTCATTAACAGAGTTTTTATTTATTGGGTTTTAGAAAATAAACTGAAAGGGACAGTCTACGCCAACATTTTTATTGTTTAAAAAGATAGATAATGCCTTTACTACCCATTCCCAAGCTTTGCACAACCAACATTGTTATATTAATATAATTTACAACATTTAAACCTCTAAATGTATGCCTGTTTCTAAGCCACTACAGACAGCCTCTTATCACTTGCTTTATTATTAGCTTTTCACAACAAGACACTGCTAATTCATATGTGCCATAGATAACATCATGCTCACTCCCGTGGAGTTGTTTAGGACATGGCACTACTTAGCTAAAATGCAAGTCAATAGATAATAAATAAACATCACTGAGATGAGAGGGCTGTCTGCAGAGGCTTAGCTACAAAGTAATCACAGAGGTAGAAAGTATATAGTTAATATAACCATATTAGTTATGCAAAGCTGGGTAATGCGCAATAAAGGGATTATCTATTTTTTAAACATTAACATTTTTGAAGAAAACTGTCCCTTTAACATTCTTGCATTTTTTGAGATGCTTAATGCTAAAGTTGCATTGTTGATCCTGTAAGTTTTTTGTAATAGTGTTATGTTTAGGGATATTTTTGAAAATACAGAAGCTGATTTTTTATTAATTGTGCCAATACATGCTTTTAAAAATATAGCAGCAACATAACAAGAAAATAATAATCTATACCTCCTATCAAGTATTATCATATATTAAATTATAATCTAAATTAGATTTAAAATAGAGGGTGAGTTTAAATTAGTTATGTTAACTTTGGCCTAGATTTAGAGTTCGGCGTTAGCCGTGAAAACCAGCGTTAGAGGCTCCTAACGCGGGTTTCTTACGGACTCCGGTATTTAGAGTTTATTTACCGACACTCAAAAATCACCTAACGCTCAAATTTCTACCGACACCTCAGACCCAGTAGTAAACATATACCGACAAAATAAACATCCACGAATCACAAAACAAATATTACACAAAGTACACTTACACTCATACAAACACTACACTATATTTATTTTTATGATTTAATAATTTTTCATCCAAATACAAAGGATCAAAGTTGCGAGATCTCGGGTGTTAGAAAAAAATATACACAAATCCATTTTCCCATTGACTTACATTGACACACGGGAAAAGACCCTCATATACCTACATCTAACTAATAACATTATCACAAAATACACTCATCGATGCATACAAACAATATACACCACATGACATACAAAAAAAATTGATTTATTACATAAAGAACACGATTTAGTTACTTTTTCACAAAAGCTCATGACGTCACTCACTTTACGATGAAAACCAGTCTTAGAAAAAAAAAAGCCTCCATTGACTTCTATTGGGAAGACGTGCTCGTGCACGCGAAACCCTCATTTCCCTAACGCACGCAAATAGCGTAGACAGAAAAACTCCAAATACCAGCGCTAGAAAATACATGATTTCATGCGTTAGACCCAGCTATGATAAATAGATTAAGAAATGACTATTTCCCTATGGTGGATTTATGGATTTTACTGTTTGAATATTCACAACACCATGAAATTGTTTCATACTTTTATATTATATCAACTACAAATCAACATCACTAGTAACACATTATTATTTAAATAAAATTACATTTAAACGTAAAAAAATATTCATTAAACTTTTTTGTATTCACAAACAGTACACAATGGGAAACACCTCTCATTTACCTTTATTATTGCATTTCAGTTATTCAACTCATATGCTTGCAGCAACTGCATATCTACATAGGCTTAACACATGATCACTCATGGATGCACATATATTACTTTTAACATTCACTCATACATGTGCATTCAAATGATGGGGGAAAAACACATTACATTCTCTAGAGGAATCACAAAACACAACATATGGATTTTACTGTACTTTTAACACCATGATTCCATCACCAGAAACCATTAGGAATTACGTACAACAAGAACATCATTACACAAGATTACAGATGTCACTTTATGGGAAGGAACAACAATGCCACACCGCTATATAGAAGTCAGCATATGTGGGACACAATCACAATATATACATACATGTACATAACACGCATCACCCATCACGCAACCACAAAGCACACATTTAGATTTTATTCAGCACACAATAACAATGTAGCACAATACAACAACACAATGAGGATTTCAGAACTACATAGGCAGGTTAATAATATCATGACGTCATTAGAAGATTCAACCATACACATCACAGATTCACCACTGTACCGCCCCTTTAGGAACTTTAACACTCAATACTACAATACAACATATACGTAAACAACACTTTTGAACAGCATTATTAGGGAAATTTCAATGGGACAATTAAGAAATATTGTCATATCGCAAATCACTTTATATACAATACTACAGATGGCATCCGGAAGTTATTCAGTATTAGTGCCATTTGAATGGGACGCATACAATATTGACAGCTCGGCAATCACTTATATATACAATACTACAGATGACAGCCGGAAGTGCTTCAGTATTAGTGCCATTTTTATGGGACGCATACAATATTGACATCTCGGCAATCACTTATATATACAATACTACAGATGACAGCCGGGAAGTTCGGAATTATTATTGCGATTTGAATGGGACGCATACAATATTGACATCTCAGGAATCACTTATATATACAATACTACAGATGGCAGACGGGAAGTTCGGAATTATTATTGCGATTTTAATGGGACGCATACAATATTGACATCTCGGCAATCACTTATATATACAATACTGCAGATGGCAGACGGGAAGTTCGGAATTATTATTGCGATTTTAAAGGGACGCATACAATATTGACTGCTCGGCAATCACTTATATATAATACTACAGATGGCAGACGGGAAGTTCGGAATTATTATTGCGATTTTAAAGGGACGCATACAATATTGACATCTCGGCAATCACATATATATAATACTACAGATGGCAGACGGGAAGTTCGGAATTATTATTGCGATTTTAAAGGGACGCATACAATATTGACATCTCGGCAATCACTTATATATACAATACTACAGATGGCAGACGAGAAGTTCTGAATTATTATTGCGATTTTAAAGGGACGCATACAATATTGACAGCTCGGCAATCACTTATATATACAATACTACAGATGGCAGATGTTACTTTATCGTTTACAAACAATATTGCAGCAACATTGATCGATCACATTATATGCACATTATACACAACTATGCACTTTCATTCATGTTAGCCTGGACGTGTGCTTGTTACTATAAGATCGCGTTTAAGAAATATTGATTACGCATATGAACATGCACTGTATGTGTGATATTTGACACTTTCACATTGAGATTCATTGGGTGAAAACAACATTTCAGCAAAAACCAAAAAAAACGCCCACTGTGAAAGCATTCGCGCCGCTCACATACAAACAAGTGAATACAATTAGCAATCATTACAAACTCACTACCATTGGACTAATTGTACTATAAATCCCACAAACAACATGGCCAAAGCATCACTTGTGATCCACATCAGATCAAGTGCTTACCTTGTTACGCTGTTTTGAAAGATGGATGACGATGACATGGTAGACACTGCTGGTGCTGCTATTGGCGAACTAGCTGTTGGTCGAATCAGGCAGCCTCGGTGGCTCAGACCGAGACGAAGGGGTCGTCTGGTTCGAGGTCCTCGTGTCTACAGGGTGAGACCCACCTTGGAAAACATGAGTGACTTTGAGGTTTTTGATAAGTATCGGCTCAATCGCGAACAGCTCATTGGACTTTACGAGCTTCTTAAACCTCATTTGGAGCCACGTATACAAATAAGGACTGCTGTTCCCCCCATGAGTAAGATGCTAAGCTGTCTATACGTCCTGGCCTCCGGGAGTTTTCAATCCGGAGAACTGTACATGCATGGCCTGGCTCAAGGTACATTCTCTGGGGTGTTTGATAACTTTCTGGACGCCATGGTACGTATCAGTAAGCAATACATAGGATTCCCACAGAATGATGGTGATTGGAGGCGCCTGAAGCGGGAATTCTTTGATATTGCTTAATTGCCCAATGTCTTGGGAGCCATTGATTGTACCCACATTGCGCTGCATGCTCCAATTGATGACTTGCCCTTCAGAAATCGCAAACATTTTCATAGCCTCAACGTGCAGTATGTTTGTGACGCACGGATGAGGATTATGCATGTGTATGCGAATTTTGGAGGTGCTTGTCATGATGCCCGCATCCTCTTTCAGTCGTCCCTGTGGAGACAGTTTGAGGAAAGACAAATGCCCCCTGGTTATCTCGTTGGTGAGTATTTGTGCACAACATGGTTAATTAGTTTGACAATTGCCACTGTAGTTTTAAAATGTTAGCGTCAAGTTCAGCTATAGGATGCAATTTAACCATTTGTTATTTTCCGACGCTAATGTCTACTTTTAGTTAAATGCAGATATGTAGCATGTCATACCTTAAATGCTCAGAGAATGCAATGTAACCATGTAGTTAGCATTTTACACAAGGTTTGTTTTCGGAGAAATACGCATATGTAGCATGTCTTAGCTGAAATGGGAAGATATTAGCTCATGCAATTTAACCATGTCATTGTCTCTTTCCGCTAATGTCTACTTTTAGTTCAATGCAGATATGTAGCATGTCTTACCTTAAATGCTCAGATAGAGAATGCAATGTAACCATGTATTTAGCATTTTACACAAGGTTTGTTTTAGGAGAAATACGCATATGTAGCATGTCTTAGATGAAATGGGAAGATATTAGCTCATGCAATTTAACCATGTCATTGTCTCTTTCCGCTAATGTCTACTTTTAGTTCAATGCAGATATGTAGCATGTCTTACCTTAAATGCTCAGATAGAGAATGCAATGTAACCATGTATTTAGCATTTTACACAAGGTTTGGTTTAGGAGAAATACGCATATGTAGCATGTCTTAGCTGAAATGGGAAGATATTAGCTCATGCAATTTAACCATGTCATTGTCTCTTTCTGCTAATGTCTACTTTTAGTTCAATGCAGATATGTAGCATGTCTTACCTTAAATGCTCAGATAGAGAATGCAATGTAACCATGTAGTTAGCATTTTACACAAGGTTTGTTTTAGGAGAAATACGCATATGTAGCATGTCTTAGATGAAATGGGAAGATATTAGCTCATGCAATTTAACCATGTCATTGTCTCTTTCCGCTAATGTCTACTTTTAGTTCAATGCAGATATGTAGCATGTCTTACCTTAAATGCTCAGATAGAGAATGCAATGTAACCATGTAGTTAGCATTTTACACAAGGTTTGTTTTAGGAGAAATACGCATATGTAGCATGTCTTAGCTGAAATGGGAAGATATTAGCTCATGCAATTTAACCATGTCATTGTCTCTTTACGCTAATGTCTACTTTTAGTTCAATGCAGATATGTAGCATGTCTTACCTTAAATGCTCAGATAGAGAATGCAATGTAACCATGTAGTTAGCATTTTACACAAGGTTTGGTTTAGGAGAAATATGCATATGTAGCATGTCTTAGATGAAATGGGAAGATACAGAATAATATCGAACTTGATTTTTTGATTTTTAGAAAAATACTATTTTAAGGATTCTGTTTGAATTATGTTCTGTTCATAATTTATAGGTGATTCTGGGTACATGAGCCGGCCTTGGCTCATTACCCCCTTGCGTAGCCCGACTGATGTGTCTGAGGAGCGCTACAATAGGGCTCATAAGAGAACCAGGGCGGTGGTTGAAAGGATGTTCGGGCTCCTGAAGATGAGATTCAGGTGCCTGGACCGTTCTGGAGGAGCACTCCAGTACAACCCAAAGAAGGTGGCTAAGATCGTTGTAGCCTGTAGCGTCCTGCATAATATTGCACAGCGGGCTGGGATGCTGCAGGCCGTCCCGGTGGACAGAGACCTCCTCAGAGATGAGGAGGATGATCCTGTTCTAGAGGGGGAATTCCAGGACGAGGGCCTCGATGTCAGAGCAGACGTCATCAACCGCCACTTTAGACGGTAAAGAATAGAAGTTAAACTGTAGTATTTTCAATAGATGTGAACTCTAGGGAAATGACAAGTAGAGAATTGTGCAAACATGTTAGGATTGTTCATCAAATGATAAAAATTTGTTTCATTTATTAATATAGGTGATGCTCTGGGCATTGGGTCCTGTAGCGAGTCTTTGCCACCTGGTTTTTAAAGAGGACATCAGATGGTAAGTAGAAATGTATGGACTGTTGCTGGCATGAATTGTACACAAATACATCATATGGCATACACTTTCAAAAATAGTATTTAGTTTACACATTACTTAAAATGTACATACTCAGAAAGGGATCCTCTAGAATGACTATGGTTCAATGTCACACATTAGAGGTTTGTTCTGCTCAATATGACTCATCTTCACACTTGATAGAAAATAACACAAGTTGCTACACACGCTTAGTAAGCTAGTGACAGAAATTTATTATGAAATGGGGGGTGGGAGAGGGGTACAGAACTGATTCACACACTTGTAGTAATTTTAATTAAAATTTTTCTTCCATTAGGGAGCTGACTTAATCTAAAGACTGAAAGGGAAGAATTAGAAGCCTGACAGTGAAGATTGCCCAGACTGACAGTGGGAAAAAGCCAAGATTGAAATTGAAGTATACCAATGGGATCATGTCTGGCATTATCTTTCAAATCTGCTGACCTTGAAAACCATACAAAGACATGTTCACATGGTAAGTGCCAACTATTTGATAGAATAAGGCTGTGGAGACATCCTATTGGAGACACTTAGATGATTTTCTAATTTTTAGATGGTATTTCCCAGTCCTCTATTTAATGAACTGATGAATAAGACACCTATTGAAGATCAACTGTTTACCCCTGAATTGACTTTTAAAGACCATGCATTGTCCAGGTTGGTGTACCAATGCATGCTAGTGAAGACTGTTGAATATTAGTAGCTTACATACATTAGTCATATTTAGTTCTTTAGTAGATATTTAGGGATCACAATCAGACACTTAGATGATTTTACTTTTTTAGATGGTATTTCCCAGTCCTCTATTTAATGAACTGATGAATAAGACACCTATTGAAGATCAACTGTTTACCCCTGAATTGACTTTCAAAGACCATGCATTATCCAGGTTGGGGCATGCTAGTTAAGAATCACAGGAAGAATGTTGATTATTGTTAGCTTACATACATTAGTCATACTTATTTCATCATTAGATATTTAGGGATCACAATCAGAAAAAGGAATACATATTATAGTTGATATAGAGGTATTTGAATGGACATGAAATATTACATTTATGTTCAGCATACATATATTGTTGAAATGTGATATACATTATTATGTATAATTAGAAATTTGGATATTTAAATTGAATTTTGATTCAACAATATAATGGTGTATGTTTTGTATTTTTTTTTAAATCAATTTAATAAATATCTTTCAAAAATGTTGAACAAAGTTAGAGCATAGACACAAGATGATTGTAAATGTATTTTATGAATATTTGACAACGTGTGTATTAACTTTGTTCCATTTTTTTATTTGTCATTTCAGATTGGCATCTGATGACTTCCAGGAATATTTTTATTTTTTCAATAAACTTTTTTTTTTTTTTACATGTTAATAATAAACATTTTATTATTAAATACATTCTTTTGAACAGATTATAATAAATATCAATATAATCTGTCAATAAAAAAAAGTTTGACTCCCATGACTGGTAGTTGGCTATTTGACAAGCACATGCATAAGATCAAATAATGCATTAATTTTAGAAAATCAACTGATTCCGAGAATATTACATTAAACTATCTTTTATAACATTAATTGGGGAGTGAGATCCTTCGATGCTTTTCTTTTGAAAATCTTAGATATTAAATTAATTTTGGATATGTAGTCAAAATTTCTCATAAATTTTGTTTTTTCACTTTTAAGAAGGGGAAGTGGTTCAATTACATTAAAGTGACAGTGTTGTTGAATGTAAAATTAATTTTATAAGATCTTGTATCTTCCTTAGGTATCTCTAAACATTTTTTTAGAAATTATTTAAATTTTTACTTGTATAAATGGTAGGTCATTTAACTTGATATTTTTAACAAGCTAGTTATTGGATGCCAGGTTAATCTATGTAATTTTCTAGTGGAGTCATTTAACTATAGTTAGTAATATTATGTATTTTTAAAAATCTTACCTCTTGGGTTAGACATCAAATATCTAGATATAATTTTAATTACCCTTTAGTTTATTTTGACAATGTTAAATCAACATTCCAAATGTTTTGGTCCTTAAAGGGACATTCACAAAGTATATTGTGTATAGATTTTAAAAAAAATCATAAAAGAATTTAAACATATTTATAAAGTAATATAGAATTACATTCAGTCTTTAAATATACTTTTAAAAAAATACATCAATGCACATATCTTAGTCAATTACATAAGGCATCTATATGCAACCAACAATCAGCATCAAAATAGCCTATGTAGATATGTATTTAATCCAAGAATATATATAATTACAATATAATGATTGAATAACAAAACATATTAAGTTGGTCAAATATTAGAATCTTATACAAAATGCATACATAACATATAGCTTAATGTCCCTCTAAGCTGAAGGCTCCAAAATACCTCCTTTAATAAATATATTTCAGTCAGTGTGTAAAACAATCTAGAAGTTAATCTAAATTTGCTTTACTCATATGTTAGACTAATTTAGCAAAAGGAAGGTGCCTAGGTTTCTGATATTTTAAGCATTATTGTGAAATGTTTCTTTAAAGGGACATGAACTCAAAATATACTTAAAGGTAGACAGTTAAAAAATTAATGATTTATACATTCTGAATGAGTATTCTATTTTAAGCAACTTTAAAAATTGTCTCGTATTATGAATGCTCCTTGTGATGTTGCTATCATTACTTTAAAAAAAAGGCATTAAAAAGATAATTTATTTGCTTCAGTACTCTGGACAGAACTTGCTTTTTTTGTTTGGATTAATTGATCCAACAATCGTCAAGGACAACCCAGGTTTTTTGGAAACAATTGTCCGTAATCTAAAATATCATTATTGATTTGCAAAGAAAGATAACAAGATAACTGTTAACATTTGATAATCGGATTAAATTATAAAGTTGATTAACATTTCATGCTCAATCTGAATCACCAACGCTAAATTTGTTTGGACAGTGTCCCTTTAAGAGCTTTAAATAGTGTATTTACTTCTCTTCCTATCTTGACATACTTTGCTTGAAAAGCATATCGAGATAGGCTAAGTAGATGAAGATTGGTGGATGCACAGAGATGCCTTATGTGATTGGCTCAACCATGTGCATTGAAATTTCTTCTGTTGAGGATATATAAATACTAAGAGAAATTGATTTACATTTTAAAGTCTAAACAATCTTCTATCTCTACAGATCATTTGATACAATTGTTTGTTTGTAATGTCTATTTAAAAATAAAGACGCCATTGCACAATAACATATATGAGCACTTCAGAGAAATACAAGCTCGAGGTTTATTTGCTAATAACAAACAAACATGTAGTTTAACATTTATAAACAGATTATCCAAGTTACTGACATTCTAACCTGAATTTGAACATTAAGAAATATTGCGTGGGAAACGCATCTTGAAACACCAGATTAGCATCTTTAACCATTAGTCTAATGTCACGCAATAGCACACAATCAATGTGCATTATAAAGACATTTAATAGAGCAATGTCAATAATTCTCAATAAGTCAACAAATTTATTTTAAGAACAATAAAGACATACAATATTAAATGTGTATTTGTATTAAAGAAACAGACCGTTATTAAACCGAGAAATGTCTACAACATTTAATAATGTGACAGTATTAGATTTTAAAGAGAATTTAATCATTAATATTTAACGGATCACGGATATTAAATCTGCGTCACACATATCCGCATGACAGGCCCATGAGTTACAAATAAGTCTACATGAAAAATGAAGTAACAGCACCACCAAGCGGTATGTGTAAGGAAGTTACTAAGATATGAAACATTAAGGAACGGCCAATCCGAGTTCATCACACAAACACAACTTGAGTCAGGATGGTCTCACAGACATTATAACAATATTTCAAACTTTTATCCAATCAGATGTACAGATAACTTGTCCCATGGTGCATCTCATGTTTACTTCACCATATAAAAGTCCATTACACGTTGCCATCTTTGTCAGTTCTCTAATGCCTGCAGGCAGTATATATTATAATAATATATATTTTGGAAAACCCAGCAGGCATGTCAGTTCCCAGGTTCACCAAGGAGGAGAGCGCTGCACTGGTCCACGCCGTCAAGGACTTTTATCCCCAGCTGTTTGGGAACAAGAGGAGGTTGACAGATGCGCCTGTTAAGAAGGCCCTCTGGGAGTCTATCACCAATGCGGTTAGATTGGTGTGTGACGTCCAGAGGACCCAGGATCAGATCATGAGGAGATTCGGAGATATGAGGTTGCGGTTATCCAAAAAAGTCAACCTCATAAGGGACTGGGTACAAGCCCGTAAAAGAGGTGGCAAAAGAGAGGCCCCGCGGAAACTGTACCTACTCCCTTATGAGGTGACTTTATGCGAGCTCCTCAATCTCCGGGTCCCCAAAAGATTTCGATCCTCGCCATCCTCGGCCTCCTCTTCTTCCCTCCCAGCTGCGGGATCTGAAAGTCCTGACGCGGGGGCCAGGGCAGATGCTTCTCCGTCCGGTGGCCTGGGAGGAGATAGAGAATCTGAACAAGGTAATTATCCAACTTCATATAATATCTTAATATTTGTTATTTTTATCCAAAAATGTGTATATAGTCAGATACTAAACCTATACAGATCTCACAACATACACTACATATGATGTTTAGATATCTGATTTTAGATTAGTGACACATGAAATAGGAATGATGTTTCTTGCGCTCTACAGAATATGCGTCACAGAGCGGAAATGTAATTTCGCATCCACGTTAACATGGCTTTGCTGTAAGTGGCATTGCTTTATACATGTTGGTCAAATGATGGATGCGTTATTCCGCTTGGAATCATTGCGCAATGATCGCGAAAATGGAATTTCTCATCCACGTTAACATGGCTTTGCTGTAAGTGGCATTGCTTTCTACATGTTGTTCAAATGACGGATGCGTTATTCCGCTTGGAATCATTGCGCAATGATCGCGAAAATGGAATTTCGCATCCACGTTAACATGGCTTTGCTGTAAGTGGCATTGCTTTACACATGTTGGTCAAAATTAAATGTGAATTATTATATTAGTGAAGAATACAGTATTCTTATTTTCAATATTATAGCTAATAAAAAAAGAAGAATACAAATAAATTATAACATATGGCCATCAATTGATTATTATGAAATAACACCAAAAAATTATTAAAGATACAGTAAACAACACAACTGATTGAAAATAAGAGTCCAGGATATATTTATCATGAATTTAATTGAGGAAACAATTAACTCATGGGACTACCAAAGGATTAATAGTTTTAAATTGATTTGTTAATAATGTAAAGATTTTAAACATGGCATGATTTGTATTAATGATATGCAATCCTCATTTAATATATTACAGATATGGATGTTGCTGCTGGATCCTCAAGCCAGGGCTTGTCACAGTATGGTATGTCTCATTTTAATTGACATTTGTCTTAGAAACATGGACAGAACATTACATACTAAATCCACATTGTTCAATATTTATATGTAATGTCCCTTTAATAGATGAAAATTAAATAATTCTTCGGATATACTTAAATAACATATTAGATTTGAATTGCATGCTCAATACCATTCATTACATCAACATATGGAGTAGAGAATTCATTAACACCAACATTGTCAAATCAATTTAATTTTATATTAAAGGGATACTGAGCTACAATTATTAATGTTGTGATTCAGATAGAGTATGCAATATTAATACACATTTAAATATAATACTATCATCATATGTGAAATATTCTATTGCTAAATGTATTTTAAAATCAAGAATGTACGTTTATCTGCATCTCAATTTTGGTTGACCAACCTGGGTTTTTATTGATGATTGGTGGATACCTTCAACAAACAATATTTATTGAATCCAATATTGCTTATCTGCCTTTAAGATTAAAATGTAGCAACATTCAAATTATAATAGGAGTCAATGTTAAATCATTTTGAACAGTTTGAACAGAGAAATCAATGATTTAAATTAATCATGTCAGTGTCCCTTTAAGACAAAATAGATTAATTCATCTTTACATTCTTTGGATTAAACAATATTGATATATAATTCACATATTCACTGTTGGAGTTAATTTATAGATATCAGCATACTCTAACAGCACCATGATTACATATTTGTAATAATCAATTTGGTTTTGTATTGTGATAAATATGTGTTGTGTCCTAAACAAGATTACTGTACATTGCACAAATGGCTCGATGTGCCACATGTGTTTGTTTAGATTTGTCAACATCTGCTCTTCAAAATGTGGTTTGTGTGTATTCTTTTACGAACATTGATCAATGGGTATATTTAGATATGCAATAGCATCGTATGAGATGATTTTGATGTCTAATATAGTCTGAAATTAAACATATGTTCAATACAGAATTTTTAACAGAATCCCCTTGATTCAATCAAGCATTTTCTGGTGTAATGACTGCTCTATTCTTCACATTTTCAAGTTGATTAATCTTAAAATTCGAGACAGATGTGATTTAGTGATATCCCAAATGTGTTTCCTAATATATATCTATATCATTCATAGAGAGAGTTGGAGTGGTGAGCCCACAGGAATCCAGCAGTGACATAGAGCCGCCTTTGCGGTCTCCTGGTAAGTCCATTGACTCATTTAAATATAATTGAAGGTGTATTGGTAATCAATATTATGAGCATGATTCTGATGAAGCATAACATTTGAAACAAACATATAATTTTCTCTTCTGATTATATATTAATTTTCTTTTAATATTGAATGATTAATAATTTAAACTTTATTAGTCTACACATTTGTTATTCAGAAGATGTATAGCATATGTTTGTTTCCATGTTCTTTTTTGACAACAGTCATCAAGTGATACACACATGTTGGTTTATTTGAAATAATTTCATTGAAGACATTCAAAGTCTACAGCTTTTGCACTTTAAAAAGGAATATTATTTGTCTGTTCAAATACACTACTGCCCCCTTTCTATATCAGGCAGCATGAAAAATTTTGAATTGAAAATATTTAAAATTCATGCCATCATTATGTCACATGCATATTCCAGGCCAAAACACAATAATAATGTTATAATTGTACAGACAGTAATTGATATTCATCTGAGTGCCTATATGCATACCATATCCTCATTTCATAATTGTTTACAAATTCAAACACACTTCGAAGTATATTGAAAACATAATCAATTTGAAATGCGTTGATTTGATTTCATGATGTATGAGATGTTAATATATATTTATTAAATTTTCAGATGGATCCACCACTTCTGGTCATCTGGTTTCCGCCCCTGCCCAGTCCCCTGCACAGTCACAGACCCCTCCCCATGCCCAGAACCCTGCCCAGACCCCTGCCCAGACCCCTGCCCAGACCCCTGACCATGCCCAGACCCCTGCACAGACCCAGACCCCTGCCCATGACCATACTCCTGCCCATGCCCAGACCCCTGCCGGCCCTTCCCATTTATCATTTACTGTCCCTCCCAAAAAACGCCCCTACACCCCCCTTCGCCGCTCTCCCCGTATTATGGCCCGTACAGCTGCCCAGACCCCAACTCCCCACTCCCCAGCTGTACGGCCTACCCTGGAGCGGCAGCTCACCCCTCCCCAAGCCAATACCATCCCTCCCCAAGCCAATCCCATCCCTCCCCAAGCCAATCCCATCCCTCCCCCCTGTCTCAACCTTCATTGTCCTGGGTGTCGGATTGTCCTTCCCAGGCACAGCTGTAAGTATCATTCAAAATCCACGTTATAAGATACTTAAAGGTACAGTGAAGGTAAATATTTTCTATTGTGATTCAAATAGAGCATGCAATGTTAATCAAATTTATAATTTACTACTCTTATGAATTATTCTTCATTCTCTTGATATCTTTATTGAAACAAAGAAATGCCTATAATTATTTAAACAATAAAAAAATTCTGGCCATCATTTCTTTATTGTTGGATGAATGTATCCATCAACCAGCAGGGACAAACAAAGTTGATAAACAAATATTGGCTGCCCTAAAAAGCAACATTCTTGCATTCCAAATCTAGCTATAGAATTCAAACATTTAAAGAATATGTGTAAGTTTTAAAGATTTGTAATGTCATGCTCTATCTGAATCAGTCAATTAAATATTTAGGTTCAGTGTCCCTTTAATTGGATATCACTACATATACCAATCACCACTACTTGGATCCAACAATTAATGTACAAATGTTGATACATTATCTCTTGTCTAACCCAGTGGGAATGTAATTTCTTCAGGTTGCTATGTTTACACAGCTTGTCCTCAATGCCAAAATGTTTAAGGATAGGTGTGCCTACCACAGTATAATTGAAATATTTAAATTGCTAATGTAAGTACAATGTAAATCCTTTAACAAGATTTGATACACTCAAGCTGTATAAGTGGATCATCTAAAACCAATTAAAGGGGACAACATGTTTGAGTAAACTGTCCCTTTAATGATTTCTGTCTGTCTGAATAACCTAATTCATGTGTAAAGAATAAATTTAAACTAATTGATGTAAAGAATGATTTGTCTTTATGATGACAATGTATCTTTTCTAATTTTTTCGTCTATTGTGTAATTATCCTTAATATTTAATGTATTCTTTATTTTAGGCTGTGACTCAGCATGGCTCATGCTAGAAGGTATAGCAAGAGTAGAGCAGGCCGTGTTGAGGAACGCAGCTGTCCTGAGAGGGATGAACGACACCATGCAGGCCCAGCTCCGGGTTCAGGACTTGACTCTGCGTGCAATTATGCGATTAAGTTCAAGGCCTGAATCTAGAGCTGGACATGCACAGGACGATGAAGAGGATGACCAGTAAGTGGAGGATCTGGAGATGCTCCAAGGTGGCAGATAAGAATCCTCCGTCCACATGTTGATTTTTTTGTTTTATTGTTGCCATTTGGCCTTTTTAAAAGTTTATTGTTGTGCCTGTTGCACTCTTTTACCTTGTCATATGTCTCCAATGGGGCTATGCTGGCCCTTGGCAACTCTCTTCATGGACTGTAATGCACTCTTTTACCTTTTCATATGTCTCCAATGGGGCTATGGTGGCCCTTGGCAACTCTCTTCATGGACTGTGATGCACTGTGTTACCTTGTCATATGTCTCCAATGGGGCTATGCTGGCCCTTGGCAACTCTCTTCATGGACTGTGATGCACTGTGTTACCTTGTCATATGTCTCCAATGGGGCTATGCTGGCCCTTGGCAACTCTCTTCATGGACTGTGATGCACTCTTTTACCTTGTCATATGTCTCCAATGGGGCTATGGTGGCCCTTGGTAACTCTCTTCATGGACTGTGATGCACTGTGTTACCTTGTCATATGTCTCCAATGGGGCTGCCATCAAAATGCATTGTTTTTATAATTAGATATTACTTCACTTTCTTTTATGTATTGGAAAAGGAAAAATATTGTTTATTTTTGGACTTCTTGGTTTGCACAAGTGTGGAGGATATAGTAATAAATAAATATATTTATATTTTTTCAGCAACTAATTTGTGAGTGCCATTTTCATTAACAGAGTTTTTATTTATTGGGTTTTAGAAAATAAACTGAAAGGGACAGTCTACGCCAACATTTTTATTGTTTAAAAAGATAGATAATGCCTTTACTACCCATTCCCAAGCTTTGCACAACCAACATTGTTATATTAATATAATTTACAACATTTAAACCTCTAAATGTATGCCTGTTTCTAAGCCACTACAGACAGCCTCTTATCACTTGCTTTATTATTAGCTTTTCACAACAAGACACTGCTAATTCATATGTGCCATAGATAACATCATGCTCACTCCCGTGGAGTTGTTTAGGACATGGCACTACTTAGCTAAAATGCAAGTCAATAGATAATAAATAAACATCACTGAGATGAGAGGGCTGTCTGCAGAGGCTTAGCTACAAAGTAATCACAGAGGTAGAAAGTATATAGTTAATATAACCATATTAGTTATGCAAAGCTGGGTAATGCGCAATAAAGGGATTATCTATTTTTTAAACATTAACATTTTTGAAGAAAACTGTCCCTTTAACATTCTTGCATTTTTTGAGATGCTTAATGCTAAAGTTGCATTGTTGATCCTGTAAGTTTTTTGTATTAGTGTTATGTTTAGGGATATTTTTGAAAATACAGAAGCTGATTTTTTATTAATTGTGCCAATACATGCTTTTAAAAATATAGCAGCAACATAACAAGAAAATAATAATCTATACCTCCTATCAAGTATTATCATATATTAAATTATAATCTAAATTAGATTTAAAATAGAGGGTGAGTTTAAATTAGTTATGTTAACTTTGGCCTAGATTTAGAGTTCGGCGTTAGCCGTGAAAACCAGCGTTAGAGGCTCCTAACGCGGGTTTCTTACGGACTCCGGTATTTAGAGTTTATTTACCGACACTCAAAAATCACCTAACGCTCAAATTTCTACCGACACCTCAGACCCAGTAGTAAACATATACCGACAAAATAAACATCCACGAATCACAAAACAAATATTACACAAAGTACACTTACACTCATACAAACACTACACTATATTTATTTTTATGATTTAATAATTTTTCATCCAAATACAAAGGATCAAAGTTGCGAGATCTCGGGTGTTAGAAAAAAATATACACAAATCCATTTTCCCATTGACTTACATTGACACACGGGAAAAGACCCTCATATACCTACATCTAACTAATAACATTATCACAAAATACACTCATCGATGCATACAAACAATATACACCACATGACATACAAAAAAAATTGATTTATTACATAAAGAACACGATTTAGTTACTTTTTCACAAAAGCTCATGACGTCACTCACTTTACGATGAAAACCAGTCTTAGAAAAAAAAAAGCCTCCATTGACTTCTATTGGGAAGACATGCTCGTGCACGCGAAACCCTCATTTCCCTAACGCACGCAAATAGCGTAGACAGAAAAACTCCAAATACCAGCGCTAGAAAATACATGATTTCATGCGTTAGACCCAGCTATGATAAATAGATTAAGAAATGACTATTTCCCTATGGTGGATTTATGGATTTTACTGTTTGAATATTCACAACACCATGAAATTGTTTCATACTTTTATATTATATCAACTACAAATCAACATCACTAGTAACACATTATTATTTAAATAAAATTACATTTAAACGTAAAAAAATATTCATTAAACTTTTTTGTATTCACAAACAGTACACAATGGGAAACACCTCTCATTTACCTTTATTATTGCATTTCAGTTATTCAACTCATATGCTTGCAGCAACTGCATATCTACATAGGCTTAACACATGATCACTCATGGATGCACATATATTACTTTTAACATTCACTCATACATGTGCATTCAAATGATGGGGGAAAAACACATTACATTCTCTAGAGGAATCACAAAACACAACATATGGATTTTACTGTACTTTTAACACCATGATTCCATCACCAGAAACCATTAGGAATTACGTACAACAAGAACATCATTACACAAGATTACAGATGTCACTTTATGGGAAGGAACAACAATGCCACACCGCTATATAGAAGTCAGCATATGTGGGACACAATCACAATATATACATACATGTACATAACACGCATCACCCATCACACAACCACAAAGCACACATTTAGATTTTATTCAGCACACAATAACAATGTAGCACAATACAACAACACAATGAGGATTTCAGAACTACATAGGCAGGTTAATAATATCATGACGTCATTAGAAGATTCAACCATACACATCACAGATTCACCACTGTACCGCCCCTTTAGGAACTTTAACACTCAATACTACAATACAACATATACGTAAACAACACTTTTGAACAGCATTATTAGGGAAATTTCAATGGGACAATTAAGAAATATTGTCATATCGCAAATCACTTTATATACAATACTACAGATGGCATCCGGAAGTTATTCAGTATTAGTGCCATTTGAATGGGACGCATACAATATTGACAGCTCGGCAATCACTTATATATACAATACTACAGATGACAGCCGGAAGTGCTTCAGTATTAGTGCCATTTTTATGGGACGCATACAATATTGACATCTTGGCAATCACTTATATATACAATACTACAGATGACAGCCGGGAAGTTCGGAATTATTATTGCGATTTGAATGGGACGCATACAATATTGACATCTCAGGAATCACTTATATATACAATACTACAGATGGCAGACGGGAAGTTCGGAATTATTATTGCGATTTTAATGGGACGCATACAATATTGACATCTCGGCAATCACTTATATATACAATACTGCAGATGGCAGACGGGAAGTTCGGAATTATTATTGCGATTTTAAAGGGACGCATACAATATTGACTGCTCGGCAATCACTTATATATAATACTACAGATGGCAGACGGGAAGTTCGGAATTATTATTGCGATTTTAAAGGGACGCATACAATATTGACATCTCGGCAATCACATATATATAATACTACAGATGGCAGACGGGAAGTTCGGAATTATTATTGCGATTTTAAAGGGACGCATACAATATTGACATCTCGGCAATCACTTATATATACAATACTACAGATGGCAGACGGGAAGTTCTGAATTATTATTGCGATTTTAAAGGGACGCATACAATATTGACAGCTCGGCAATCACTTATATATACAATACTACAGATGGCAGATGTTACTTTATCGTTTACAAACAATATTGCAGCAACATTGATCGATCACATTATATGCACATTATACACAACTATGCACTTCCATTCATGTTAGCCTGGACGTGTGCTTGTTACTATAAGATCGCGTTTAAGAAATATTGATTACGCATATGAACATGCACTGTATGTGTGATATTTGACACTTTCACATTGAGATTCATTGGGTGAAAACAATATTTCAGCAAAAACCAAAAAAACGCCCACTGTGAAAGCATTCGCGCCGCTCACATACAAACAAGTGAATACAATTAGCAATCATTACAAACTCACTACCATTGGACTAATTGTACTATAAATCCCACAAACAACATGGCCAAAGCATCACTTGTGATCCACATCAGATCAAGTGCTTACCTTGTTACGCTGTTTTGAAAGATGGATGACGATGACATGGTAGACACTGCTGGTGCTGCTATTGGCGAACTAGCTGTTGGTCGAATCAGGCAGCCTCGGTGGCTCAGACCGAGACGAAGGGGTCGTCTGGTTCGAGGTCCTCGTGTCTACAGGGTGAGACCCACCTTGGAAAACATGAGTGACTTTGAGGTTTTTGATAAGTATCGGCTCAATCGCGAACAGCTCATTGGACTTTACGAGCTTCTTAAACCTCATTTGGAGCCACGTATACAAATAAGGACTGCTGTTCCCCCCATGAGTAAGATGCTAAGCTGTCTATACGTCCTGGCCTCCGGGAGTTTTCAATCCGGAGAACTGTACATGCATGGCCTGGCTCAAGGTACATTCTCTGGGGTGTTTGATAACTTTCTGGACGCCATGGTACGTATCAGTAAGCAATACATAGGATTCCCACAGAATGATGGTGATTGGAGGCGCCTGAAGCGGGAATTCTTTGATATTGCTTAATTGCCCAATGTCTTGGGAGCCATTGATTGTACCCACATTGCGCTGCATGCTCCAATTGATGACTTGCCCTTCAGAAATCGCAAACATTTTCATAGCCTCAACGTGCAGTATGTTTGTGACGCACGGATGAGGATTATGCATGTGTATGCGAATTTTGGAGGTGCTTGTCATGATGCCCGCATCCTCTTTCAGTCGTCCCTGTGGAGACAGTTTGAGGAAAGACAAATGCCCCCTGGTTATCTCGTTGGTGAGTATTTGTGCACAACATGGTTAATTAGTTTGACAATTGCCACTGTAGTTTTAAAATGTTAGCGTCATGTTCAGCTATAGGATGCAATTTAACCATTTGTTATTTTCCGACGCTAATGTCTACTTTTAGTTAAATGCAGATATGTAGCATGTCATACCTTAAATGCTCAGAGAATGCAATGTAACCATGTAGTTAGCATTTTACACAAGGTTTGTTTTCGGAGAAATACGCATATGTAGCATGTCTTAGCTGAAATGGGAAGATATTAGCTCATGCAATTTAACCATGTCATTGTCTCTTTCCGCTAATGTCTACTTTTAGTTCAATGCAGATATGTAGCATGTCTTACCTTAAATGCTCAGATAGAGAATGCAATGTAACCATGTATTTAGCATTTTACACAAGGTTTGTTTTAGGAGAAATACGCATATGTAGCATGTCTTAGATGAAATGGGAAGATATTAGCTCATGCAATTTAACCATGTCATTGTCTCTTTC
Organism: Bombina bombina; assembly: GCF_027579735.1. Classification (NCBI taxonomy): domain Eukaryota; kingdom Metazoa; phylum Chordata; class Amphibia; order Anura; family Bombinatoridae; genus Bombina; species Bombina bombina. The sequence continues at coordinate 919,472,035 of NC_069502.1, forward strand.
CGCTAATGTCTACTTTTAGTTCAATGCAGATATGTAGCATGTCTTACCTTAAATGCTCAGATAGAGAATGCAATGTAACCATGTATTTAGCATTTTACACAAGGTTTGGTTTAGGAGAAATACGCATATGTAGCATGTCTTAGCTGAAATGGGAAGATATTAGCTCATGCAATTTAACCATGTCATTGTCTCTTTCTGCTAATGTCTACTTTTAGTTCAATGCAGATATGTAGCATGTCTTACCTTAAATGCTCAGATAGAGAATGCAATGTAACCATGTAGTTAGCATTTTACACAAGGTTTGTTTTAGGAGAAATACGCATATGTAGCATGTCTTAGATGAAATGGGAAGATATTAGCTCATGCAATTTAACCATGTCATTGTCTCTTTCCGCTAATGTCTACTTTTAGTTCAATGCAGATATGTAGCATGTCTTACCTTAAATGCTCAGATAGAGAATGCAATGTAACCATGTAGTTAGCATTTTACACAAGGTTTGTTTTAGGAGAAATACGCATATGTAGCATGTCTTAGCTGAAATGGGAAGATATTAGCTCATGCAATTTAACCATGTCATTGTCTCTTTCCGCTAATGTCTACTTTTAGTTCAATGCAGATATGTAGCATGTCTTACCTTAAATGCTCAGATAGAGAATGCAATGTAACCATGTAGTTAGCATTTTACACAAGGTTTGGTTTAGGAGAAATATGCATATGTAGCATGTCTTAGATGAAATGGGAAGATACAGAATAATATCGAACTTGATTTTTTGATTTTTAGAAAAATACTATTTTAAGGATTCTGTTTGAATTATGTTCTGTTCATAATTTATAGGTGATTCTGGGTACATGAGCCGGCCTTGGCTCATTACCCCCTTGCGTAGCCCGACTGATGTGTCTGAGGAGCGCTACAATAGGGCTCATAAGAGAACCAGGGCGGTGGTTGAAAGGATGTTCGGGCTCCTGAAGATGAGATTCAGGTGCCTGGACCGTTCTGGAGGAGCACTCCAGTACAACCCAAAGAAGGTGGCTAAGATCGTTGTAGCCTGTAGCGTCCTGCATAATATTGCACAGCGGGCTGGGATGCTGCAGGCCGTCCCGGTGGACAGAGACCTCCTCAGAGATGAGGAGGATGATCCTGTTCTAGAGGGGGAATTCCAGGACGAGGGCCTCGATGTCAGAGCAGACGTCATCAACCGCCACTTTAGACGGTAAAGAATAGAAGTTAAACTGTAGTATTTTCAATAGATGTGAACTCTAGGGAAATGACAAGTAGAGAATTGTGCAAACATGTTAGGATTGTTCATCAAATGATAAAAATTTGTTTCATTTATTAATATAGGTGATGCTCTGGGCATTGGGTCCTGTAGCGAGTCTTTGCCACCTGGTTTTTAAAGAGGACATCAGATGGTAAGTAGAAATGTATGGACTGTTGCTGGCATGAATTGTACACAAATACATCATATGGCATACACTTTCAAAAATAGTATTTAGTTTACACATTACTTAAAATGTACATACTCAGAAAGGGATCCTCTAGAATGACTATGGTTCAATGTCACACATTAGAGGTTTGTTCTGCTCAATATGACTCATCTTCACACTTGATAGAAAATAACACAAGTTGCTACACACGCTTAGTAAGCTAGTGACAGAAATTTATTATGAAATGGGGGGTGGGAGAGGGGTACAGAACTGATTCACACACTTGTAGTAATTTTAATTAAAATTTTTCTTCCATTAGGGAGCTGACTTAATCTAAAGACTGAAAGGGAAGAATTAGAAGCCTGACAGTGAAGATTGCCCAGACTGACAGTGGGAAAAAGCCAAGATTGAAATTGAAGTATACCAATGGGATCATGTCTGGCATTATCTTTCAAATCTGCTGACCTTGAAAACCATACAAAGACATGTTCACATGGTAAGTGCCAACTATTTGATAGAATAAGGCTGTGGAGACATCCTATTGGAGACACTTAGATGATTTTCTAATTTTTAGATGGTATTTCCCAGTCCTCTATTTAATGAACTGATGAATAAGACACCTATTGAAGATCAACTGTTTACCCCTGAATTGACTTTTAAAGACCATGCATTGTCCAGGTTGGTGTACCAATGCATGCTAGTGAAGACTGTTGAATATTAGTAGCTTACATACATTAGTCATATTTAGTTCTTTAGTAGATATTTAGGGATCACAATCAGACACTTAGATGATTTTACTTTTTTAGATGGTATTTCCCAGTCCTCTATTTAATGAACTGATGAATAAGACACCTATTGAAGATCAACTGTTTACCCCTGAATTGACTTTCAAAGACCATGCATTATCCAGGTTGGGGCATGCTAGTTAAGAATCACAGGAAGAATGTTGATTATTGTTAGCTTACATACATTAGTCATACTTATTTCATCATTAGATATTTAGGGATCACAATCAGAAAAAGGAATACATATTATAGTTGATATAGAGGTATTTGAATGGACATGAAATATTACATTTATGTTCAGCATACATATATTGTTGAAATGTGATATACATTATTATGTATAATTAGAAATTTGGATATTTAAATTGAATTTTGATTCAACAATATAATGGTGTATGTTTTGTATTTTTTTTTAAATCAATTTAATAAATATCTTTCAAAAATGTTGAACAAAGTTAGAGCATAGACACAAGATGATTGTAAATGTATTTTATGAATATTTGACAACGTGTGTATTAACTTTGTTCCATTTTTTTATTTGTCATTTCAGATTGGCATCTGATGACTTCCAGGAATATTTTTATTTTTTCAATAAACTTTTTTTTTTTTTTACATGTTAATAATAAACATTTTATTATTAAATACATTCTTTTGAACAGATTATAATAAATATCAATATAATCTGTCAATAAAAAAAAGTTTGACTCCCATGACTGGTAGTTGGCTATTTGACAAGCACATGCATAAGATCAAATAATGCATTAATTTTAGAAAATCAACTGATTCCGAGAATATTACATTAAACTATCTTTTATAACATTAATTGGGGAGTGAGATCCTTCGATGCTTTTCTTTTGAAAATCTTAGATATTAAATTAATTTTGGATATGTAGTCAAAATTTCTCATAAATTTTGTTTTTTCACTTTTAAGAAGGGGAAGTGGTTCAATTACATTAAAGTGACAGTGTTGTTGAATGTAAAATTAATTTTATAAGATCTTGTATCTTCCTTAGGTATCTCTAAACATTTTTTTAGAAATTATTTAAATTTTTACTTGTATAAATGGTAGGTCATTTAACTTGATATTTTTAACAAGCTAGTTATTGGATGCCAGGTTAATCTATGTAATTTTCTAGTGGAGTCATTTAACTATAGTTAGTAATATTATGTATTTTTAAAAATCTTACCTCTTGGGTTAGACATCAAATATCTAGATATAATTTTAATTACCCTTTAGTTTATTTTGACAATGTTAAATCAACATTCCAAATGTTTTGGTCCTTAAAGGGACATTCACAAAGTATATTGTGTATAGATTTTAAAAAAAATCATAAAAGAATTTAAACATATTTATAAAGTAATATAGAATTACATTCAGTCTTTAAATATACTTTTAAAAAAATACATCAATGCACATATCTTAGTCAATTACATAAGGCATCTATATGCAACCAACAATCAGCATCAAAATAGCCTATGTAGATATGTATTTAATCCAAGAATATATATAATTACAATATAATGATTGAATAACAAAACATATTAAGTTGGTCAAATATTAGAATCTTATACAAAATGCATACATAACATATAGCTTAATGTCCCTCTAAGCTGAAGGCTCCAAAATACCTCCTTTAATAAATATATTTCAGTCAGTGTGTAAAACAATCTAGAAGTTAATCTAAATTTGCTTTACTCATATGTTAGACTAATTTAGCAAAAGGAAGGTGCCTAGGTTTCTGATATTTTAAGCATTATTGTGAAATGTTTCTTTAAAGGGACATGAACTCAAAATATACTTAAAGGTAGACAGTTAAAAAATTAATGATTTATACATTCTGAATGAGTATTCTATTTTAAGCAACTTTAAAAATTGTCTCGTATTATGAATGCTCCTTGTGATGTTGCTATCATTACTTTAAAAAAAAGGCATTAAAAAGATAATTTATTTGCTTCAGTACTCTGGACAGAACTTGCTTTTTTTGTTTGGATTAATTGATCCAACAATCGTCAAGGACAACCCAGGTTTTTTGGAAACAATTGTCCGTAATCTAAAATATCATTATTGATTTGCAAAGAAAGATAACAAGATAACTGTTAACATTTGATAATCGGATTAAATTATAAAGTTGATTAACATTTCATGCTCAATCTGAATCACCAACGCTAAATTTGTTTGGACAGTGTCCCTTTAAGAGCTTTAAATAGTGTATTTACTTCTCTTCCTATCTTGACATACTTTGCTTGAAAAGCATATCGAGATAGGCTAAGTAGATGAAGATTGGTGGATGCACAGAGATGCCTTATGTGATTGGCTCAACCATGTGCATTGAAATTTCTTCTGTTGAGGATATATAAATACTAAGAGAAATTGATTTACATTTTAAAGTCTAAACAATCTTCTATCTCTACAGATCATTTGATACAATTGTTTGTTTGTAATGTCTATTTAAAAATAAAGACGCCATTGCACAATAACATATATGAGCACTTCAGAGAAATACAAGCTCGAGGTTTATTTGCTAATAACAAACAAACATGTAGTTTAACATTTATAAACAGATTATCCAAGTTACTGACATTCTAACCTGAATTTGAACATTAAGAAATATTGCGTGGGAAACGCATCTTGAAAGACCAGATTAGCATCTTTAACCATTAGTCTAATGTCACGCAATAGCACACAATCAATGTGCATTATAAAGACATTTAATAGAGCAATGTCAATAATTCTCAATAAGTCAACAAATTTATTTTAAGAACAATAAAGACATACAATATTAAATGTGTATTTGTATTAAAGAAACAGACCGTTATTAAACCGAGAAATGTCTACAACATTTAATAATGTGACAGTATTAGATTTTAAAGAGAATTTAATCATTAATATTTAACGGATCACGGATATTAAATCTGCGTCACACATATCCGCATGACAGGCCCATGAGTTACAAATAAGTCTACATGAAAAATGAAGTAACAGCACCACCAAGCGGTATGTGTAAGGAAGTTACTAAGATATGAAACATTAAGGAACGGCCAATCCGAGTTCATCACACAAACACAACTTGAGTCAGGATGGTCTCACAGACATTATAACAATATTTCAAACTTTTATCCAATCAGATGTACAGATAACTTGTCCCATGGTGCATCTCATGTTGTCAGGCTTTTGGGTGTACTGTTTCCTTAATTAGAATTCAACCAATCATATCTTACTTACTCTCATAAAACACCTGTTCACTGAACACACCTTGCTTAGTATTTTGTTATTTTCCTCAGAGTAACACTGAGCCTCTGATACCTCTGGAAGGTTAATATTGTATCTAAACTTTTCAGCAATTCAAGTTACCTCATTCAAGATCTACCTACTACGGATTTAATATTTATTTCCAGCCTGTTGCAACATCTTACTTTGCACCGGAGAATCGTGACGTCACACGCTGACTGTTAGCTGGCTTCAGCGTGTCTCTGCTGCTGCTGCAGCCGCAGCCCACAGAACCCGGAAGTGTTTGTCCTTACTTACCGCATTCACAGATTTCAAGGTACATTACTACGTTTGCAACTATAATCATTTCTGCAGAAGTTCTCCATTATAACAATCTATCAATACTACATTGGATAAGACTTACTTGCTGTGTGTTCAATATCTCATGTTACGTAATATAATATAATTATTCCTTACTTATTCTTATGAAAGTTTCACCTATTCCTATATCCTTTTGTATTATTACAAGCCTGCTTATTTTTAAGATTGCATTTGATTTTGATTCCTATAATACAGATAATACTTTAGTGTGTACTTTTTGTAGGGAAACATTAATCTATATTAACTGCACATATATCCATATGGGTTTACCAAGTAATAGTACTCTCAATTGATATTGTGCTACATACCTATACTAGTAATCAAACTAAGCAGGATTGATTATTACATAATACTAAGCCATAAAAGAAAATGGAACCTGCTGAAATTCCCCAAGTAGTCTATAACCTGAGTCAAAAGGTAGACAAAATGGGACAGGCTATCTTGGACTTACAACTAGAAAATCAGGTTCTCAGAGAGCTTATAAAGGAGGTAAAAGAACAACAAACCCCCAGTTCTGAACCACAGATAAGCTTGCCAGAATTATATAATGGTAATAGGAAAACCTATAGGCAGTTTAAAAATGCCTGCTACCTGCTCTTCAATTTAAAACCAAAAACTTACCCCACTGACAGGGTAAGGGTTTTGTCTACAATATCTTTTCTAAGATCTGAACCCAGAATTTGGGCAGATCATTTGTGTGAAACAAATGACCCTCTACTAGATTCACTAACAAATTTTTTCCAAGCCATGGATGAGCTATATAGAGATACTGATATTCAACTAACGGCTGAACAAAAGATGAGGAGTTTAAAACAAGGAAAAAAGACAGTGGAGGAATATACCACTGAATTTAAGCTGTACGCATCAGACTCAGCATGGAGTTTGGTTTCGCTCAGAAACCAATTTAGATTGGGACTGTCTGATCCTGTCAAGGATGAGCTAGCACGTATAGAGCTTCCAAGTACCCTGGATGCATTAATAAAAGTCTCAACCCAAATTGACCGGAGGCTCAGGGAACGGAAAGCTGAACGTGGTTATTCAGATCCAACAATTAAAGCCACTATGTCCACCTCTGCACACATAAAATCACCTCCAATGGAGCATGTCACCCCCATGGAAATAGGAGTTATTCGTGGACCATTAACCCCTGAAGAAAGGATAAGAAGAAGAACTAATCACCTCTGTATGTATTGTGCAAATCCCAGTCATACAGTTATGAATTGTCCAACATTACAAAAAAATAAAAAGAGTAAGTTTGTTCATATTAACAATACTCAAAGTCTAGATAAACAAATTTCTTATTGCAAACTAACTCTCCTTTTGCAGTGGGACCTTAATAGATTGGCTACTTCTGCCATCGTTGACTCTGGAGCCTTTGGAAACTTTATAGACAAATCTACCGTATTGAAAAATAAAATACCTATTGTATTAAAGAAAACACCAGTTTCAATCAAAGTTATTGATGGCTCTGTAATTGCAAATAGTCCTATAACTCACAACACAGTACCTATATTAGTTATTACTGAAGATGGCCACACTGAATATATAACATTCGATGTAATTCCATCACCTCATTTCCCTATTGTATTAGGGTTATACTGGCTTCAGACACATAACCCCTATATTGATTGGTCTACTTTAACTGTTGCCTTCCAATCAAAATTCTGTGAAAATACATGCTTCCCACATCATAAAATACTACACACAGAATTAGAACAGATTCAAATACCGGAACCATACCAGGACTTCATAGAGGTCTTTAGTAAAGTTGAGGCAGAAACTCTTCCACCTCATCGGGTTTATGATTGCCCAATTGAATTAATTCCAGGTGCAACATTACCGGTTGGTCATTTGTATCCATTGAGTCACCCTGAGTTATTACATCTTAAACAATACTTACAAGATAATCTTAGAAAGGGTTTCATCAGACCCTCTTCTTCACCCACAGCAGCTGGAATGTTCTTTGTAACCAACAAAGACACTTCCCTCAGGCCGATAATAGATTACCGAGAGCTTAATAAACGGACGGTAAAAAACCGATATCCGTTACCTCTCATACCAGAATTAATTGAAAGATTAAGTAATGCTACCATCTTTACTAAGTTGGACTTGCGTGGGGCATACAATCTCATACGTATAAGAGAAGGAGACGAATGGCTCACAGCATTCAGAACTCGCTATGGACTCTATGAGTACCTAGTGATGCCATTCGGTCTCTGTAATGCCCCCGCAACGTTCCAACACTTTATTAATGATATCTTCCGGGATTTATTAGACATATGTCTAGTAGTATACTTAGACGACATCCTAATTTACTCCAACAATTTGCCAGAACATATAAAACATGTACGTTGGGTATTAGCTCGGTTACAAACACATAAACTATATGCCAAATTAGAAAAGTGTTCATTCCACAATACCACTATCTCATTCTTAGGTTACACTATATCTCCTGCTGGTATCCAAATGCAAACCGAGAAGGTTGATTCAGTAAAAAATTGGCCAACTCCTAAAGATAAGAAGTCTCTCCAAAGGTTTTTGGGGTTTGCCAATTATTACAGAAAATTTATAAAGAATTTTTCATCAATAGTGAGACCACTCACACAACTTACTGGTTCAACCCAACAATTCCATTGGAATCAAAGTCATTCCAAAGTATTTGACTTCTTGAAACAAACTTTCACAGAAGCACCCATACTCAAATTTCCTAATGTTGATTTACAATACGTATTGGAAGTTGATTCCTCAGACTTTGCGATTGGGGCAGTACTTTCTCAACAGAAAACACCTAAAGATCCTCTACATCCAATCTCCTACTTTTCAAAAAGTATGACATCAGCAGAGAGGAATTACGCAATAGGAGACAAAGAATTACTCGCCATCCGTAAATCTTTAGAATTTTGGAGACACCTACTAGAAGGTGCAAAAATGCCCTTCATAATTTACACTGACCACAAAAACCTCCAATACCTGCAAAATAACAAGACTCTATCAGCTAGACAGGTACGGTGGAGTCTCTACTTTGCAAGATTCGACTTTCAAATCCAATACCGGCCAGCAAACAAAAATGGAAAAGCGGATGCACTCTCTCGACAACTATCCGAACCTATTCCTAACGAAAATCCTACTGCTATAATTCCTCCTGAACGCTTCATCGGATTAACTTCAGACTTTCTAACTGATATAAAGAACTCTTCAAAAAATTCACCTACTGACACTAAGGATCCTTTGGAATTGAAGGACGGATTATACTACTACAAGAATATGATTTATATTCCTAAAGAATTGAGACAACAAATTTTACAACATCACCATGATTCACCCTTAGCGGGACATCCAGGGGAATCACGCACCATCGAACTTATAACAAGGACATATTGGTGGCCTCATTTGAAGGAAACTGTTTCAGATTATATTAAGACTTGTGTTACTTGTCAAGTAAGCAAAACTGAGCGGAAATTACCTTATGGACTTTTAATATCAATTCCAACATCTGACAGACCTTGGAAACAAGTAGGAGTTGACTTCATTGTGGATTTACCTCCATCAAAGAATTATACCACCATCATGGTAGTTGTTGATAGTTTCACCAAAATGTCGCATTTTATTCCATTTCATAAGCTTCCCACTTCAGCAGAAACAGCTAACTTATTTATACAACATGTGATTCGGCTTCATGGGGTACCAACAGTTTTGATATCTGACAGGGGTTCCCAGTTCACATCTAAATTCTGGAAAAGTCTCTGTCAATCTCTTAACATAACCCATCAATACACCACTGCATTTCATCCACAGGCAAACGGACAGGTTGAGAGAATCAATCAATGGTTAGATGAGTACCTACGATGTTTTTGTTCCTACCAGCAAGACAATTGGATAACATACTTACCCTTCGCTGAATTTTCCTACAATAATCTAACCAATTCATCCACAAAATTATCTCCATTCTTCGCAAATTATGGGTACCATCCAACCATCACTTCAGTTAGTACTTCTCCTTCCAATTCTCCTCTTGTAGATGAATGGAATAATGCACTTCTAGACAATTTTTGGGTTATCAAGGAAAACATTTCAAAAGCTCAGACTTCCCAAAAGCACTATTATGATTTGAGACACAGACAACCACCTTCATATCAAATTGGAGACCAGGTATGGTTGTCAACTAAAAACCTAAAGCTACATCTTCCTAGTAGGAAAATGACACAAAAATTCTGTGGACCATTCCCTATCACTAGGGTAATAAATCAGAATGCAGTCACTCTGGATTTACCTTCATCTATGAGAATACATCCGACTTTCCATGTTTCCCTCCTCAAACCATACGTTCCTACTAGAAATAACACACCCCAATTACTACCAACCACTTCCATCCAAGACTCAGAAATCTATGAAGTTAAAGAAGTACTTGACTCAAGGTTTTCCAAGGGTATTCTGGAATATTTAATTAGGTGGAAGGGGTACTCGGAGGAAGATGACTCTTGGGAACCCGCATCTAATCTTAATGCTCCTCGACTTGTTTCCCAATTCCACAGGAGATATCCAGATCGCCCCAGACTTCAAGCTGAGGATCAGCTTGTTTGAGGGGGGAGTCATGTCAGGCTTTTGGGTGTACTGTTTCCTTAATTAGAATTCAACCAATCATATCTTACTTACTCTCATAAAACACCTGTTCACTGAACACACCTTGCTTAGTATTTTGTTATTTTCCTCAGAGTAACACTGAGCCTCTGATACCTCTGGAAGGTTAATATTGTATCTAAACTTTTCAGCAATTCAAGTTACCTCATTCAAGATCTACCTACTACGGATTTAATATTTATTTCCAGCCTGTTGCAACATCTTACTTTGCACCGGAGAATCGTGACGTCACACGCTGACTGTTAGCTGGCTTCAGCGTGTCTCTGCTGCTGCTGCAGCCGCAGCCCACAGAACCCGGAAGTGTTTGTCCTTACTTACCGCATTCACAGATTTCAAGGTACATTACTACGTTTGCAACTATAATCATTTCTGCAGAAGTTCTCCATTATAACAATCTATCAATACTACATTGGATAAGACTTACTTGCTGTGTGTTCAATATCTCATGTTACGTAATATAATATAATTATTCCTTACTTATTCTTATGAAAGTTTCACCTATTCCTATATCCTTTTGTATTATTACAAGCCTGCTTATTTTTAAGATTGCATTTGATTTTGATTCCTATAATACAGATAATACTTTAGTGTGTACTTTTTGTAGGGAAACATTAATCTATATTAACTGCACATATATCCATATGGGTTTACCAAGTAATAGTACTCTCAATTGATATTGTGCTACATACCTATACTAGTAATCAAACTAAGCAGGATTGATTATTACACATGTTTACTTCACCATATAAAAGTCCATTACACGTTGCCATCTTTGTCAGTTCTCTAATGCCTGCAGGCAGTATATATTATAATAATATATATTTTGGAAAACCCAGCAGGCATGTCAGTTCCCAGGTTCACCAAGGAGGAGAGCGCTGCACTGGTCCACGCCGTCAAGGACTTTTATCCCCAGCTGTTTGGGAACAAGAGGAGGTTGACAGATGCGCCTGTTAAGAAGGCCCTCTGGGAGTCTATCACCAATGCGGTTAGATTGGTGTGTGACGTCCAGAGGACCCAGGATCAGATCATGAGGAGATTCGGAGATATGAGGTTGCGGTTATCCAAAAAAGTCAACCTCATAAGGGACTGGGTACAAGCCCGTAAAAGAGGTGGCAAAAGAGAGGCCCCGTGGAAACTGTACCTACTCCCTTATGAGGTGACTTTATGCGAGCTCCTCAATCTCCGGGTCCCCAAAAGATTTCGATCCTCGCCATCCTCGGCCTCCTCTTCTTCCCTCCCAGCTGCGGGATCTGAAAGTCCTGACGCGGGGGCCAGGGCAGATGCTTCTCCGTCCGGTGGCCTGGGAGGAGATAGAGAATCTGAACAAGGTAATTATCCAACTTCATATAATATCTTAATATTTGTTATTTTTATCCAAAAATGTGTATATAGTCAGATACTAAACCTATACAGATCTCACAACATACACTACATATGATGTTTAGATATCTGATTTTAGATTAGTGACACATGAAATAGGAATGATGTTTCTTGCGCTCTACAGAATATGCGTCACAGAGCGGAAATGTAATTTCGCATCCACGTTAACATGGCTTTGCTGTAAGTGGCATTGCTTTATACATGTTGGTCAAATGATGGATGCGTTATTCCGCTTGGAATCATTGCGCAATGATCGCGAAAATGGAATTTCTCATCCACGTTAACATGGCTTTGCTGTAAGTGGCATTGCTTTCTACATGTTGTTCAAATGACGGATGCGTTATTCCGCTTGGAATCATTGCGCAATGATCGCGAAAATGGAATTTCGCATCCACGTTAACATGGCTTTGCTGTAAGTGGCAAAATTAAATGTGAATTATTATATTAGTGAAGAATACAGTATTCTTATTTTCAATATTATAGCTAATAAAAAAAGAAGAATACAAATAAATTATAACATATGGCCATCAATTGATGATTATGAAATAACACCAAAAAATTATTAAAGATACAGTAAACAACACAACTGATTGAAAATAAGAGTCCAGGATATATTTATCATGAATTTAATTGAGGAAACAATTAACTCATGGGACTACCAAAGGATTAATAGTTTAAATTGATTTGTTAATAATGTAAAGATTTTAAACATGGCATGATTTGTATTAATGATATGCAATCCTCATTTAATATATTACAGATATGGATGTTGCTGCTGGATCCTCAAGCCAGGGCTTGTCACAGTATGGTATGTCTCATTTTAATTGACATTTGTCTTAGAAACATGGACAGAACATTACATACTAAATCCACATTGTTCAATATTTATATGTAATGTCCCTTTAATAGATGAAAATTAAATAATTCTTCGGATATACTTAAATAACATATTAGATTTGAATTGCATGCTCAATACCATTCATTACATCAACATATGGAGTAGAGAATTCATTAACACCAACATTGTCAAATCAATTTAATTTTATATTAAAGGGATACTGAGCTACAATTATTAATGTTGTCATTCAGATAGAGTATGCAATATTAATACACATTTAAATATAATACTATCATCATATGTGAAATATTCTATTGCTAAATGTATTTTAAAATCAAGAATGTACGTTTATCTGCATCTCAATTTTGGTTGACCAACCTGGGTTTTTATTGATGATTGGTGGATACCTTCAACAAACAATATTTATTGAATCCAATATTGCTTATCTGCCTTTAAGATTAAAATGTAGCAACATTCAAATTATAATAGGAGTCAATGTTAAATCATTTTGAACAGTTTGAACAGAGAAATCAATGATTTAAATTAATCATGTCAGTGTCCCTTTAAGACAAAATAGATTAATTCATCTTTACATTCTTTGGATTAAACAATATTGATATATAATTCACATATTCACTGTTGGAGTTAATTTATAGATATCAGCATACTCTAACAGCACCATGATTACATATTTGTAATAATCAATTTGGTTTTGTATTGTGATAAATATGTGTTGTGTCCTAAACAAGATTACTGTACATTGCACAAATGGCTCGATGTGCCACATGTGTTTGTTTAGATTTGTCAACATCTGCTCTTCAAAATGTGGTTTGTGTGTATTCTTTTACGAACATTGATCAATGGGTATATTTAGATATGCAATAGCATCGTATGAGATGATTTTGATGTCTAATATAGTCTGAAATTAAACATATGTTCAATACAGAATTTTTAACAGAATCCCCTTGATTCAATCAAGCATTTTCTGGTGTAATGACTGCTCTATTCTTCACATTTTCAAGTTGATTAATCTTAAAATTCGAGACAGATGTGATTTAGTGATATCCCAAATGTGTTTCCTAATATATATCTATATCATTCATAGAGAGAGTTGGTGTGGTGAGCCCACAGGAATCCAGCAGTGACATAGAGCCGCCTTTGCGGTCTCCTGGTAAGTCCATTGACTCATTTAAATGTAATTGAAGGTGTATTGGTAATCAATATTATGAGCATGATTCTGATGAAGCATAACATTTGAAACAAACATATAATTTTCTCTTCTGATTATATATTAATTTTCTTTTAATATTGAATGATTAATAATTTAAACTTTATTAGTCTACACATTTGTTATTCAGAAGATGTATAGCATATGTTTGTTTCCATGTTCTTTTTTGACAACAGTCATCAAGTGATACACACATGTTGGTTTATTTGAAATAATTTCATTGAAGACATTCAAAGTCTACAGCTTTTGCACTTTAAAAAGGAATATTATTTGTCTGTTCAAATACACTACTGCCCCCTTTCTATATCAGGCAGCATGAAAAATTTTGAATTGAAAATATTTAAAATTCATGCCATCATTATGTCACATGCATATTCCAGGCCAAAACACAATAATAATGTTATAATTGTACAGACAGTAATTGATATTCATCTGAGTGCCTATATGCATACCATATCCTCATTTCATAATTGTTTACAAATTCAAACACACTTCGAAGTATATTGAAAACATAATCAATTTGAAATGCATTGATTTGATTTCATGATGTATGAGATGTTAATATATATTTATTAAATTTTCAGATGGATCCACCACTTCTGGTCATCTGGTTTCCGCCCCTGCCCAGTCCCCTGCACAGTCACAGACCCCTCCCCATGCCCAGAACCCTGCCCAGACCCCTGCCCAGACCCCTGCCCAGACCCCTGACCATGCCCAGACCCCTGCACAGACCCAGACCCCTGCCCATGACCATACTCCTGCCCATGCCCAGACCCCTGCCGGCCCTTCCCATTTATCATTTACTGTCCCTCCCAAAAAACGCCCCTACACCCCCCTTCGCCGCTCTCCCCGTATTATGGCCCGTACAGCTGCCCAGACCCCAACTCCCCACTCCCCAGCTGTACGGCCTACCCTGGAGCGGCAGCTCACCCCTCCCCAAGCCAATACCATCCCTCCCCAAGCCAATCCCATCCCTCCCCAAGCCAATCCCATCCCTCCCCCCTGTCTCAACCTTCATTGTCCTGGGTGTCGGATTGTCCTTCCCAGGCACAGCTGTAAGTATCATTCAAAATCCACGTTATAAGATACTTAAAGGTACAGTGAAGGTAAATATTTTCTATTGTGATTCAAATAGAGCATGCAATGTTAATCAAATTTATAATTTACTACTCTTATGAATTATTCTTCATTCTCTTGATATCTTTATTGAAACAAAGAAATGCCTATAATTATTTTAAACAATAAAAAAATTCTGGCCATCATTTCTTTATTGTTGGATGAATGTATCCATCAACCAGCAGGGACAAACAAAGTTGATAAACAAATATTGGCTGCCCTAAAAAGCAACATTCTTGCATTCCAAATCTAGCTATAGAATTCAAACATTTAAAGAATATGTGTAAGTTTTAAAGATTTGTAATGTCATGCTCTATCTGAATCAGTCAATTAAATATTTAGGCTCAGTGTCCCTTTAATTGGATATCACTACATATACCAATCACCACTACTTGGATCCAACAATTAATGTACAAATGTTGATACATTATCTCTTGTCTAACCCAGTGGGAATGTAATTTCTTCAGGTTGCTATGTTTACACAGCTTGTCCTCAATGCCAAAATGTTTAAGGATAGGTGTGCCTACCACAGTATAATTGAAATATTTAAATTGCTAATGTAAGTACAATGTAAATCCTTTAACAAGATTTGATACACTCAAGCTGTATAAGTGGATCATCTAAAACCAATTAAAGGGGACAACATGTTTGAGTAAACTGTCCCTTTAATGATTTCTGTCTGTCTGAATAACCTAATTCATGTGTAAAGAATAAATTTAAACTAATTGATGTAAAGAATGATTTGTCTTTATGATGACAATGTATCTTTTCTAATTTTTTCGTCTGTTGTGTAATTATCCTTAATATTTAATGTATTCTTTATTTTAGGCTGTGACTCAGCATGGCTCATGCTAGAAGGTATAGCAAGAGTAGAGCAGGCCGTGTTGAGGAACGCAGCTGTCCTGAGAGGGATGAACGACACCATGCAGGCCCAGCTCCGGGTTCAGGACTTGACTCTGCGTGCAATTATGCGATTAAGTTCAAGGCCTGAATCTAGAGCTGGACATGCACAGGACGATGAAGAGGATGACCAGTAAGTGGAGGATCTGGAGATGCTCCAAGGTGGCAGATAAGAATCCTCCGTCCACATGTTGATTTTTTTGTTTTATTGTTGCCATTTGGCCTTTTTAAAAGTTTATTGTTGTGCCTGTTGCACTCTTTTACCTTGTCATATGTCTCCAATGGGGCTATGCTGGCCCTTGGCAACTCACTTCATGGACTGTAATGCACTCTTTTACCTTTTCATATGTCTCCAATGGGGCTATGGTGGCCCTTGGCAACTCTCTTCATGGACTGTGATGCACTGTGTTACCTTGTCATATGTCTCCAATGAGGCTATGCTGGCCCTTGGCAACTCTCTTCATGGACTGTGATGCACTGTGTTACCTTGTCATATGTCTCCAATGGGGCTATGCTGGCCCTTGGCAACTCTCTTCATGGACTGTGATGCACTCTTTTACCTTGTCATATGTCTCCAATGGGGCTATGGTGGCCCTTGGTAACTCTCTTCATGGACTGTGATGCACTGTGTTACCTTGTCATATGTCTCCAATGGGGCTATGCTGGCCCTTGGCAACTCTCTTCATGGACTGTGATGCACTGTGTTACCTTGTCATATGTCTCCAATGGGGCTATGCTGGCCCTTGGCAACTCTCTTCATGGACTGTGATGCACTGTGTTACCTTGTCATATTTCTCCAATGGGGCTATGCTGGCCCTTGGTAACTCTCTTCATGGACTGTGATGCACTGTGTTACCTTGTCATATGTCTCCAATGGGGCTATGCTGGCCCTTGGCAACTCTCTTCATGGACTGTGATGCACTCTTTTACCTTGTCATATGTCTCCAATGGGGCTATGGTGGCCCTTGGTAACTCTCTTCATGGACTGTGATGCACTTTGTTACCTTGTCATATGTCTCCAATGGGGCTATGCTGGCCCTTGGCAACTCTCTTCATGGACTGTGATGCACTCTTTTACCTTGTCATATGTCTCCAATGGGGCTATGCTGGCCCTTGGTAACTCTCTTCATAGACTGTGATGCACTGTGTTACCTTGTCATATGTCTCCAATGGGGCTATGCTGGCCCTTGGCAACTCTCTTCATGGACTGTGATGCACTGTGTTACCTTGTCATATGTCTCCAATGGGGCTATGCTGGCCCTTGGCAACTCTCTTCATGGACTGTGATGCACTGTGTTACCTTGTCATATGTCTCCAATGGGGCTATGCTGGCCCTTGGCAACTCTCTTCATGGACTGTGATGCACTCTTTTACCTTGTCATATGTCTCCAATGGGGCTATGGTGGCCCTTGGTAACTCTCTTCATGGACTGTGATGCACTGTGTTACCTTGTCATATGTCTCCAATGGGGCTATGCTGGCCCTTGGCAACTCTCTTCATGGACTGTGATGCACTCTTTTACCTTGTCATATGTCTCCAATGGGGCTATGCTGGCCCTTGGCAACTCTCTTCATGGACTGTGATGCACTGTGTTACCTTGTCATATTTCTCCAATGGGGCTATGCTGGCCCTTGGTAACTCTCTTCATGGACTGTGATGCACTGTGTTACCTTGTCATATGTCTCCAATGGGGCTATGCTGGCCCTAGGCAACTCTCTTCATGGACTGTGATGCACTCTTTTACCTTGTCATATGTCTCCAATGGGGCTATGGTGGCCCTTGGTAACTCTCTTCATGGACTGTGATGCACTGTGTTACCTTGTCATATGTCTCCAATGGGGCTATGCTGGCCCTTGGTAACTCTCTTCATGGACTGTGATGCACTGTGTTACCTTGTCATATGTCTCCAATGGGGCTATGCTGGCCCTTGGCAACTCTCTTCATGGACTGTGATGCACTCTTTTACCTTGTCATATGTCTCCAATGGGGCTATGGTGGCCCTTGGTAACTCTCTTCATGGACTGTGATGCACTGTGTTACCTTGTCATATGTCTCCAATGGGGCTATGCTGGCCCTTGGCAACTCTCTTCATGGACTGTGATGCACTCTTTTACCTTGTCATATGTCTCCAATGGGGCTATGCTGGCCCTTGGTAACTCTCTTCATGGACTGTGATGCACTGTGTTACCTTGTCATATGTCTCCAATGGGGCTATGCTGGCCCTTGGCAACTCTCTTCATGGACTGTGATGCACTCTTTTACCTTGTCATATGTCTCCAATGGGGCTATGCTGGCCCTTGGTAACTCTCTTCATGGACTGTGATGCACTGTGTTACCTTGTCATATGTCTCCAATGGGGCTATGCTGGCCCTTGGCAACTCTCTTCATGGACTGTGATGAACTCTTTTACCTTGTCATATGTCTCCAATGGGGCTATGCTGGCCCTTGGTAACTCTCTTCATGGACTGTGATGCACTGTGTTACCTTGTCATATGTCTCCAATGGGGCTATGCTGGCCCTTGGCAACTCTCTTCATGGACTGTGATGCACTGTGTTACCTTGTCATATGTCTCCAATGGGGCTATGCTGGCCCTTGGCAACTCTCTTCATGGACTGTGATGCACTCTTTTACCTTGTCATATGTCTCCAATGGGGCTATGCTGGCCCTTGGTAACTCTCTTCATGGACTGTGATGCACTGTGTTACCTTGTCATATGGCTCATATATTCCTTATTTTTACAAGATTATTTATAAACGTTGTTGATGTTTTCTTACATACTAATAAAAGACATGTCATTGCACGGATCTTTGTCCTGATTCTTCATGTTATTTTTTGAAAGCTCTAGTTTATGTTGTTGATCCTTAAAGGGACCTACCAAAAATATTTTTTAGAATAAAATCATATATGTAAGACAATTGTAAATGACTTTAAGATTAACATCTCCAATGTAATCTTATTATTTGTCTTTATATATTTTTCTCTTAGCTTTATCATTGCATGATTATGATTAGCATAGTAATTGTTTTATATATGTATATATAGATTGTTATTTGTGTATATATGTATATTTCAATGTTCAGATCCATGTGTGTATTTAGAAACTCTGCATGAATTGATGCACCTTTAACAAATGATCTGAGTATTGATACAATGATATAATCCCTGTAAAGTGTTCATTTTATTGAAATAGTATTGTCTATGTGTATGCTCTTTTTAAAAACAAAATCATGTCCCTTTAAGTGATGGTGAGCACAATTGTTAATGAATGTATTTCCATTTCTAAAGCGTTTTTGTCCATTTTACATGAACAAGGACATATAATCTTATTAATAAACAATCTTATTGTAATGTTGACAGCACATGTATTTCATTTTCAATTCTATCTTATTGTAAAAGTGTAACCAAATAAATCTCTGTGTGTAATGCAAATAATTTAGATGATGAATATTTGTTAATAAATATGTTAACAAAATACATCTCCTCCCATATATGGCTATAGGTAGGCTGACCATAATTGAACTTGAATAAATGACACGTTTAATCAATCCATGTATAACTATTGTTATTCCAAAACAATCCAAACATATCTTAAAACATCAATGGCATATGTATTTCTCATGTGTATCTTTTAAATGTTAAAGATATACACCATAGCTATAGTTCAAGGGACAGTCAAGTCCGAAAAGATGATTCATGATTTGGTGACATTCCTAGATAGCAATCTAGACACATACTAGTTCCTAAAATATAAATACGTTTCTTAGTGATATGCCAAGATGTCACTGAGTCCTTGTATTGGCTGTGGTTTTTCAGCGATCTCGGATGCGCCATGTTGCTTAAGATGTCACCTGCCAGGCTGTCCAATGATTCCTTGTATTGACTGACGTTCTTACGTGATCAAGAATGTACCTTTTATTGGATTGCGTTTTGACGCGATTAAGGATGCGCCTTTTCTTTTGGGCGTTCTTACGTGATCAAGAATGTGCCTTTTATTGGATGGCGTTCTTACGTGATCAAGGAAGCGCCATGTTAAGACGTCACATGCAAAGGTAAAAAAACGTCTGATTGGATTACGTAGTCCCGCAATATTTGTGCACGTTAAAAACGTTTGTGACTGCAGCCAATTTTAAAAACCTTGCGAATATGTATTATTTGCATCATGTTACATTGTTGACCCGTAGCTGATAAAGACCACCACATTCTCTTTTGCTGGATGTCTGGTTGAATAAACGAACGAAAGCAAAATGTTTTCATGCATATGATATTTCGAGGCAAGTGCAAATCTCTATAGTCCATGTTGTTTAATATGTTTGTCAACAATGTTCCTTTTTCTGAAAAATGACTGTTGTGTTTAATGTTAAAGATATCTAATTAATAAATATGCGCTATTGTGTTAGAATAAAGTAATCAATATGCATTTATCTTTATCATATGCTAAATATATGATGCCGACTTCTTCTAAATGTAATTTCGTTGTATATTTTATTAAAGGTTCATTAGACACTCACATTATAAATCAAAAGCTTTTATTTTGTCTCTAGTTAGATAGTCCATTGTTTAACAAATACGTTTCATTTTGCTTCTGTTCTAAGAAAATTTAAGTAATTTTCAGACTCCTCGCAAAGCCTCTGAGTTTCATGTGAGTACCATCTCCAGCTTTCTCCTGTTTGTGTAAAGGGTCTTTTCATATGTTAATGATGGGGTATTGTCTTGTTTTACGGTTGTAATGGGGGTTCATCTATATTTTCAATAGAGCTAACCCGATTTTCTTTGAAAGTGTTTGAAGCTTTGTAATATTGATATCAGTATATGTTAATCTTGTTGTTTGTAGTAGTGTCTATTACATACAGTTCTGTTAAAAATATAGTATACTGTCCCTTTAATGCAAATGTTGTTTTTTGTATCATGTATGAGTTCCACATTGTTTAATCTTCAAATATATTATTGTTAGCATATTTTCACCCCCCCCCCACTCCTAAAAGGACTTTAAACCATATTCATTGTTCAAACAAATGTCTTTCCAATAAAAAATAACACAATAATGTCTCTTTAAGAAAATAGACTTTATTTAACACGTCAATATAAATGTGATTTCAATATTTATTTTTTGACCAAGTACATGTAGATATACCAACAAGCTTCAAATATGTGTTAGCATATGTAATTTTGTTAAAGGGACAGTTTAGAAAACAAATAATGTTTTTCATTATTCTAAAAGTCAATTATGTAATATCAATGATATCAAATGTTTCTCACCAATTGATCATTTGTCTGTGTTTATTTATTTGCTAGCTAAACCTATGAGGTTCGTGTGCTCATTTCTTCGAGCTTGAAGAGTGCATGTAATCATTATACAATTTGACCACTAGAGGGCATTTGGATAGCATTTGTATATGTAAAACCTTGTGCTCATACAGCATATTATTTACCATGTATTGATCATTGATATCTAAAATGTTGTTATGTCTGAACAACAAATAAGTGGTCATTTTTCATAGTCATAGATACAAGGTTAAGCACATAAGTCACACGTATTTCTCCATGTTTTGTTGTTTCCAAATTGATAATGCGTAATACAGTGTTTTCTTTGTAATCAATAATTTTCTGACTGTCCCTTTAAGCTGTGTTATTGGCATTCAAACAGTAATATGCCATCATGGATAATTGTAATGGTAATTTTGTTTGCGATTCGGGAAACAGTTTGGACATCACATCACAGAAACCAATCAATATCATGAACAAGGAGAGGTATGTGATGATGTGGTTTTCACACACTTATAACCCACACTCTGCAAACAATCTGCCTCCATGGACCCGGTCCCATAGAAGTCGATTATATACAGAGTGTGGTCCACAAGTGTATGAAAACCACATCATCACATACCTATCCATTACACATTAAATAAAAAAACCCATTAAAGATGAAAACAAATACTTACTTCCTCTTCCTTCCCCTCTTCCCACGGGGCTGAGGCTCTGGGAGGGGCAACTGCCGACTCTGACGAGTTCTCCTTGGAGATGTTGTGGGAAGAGTGGAAGGAAGAGTACTGGGATGACCAAAGTGAGGAGGAGAAGATGGCTGAGGAGGAGAAGATGGCTGAGGAGGAGAAGATGGCTGAGGAGGAGGAGATGGCTGAAGAGGAGGAGATGGCTGAAGAGGAGGAGATGGCCCGGCAGGAGTAGATGGGCCGGCAGGAGGAGATGGGCCGGCAGGAGGAGGCCCAGCAGCAAGAGGCCCAGCAGCAAGAGGCCCAGCAGCAAGAGGCGGACCAGGAGGTAGACCAGCATGCGCCTCCCGGAAAAAATTGAACATCTCTTGGTGCAGATGAAAGATTCTGTTTTGGCCTTGTTCGATTCTATTGAGTATGTTTATTATTTGGTTTTGTCCTTCAATTATTTGATTTTGGCCATCAAGTATTCTAGTGCGTCCTTCGATATTTTGTATCCGGGAGTTATGCATCTGGTCTATGTAGTCCAGTAGAACCCGCACCTCCGCTATTTCCTCTTGTTGTGCTTGGCGGTGTACCCGTGCACGGCGGGGTGCCCGTGCACGGCGGTGTGCGGGTCCTTGAGGGTCCTCTGGTTCCGAGGGATCCTCCTCTGCTTCCGGGGCCTCTTCATCAGCTCCCGTGCGCTCTTCGTCACGGGGGGCCTCTTCCCTCCGAAGTGGAAATTCCTCCCCACCACTCTCATCCCGGGGAGATAGATGAGGCTGTGTTTCCTGTGCTGCCTCCTCCACAGACTCTGTATATTTAAAAAAAAAAAAAAATGTATATATTAGCATATTTGCAAATCAAGCTTTAAATGACTTAGCTTACGATACAATTACAAATGCAGAATCATTAATCGACTTTGAAATCTAACAAACAATCAATACGATTTCCGCTTTTTCTAAACCGTGTTTGTGATATCTGTGGTCAATGTGAATGTTTTTGCGTTTGTTTTCAGTCTGTTTAAATGCACACCTAACCTATAGCCTAGATACTGATGTAACCGCAAAGTAATTGAATGCGTGTAAACAACGTTATAGCATTAATCTGATCCTTAACACATGAAACCCAATGTTTTATCTTTCATGATTTCGAAGCATACATTTTTTATCAACTTTCTAATGTACTTTTCTTATCTAATTAGCTTCATTCTCTGGATATTCTTTGCTGAAAAGCATATCTAAATATGCTTATAAGATGCTGATTGTTAGCTGAATATAGCTGCCTCCTGTGATTGTTTCACCGTGTGCATGGCTATTTCTTCATTAAAATATATCTCAAGAAGGATTCAAATTAGGTAATATAAGTACATTGGAATGTTTTGTCAAATTGTATTCGCTACCTTAATCATGAAAGTAAAGGTTTGCGTATAGTGTCCCTTGAAATACATTTGTATGTGAAATTATTGTTCAATGAGCTTACCGTCAGATGAGAGTGGCAGGTTCCCGGTATCAATTCCTCCGATACCGACTACTTCCACCTCGGAGATGCTGGGCCGCAACATTTCCTCCCATCGGCAGTACTCTATTTCAAGGGCAGGTCCGCCACCGGTTCCTGCGGCATGTCGGGCCTCCAGACTTAACTTTTTTTTGAGTTCCATTTTACAGTCCTGGTAGCGATGTTTGATCGAATCCAGATCTCTGTTCCGGCCACCCACTGCATTGACTGCATTTCTGATCTCATTCCAGAGCCTCCTCTTGTCAGTCGGGGTTGTCTTCTGGTGCTGCAGCCTCCTATGCCTGGCCATATAGGCCTCTACGTGGGCCTCCTTCTCCTCCATCGAAAACCTCGCCTCCCTAGTCGCCTTGGCCTTCCCCTGTGACGATGCCCTCTGTTTCCCGGACTGTGAAGCCCTACTCTGACCGCCACTGTGCCCAGCCACTTGGTCATCTTGAACCAAGTGGCTGGGTCCACCCACCGCTTCCACCCCCGCTTCCTGCCCCCCTTCCTGCTCCCCTTCCTGCCCTGTTCCTCTCCCCCTCCCTCTCCTCCCCCCTCTACCTGTCCCCTGCCTGGCCTCCATCTGTTCCCTAAACTAAACCCCAAATAATCAAACAAAAAGTGAGTGTGATTAAATGAAAGGGGGTCAAAATAAAGAAGTAAAAAGACAAAAAAGGTGCTTAAAGTGTGAGAGGGATGTAAAAAAACAAAGAGGGTAAGGAGTATTTAAATAAACCAAAAGAAGAAGAAGACTAAAAGGAGGATAAGTAAACTAAATGTAACTAGGGGATGGGTATGGGATATGGGATAAGAGTAAATGGGATGAAAGGGAATGGGACTACAAGGAATGGGGTATGGAGTGTAGTATGAGGGGGTAGGGGGTATGGAGTGTATGTAGTGTTATTGATAAGTGTATGTATGTATTGAATGTGTTTGCGTGTAAATGTGTTAAGTGTACAGAAAAATCACTCGCTCGCTAACTCACACTACTACTAATTCTCACTAACTCACACTACTACTAATTCTCACTAAAAAACACTCCCACTAACTCTCACTAACTACCAGTAACTTACGCTCCCACTAACAACTCTCACTAACAACTCCCACTAACTCACGATAACACTAACAACTGACTCTCTCACGCTAACACTAACTCACTCACAATAATTCACCAACTCTCTAATATTAAACCTCCAATCTCCAAAGACCCAACAGCAACACAGTCAAAGAAGCCCTGCTTGTGTGGTAATTATATACCCTGTGTAAATGTTTAATGATGTACCAATTTCCGTTGTAAATTGTGTTCAGGTGTGCTTTATTAGCAATTAATATTAGTGCAATGTGTATTAGTTGTGTGAATTTGCGCATGCTCATTTGGAGTTAGTATTTGTGGAATGTTTAGAATGCGATGATGTCATAGTGGTCGTTTTCTCTAACATTGTCCAATAGTATTCTTTTTAAATGTGAATTTGCGATGGTGTGTTATTAGTGAAGTGTTGTATATGTATGTTTGTCCTAATATATAGTTATATTGAATGCGATTATTTTTCTAGTGTATGTATATATTTTTTATTCATTGTTGTTATTTTGCGATTTTCCGCATCTTAAAGTATATGCGTATTCCCCGTATTAAATTTTATTTCAAATCCCCCCGCTTGTAAATGTGTAATGCTTGTGTGCTTTGTTGATTGATTGTTGTTGTGACATTTGCGGCGTGTTATTGTTGTGCATGATGTGGTATGCGTCATATGACCGAGCTGTGCGTATTCTCGCGAGATCGAGTGTTAGGTGAAAAAAGCAATTTTTTGCCTTTCCCATTGATCTCTATGGGAGACTGTCTAACGCGGGCAGGATTACGCGTGTGACATACACGCGTTAAGAGCATCGTTAGATGGTCTTTTTTGTACTCTAAATACCGGAGTCAAACAATGCCGTGCGTTAGACATAAAACACGCGTGGCGTTAGCAGGCCATCTACCGCCGAACTCTAAATCTAGGCCTTTGAGAGGTAAATGATTTGACTGGTGTAAAGTCTTATAAACTTTTTTTTTTAATTCAGGTTACACACTTCCTCATTTTGTTTAACAACTGCATAAATCCTCATCTGCCCATTTTCATTTATCGTCCAACAATTTAGTAATTTTAAAAGGAAAACTAGCATCTCAGAGTATGTTGCTTAGTAACTCTAGCAATATGGTGGAAAACACTAGTTTTGCACTTCCAACCGTTACCTGTGATGATTCAGCAACAATTAATTCACATACGGCTAGACTACAAGTGTTGCGGTATGGCTTTTAATGCTGAAAAAATGGCAATTCCGGCGTAATGGCCAGGAACGCATATTACGAGTCATGTCGGTGTAATAGTAATGCATGCATTTTAGCCTGTAATGTAATGTCCATTCCGAACTCAAAAAAATTACTTTTTGTGTGGGATTTTCATAGTGCCGGTATTACAGGTTGTGCGTTGAGGCTAGCGTTACAGCCTATACCGACACGATCCATACCGCCATCTGAGAGCAATAGTTATGGATTTTGCATAACAAAAATGTTTCACAAAACTCATAACTAAACTGTTACAAAGTACACTAACACCCATAAACTACCTATTAACCACTAAACCGCCGCCCTCCTGCATCGCAAACACTATAATAAAGATATTAAACCCTAATCTGCCGTTCCCCAACATCACTGACACTATAATAAAGCTATTAACCCCTAATCCACCACTCTCCGACATCGCCGAAACTATAATAAAGCTATTAAACCCTAAACCTCTGGCCTCCCACATTGCTGCTACTAAATACACCTATTAACCCCTAAACCGCCAGCCTCCCATATCGCCGCTACTAAATAAAGCTATTAACCCCTAAACCACCAGCCCCCCACATCACAAAACACTAAATTAAACTATTAACCCCTAAACCTAACACCCCCTAACTTAAAATTAAAAGTACAATATAACTCTCTTAAATAAAAACTTTCCTGTGAAATAAAAATAAACCTAACATTAAACTATAAATTAACCTAACATTAATATTCTAATAAAAAAAAATACTACCAATTAAAAAATCTAAATGACAAATTTTAAAAAACCTAACACTACGAAAAAAATAAAAAAAAATCTAAAATTACAAAAAATAATAAACACTAAATTACGAAAAAAATAACACTAAGCTTACAAAAATAATAAACGAAATGATCAAAAATAAAAACAATTACACCTAATCTAATAGTAATAATAAAAAAGCCTCCCCAAAATAAAAACTCCCCCCTAGCCTACAATAAACTACCCATTGCCTTTTGTAGGGCATTGCCCTAAGTTAAACAGCTCTTTTACCTGTAAAAAAAATACAAAGTCCCCCCAAAAGTAAAACCCACCACCCAACCAACCCCCCAAAATAAAAAACATAACTCTAAAAAAAAACTATATCGCACGCACAAGTTCAGTAACTCATAATGGCAGAGCTATGCAGAGTAAAATAACGCAACTTTTTTGGCGTTAGTTTGCACCCTGTTTAGCGCAAAACTCGTAATCTAGGTGAAATATTTTTTTATTTTTTTTTAAAACAATTTTTATTTCTTAAAGTTTGCACATATTAACAAAGTAAAATAAAATAAAATAAGGTATCGCTTTTACAGGTATTCAACAAATAAAATACAGTTTAACGCTTTTGTCAAGCTTACATTTAAAATGAGCATTCAAAATAATATCTTCATTGAGTTCTGTGGGGTTTTAGTAATAGAAATATGGCAAAGGGAGGAAAAACAAACACTCAGCACAGGAGCAGTGTTAAGTAGTAGTTTAGCACACACCTTAATGATTTCTCCAGACATATATATAAATGCCAGCAACCCCTAAAGGTATTATTAAGTGGATTAAAAGATGTTCTAGTAGGTTTATGGTGTGCTATAGAATTTTAGATTTGAGGGGGCTTGGTCATTTGCTATACCTATCTGTCTTGTAACACCATTTATTGCCTCTGAGTACATTATCCATGGTTCCCACACCTGTAAGAATCTTTCTTTCTGATCAAGTATATCTGCCGCAATACTAGATAGTTGAAATATATATGCAATCTTACATAAAATAAGTGTGAAGGTGAGTATTTGGCATTTCCAATACCGGGCAATATTTAGTCTGGTCGTTGTGCATATGATCACCAGGAGTTTATTTTCCCGTGGTGATAGGCTAGGGATGTGTTGGTGCAGTAAAGCTTGTGAAGGTTGAAGTTTAATTTGTGTGTCGAAGATGGCACTTAGTAATGTCAAGGTGTGTGTCCACATCTGAGCAACATATGGACATTCCCACCACATATGAATGTATGTGCCTCTCTCCCCACACCCCTATAACAGTTATTAATGTTATCTCTGTCGCCTCTCAGCAAACGTGTCGGATGCAAGTACCATCTGTAGATGGTCTTTATGTAATTTTCTCTGAGGTTGGCACTAAGGGAGAAGGAGCAGCCCTTATTTGTGATATTAATCCAGTCTGCCTGATCCCAGGTGAAATTAAGTTCAAAATCCCATTTTAGCATAAAGTGTTCTTTATTTTTTGCTTCCGAAAGGTTAAAAAGGGATATATCTTAGCAATAGCACTTTTGGGTCTATTTCTGAATAAACATAATAGTTCAAAACTGGTAGTGTTGCTAGGGGTTTTGGAGTGTAGTATTGCTTAAACTCTTGACTTAAGTTGCAGGTAATGAAACCATATGTTGATGTCAGAGGGGTCTAGTTCTGCATATTGGTTAAAAGATAGGACGGAATTATTTATGAATACATCAGCAATTCGGTAAAGGCCTCTGTTAGCCCACTTGTTTATTACTAGGGTCGGAAGGGGAGCCACCAAGGAAACCAGGGGAGTTGCCCTAGAGTGTTGTGAGATCAAAATGTATGAGGAGGTTAGTCTATCCCATAGAAAAACCGTGTGTGCGATGGTGACAAATTGTTGCCATTGAGGCAGTCTTGTGTTTCTGTCTGCCCACAGTATTTTATATATGGGGTTTATCTGAACTAGGTCGGATTCCAGCTGAACCCACCTGACCCACCCAGCCCCCCCCCCCCCTTTTATGTTTTGTCAAAGTAGACCAGTTAATCCTAGGCTTTTTCCCTCCCCAGATGAAGTTATTAATGTCTTTTTGGATTTGGTGTAGCGAGGCCACTGGGATCGACACCGGTAGTGACCGGAAAAGGTAGAGTAATTTGGGAAGAATAGTCATTTTAGAGGTTACAATCCTTCCTTAAAAAGAGATTTTCTCTTTGGTCCATTTATTTAGGAGAGTTTTAATCTGAAGAAACATCGGTTTATATTTAAGAGAAAACAATGAATTTATGTTGTTGGAAATGTTGATCCCCATGTATTTGAGACCCTTATGTGCCCAATAGAATCCAAAATTTAGTTTGAGGAGTTTTTTTGTTTCTACTGGCAAGTTTATACCCAGACCCTCGCATTTGTCGTTGTTTAATTTATATCCCGATATCCTACCAAATTTTTGTTGCGTATTATAAAGTATAAGGAGTGAAATTAGGGGTTTAGTGAGGGACAAAATAATGTTTTCTGCAAATAGTGTGATTTTATATGTGGATGCTCCCACTTCAATGCCTGAAATGTCTGGGCAGTTTCGTATCTGGGCCGCGAGAGGCTCTGTGCATAACGCAAAAAGCAACGGAGTCAGAGGGCAGCCCTGTCTCGTGCCATTTTTAATTAGGATATCTTCAGACTAATTGATATAAGCAAGAAACTCTTCCCAGTGTTGCTCAAGGTGTTTGGT
Source organism: Bombina bombina (assembly GCF_027579735.1). Lineage (NCBI taxonomy): Eukaryota > Metazoa > Chordata > Amphibia > Anura > Bombinatoridae > Bombina > Bombina bombina. Next base: position 919,501,135 of record NC_069502.1, read on the forward strand.
GTATGGGGAGGGAAATAAATAAATCTTGTCCAGACGCTGTTGGTGCGTGCAAATCATGCAGTATGTGGAAATATGAACAGAGCTCTGTCTGCGGTGTGGCAGGTTTAAATACGGCTAAACACCGGAGTGGTGTATAACTCACCAAACTTGCTGCTTTAGCCTTTCTCCGCGAGCCTTTGTAATATCCTGCCCCGCTGGCTTTCACTTGCTCCTCACTCCTGGAGGTCTTTTAGCCTGTGCTCCGATAACCGTCCAAAAGGGCATACCGCTTCACAGCATCCGTAGTGTTTTGTTGTAAGCACGCTGTAGCTGAGCGTGATCCGGCACTTCCTGGTTCATGACGTAATAGTCTGCATACGCCAATGGGATTCTCTGCTACACGATCGTAGCCCCATACACCAACTATCCACCTGAGTGCCGAGATTCGAGCCTGGTAACAGTGTATATCCAAACAAAAATTGCAAAAAAAACAGGCGAGTCTCCAGGCACTATAGAATAAAAGTTCAATGTTTATTGGAAACCAGATAAAAAAGTTTAAGACATAATAAACATAAAATAAGAAAGCTGAGCTGTTTTACGCGTTTCGGCTACAATTAGCCTTACTCATAGACACACTTTGTGAGCACAGACACCAGGCTTAAATAGCCAAGTGGCCGGGAAAACAAAGCCCCAGCTGAACGTAATTAGCATAAGGTGCATTCATATGTTATACTGAGAAACTATTACAAAGGTGACAGATATGGAAAGGGAAATAAACTGGATTGTAACAATACAATGTCAAAAGAGGCACCAGTGCAAGCATATAGATAGGAGTGTTAACCAATGGTAATCGCTTACTATCATCAGTATTATGAATGTAAATATATATATAAATAGAGCGGGCAAGGTGATCTGCAATTTAAAGGAACATACCCGTATATTAAAATGTAGAAAACAATGGCTAAAGTTAAAAAAGGAACAGAACCAGGGAATCTCACATAAGTATGAATAGACGTATACACTCATATAGGCTAGCAAGTCCCTCATTACAAAGTAGATATTAAACCTAATATTTTGTTTTTTGAACTTTTAAAATATTTAAAGGGACATACGCTTAAGTAGAGATGCTTGAATCCATACCAAGCATGAATTATGCCCAATTGTAAAAGAAGTTTAACAGGACATATAGTAACATTTGGAAAATAGCTGTAAGTTTGGGAGTGTACTCCTCATTATTTAACAAATCGATGTGAGATTCATATTCTAATGATAAAACCCTTAATTACTGGGACTTAAATGTTTGGTATAATAGAGAGGAGACTGTGGTTATAAGATGACAGTTATCAGGCACATAATTAGAATATTAAATTCTCTATAGGCTTATTGTTATAAATACAAAAAGTGACATGTACTCTTTGGATTTATGAATGCTTGACCATTAGAATAAAATGAATTCCAATAATCAGCTTCGTTTCCAGAGGTTAATAACATCTCCTTCTATATTGAAACCTTCCGGTCTCCTAGTTCTAAGTTGGAATATCCAGTATGCCTCTTGGTATAGTAATCTAGTAGTCATGTCACCTCCTCTGTCTGGTGTCCTGATTTGCTCTATGACCTGCCATTGAAAGCTTTTAACATTTTTACCATGTTTGTGGATGAAGTGTCGTGCTAGATCTGAACACTCAATGCCATTGTCAATATTGTTGAGATGTTCACGGATTCTAGTGCGTGCTTCTCTAGTCGAGCAACCTACATACTGTTTTCTGCAAGATGTGCAGTCCACCAAATAAATGACATTGTGTGTCCTGCAATTGGTACAGTTCTTAAGGAAATAGACCCTTTGAGTAGCCATAGATTGAAAATTTTTTGTAATACGTGTGTAGCTACAGGCTATACATTTGTTAAAATGGCATTTATAATGCCCCTTAACATGTAACCAACTGCTAGTACCAGATTTTTTCTTTAACATACTCGGTGAAAGCATGTTCCCTATGGTGCAGCCTCTTTTGGCTACAAAGTTGCACCCAGATTGAACATAGTCTTTTAGACTATCTTCTGCCGTGAGTATAGGGAGATGTTTGGTGATGATTGCACAAATATCCCTATATTGGGAGCTATAAGTGGTTGTGAAAAGGGGTTTAGACTTATCAAACTTATCACCCCTAGAAGAGTTGTAATTGGTTGACAACATGGTTGACCTGTCAATGCGTTTTACCTCCAATAAAGCCCTATTGACAACCTTCTTTGAATACCCTCTTTCTAAAAGTTGGGTAGCTAGTATCTCACTATTTGTTTCAAAGTCAGTATCTGTTGTACAGTTGTGCTTCAAGCGTGTAAATTGTCCCTTTGCTATCCCAAAACCCGTGTGTCTGGGATGATTGCTTTTTGCATGCAGAATATTATTGCATGAAATGGGTTTGCAGTACAAGTTCGTGATCACCTGGCCCTTTTCAACATCACCTGTTAGGGTGAGATCTAGATATGTTGTCGTATGGGTATCAGATTGGTAGGTGAATTCTAATCCTGCTTCGTTCTGGTTGATAAAGGACACAAAATCAGATTTCTGATCTTCTGTGCCAGTCCAGATGATCAAAAGATCATCAATATATCTTTTATAGGTGTTGATGCAGTCACGATATGGGTTACCCTCACCATAGACGTGGGACCGCTCCCACCATGCCATGAAAATATTCGCATAAGATGGTGCAAATTTAGCACCCATGGCGGTCCCACGTCTCTGGAGGAAATACTCATTCTCAAACTTAAAGTAATTATGGTGTAGGAGAAAGTCTAAAGATTTAACTATAAATTCCTTAAGTGTGTCATCATAATTACTTAATTGATCTAAAAGACATCTAACTGCTATCAGCCCTTGATCGTGCGGAATGGCAGAGTACAGACCAACCACGTCAATTGTCAACCAAGAACAATCTTTATTCCAAACCACTTGTTTCAGACAGTTAAGAAGGTGCTTAGTGTCACGTAGGTATGATGGAATCTGCAGGACAATAAGCTGCAGTAGGGAGTCAATCCAGCTAGATAGCTGCTCAAAAAGTGATCCAATACCCGAGACAATAGGTCTCCCTTTCACCACCTCCAAGGATTTATGTACCTTAGGGAGGTGGTGAAATATTGGTACAACAGGGTTAGAAACATATAAAAAATCCAAAGTATCCTGATCTATGACTCCATCCTCCAGGCCATCGTCCAGCAGACTCCATAACTTTGTCTTAAATAATTCTGTTGGATCAGAATTCAAAATTCGATAGACATCTCTGTCATATAATTGTCTATGAGCCTCCTCTATGTATTTGGATCTATCCAAGACCACAATACTACCTCCCTTGTCTGAATCTTTTATGGTGATGTCTTGTCTAGATTTTAATTTATCCAAAGATTCTTTTTGTAATGCTGTTAAGTTAGGGTAGGTGTGTTTCGGATTATTATGGAGCTCAATCAAATCTTGTTCTACCCTTTTGTGACAGGCTTCTAAAAAAGGTCCCCTTTCACGAATGGGGTAGAACACTGATTTCGGTTTGTAACCAGCATGTGACGTTTTTAAAGTAAGTGAATCCGTTTGTGCCTCAACACTTAGATCCTGCAGACTAAGTATATCGCACACTTCTTGAAAGTCCACTATATCATATATATGTGTTTGAGTGGTGCATAGTGGTGGATCTGAGGGGGATATGGAGGTATCGTCCTGATGTTTGTCCCAAAAAAATTTTTTTAGAGTAAGATTTCTGATTAGTTTATTAGCATCGACAATCGTGTCGAAGAGGTTAAACTTCTTTGTAGGGACATAACCTAAACCCAGACTAAGTACCTCCATCTCCCCATCAGTCAAAGCAATAGAAGATAAATTGATAATCTTCAAAGGGTATATTTGTTCCTCCTTCCCCTGCCCCTGTAACGCCCCCTTCTGCCTCCTGCCCCTCTTCCTCTTACCCCTCCTCCTGCGATACCTCTGGTGGCAATTTGAAAAACCTGAGTATCTGCTGAGTTGTTTATAGGGACTGAGGTGGCAGTAGGTCTTGGATCCATTTCATTGTCACTGAGAAACTCCATATTCCTTTGATCATTAACTGAGATCAATTGGGTAGAATTATCCCTCTTATGGGCGTTTCTCGTGACTATGGGATCCTGTCTGACATTCTTAATAATTGGACGTAAAACTTGTGATTCTTCATCAGAGGGACCGCTCGAGTCAAATCTATTCTCATTATCTGAGCGGTCATCCTCAGAAGTATCATTATCTGAAAAAGTGACCCTCTTTTCAGATCTATCTTTACTAGATGAATGAGTTGATCTGGAGTTAGACCTAGATTTCCTTTGTCTGATATTTGAAAACTGAGAACGCAGGTGCCAATTGTAAACCTTGTTGTTGGTATGGTCTGCGTAATCCCTGTTATATTTCCTAAGTTTAAAATTATCTAGGTCAGTTCTAAATTTTTTAATCGTTTCTTGTAGGATTTTATCAAACTGTGGGTATTTAGGGTGATCTATAAAAGCATTGAGATCCTTTTGAATGTTTACTAAATCCTCCCTGGTCTTTTTTAACTGTGACTCTTTGTATCTTATAATTAGACCCATCAGTCTACTAGAACATTCACTTAATATGATATTCCAGTCCTTGATGAAATCTGGATCATCAACATTAAAAGAGGGGTATTTATTGAGTCTCAGTCCCCTTGGCATGAGATTCATCTGTAGATATTTCTCCAGGGCACGTTTATCCCACCATATCCTATACTCCTGCAAGAGAGTCTTTTCCAGTAATTGAAAAATGTCACTAATGGATAGAGATTCAGTTTGTTTAATGAAAGTGTTGTCCAAAGAAAGTCTTTCCATATCCATATCTGTTAGTGATCTCAGTGAAAATAAATCAGTGGTTTCCATAATTACAGATATTAAGGACTTTAAGTAAACTGATAAGTAAATATATAAACAGCAAAGAAAGTCCATCAACAGGTGTCACTGTAATGTCGTGTATACAGAGTCTTTCCCACCGAGCACACGGAAGAAAACAAGGGGTTAATTGATATAAGCAAGAAACTCTTCCCAGTGTTACTCAAGGTGTTTGGTGTATGGGGAGGGAAATAAATAAATCTTGTCCAGACGCTGTTGGTGCGTGCAAATCATGCAGTATGTGGAAATATGAACAGAGCTCTGTCTGCGGTGTGGCAGGTTTAAATATGGCTAAACACTGGAGTGGTGTATAACTCACCAAACTTGCTGCTTTAGCCTTTCTCCGCGAGCCTTTGTAATATCCTGCCCTGCTGGCTTTCACTTGCTCCTCACTCCTGGAGGTCTTTTAGCCTGTGCTCTGATATCCGTCCAAAAGGGCATACCGCTTCACAGCATCCGTAGTGTTTTGTTGTAAGCACGCTGTAGCTGAGCGTGATCCGGCACTTCCTGGTTCATGACGTAATAGTCTGCATATGTCAATGGGATTCCCTGCTACACGATCGTAGCCCCATACACCAACTATCCACCTGAGTGCCGAGATTCGAGCCTGGTAACAGTGTATATCCAAACAAAAATTGCAAAAAAACCAGGCGAGTCTCCAGGCACTATAGAATAAAAGTTCAATGTTTATTGGAAACCAGATAAAAAAGTTTAAGACATAATAAACATAAAATAAGAAAGCTGAGCTGTCTTACTCATAGACACACTTTGTGAGCACAGACACCAGGCTTAAATAGCCAAGTGGCCGGGAAAACAAAGCCCCAGCTGAACGTATCTTCAGAATAATATCTTGCAATCTTGGTAAAAGCTTTGGGTTCTGAGTATAATGCCATGATTGCCTTCAAAAATCTCCCTCTAATCCCAGCCGCCTCAAGTATCGCGAACAAATAAGTCCAGTTAACCCTATCAAATGCCTTCTCTGCATCCAACGAAAGGAGCAGAGAAGGCATTTTTGTTTTATCAGCAAAATGAATTAAGTCTATGGTTCTGCGGATATTGCCTGGGGCCACCCGATTAGGGATAAAGCCCACTTGGTCTGGGTGTACCAGAGTCGTCATGAAAGGGTTCAATCTGTCCGCCAAAATTTTCATAAATAACTTAATGTCCTGGTTTATAAGCGAGATCGGCCTGAAATGTTGGCAATGTTGCTTATTTATCCTGGGTTTAGGAATCAATGAGATCCTAGGCTATAATAGTTCAGAAGGAATCACATTCCCCTCCAAAATGGGGTTACATTTTTTTACTAGTTGTGGTGCTATGATATCTTTAGTGTTTTATCAAATATTCTTGGAAAGCCGCCTGGGCCCGGAGCTTTAGCTACTCTAGTATTTTTTAATTGCCGTTAGTGTCTCTTGCAGCATAATGGGGTGAATTAGTTTTTCTATTGCTTCTTCGTCAAGAATTGGTAAGTTACAATATGTAAAAAAACTACTTATTTCCCCTAAATATTTTGTATGATTTTTTGGGTTTGGTAGGTCATATAGCTTTTGAAAAAAATTTGCAAATGTATTGGCTATTTCCTGGGGGTTATTAGTTATTGTGACTTCGGGTGTCTGGATTTGAGGTATTGTGGTGGTTCTGGTTATGTTTTTTTAATTTATTTGCCAGCATTTTATCTGGTTTATTCACGTATATAAAGTAGTGTGCATTCAGAATCCTAAGTGATCTGTAAACCTCCTTATCAAGAAGGTCATCTAATTCACATTTTTTGGATTTTATCTGATTAAGCAGAGAAGCAGATGGGTTCCTTTTATTTTGTTTGGACAGATTTTCTAGTTCTAGTTTAAGTTGATTTAATTTAACTGTATGTTGTTTCTTTTGTTTGCTAGTCTCTCCTATTAAAATTCATCTTGTGTAAGCCTTCAGTGCTCCCCATTCATAGAGTGGGCTAGATTATGTGTTTTCATTATTTCTAGTAAAATGTTGGAGATTGTCTTTCAAAGATTCTAGGAACAAAGGGTCTCTCCATAGGGTTGGGTTTAAGGTCCAAGACTTTCGTCTATTGGGATTAAGTATGCCTGTGAGGTTCGCTGTGACAATTGCATGGTCAGACCATGGAATATCTAAAATGTGTGCCTTCGAAAGAAGTGGTTGCATTATCTGACTAGTAAATATATAATCTAGTCGAGAGAAAGAGCCATGTGGTAAGGAATAGAACGTGTAAGCTTTTTTGCCCATATGGAGCGATCGCCAGCAGTCAATCAAATTATGGTCAATCAAGAAGTCTAGTAAAATCTTCCTTGACAGTTCCCCCCCAGCTCCATTGGATCTATCCCACTTGTTGTCCACCACTAAGTTAAAATGCCCTCCTAGTATTAGCCTATATCTCTTCCAGTGTGAGATCATTTTGCTGATCTTAGCTAAAAATGTGTGCTGTGCTTCACTGGGTACATATACATTTCCTATATTAACCGGTGTGCCGTGAATTCTCCCTCTTAATATAATATAACACCCCTGACTATCAATCCAGGCCTCGTCTTCCTGGAAATTTAGTGATGAATGGAACAAAATAGAGACTCCACAGCATTTTTTAGTGCTAGTAGCATGATATTGGGTTGGGAATCCTTTGTCCCAATATTTGGGCGTAGTATTTTTAGTGAAGTGTGTCTCCTGTAGTAGGATTATATAGGCCTTTAATCAGTTATATTCATTTAGTGCATTTTTCCTTTTGGCATGGGAATGCCGTCCCCGTACATTATGAGTTACAATTTGAAGGGCCATGGTAGGATTCTAGATGACTCTGCTAATGGTATCTGAAAAGTAAGACAATTTAACTCACCGACCTGCTCACAACCGAGCCCCCTCAATTTTGTATCTGGATCCTCGGTACCCTAATATTTCTGAGAGATGAAGATTAATTGACAAAAATAGTAATCTATGTATATATGTGCAATTGAAATAGGAAAATTATTGAGTGAACATAAACATTGTAGCCTAGATTGGAAATATAAATAAACATTTACTGTGAACTATGTGGCTTTCTAGCCAACAACCATAATAAACCTTGTTAAGTTAAGTTTGATGAAGTTTGGGGGAGGTGGAAAAAATGGACGGTTAGTAGAAGGGGAGATGAGGGTTGAGATAAGAAGTTAGATAAGCTGATGGATGGCCTGCATACAGAGCTGCAAACATCTGGTTGCAGTCATTCTCTTAAGTGTGTACGACTATTGAAATTAAAAGTGCCACAATGAAGAGAAGAGGTAAAGTCGTTAATAATAAAATGAAGGAGAAAAAGCAGTGAAGCAACAGAGACATGAGCCATGATAATAGTGTCAACATTGTGTGTATATATTAGTTACATTTTTCCATCAGCATCAACAGTAGAACAATAAAGTTCAAAAATGTAGTTCAACAGGTGTACTATCCTAAAGAGGTTAGCACAAAGAACGTAATAGGACTTTTAAATATCGCAAGGACTATCATTTCAGTCCCCACAGAAGCAACTTAATCTCAGAAAGTTGGGAGGATTGGTCCTCTGCAACCACAGAACTCTGACAAGCTCTTTTATTCTGATTTGGTTTCTGTATCCATGAATCTTCAAGGGCTTCTTTGTGGTAGTGGTTCTGTTGGTACAGAAGTGGTTATTTTTAGTTTTGTTAGCAGAGAGAGACCTTCGGGTAGGGAGCAGCAGCTGTATGTGTTGTTGTCATGGTTAAACGCCAGTTTAAATGGGAAGGCCCATCTGTAGCGTATTTTTGCCTGTTGCAAGGCAGCGAGAACCGGTTTTAAGTCTCTCCTGTTTCTCAGGGTTATTGGAGAAAGAATGTGAAGATCTGTATTACAGATCCTTGGTATTCAAGTCTCTTTTGTTTACGGGACTCTTGGATTATCTGTTCCTTAATATGATAGTAGTGCATTTTAACTATAATATCCTTTGCATTATTTCCAGTAGGGGGTTTAGTAAGTGCTCTGTGGATTCTATCGAATAACAGTAAGGATTTGTCCACTGGTGGTATCAGTTGTTGGAAAAGTTCAGTGATGGTTACCTGTAGATTGGTAAAGGACTCCGGTCTATTGCTAATTCTTAGGTTAGACCTTCTGGATCGCTTTTCCAGGTCCTCCAATTGTGCTTCTAGCCCAATTATCTGGGATTGCTGTTCCTCCAGCGTAGTTTGCAGGGTGGGTACTACATCTGCTATCTCATCAACCCTCTCCTCAAGGTCCGCCGTTCTGCCTCCAATCTCTTGAATGTCCTGTTTTAACTCTTGCAGAGCTGACCAAAATTCCTCCTGGAACAGTGATTTGATTTGGGCCAGTAGTTCTGGATTTGTTTTATCAGTGTTAGACATTTGTGATGTCTCAGGCTGTTCCTCTCTAGAGATTTCTACTTGAGTTTGCTGTGGTGAGACCTCTCCTTTCTGCTTTTTCAACTGTGATTTAGATAGGCAGTTCTTCATAGTTTGATTGCGGCCTTTCATGTTGAAAGGAGATGTGTTCTATCTCAGTGGGAAAAGACAGCAGTAGATTGTTTGTTGTAATAAAACTTGAGAAATAGATGTTTACCCCCGACCTTCTAAGTTGCTTTCAGTTGTTGGCTTCTGAAAACTTTTTATGTTGTCGTATTCATGTTAACAAAAACAAAGTAAATCTCTTGGTTCTCGGAACACTTTGAGGCCCCCCTGGAATGTATTCTTTCTTGGCTCCTCAGATCCCAGCTGAACATAATCCAGAAGAGGTCAAGAGAAAGAAAAGTATTAGTTTGCGTTTGGGGGACTAGCCCATCATCATTTTTTCATAGAGATTGAATATGGAAATAGCATGACCATGATGCCTATTAGGAGGTTCTAACAATATGCTGCTCCCAATATGCACCCGAAGTCCAATTTAATAAATTCTCTAGAGCCAACTTTGACTAACTCTACGAATATAAACATATGAGTTTCTGTGTAAATCTATATCCAACACAAGCAGAATAGTGGCTATAACGCTGCATTACCACTCCTCAATAAAGCTGAATTTAGATAATGCCAAAGTCATTTGTTATAACAACAAGAACAAAGAGCTGTCTGTAGCAATACCTTACTGTTTGTAATTGCGCCTATATGCAACCCTATATAACTTCTTACTTATTATTGTGTGTGTTTGTCACTTTTTACTTTTAAATATTAACAAGACTACATATGACTGGGTAAGAACATGAACCTAGTCTTGGCATAACAGTTGTAACAATACAACGCTATTTGTCAATTAATTGTATCAAAAGAATGCTACATATACCAGTAATGAGATGACATAATCATAAGTCATCCTAACTTATAAGGTAACTAGTTAACTGAAATGTGCGCAAATAATTCAACCTTTGTTATTTGGCTAATATAAGCCTTTCATTGGTTGAACTAAAAGCAGTATATTTAAACCTACTCTGAGACAAATACAAGGTAATCTAACCTGGTGGGGATTCTAACATAAAGTCCCAACTACTTCTCCTACCTCATAAAGGAGAATATATTCATGAACCCATGAGCAGTGGTATATTAACCCACTTTACAAGATATACCAACAAACAGTGTACACAATATGATATTATTTGTTGTTGGTTTTAATACCATACAATAACTATATCAGTGGGGATACATATCTGCTACACCCAACATAATATAATCCGAATAAAATTAAAATAATCTCAGGGCTCCTAAGTGTGTTTTTATGTGTGTGTTTTCCAATTTTATTTTGCTTCTAATAAAAGTTAATTTTTAATCCATAATAGTTATTACCTGCAATCTTGTTTGCACATCCTTGTTTGGACTATCTCTATGTTATCCTAATTTGACCCAGAATAGAGTTAGGATAATTCCCCTGAGTGCTATATATGTAGTCTTTTTCAAGATACGGCCAACCCAGCCCATCTTGTAGTCTGTTTATGCATTTTCTCACTACATAGCACCAACCCTCCTCCACTTTATTAATGTGACTGAGCTCACACTTTGTATTAGAGAATACAGGGGATTCACCAATATCGCTAATTAGTAGTGCCATTGGTAACTTTCTCCCTTTTTTCACAAGTGGTATAGTCTCTCTGGGCTGGGTTCAAAACCTGCCTTTCAACTATAGCAGGGCTGTCATTAATCTGTTATGGAGCTAGTTAATTTTCAGTGCGTCTGTGGCCAATTCAGGGCCGACCAGTTATCTTTCACTTGTGACCCCCAGGTCAAACCACTAATGGAGGTCCTTTAATCAGCCCCTTTTGTCGCTGCAAAACCCTGATTGTGTGGGAGTGTGTTGCTCAGACGTTTATTTGGCCGCCCTGTAGGTTTTAGCAGGTGTCTGGCAAGTATGTATTCAGTGTCTAAGCATGGGTGCAGCTGCCGGTTCCTACGTACCCGACTCCAATAACACTTCTCTGGGCACAAATTTATATTACCTCCGGTGAAGCCCCGACCCTCCGGAGTGTCTTCTAGTCCTGGAAGCTGATGTCATGTCAGTGAAGTCGGGTCTGTGTCGGCTCTGTCACAGCTTCTCCAATGAGCCCTGCGATGATTTCTAGTAATGACCCACTCTAGATGTTTTAGCTATTCCCCAGGGGTAGGGGACCTCTGTTGATGCGGGTATTGTCAGATCTGAGCTTTTATCGTTGCCCAAATAATGTATATTTCAAAGTGCTATTCGGAGCTCACAGAAAATGCAGCCGCTTCGTCTTGTGGCTAGCTCCACCCCCAGGTGATATATTTTTAAATATCCACTCCTACATTTTGTTAATATATTTTCTTCATGGTTTTAAAATATGCACTTTTATAATTATGTAAATATTAGACATGTGATTAGTTTAATTACAAATGCGATTTCACAATGAAAATAGGGCTATTTGTTATTTGTCATTTTTATTAAACAAATATATCTGAAATAATGCACCAATTAAATTTAAAGAAAACAAAGAAATACTGTTTTCTTTAAACTACTTGTAGGGGTTAAAATACTTGCTAATCTCAAAACTTCATTAAAATGAAATTAGATTGATAGATAGATATATAGATAGATAGAAAGATGATAGACCGTTTACAGGTAAACTATTTATTTAAAGGAATTATTTTCATATTTTGAAATACCAGGCATAAGAAGTGTAAGACATAATCTGACAAATCTGTTAATTGCTGGGCGTGTTATCTTTTTTTATCAGACATTTAACAAATATCTGATTGTGCAATGATAAATGGGGACAGAGGACTGACTGTCAGGGTCTGGTCTAAATTGTAGAAAGGTAAATTTTAGCTTAACACCTGCGGCCCTGGGTGTAAAGGAAAAAGACAAACATTACAATGTAATGCACAAAAAGCCCCCAAAGTTCTTGTTTGATATATCTACAAATGTTTTGATCATCGTGCACCTAACAGAAAATATTTACATCTGCAATATGATTAATATGGGCCTTTTAAACACATGAGTTATACATAGTAAAAGAAGGATAATTAATGTCTTAAGAACTGTCTGTCTCCAGTTGAGAGCTTCTCTCTACTGTGTTTTACATAATTTATTTTTACACTAGAATGTCCCCATACAATTGTATTACATGAATTTAATTATGTTTCTATATATATCGACTAATCAGTTGGTTAACTAATGAAAAAGCATGAATTTAATAGATTCACTTTATTCATGTGTGTCTATATGGGTGTATTCCTTGGTCCATTTCAACTTCAGATACAATATATATGTGAAAACACAAATCCCTTTTTCACAGAACAGCTCCTGTAGATGGCACCAAATGCTTGGATACAACATTACCTTAGATAGTTTGATAACTAAAATTAGCAATGAATTCCACAGTGAAAATAGAACTATAAAATACTCTGCAATTGATAACCAATCTTTTGCAGACATTGTGCAGACCTTTTACTATTTTTATTATATGAACTCATATTTTATAAAATATCTTAACAAACTTCCACCAGTAATGGTTCGGCTAAAAAATATATTGCCTTAAAATCAAGGCTAGGTGCTTCTCTATATGTTGTCCATGTCTGATTATTTTGCCAAGATAATTTAGTAATATTTATCATAAATATTAAAAAATATTTAAAACAATAATAATTCTTTACAAAAGTTTATATTCTAACTCAAACACATGTAAGGAAATGTATGGTTTAAACTCTCCTTTAAAAGAACATGTTACCCAAATGCTGAATGAAGTGATGTTACTGTAGCATAGCTTTAAACCCCAAATAGAAAATATCACACAAACATCAGTAGCCACATCCCTTTGTAAAGGGGACACAAGCATCCAATCGGGGTGTTTGTCCCAAGACTTGCAAAGGAGTGTGCATCTAGCATATTCAGACACAGTCATTTTATTTCCCTCCTGAGTTTAATGAATCATAATCAAAATCTCATAAAATGATTAAAAATTCCATGAGATCACAGTAAAGTGTGAATTCATCACTGCTGATGCTCTTTGTCTGTTTTTTTTCTTCTCACCATGCAGATGACAGTAGCTGAAGGATAACTGTTCAAAGAGTTTTAATGTGGTGAAATGAATACCTTTTTCTCTGAACTCAAACAGAGAGGACATGAGCCCCTCTCTCATTTGGACTGCTATGCTATTGTTATTTTAAAGGGTTAAGCATAGCATGCCAGTTAGTTTAATAGCATTAGCATAATATTATATCCTTACATTCCAAGTGATGCAATAAAAATTAAGCAAAATCATTTTAGAATAATTATACTCAATACTCACCACACTGCTGCTTATTAAGCTATACTACCTGCCAATTCATATATGCTGAAGGAATGAACACTTAATCAAGTTAACCCTGATCGCTCTGTTTTGCTACCATGTATGTCAATGGAATAAATTTACCATATCCTGCAAAATTCCCTGTATTCTGCTGCTATTTCACTTTGTGTAAAACATTTTTGGGATGTAAATTGAGTCCCTGTAGAGAAAACATTAAAGCACCAAAGTTTTAGGGAGCCATTAAAATATAACTTTTATTTGAAATTATTAAAATATATGAGTGGTAGTAATAAATATACATCATAATAAAAGGTGATCCCTTTGTCAACTGTCACAGATGATGCGTTTTGACAAGGGCCATAATCATAGCTGTAAGCTAACAGATTACACATATTATTTAAATACATCCTTATCAAATTGTATCAACTAAAACCAAAAGACAATCCTGTCTCCTCTCCATGATGCCATTCCAACCATCTTAAGGTGGTATATACTTATCAATGGCAAATAGGGAATTTGTGATATTATTAATTTATCCTTTAAAGTAGGATTTCAATGGATAAAATAAGGCAGACCCCTTAAGTGAAAATATTAACATGGTTATTGAAAAGAAGTCACATTGGTGAAAATATGCATTAAAGACATTTTATACACACTCCGCAAGGTTGAATTTCTCAGCATTATATTGTGAACGATTAAGTAACAAATATAACTAGTCTTTTGTCAACATATGATACATTGATAGGTATATACAATATATATATGCGGAGGAGACAGTGTTGTCATTTGGTTTTAGCCTATAAGATTTGATGAAGATGTATTTAAATTTATGTGTAAACTGTTCACTTAAAGCTGTAATTATGGCCCCTGTTAAAATGCATCAGCTGTGACAGTTGACAGAGGGATCACCTTTTATTATGAGGTATATTTATTACTACCACTCATATATTTCAATCATGTAAAGCAAAAGTTATATTTTAAAGTTTTTCTTTGCTAGTATTGTTGGCTTAAGTTGAGCACGGTGAGGTGTGTAGTCAACCCCAAATTGTGTACAGTATAGGAGGGCCACATAGCGCTATACACTGATTTCTGGAGAGAAGCAAAGTGACATCATCAGAAGGCGCTGGTAGCAATGCATGTGACTGAACAGAATCTGATGAAGACCGTGGACTTTGCTGAATTGACAATTGTTATCCACAAGACCTAACCGAGTGGTAGAGGTGTTGAAGATCCTTAGCAGGCCTCGGATATCAGGTAGGAGGGTTGTCACCAGGGGATGGCACAGAATTCCCTCTTGGGACACAACGTCAGACTTGATTGGCCACAAATCAATATAAATTTATTGGACAGAATTAAGTACACAACTGAATGATATGGATTTACTGACACAAATATAACTAATACAGTTCTTATTTATGGGAATTCACTATACAATTGCAATTGAGTCCCTGTACCATATCCTGCTAAACTCACAGTATTCTACTTCTATTCAACTCTGTGTACCTCTCTTTTGGTATGTCAATTGAGTCACATGTATTTGTAGACTGTTAAATAAGTTCTGTGTCTATGTGATGATATTTTTAATATCTTGTGATTTGCTATGTTATGTTCATACCTTTTCAATAGTTGTTATAATTCTTAGATTTATAAATTGACTAATGGCATAACTCCAACCTCCTCCAAATTCTATGGTCTATTTATTTTAACGTATCTGACCTGGACTGAATCAAACTTCCCAATTGTTCTTTTTGAGACTCTGTGATCCTGTCATTAACTATTTTATTTGACCTCTCTAACTGCTCTGCCCTATAAATGTAACACTTGTATGGGAAAGCAAAGCAAGGGGTTAGCATAGCATTCAAACTAGCATTGTCATAATATTACTACCATTTCTCTATAAGCTAAAGATTTTGCCACTAAACAACAAAATTGTTAACATACTACTAGTCTCCAAAACTATGGTGTAAATATATGTCCTTTAATGGTGTATAAGCAAAATAAATAAATACAAAATGTATTTCATTTCAGAGCTTGGAGGCCTAGACTAGTGGAGTGGAGTGAATGGAGGAGCTAGTGTTTTGTGGGCAGAGCCATTGCAGTTGTGCTCAGCAGTAAACCCCAGTGGTCTGATTGTAGTAGTGATGTTAAAATGTGTCAGACATATGGGCTGCATGGGCTGTGATCTCATCTTAGCAATAACAAAAACACTAAAACACAGGTAGTTAATGCAAATGTGTGTGGGTCTATAAATTTGATCTATGGGTATGTTACTGTTTGGGGCTGCAGGGCAAGTGTTCTGATTTGAGATCTGGTAAAACATGTGTTTGGTAGGGGCTGCAGAGCCAGTGTTATGATTTGAGGTCTGATATAACATGTGTTTGGGAGAGGCTGCAGAAACAGTGTTCTGATTTGAGGTTGTAAATAACATGCGCTTGGTAGGGGCTGCAGAGCCAGTGTTATGATTTGAGGTCTGATATAACATGTGTTTGGGAGAGGCTGCAGAAACAGTGTTCTGATTTGAGGTTGTATATAACATGTGTTTGGTAGGGGCTGCAGAGCCAATGTTATGATTTGAGGTCTGATATAACATGTGAGGCTGAAGAGCCAGTGTTGCTGCCTAACATGGAAACTAATTAGATATTTTTGGATATAAATACTTGTTTCTATTTTTCTTTGACCCACATGTACATGGTAGTAATATGAAAATATTTAATTAATAAAGGTTATATACAAAAAACAAGTGATTACAAAATCAATTTAGCATGCAAAATAGGAAGACTATTCAAAATTTACTTATTTTTATATCAATCACATTTTTTCAGACATTTACAGTCAATTATAGTGCAAAGCTTGAATAAATAAGAAAATATTAGAATAATACCGCTTGCTTTTTCTGCTTTAAAACTGATAAACATTTAACTTAAAAAATGCTCTGATATTCAGATGATTGTCATATATATATATCATTTTGATTTCATATCTTATAAAAGAATGCTGAAAGGTACAGTTGTATCTTATGTTGAGATAGATCCGATATCTATATTCATGCGTGAAGCAAAGGAAAAACTAGAGTGTGTTCGGGTTTTAGATTAGCTATGCAGTGTGTGTTTCTGTAAAATATCCATCATCAAGAAGATCTGGTATCTTTAACTTGACGTCTTAAGAACGAATGCCAAAACTCTTGACATTTTTTGAAGGACACTGTTTTTTACATTTGAAACAAAATTCTGTTTTGACTTTTAAGTTGAGATAATGGTACTTGTAGATAAATGTTCTTAGATTTTAGAGATTACATTAGATAACTGCCAGCAATTTAATATTCACAGCTCTTTTCGTAGTGTTCATAATGCACCATTTTATCTTTTGTTACTTGTTGGGGACTTATTTAGCAACAAATTAATGGGACAGTTAACACTTTCAGGGCTAGTTTGCAAGTGGCATGATAACTTTTGTGTGTGAGAGATAAATGGTTTATCTGGGGTCTTTGCATGCACCTTAAAAAGTGAGCGTATTACACGTTGATTTTAATGCACATCGGAACAGCGTGACTTCAGAACTCTGGTTAACCGTTACGCAAGTCAAAAATGTTGCACAAAACACATAAAAAATACATTTAAAAGTACAGTTACACTCATAATAACACTGACTAATAAAAATTATTTAAAAGGGGCTTTAACATAACATAGAAATACATACATATACATATCTAAATATGCATGCATGTGTGTGTGTGTGTATATATATATATATATATATATATATATATATATGTGTGTGTATATATATATATATATATATATATATATATATGTGTGTACATATGTATTTATATGTGTATATATGTATTTACAGACATGTATACACATATAAACACATACATACATATGTATACTTATGTAGACATATAAATGCATTTGAGCCCTTTGCAGTTAAGTGAAAACATGAAAAAACATATTTATGCAATATTCATATTTAATAATGTTTAGCTGTGTTAGTACTGTGAATATCTCATATACTAATGTTCTTTTTAATGCATTTTTAAATAGATATTCTTATATATATATATATATATATATATCTTTACCTATATATAATTTTATATATATATATATATATATATATATATATATATATGAATATTTATTTAAGAATAAATAGTACATATTCTTCTATGTGAAGTACATTGGAATGTGAAATATTTATATTTCATGTTGGATTATTGCACTTGGTTAAACACCATCAGGTGTGAGCGTGAGTAAGTGTGCTAAAAAAATGTTTTACCCTTTCTCGCTCCATTAAAGTCTATGGGGGAATACGTTACTAACGCGATCTCTATATTTGAAGTTTGGCTTTTTGCGCATGTCGGGTTATCGCGCTAACCAACGCATGCAAAAAACTTACTTCTAGCGAATTTATCGCATGTTCGAGAGCGATAAATAGCACACCACTTGTAATCTAGCCCTAAATATGAAGAAACTATTGAGCAAAAATTATATGTATTGGTACTTGCTTTTTTCTTTTCAAAACAAGGGCTAAAGCCTCTTTTACCCCCCCCCCCCAACTTGGTGCTTATATACATTCTGCCTCATTGCCTTCAGACCATAACACCTCCAATCCCGAAGACAATAAGCAGAGTGCCTTACTTTAGTGTCTTATAAAACTTACCTAAACTGAGCAGAAATTGCTTGTTTTCTTAGGAGATGCATTTACTTGTTCCTGTTCTTCAACAGGGTCAGGCAGCTTTATAAGACATGAATGCGTTTCTGCAGGAACATGGTATGTTTTGATTATTTGAGATAGAGTAGTAGGCTGTCCTGCTGGCCTACTTGAATATTAAAAAAGCTCACATCCAGGGCCGGCGTTTTGTATAAGGCAGCATAGGCATCCGTCTTAGTGCACACCAGCAGGGGGGCGCTCAAAGCGGTGCCTACTGCCTATGATAAAAAAAATGTAATGTATTATTTATTTGTTGAAATAGGACATTTGATCTGGCTTTCTTTATAGTTACTGCTTTCTGACAGACATCTGTTGTCCCACTCTGTGGCCTGGCCCAACCGCCTGGCTAATATTGCTTATAGCCTATGGCTGGCCCAGTGGCCCTGAGATTTAGAACGTAAACATGCCACGCATGCTGTGGTGTCAGAGTCAGAGAGTGGTGGAGGACTGGAGGCGCCGAGGCAGAGCTCACTTGCATTGCGCAGTTGTGCTGTCTAACTGTGATGTCACTCACTCTGAGATGGAAAGGGAAAATCATGCGGGAATCAGGATGAGCCGCGGCTGTCTGACTGACTCCAAGTGACACAGGCTCACACACTGTCTGCACCATCTGAGCCACATGAGGTGAGTGACTTAGTCCGCAGAGTCACAGATGAGAAGTGAAGTCGACAAGTGAGGTAGGAATGTTGGAGGGGTCTCTCAGGTCGGGGTCCAGAGCGGGCATTTCTAGGAATGGTGGGGGTCTCTGAGGGTGCTGGAGGCTGGATCGGGCATACACTAGTGTAAGTGTCATACATACTATTATTATTATTTATTATTATTGGTTATTTGTAGAGTGCCAACAGATTCCGCAGCGCTATTAACAAATGCAGAGTACAAAAAAACAGATATAGGGATCAAATGGGTAGAGGGCCCTGCCAAGAGTTGCACTGTTGTAGTCAGCTCTTGAGAAGGTGATCAACAAACAGCTGGACTCTTAAGCTTACATGCTAAGGGGGTTCAGGAGATAGCAATGGAGGAGAGGAACTGGTATAAAGAAAGGTTAGCATAGGTTGTATGCATCCCTGAACAGTAGAGTCTTTAGGGAGCACTTGAAGCTTTTAAAACTAGAAGAGAGTCTTGTGGAGTGAGGCAGAGAGTTCCACAAGATGGGAGCCAGTCTGGAGAAGTCCTGTAAATGGGAGTGTGATGAGGTGATAAGAGAGGAGGAGAGTAGGAGGTCGTGAGCAGAGCGAAGGGGCCGGGAGGGAGAGTATCTGGAGACAAGGTCTGAGATATAGGGGGGAGCAGTGCAGTTAAGGGCTTTGTATGTCAGAGTGAGAATTTTGTGTTTGATCCTAGAGGCAAGAGGAAGCCAGTGAAGAGATTGGCAGAGAGGTGCAGCAGATGAAGAGCGACTTGTAAGGAAGATGAGTCTGGCTGAGGCATTCATTAAGGATTGTAAAGGAGCTAGGCGGTAGGTGGGGAGACCAGAGAGGACAGAGTTGCAGTAATTGAGGTGGGAGAGGATGAGAGAGTGGATTAAATTCTTAGTTGTGTCTTGTGTAAGGAAGTGTCTAATTTTAGAGATGTTTTTAAGGTGGAAGCGGCAGGCTTTAGCCAAAGACTGAATGTGAGGAGTGAAAGAAAGATCTGAGTCAAATGTGACCCCAAGACATTGGGCATGCGGGGTAGGGGTAATGATGGAGTTGTCGACAATTATAGAGAGATTGGGGGTGGAGAGTTTTGAAGAAGGGGGGAAAATAAGGAGCTCAGTTTTGGAGAGATTTAGCTTGAGGTAGTGAGAGGACATCCAGTTGGAGATGTGAGAAAGACAGTTAGTGACACGGGTTAGGAAGGAGAAAGGTCTGGTGCAGAGAAGTAGATTTGGGTGTCATTGGTATACAAATGATATTGTAAACCATGGGACTTTATTAGGGAACCTAGTGATGACGTGTAGATTGAGAAGAGAAGGGGACCGAGGACAGAGCCTTGCGGTACTCCGACAGAAAGTGGTGACGGGGCAGAGGAGGCCACAGAGAAGGCTACACTAAAGGTACGGTTTGACAGGTAGGAAGAGAGCCACAAGAGGGCTGTGTCACATATGCCGAAGGATTGGAGGGTTTGGAGCAAGAGAGGGTGGTCAACAGTGTCAAAGGCTGCAGACAGATCAAGGAGAATAAGCAGAGAGAAGTGGCCTTTTGATTTTGCTGTAAGTAGGTCGTTGGTAACCTTAACAATTGCTGTTTCTGTGGAGTGATGGGGACGAAATCCAGATTGCAATGGGTCAAGGAGGGAGTTTATTGTAAGGAAATGGGATAGGCGTGCATATGCTAGTTTTTTGAGAAGCTTTGATGCAAGAGGGAGGAGGGAAATAGGGCAGTAGTTGGATGGGGAGGTAGGATCAAAGGAAGGTTTTTTGAGGATAGGTATGACCAGTGCATGTTTCAGCGATGAGGGAAATATACCGGTGCTGAAGGAGAGGTTGAAAGTGTGTGTGAGTATAGGGATAAGGGTGGCAGAGAGGGAGGGGAGTAGCTGTGAGGGGATAGGGTCAAGGGGACAGGTAGTGAGGTGAGAGCGCAGTATAAGTGCCAAAACTTCTTCCTCAGTAACAGGGGAGAATGAGCTAAGTTTAAGGTTATGTGGGTTGTGGTTGATTGAGAGCATTTGAGGGGGTGAGAGAATGGAATTATGTTGAGAGCTGATTTCATTTCGGATGGAGTTGATTTTGTTATTGAAGTGGTTTGCAAAGTCTTGAGCTGAAAGAGAAGTTGTATTAGGAGGTGAGGGAGGGCGGAGAAGAGTATTGAAAGTGGAGAACAAATGTTTTGGGTTTGAAGAAAGATTAGAGATAAGAGTAGAGAAGTAGTGTTGCTTATGGAAATTAAGGGCAGAGTAGTAGGAGTTCAAGATAAATTTGTAATGTTGAAAATCAGCTGAACTCCTAGATTTTCTCCAGTGCCGCTCAGCAGTACGGGAACATCTGCATAGGTATCGTGTCAGAGGAGTATGCCAGGGCTGAAGATGAGTGTTTGATTTCTGAGCTATGGTAAGAGGGGCGAGATTGTCAAGGACGGATGTAAGGGTGGAATTATAGTGGCAGATAGATTGGTCAGGGCATGAAAAGGAGGAGAAGGATGAGAGGAGAAATTTGAGGGAATTAGAAAGCTGTTGTTGATCTAATGACGTAATGCTTCTGTGAAGTTTGGTGTGAGGAGCAGAAGGAGGGAGAGTTGTAGGGAGGGATGATATGTTGCAAGTAAGGAGATGGTGGTCAGAAAGAGGAAAGGACGAGTTTGTGAAGTTTGAGAGGGTACATCGATAGCTAAAGATCAGGTCAAGGGAGTGACCATCTTTGTGAGTGGGAGAATCAGTCCATTGTGACAAACCAAAAGAGGAAGTAAGTTGCTGAAGTTGTTTTGCAGAGGAGCCAGTGGGATTGTCAAGAGGGATGTTGAAGTCACCAAGAATGAGGGAAGGGGTGTCTGAGGAAAGGAAATAAGGTAGCCATGCAGCCAAGTGATCTAGAAATTGAGTTGAGGAGCCAGGAGGACGGTATATGACTGCGACACGTATAGAAAGAGGAGAGAATAAGCGAATCATGTGGGTTTTGAATGAGGAAAATGTGAGGGAAGAGATGGGATGTATTTGTTGAAGGGTGCAATGAGAGGAAAGTAAAATACCTACACCGCCTCCTTGTCTATTACCAGACCTAGGAGTGTGGCTGAAGTGGAGACCCCATGTGACAGAGCAGCAGTGGATGCTGTGTCTAGGGGAGAGAGCCAGGTTTATGTTAGGGCCAGAAGGTTGAGGGAGTGGGAGATAAAGAGGTCATGTATAGAAGTGAGTTTGTTGCGAACAGAGGGAGAGTTCCAAAGTGCACAAGTGAAAGGGGAAGTGGCTTTTGATGCAAGAGGAATGTGAGTAAGGTTGTCAGAGTTTTGTTTTTTGAGTCTGTGGGACGGTATACATGGATGTGCACGGCTAGGCAGTTGTTGGGGACCAGGATTAGGGGAGATGTCACCAGCAGTTAGTAGAAGCAAGAGGGACAGTGACATAAGATGAGATACAGATTTGCAGTAGTGAGACTGCTTTTGAGACAAGGTGCAGGGGGGAGAGAGAGTGTTTAGGAATAGGTAAAGTTCATGAGTACAAAAGTAATGTGAGTTTAAGAGAGATGGGCTAATGAACAGTGCAGGTGGAGAGGGAGAAGGAGTAATTGAATAAAGTAGTTTGTTATAGAGACTAAAGGCAGCAAAAAGGAATAAGAAGATATTAGGCATTTTTACAAAAGAGGGAACCAGTTAAACACATAAGACACAGTATTACAGTAGCAATTGCATTTGAAAACAGTAAGGTATATTAAACATACTATTACAAAAGTACCTGCCTTTTTCTTGCCCCTTGCCCAATCCTTGTTCAATTCTTGTATAATTCTATTGCTAGTGCCTCACTTATAAAATGTTCACTTAATACTTGTATTATTCTATTGCTAGTGCCTCACTTATAAAATGTTCACTTAATTCTTGTATAATTCTATTGCTAGTGCCTCACTTATAAAATGTTAATTTTGAAAATGTGAACATATGTTATAGCAATGCACATCACTGTGCAATGCACATCTCAGACTGGTGTGAAATATATGCAGGGAGGGCAGTCAACTGAGTCCACTAAATTTAGTTGATTGCTAATCAAAGACAATTGGAAAGGCCAATTGGAAAGTTAGATTCTGTTCTGGTCAGGGTGAGATGTTAATTAAACAGACAATAAAATTTTGGGGAGGTTAATACTATGGAATAAGACAGCCATACATTTTAGAATAATAGCAAGTATTGAAAAGAATTGAACATCACATGGCAGTTAAATGAACATTAGAAATAACACATTGGATAACAGTACAACAGATGTAGGACTAAATTAACAAACTAAAATAATTTGCTCTATGTAAATATTCACGTACCAGAAGAGAGTTACAGGAGAGTAAAAAACACCAGAGAGCAGTGAATAGTTGCAGAATGACAGGGTCTCTATTCACGTACCAGAAGAGAGTTACAGGAGAGTAAAAAAACACCAGAGAGCAGTGAATAGTTGCAGATTGACAGGGTCTCTATTCACGTACCAGAAGAGAGTTACAGGAGAGTAAAAAACACCAGAGAGCAGTAAATAGTTGCAGAATTACAGGGTCTCTATTCACGTACCAGAAGAGAGTTGCAGGAGAGTAAAAAACACCAGAGAGCAGTGAATAGTTGCAGAATGACAGGGTCTCTATTCACGTACCAGAAGAGAGTTACAGGAGAGTAAAAAAACACCAGAGAGCAGTGAATAGTTGCAGATTGACAGGGTCTCTATTCACGTACCAGTAATAACTTGACTTAGTTTCCTAAATCCTGAGTGATAAATGTAATATAGCGCCATTAATTGACAGTTGACCTGAAGCAGCCAGCACCCAGCACCTATATATTAAAGGATCATTTGTGTGTGAGTGTCACAGACAGGAGACAAATCCTTTAATGTATAGGTGATGGGTGCTGGGAGTAACATTTCCTCCAAAAATATTGAGATCTTTTTATTACAAAATCATTCTTTGTAATGGGAACACAATTATCACCCATATAAAATACTTGTAGAAAGGGTTAAAGGGACAGTCAACACCAGAATTTTTGTTGTTTAAAAAGATAGATAATCCCTTTATTACCCATTCCCCAGTTTTGCATAACCAACACTGTTATATTAATACACTTTTTACTGCTGTGACTATCTTGTATCTAAGCACCTTCTGACCGCCCCTAATCACATGACTTTTAGTTATTATCTATTGACTTGCAGTTTAGCCAATAAGTGCAGTGTCTGCCACAACCCACGGGCATGATTACAATGTTATCTATATGGTTTACCTGAACTACTCTCCCCTGTTGTGAAAAGCAAATACAAAAGCATGTGATTAGAGGCGGCCTTCAAGGGCTTAGAAATTATCATATGAGCCTTCCTAGGTTTGCTCTCAACTAGAATACCAAGAGAACAAAGCAAAATTGTTGATAAAAGTAAATTTGAAAGTTGTTTAAAATTACATGCCCTATTTGAAAAATAAAAGTTTTTTTTGGCCTTGACTGTCCCTTTAACTACTGTCTGTGCAACTGGCAGCCATTGATCTATGTTTGTTACTGCACAAAAGCATACATAAAATGTGGAAATACTGCAATTACTTTAATATGTATGTAGCTGCTTAGAGAGGAGAGAGAGTGGTTATATGAAAGGACCCTTCCTTCAAGTATATTAATGGAAGCATTAAAAGAAGCAACTCCAGAATAAGGATCATGATCTCAAGCATGGTAAATAGAAGGTTCATGAGTATTTTTAAATGTTCACTTACTTTTTTTATATATATTTTTATTTATAGAACAGAATTCCAACAGAGGTGATAAGGACAAACGTTTTAAAGGAATAAGTGCATTCCTGGTATATGCATAAAGATATCTAGGAATAAATTAGACCCAACATTAGCTAGAAAAATTATGGGCCATTTAAGTTCTTATCTGTTGACAAAATCTATGTCTATTTTAAATCCTTGTTTAAAATGTACTTGGTATGGGGCTGGTCTTGAGAAGGGCAGGGAGGTTGGTGGTATTGTCTGGGTTTTTTATGGTGTCATGGTGGGGATTGGGGGCGTCCAAATGCACCTTCGTCTGTGTAGACAAAAGTCCTTGCACCGGCCCTGCTCACTGCTTTACAGTACATCAAGAAATATATAAAATGATCTAGAAAAAAGAACAAAACCGCATCCTCCGACTCAAGTGAAGATTTTATTGTAACAGAAGAAAGCGCTAAAAAATATGCACTTACAAAATTTCAAATAAAGATATGCCTGTCAGTGTAACCCATCTGGTGTAACAGCTGAGCCGTCCTGTGCTTTCCCCAGTACACCGCTGCCTTGCAAATTTTAAACAGTATCTGTGCTTTTAAAAACTGTGTAGGCTAATGGTCACTGGGAAGTTCAGTCTTATATTGTCCTCGGTCCTCAACGCGTTTCCCCCGACGCCGGTCGGGCTTTCTCAAGAGATAAGTTTGTCTAACACTTGCGGCATATGCAGGCTTTTTTGTATTATTCAAGTAACACCCCTCTGAAAGGAACAACCAATAATAGCTTGTAAGTTACTACTGTTGCCGTATAATGTTAATCATAGTTGCCATTGTAGTTGTCTTAATATATTGTATTACCGGATCAAAAGTATCATTTTATATTACAGATACCTCATTTCCAAAAATGCATATTACAGTATCATCATAAATTTATACACACTCGCTAAAAATACATACTTAGTTAAAATTCAAACAGTCGCAAAAATTTTAAACAATTGTAAAAATTACATAAGTACATTAATTAAATTAATCAAGGAGACACTTAAAATACAAAATGTGGGTTAAGAACAATTATTTAAAAATATCCATTTCATATAAGCCCATAAAAAATTTAATTATTTTATAAAAATTGCATTTTTATTGCCACACTCCTAATTTGATAAGATAGAATAAAAATACATTTCTTACAATGAAATTACTATCTAAAAAGTGCAATAATGGGATTCATTAATTAAAAAATATATACTTTATTACATAAATGCCTGTATATCTAAATCTATGTTTAATCCTTTGGGCTCCGAGCTATTTAATTTATAAATCCAATAAGTCTCTTGTCTTCTCAATTTGAGGAGTCTATTTCTACTGTTGGAGGTATCCAATCAATTACTTGGATTTTTAATGATCTAGGGTCACAGTTATGAACCTCCACAAAATGTTTTGAGACACTATGTTTCAGTAACTTAATTTTAATGTTGTAAAGATGTTCACTGAATCGTCTTCTTATTTTTCTCTTGGTGCGCCCTACGTACTTTAAGCCACACCCACAAGTAAGCAAATATACTACAAAAATAGCATCACAATTGTTTTTATATTTAATTTCAAACTCTTGTGAATTACCAGGATTGCTAAATTTTTTGGATGGATCGATATGTGCGCACATACTACACCTAGATTTCCCACATCTCTTGGTTCCTTTAAGGTTAGAAAGCCAATTACTGTTTTCTATAATCTGAGTATGTCCCTTTAGCTTACTAGATGCTAACATATTTTTTAAGTTTCTTCCCTTTTTATAGATTATTTTTGGATGATCTCCCAATGTTTTACCTAAAATTGGATCCGCTTTCAAAATTGGTCAATGTCTATTCAAAATTTTGTGAATCAAGTGAGAGAACCTTCATTGTAACTGGTGACACATTTTTCATCCCTATTAGTGTCAGTTGCATTGCACCCCATACTAATTTTATCTTTATTTTCATTTTTATTTTTGTACTCTAAGAGTTCCTTTCTATCTTGATTAAGTGCCCTTAATTTTGCCCTTAAGAAATATATAAAAACCTGATGTAAAAAGTAATAACTGGAAGCCAATAGTAATAAAATAAGTCAGATTACTACCATATATTGATAAAAAAAATGGGTGTTATTGCAAATTCCTTATATAAATACTTATTGTGCTTGAAATACTGTTGTTTTTTGTTTTATTTTTCTATTATAGCTGCTGATTTTTTTATTTTTATTTATTTTTTAAAACTAGCCACAGCTATGATTTTTTTCCTTAAAGGGGCATTATACACTATTTTTTTCTTTGCATATATGTTTTGTAGATGATCTATTTATATAGCCCATAAAGTTTGATTTTTTTAAAAATGTATAGTTTTGCTTATTTTTAAATAATATTGCTCTGATTTTCAGACTCCTAACCAAACCCCAAAGTTTGATGTGAATACCGTCAGCTACCTTCTCCAGCTTGCTCCTGTTTGTGTAAAGGGTCTTTTCATATGCAAAAGAAGGGGGAGGTGGGAGTGTCTTATTTCCCACTTGCAATGGGCTTTCCAGATAACTTTTCAACATAGCTAAACTGAGAGCTTCTAAGTAAGTCTTTAAACCATTTTATCATGGATTTTTATATCAGTATCTCGGCATCTTGTTCTTTATAGTAGTGTCTATTACATGCAGTTATATGAAAATGAGTGTATACTGTCCCTTTAATTTCTAAGGGACTTAAAAAAAATATGGTGTCATATTTTTAATAAAATTTGGGGGCAGAATTATCAAGGCCCAGATGGCCCCTGATGCCCCTGTTACCGTTCGAGCCTTCAGGCTTGCCAGAAACAGCAGTTAAGAAGCAGCGATCTTAAGACCGCTGCTCCTTAACTGGTCCATCTGCTCTGAGCGGCGGACAGCAATCAACCTGATTGAATACAATCGGGTTGATTGACACCCCTGCTAGCGGATCTGCAGGGGGCGACATTGCACAAGCAGTTCACAAGAACTGCTTGTGTATTGATAAATGCCGACAGTGTATGCTGTCGGCATTCAGCGATGTCTGTCGGATAATTAAGGATAATTTATGCTACATAATATGCATAAATGAACCATTTCACTGCACATATTCCTGTGCTAAAGGTGTTTTTAGTTGTTGGGTCCTCATTGAATTTACACTTAAATTTTTACTTTTTATTTCTGTGACGTACCCACACAAATTATAATTCATATTTGTCATTAGTTTGTAGAAATACCATAAGATGAGAAAATACCACCCTTCTAAATCCAAAAAAATCAAAACATATTAAAAAATCCAAACTTTTTAATTAATATTTTTTAAACAATAAAATTATAAAAAAATACTATTTCCCCTGCCTGGAAGTCACAAAAGTATTAAAAAGTGATATAAAATGACCTTTAGTTGCACTATAAAAGCTGTATTATTACATTTAAATATTGACTAAATGACATGATTTTGTTGTTTACATTCCATCCCCTCCCCCAACTGTCATATTTTAAATATGCAAGTATCATAAAATTCAAAGTATTCAGAAATCTAAACCTTTAACGGCCCCAAGAAGTCTTCTACCTGTATGTATGTATGTGTGTATATATATATATATATATATATATATATATATATGTGTGTGTACATAGTAAACAACAGTAGGGGAGTCATTATTTCCTAAATATTTAAAATATATATTTTATTGTCCCACATTTAGCATCAGTTAACCTTCCCTAAATTGAAAAAAATGTGTGGGTTTAGACTTATATGGTTCCGTAAAAATTAACAATTAATAATCAGAAACAAGAATATTTATTATTTTTGTCCTTATTCACAATTTTGCAAATTTATTCAGAAAATGAGTAGGTATAAAATATCTAACCATACAAATATAGCATACATTTAAAATTACAAACACAGTTTTGGTTTCAAAGAGGGGTTGCTTAACCAATTTTGATGATGTATGCATGTCACTATCCCTGTCAGAAATCAAAGACTATAGCAAAAAATATGAAGGGCTAGATTACAAGTGGCACTCTTTCGTTATTGCGGGCATGATATGATATCGCACCCACGTTAACATGCGTTTAGAAGTGGAAAGTAAATGTTCACCTATGAGCACAATTTAAATTTATTTTCACTGGGTTAGCGTGACTGGACACCTTGCGTAAATATTTAGGGCTTTTTTCTTTATATATATTATATATTATATATATATATATATATATATATATATATATATATATATATATATATATATATATATATATATATATATATATATAGCCAACAAAAGGTGCAAAAGAAAAAAAAGAAGGTACAAAGCTTAGTCGGATCGCAGGGTAGATTCTTAAAAATTTAAAAATATAAATAACTAATCTTTGCCAATTAACAATGAAACAGATATCAAGTGTGGCACAAAATACCTCCTTGTTAGGAATTTAGTTATTTACAAAAATAAAATATAAATGGGTTAAACCGAACCCGAAGAGAAAAAAAAATTGAAACTGAAAAATTAAACTGAAAATTATACTTCTGCAACATCTGAAATTTTTTGAAGGGATATAACATTTGTTTTTGCAGCATTAAAGGGCCATAATACCCAAATGTTTAAACACTTGAAAGTGATGCAGCATAGCTGTAAAAAGCTGACTAGAAAATATCACCTGAACATCTCTATGTAAAAAAGAAAGATATTTTACCTCAAAAGTTCCTCAGTAGCCACCTCCCATTGTAAAGGATTTCTAAGCAGCATTTTAGTGTGTCTGTCCTGGGACATCTTAGGGGATGAGCATCGTGAACTCTCATATTATTTCACCAATCAGGTAAAGGAAGCTTATTATGAAATCTCATGAGAGTTAAGTCAAATCTCATGAGATCACAGTAAGAGTTCATGATCTCAGCACTGCTGATGCTGATTGGCTGCTGTTCATTTCTTCATTTTTTTTTTATTTTTACCTGCAGCTGGGAGCAGCTGAGTATAACTTTTTACACAGAACTTACTCTGCTGAGCTGAGGAGATTGTGAGGTAAAATATCTTCCTTTTTTACATAGAGATGCTCAGGTGATATTTTCCTGTCAGCTTTTTACAGTTATACTGCATCAGTTTCAAGTGATTTAGCATATGAGTATTATGTCCCTTTAAGTTTAGAGTTTTAATATACTTTCCACATTTGCTAAGAAATCTGCCTATGCGATGGTCAGAATTGAGATTTGTATCATTGTTCCATAATCATAACTTTGTGCAAAATCTCTAACAGAATCTTCAATGTAGGATTCCTTCCAGCATTCCATTGTCTAAAAATAATATTTCTACCAATTAAGATTACTGTGTTCAAAAATCTGGATGTTATATTTAAATGTTCATCTTCCAGGAGAAATAAGATATCAAAAGCCACAAAAACAACTTTCCTTCCCACAACTTTTTTTCAGCCAGTAACATACTTTAAACCAAAATTTCTTAATTTTATAACAAACTACAAAATAGTGGGTTAAATTGGCTGAGGTGTTCTTACATTCCACCGCACCATTGTTTCACCATCCTGACATAACATCAGGGGTCAAATATGATACAAACATCAAGTGTTAATGACAATATCTGAAATTCAATGCAAGTGTTGCTTTCTCCAGTTTTCTCACACTAGATTTGATTGTATCAATATTCATTTGAGGGAGTGGAAAAACATCTTTCCCTTTTTTGCAAATTATAATGGGATAACATTAAAGAGTTCAAATTCAAAAGTAGTCTGTATCCGGCAGATATAGATTGATTGCCTTTTTTTTTATTTGTCTTCTAGAATACCTAATTCACTTGTTTGCCAAGATTTTGCTATTGAGTTCTGTACTTAAGAAGAGAAGTAATTTATGACTTAGAGAAATACGTAAAATTGTCTATTAGAACAAGTATTATTTGTTTTCAGGTACTCATAATCACATAATGTATTGATTAAGGGATTTACACATTGATGTAAAAAACTTAAATCAATTTCCTTCCATTCTCTATAATCTAAGTAAAAATTCCCTTCTCATAAAATAGGATTACCTATAAGTGGTAAATGTTTAGAGAATTCAAATTGAACCTTCATTTTTTTGCAAAGCTTTTGCCAAGCAAGTATAGGTAGGCTAATTAGCTCCAGTCTTTTAACACTTTTTGTTATTTTAGAGTATTCAATATGGATAGTGCTTGAAAGAGAGAAGGGTTCCACTAAATTGGTTTCTAAATGGACCTTTGAGTAATAATTACTGTCCTTCATCTAGTATGTCACTATTTTACTTAGACATACCCAATTATATATTAAAAATTTGATAGAGCAAGACCTTCATAAACTCTCAGTATGCATAATCTCCTTAATGCTATTCTGTTTTTTTTTTAATTCTATAGGAATTGGATCAGCACCTTTTTAAAATAACAAGATCTGCTTTTTTAAAAAAAAAAAAAAAAAAAATCAGTATGTTTTGAATAAAGTTTGGTAAGAAGCCAGGGAAAGGTGATCATTTTAGCCATATAAACTTTACCGGAAATTTTTAAAGGAAGCAAACTACATTTTTATGATCTTCTCAAATTTGTTTAAACAACGGGTTATAGTTCAGGGAGAATAGTTCAAAAACTGATTTGTGGATCTTTATTCCCAAATATTAAAATAAATTATAGGTCACTTTAAATTGAATTGATGATCTCTATTTTACTCTTATCTAACCATAGAATTTTGGATTTTTCAATATTATTTTTTTATCCTGAAATAGAACTAAATTTATTTCTAAAATTTCTAAAACTATTTGTAGATTTTTACTAGCTTCATTAAAGAAGAGTAGCATGTCATCTGCATATAGGGCCAACTTTACCTCCATGTTGCCTATTTTTATACCATTTTGTTTTCCCCTTAGCCATATTGCCAGGGGTTCCAATGCAATGTTAAATAAAAATGGAGAAAGCGGGCAACCCTGATAAGTACCCCTATCTAATCTAAAGTAAGGTAATAATTCTCCATTTATTATTAAAGCTGATGAGGGACTATTGCATACAAGTTTAATAAATTCCCTACCAGACCAAACTTAACAAAGTAAATAAATGGTCCCAACCTATGGAGTCCATAAAAGACCTTTTCGGCATCAAAAGCTAGAATTGCTGCATCTTTGTTCCTTCTTTTAGATTTCCAAAAAAGAATATAACACTTAAGACTTTTTGAAGCCTGTTTGCTCTGGACGAATATTCTGAAGTTGTTTAGCTATTAAACTTGTCAATATTTTTTAATCTACATTAAGGAGAAAAATTGGTCTATATGCAGAAACATTTGTGTTACCCTTTACTGAAGTAGATATCAAAGTGATTATAGAGTTTGAGAATCTGGCTATAAAATGTATACTATTTTGAATCATGAAGTAAAGATTATATAATTTATCTAAGGTTGATGTTATTTTCTCCAGTACAATTTTGTAAAATTCTGCAGGGAGTAAGACCAGTCCAGGAGCTTTGTTCAAAATAAGATTAGTAATACCATCCATAAACTCTTTAACTTCTATTAGTTAATTTAGCTCCTGAAGAACTTCTGGAGAGATCTGTGGGGCAGAAATTTCTTGCCACAATTCTTTCTTGTTTCCGAGATCTACTTGTTTCATCTTATATAAGTCCAAATAATATTGCAAACAAATTTCCATTATTTCTTTTGTGTTGGTAAACACTGCACCTTCTTGTATGATTGAGCTAAAATAGTTCCTTTTTCCTTTCTAAGCTAGCTAACAATTTACTTGTCCTATAACCAAAACTGTATAATCTTGCTTTGTTCTTTAAGTCATCTTGAGAGGATTTTTGTAATAAAAATGTATTTCTTAAATTTAAGGCTGTTCTATATTTATCCCAATTTTCCAAGTTAGAATGGAATAATTATTTGTTGTATGAATTTGTTAATTGCTTTGTCACTTGGTTTTCTCGTTCTATTTTTTCATAAAATGTAGCCATATATTCTATTATATTTTCTCTCAAGACAGCTTTAGCTTTATACCAAAAAAAGAGTTATATTGTATAAGGCCTCCTTGTTGTAAGATATAAAATGCCATTTTCTCTCATAAATTGCTTAAAGGACCATAATACCCAAATGTTTAAACACTTGAAAGTGATGCAGTATAGCTGTAAAAAGCTGACTAGAAAATATCACCTGAACATCTCTATGTAAAAAAGAAAGTTTATTTACCTCAAAAGTTTCTCAGTAGCCACATCCCATTGTAAAGGACTTCTAAGCAGCAAATTAGTATGTCTGTCCCGGGACAGCGGAAGGAGCAAGCTTACGTGCACTCTCATCTTATTTCCCTATTCAGCTTAAGAAAGTTTACATTGAAATCTCATGAGAGTTAAGTGAAATCTCATGAGATCACAGTAAAAGAGTTCATGACCTCAGCACTGTTGATGCTGATTGGCTGCTGTTCATTTCTTCATTTTTTTTTCACCTGCAGCTGAGCAGCAGTTGAGTATAACTTTTTACACAGAACTTACTCTGCTTAGCTGAGGAAATTGTGAGGTAAAATATCTTCCTTTTTTACATAGAGATGCTCAGGTGATATTTTCCTGTCAGCTTTTTACAGTTATACTGCATCAGTTTCAAGTGATTTAGCATATGAGTATTATGTCCCTTTAAATTTTGTGTTGAATAAAAGGTACTTTGGAAAACTAAAGGAAGGTCTTATTTTAGAGTGAGTACCTAATTTAAAAATAATTGGAGCATGATCTGAAATAGTAATAGGATGGATTAAGGTCTCTGCAATTAAATTACTTAATTTTAGATCTACTAAAAATGTATCTATTCTCGAGTGTGTCTTGTGGGCCTTAGAAATACAGGTAAATCCTATTTGGTTTGGGTTCCTAGTTCTCCAGATGTCTACAACCTAAAATGTGTTAGAGAGAGAACAAAAAAATATTTTGTTCTCTTATAGGGGGATATTGATCAAGCCGTCAACCTGAAATACGCTGGAATTCTGCAGCGTAATTGTGGCAAGCTTGATCCGACCTAGTTATCAAAGCCTACAGACCGGCAAAAGTTGAAATCTGTGACGTAACATATGATCTGCCAGTCTCAATCTGACACCGATCAATGCTTATGTCATTACATATGTTCTGAATACACATTCGGCACTATTTGACACTTTTTCAAAGTTATCAAATAGTTAACCGGTACGCTTGGGGCTATTCCGGCCCAGTGTACCTGGTTTTCAATCTGCCACCCTGGAGACCACGGATGCCATAAGAATCAATGGGAGTCTGAAAGCAGCAAAGCTTATGTGGCATCCCTTGCATTCCTATTGGCTGAAAGGTTCCAATCAGCCAATAGGATTTGAGCAGCTCTCATCCTATTGGCTGTTCCAATCAGCCAATAGGATGAGAGCTCAATCCTATTGGCTGTTTGGAACAGCCAATAGGATTTTAGCAGCTCTAATCCTATTGGCTGATTGGAACCTTTCAGCCAATAGGAATGCAAGGGACACCATCTTGGATGACATCACTTGCATTCAAGATCCAGTTTACAGCGGAGACCATATTGAAGAGGAGCTCCTCGTCCGATGTCTTTAGGATGGACCCGCTCTGCGCTGGATGTCTTCAGAATGGACCCGCTCCTCACCGGATGGATGAAGATAGAAGAGGCCGCATGGATAAAGACTTTGCCGGCTGGATGAAGATGGAAGAGGCCACCCGGATAAAGACTTCTTGCCAGCTGGATGGATCCTTCAAGCGGAACTTGAAGAACTGTAAGTTGATCATCAGGGGTTAGTGTTAGGTTTATTTAAGGGTTTTTTGGGTGCGTTTTATTTTTAGAGTAGGGTCTGGGCAGTAAAAGAGCTAAATGCCCTTTTAAGGGCAATGCACATACAAATGCCCTTTGCAGGGCAATGGGGAACTTAGGTTTTTTAGATAGGGTTTTTATTTGAGGGGGTTGGTTGTGTGGGTGGTGGGTTTTCCTGTTGGGTGTTTTGTATTTTTTTTTACAGGTAAAAGAGCTGATTTCTTTGGGGCAATGCCCCGAAAAAGCTCCATTTAAGGGCCATTGGTAGTTTATTGTAGACTATGTTTTTTTTATTTTTGGGGGGGATTTTTTATTTTGATAGGGCTATTAGATTAGGTGTAATTCTTTTTTATTTTTGATACTGTGGTTTTTTATTTTTTGTAATTTAGTAAGTTTATTTTTTTTGTAATTTAGTAATTTTTATTTGTAGATTTTAATAATTTGAGTAGGGTTAGGTTTTTAAATATGTAATATAGTTAATGTAATTGGTAGTTTAATGTAATTTTAGTATAATAGTTAGGGTAGGTTAATTAATAGTTTAATATAGTTTAATTTAATTCTAAAGGTAAGTTTAAATTTATTTTAAGATAGGGATGTTATAATTTTAATGTAAAGTTAGCGGGTTGTTAGGTTAAGGGGTTAATAGGTTAATTTAGTTTATGGCGATGTGGAGGGCTGATGGTTTAAGGGTTAATAGGTTTAGTAAGTGGTAGTGATGTAGGAGGCCAGGGGTTTAGGGGTTAATACATTTATTTAGTTGTGGTGGGGTCTGGGAGCAGTGGAATAAGGGTTAATACTTTTATTTAGTTGTGGTGGGGTCCGGGAGCAGCGGTATGGGAGTTAAACATTTTAGTATAGTGGCGGTGTTTAGTGACAGGGTATAAATAAAGTTGGTAAAAAGCAGAATAGCAGTGAGATTGATGACTGCTAGTTAACAACAGTCCACAGCTCATCGCCCCATACTTAGTGCACTGCTTTTTTCCGGCTTTTTTAATAAATATGGAGATAGTATTCAGGTCCGCGGCCGCAATGTTAAGCGATGTTAGGCAAGCGTATTGGTGCCGTTGAATGCAAGAAAGTTGACGGCTTGATAGATAGGCCTCTTAGAGTTATTTAAATTAAGTTTATCCTTTATTAGATTGAATCTGTCTAGGGGTCATTTGAGACCATATTAAACTCCCCCCAAAAACAATTAAATTAATCCGCTCAATGTCTTATAGCTTAGATTGTATTTTAGACCAAAAACCTGGATCGAGCTAACTAGGACCATATATATTACAACATTTATAATGTTGACTGTTAATTATAATTTCTATAATTAAGTATCTTTCTTCTGGATTTAATACTTTAGATAGAATTTCATATTCTAAATTTTTATTAAAAAAGAAAGCCACACCTTTTTTCCTCTTTGCACAAAGAGTACCTATGACTCATCCTACTCATTTTTTTTAAGTTTAAGGTAATTAAGATCTGTTTTCAAGACTTGTTGATGTTTGAGTATGGCTTTTTCCTTTATTTGGGAATTTATCTGACCCACATTCCACAAAAACATTTAATCATAGAACTACGTAATAACGTTTGTAATTAAGATAACAAAAATAATGTTTTGACACCCCCACAAGGTCAATAAAAACAATTAATTAAAAAAATCATTACCCATAGCTTAAGATATGTCCCTACATAAATCTATTTTCCAGAAACTTGAAAAGACCATTTTTAAAACCAGAATAGTATCTCTCCCCATAATTAGGGTTAAATCTTCGATCTATGGTTTTATTTAAAACTTAGACCATTAAGCATTTTTATAGTGTAAGCCACATATGTTGCAGGATAGGAAAAAAAAACTCACTAGTACACTCAACACATTACCCAAGAATGTCATATCATCCATGAGGGAAAGATAAAAAGTTAAAGAAAGCCTTATTAAATTACTTTTTAGAAAATGTTCCATATCCTATTATTATCACTTATTGTGTTAGTTGTTACAACAATTTCTTTATATCATTACATATTTTTGTACCTTCTGGGAGTTGAATTCTAACTTAAGCAGGATAGATGATTGTATTTTTTTCTTTTCTTACTTCTTTATTTGTAAAGGTGTTTAAACATCATCACAAACATCTGTGTAGGCTGCCAAGAATGTAAGATAATAATGACAAAGAAAGTATTATGATGGTTAACAGTACAAATATATAAACATCTAGTCAGCATTCACAATGTCTCAGAAGAGAGTTACAGGGTCTATTTGGTATTCAAGCTCCTGTTTTTAAAAATAAGTAGTTTTGTTTGGGCTTCCCTCAAATGTGATGAGAGAGTTGTCTCTTTGACCCTGGTGAAATTATTTATTATGTCCTCTAATGTAATAGAAAGATTCCACAACTTTTGTCATATGGTCAGGATGGTTTGCATAGAATGTTGTTCATGGTGTGCTGCTATCAACCTATACACATTGAATACACATTGAATGGTAACTGTGCTTAGCTAGGGTACAGAGCTTGTCTATATTGGAAAAGTTTAGGTTTGTGAAGCCATAGGACAAGAGGAATTGTATATAATGGCATTGAAAGTTGGCAACTTTCTGAGTATT